>NC_137125.1:2500348-3175348 GCF_949319135.1 Squalius cephalus
TGCCATGAGTTGCTGATAGCATGTTTATTACTGTTACATTGACCAAAAGCTTTATTTTTTTACCCATTTGAAATGTAAAATGTTGTCTAACCTCTTTTTGTATGGAACTGGCCATTGTGTATTACCAAATACATTTTCATTTTCATTCATCATGTTGTAAAGTTGTTGTTTTTTTTAATCCAGTGTTTAGTGTAAAATATTACTCCCGGTATTAGTGCTATAATTCCACAGGGTCTTAAAGTCTTTATTCATTAGATGAATAGGGAGTTTTCATGTGAAGTCCTCAATTTAGGAGTATATTATCTTTAGGCCGCAGTGAACATGACTGGCTAGGAACACAACTTCATTAGAAGTAGAGGAAAAATAACCATGGGACAAACAAGATCCCCTTCAGCAAAACTGTGTTCATTCAATGATCAATACTGTCACGAATTCAGCCTCTGTGGCTCCCTCCGCTCACCACCAGAGGTCATCATCACCTGAGTACTAACTCTTTGGACTTCATTTCCCATATACCCCGTACCTGTGGCTGATTTGTCTCACAGGTGTTTTCCATTGACTCACAGGTGTTTTCCATTGACTCTCAACTATTTAAACTGTTCTCCCAGCTTCCTCATTGCGAAGTCTTGTCTTGCCATGCAAACATTTCTGAGCATTTATTCCGTGTGTGATTTCCCGTGTATGACCTGGACTGTTTACTGGACTCTGATTCTTTGCCGCCTGCCTATTCTGATTCCATCTGCCTTGTCATTTGATTATCCTGTGTGTTTGCCGCCTGCCCTGATCTTCAGCCTGAACTCTGACTTTGATTCTGCCTTATCTACATTGTGTTTGAAGCCTGTGATTGAACTCTGCCTGTTTGACTTGCATTCTGTTTTAATAAAGCTGCATATGGATCCTCACGATACTGACTCCTCGTTACAGAAGACTTCGCCAGATCTCGATCCAGCAGCATTCTACCACTTCACCACCGAGGTCACTGCTCAAGCATCGGTCCTGGCCACACACCAGCAGCAGCTCAACCGATTGACCTCGATTACTGAAGAACTGGTAAAGGCATTACAAACACTTCGTCTCCAAGTACCCAGCGATCCTGCTCCACCCCCCACTCCACCTCAAGCACATGCTATTCCCAACACCTCCAGCCCTCGTCTCGCCTTCCCAGAAAAATTTGATGGATCTCCAGACAGATGTAAGGGATTCTTACTTCAATGTTCTATGTTTGTCAATCAACAACCCATGTTGTACCCTGCAGATGAGAACCGCATCGCATTTGTGTGTTCGCTTCTCACGGGGAGAGCGTTGGATTGGGCTACTGCAGTATGGAGTGAGGATAGACCAACCTTCCCTTCATTTAGAGCTTTTATTAAACGCTTCAAAGAGGTGTTTGAGCACTCCGCTGGAGGAAAGGAAGCGAGTGAGCAATTGCTATCTCTCCGGCAAGGAAGGGGTTCGGCGGCGGATTATGCTCTATCATTTCGCACTCTCGCAGCTCAGACAGGGTGGCCAGACGATCCTCTCAAGCTCCACTACCGTAAAGGCTTGTCTATGGAGTTGCAGTCTGAACTTGCCTGTCGCGACGAGGGAAAATCACTGGAGCAATTCATCGAGCTGTCCATCAAGATCGACAATCTCCTTCGATCTCGTCGCACCAACCGTCTGCTCACCTCTCCCATGACACTTTCAACAGTTAACTCAGATGTAGAACCCATGCAAATTGGCTTAACACGCATCAGCGAGGAGGAGAGAGAGAGACGCATTCGACAGAGCTTATGTTTGTACTGCGGATTACCGGGACACCTAAGAGCAACCTGTCCTACTCGTCCACCCCGCAATCCCACTGTGGTGAGTTCAATTCCCAAATCCACTACTAGTTTAGAGATTGCAGTCACTCTGGAGATAAATGGGAGGGTCGTTGAGACAGTAGCATTGATTGACTCGGGGGCTGCAGGAAACTTCATCGATATGTCTTTCGTGAAAAATAATAATATTCCCCTTGTTCCCTATGACTCTCACTTGGCAGTCGAAGCGCTAGATGGTGCCCATTGGTCAGACTTCTGTCTTCACAACTGTCTTCACAACATGCCCATCAAGAAGAGGAGCGAGACTTCTTTAACAGATCCACTTCCCAGTGTCTATCAGGATCTAGCCGAGGTGTTCAGCAAGGTGAAAGCATCCCACTTACCTCCTCACAGAGCCAGTGACTGTGCCATAGATCTCCTCCCAGGATCACAACCTCCCAAGGGCAGAGTTTTTCCGTTGTCACAACCCGAAGCAGAGGCTATGAGATCCTACATTCAGGAGGAACTCGCCAAAGGTTTCATCCGTCCCTCCACGTCACCCGCATCAGCAGGCTTCTTCTTCGTCAAGAAGAAAGATGGAGGTCTTCGTCCCTGTATCGACTATCGATCTCTCAACGACATCACAACCAAGTTCCGTTATCCTCTACCACTCGTCCCTGCTGCTCTCGAACAACTCAGACAAGCAAGATATTTCACCAAACTGGACCTTCGTTGTGCCTATAATCTCATTCGCATTCGTGAAGGGGACGAGTGGAAGACTGCATTCTCCACCACGACGGGGCACTACGAATATCTTGTTATGCCGTTTGGCCTGTCCAATAGTCCTTCCGTGTTTCAGGCTTTCATTAACGACGTTTTCAGAGACATGCTGAACCAAAGGGTAATTGTTTACATTGATGACATCCTGATTTACTCCGAAACTTATGAGGAGCATGTTAAACACGTCAGAGCAGTCCTGAAACGTCTCATTCAACACCAACTGTACGCCAAGGCAGAGAAGTGCGAGTTCCACCAAGAGACCATCTCCTTTCTCGGGTATGTGATTAGCTCTGGAGGGGTCGCCATGGACGAGAGGAAGGTACAGGCGGTAGTTCACTGGTCCCAACCTACCACTCCCAAGGAACTACAACGCTTCTTAGGATTTGCCAATTTCTATCGGCGGTTCATCCGTAACTTCAGCAGTATCGCTGCCCCTATGACATCCATGATCAAAAAGGGAACCCAACGTCTAACCTGGTCTTCAGCAGCTATAGCAGCGTTCCGTTCACTAAGAGAGAAATTCACGACCGCTCCCATCCTGCACCATCCCGATCCCGAACGTGAATTCATAGTGGAAGTAGATGCTTCCAGCACAGGCATTGGGGCAGTGCTTTCACAACGCCAGGGTGAACCTCAACAGTTTGACTCACACCCAGGTCCAAATAGTGAATCCTACATCGTTGCGCTCGTCTCGGCGGCGCGGTCGCGATGAGCCTAACTTTTCCGTATGGAACGACTTTTTCAGGGAGAAGCCACAAAATGAACCCATCGGTACCATAATTCATAACTCATAATCGGCCTAAAGGTGTGACGGAGCGTCGGACCGGGAAAAAAACACCAGATTCGTTGGCCTCGCGCGGCGTACTTTCCAGGCCCGTGAGACTCACAACTTTACGAATGCCGTCAACGTTTTAGAAATCGCTCAGTGAGCTCACCGAGCCCTCTCTGGGATTCGCAAAAGGTTGAGCGAGCGCCCGTTCCCACCGAGTCTGGTATCGTAGCGTCCGGCCCGCTCTCCTGAGAACATCGGTGTCTTCGATTTCGACGTACGCCTGGCGGGTCGTTTTTTAACGACGTTTTCGAGATTTTGGCCTTCACTCTGACCGATCGGTGCGAGAGTTAAACCCGGGACGGGCCGCGTTTGACGTGGGATTTCTCGCTCGTGGAACGACGCACAGCAAAGTGCTTGGGCTCGTTGCGAGCGGCAAAACACACCCTTTACAATGACATAAAGAATATGCATCCTGGGTTTTCGGATTCCGAAAAACAGCCGTTTTTGTGCGGTGAGTGTCACGATCCAGTGGCAAGCCCAAAATCGAGGCCAGTTTGACCCCTGTGTCTCTCGGCCCTCGAACAACGCACAACAGTGAGCAAGGGCTCATGTGAAACTGCAAAACACAAGCTTTCCAATGATATAAGACTCACTTTGACTGGACTTTGTTTTGATGAACAATAAAGAAAATTGTACAGGCGGCAATGCCAAACACCAGCAGTGCTTCAAGGCCCTGAAACGGGCTCAACTGCACCTCTTCTCTTTCCAGATGGGAACAAGTTACAGTAAAGGCATTCATATTTCTGTAAACTACACATACTCAGCTTTCAGGTGATGTCCAGCAAATGAAAATAGCTTCACATTTGACTGATTTACAGAGATTTTGGTGAAAACTGTTTCACAGCAAATCTCTGAATGACACAGACGAGGGCTATTCGACCCCGGTTCCTCTCGAGCCACGAACAACGTACAACAGTGAGCTTGGACTCACGTGAAACTGCACAACACGAGCTTTGCGATGATATAAGACTCGTTCCGGTCGGACGTTGTTTTGATGAACAATAAAGAAAATTGTACAGGCGGCTTTGCCAAAAACGCCAGCAGTGTTTCAAGGCCCTGAAACGGGCTCCACTGCACCTCTTCTCTTTCCAGATGGGAACAAGTTACAGTAAAGGCATTCATATTTATGTAAACTACACATACTCAGCTTTCAGGTGATGTCCAGCAAATGAAAATAGCTTCACATTTGACTGATTTACAGAGATTTTGGTGAAAACTGTTTCACAGCAAATCTCTGAATGACACAGACGAGGGCTATTCGACCCCGGTTCCTCTCGAGCCACGAACAACGTACAACAGTGAGCTTGGACTCACGTGAAACTGCACAACACGAGCTTTGCGATGATATAAGACTCGTTCCGGTCGGACGTTGTTTTGATGAACAATAAAGAAAATTGTACAGGCGGCTTTACCAAAAACACCAGCAGTGTTTCAAGGCCCTGAAACGGGCTCAACTGCACCTCTTCTCTTTCCAGATGGGAACAAGTTACAGTAAAGGCATTCATATTTCTGTAAACTACACATACTCAGCTTTAATGTGATGTCCAACAAATGAAAATAGCTTAAGATTTGCCTGTTTTACAACCATTTCCAATTCAGGCACTATTCTCCTTTTTTCCTTCTTATTTTTCTCAAAAAATAACCAGGCCAGGAGACTCAGACTTTCAGTTGTGATACACCAAATTGTAGGCCCGGATGTACCCGTTCCATCAAGCCCAAACACATGAATTTAGCACAAAGGGAAAGCTAACAATAAGCACTGTTTTAAAGCAGCGCCCTTAGTGTTTTCGGTGGGTTGAGGCCACATTGCTGCCTATGGGAAGCGCAATTGACCTGGACTCACCGATTTGCTTTTCACTCAAAAGCCTCGTTTGACCCCTGTGTCTCTCGGCCCGCCAGCAACGCACGACAGTGAGCTTGGGCTCATGTTAACCTGCGCAACACAAGCTTTCCGATGATATAAGACTCACTGAGACTGGACTTTGTTTTGATGAACGATAAAGATAATTGTACAGGCGGCTCTACCAAAACAGACGCAAATGAAAAAAAAAAATGTCAGAGTGATTCCGCGTGTATGTCTACGCCGTTAAATGTCAGTGATTCCGCGTGTATGTGTACGCCATTAAATGTCAGAGTGATTCCGCGTGTATGTGTACGCCGTTAAATGTCAGTGATTCCGCGTGTATGTCTACGCCGTTAAAAGTCAGAGTGATTCCGCGTGTGTCTACGCCGTTAAATGTCAGAGTGATTCCGTGTGTATGTGTACGCCATTAAATGTCAGAGTGATTCCACGTGTATGTCTACGCCGTTAAATGTCAGAGTGATTCCGCGTGTATGTCTACGCCGTTAAATGTCTGAGTGATTCCGCGTGTATGTGTACGCCGTTAAATGTCAGAGTGATTCCGCGTGTATGTCTACGCCGTTAAATGTCAGAGTGATTCCGCGTGTATGTGTACGCCGTTAAATGTCAGAGTGATTCCGCGTGTATGTCTACGCCGTTAAATGTCAGAGTGATTCCGCGTGTATGTGTACGCCGTTAAATGTCAGAGTGATTCCGCGTGTATGTCTACGCCGTTAAATGTCAGAGTGATTCCGCGTGTATGTGTACGCCGTTAAATGTCAGAGTGATTCCGCGTGTGTGTACGCTGTTAAATGTCAGAGTGATTCCGCGTGTATGTGTACGCCGTTAAATGTCAGAGTGATTCCGCGTGTATGTCTACGCCGTTAAATGTCTGAGTGATTCCGTGTGTATGTGTACTCCATTAAATGTCAGAGTGATTCCGCGTGTATGTGTACGCCGTTAAATGTCAGAGTGATTCCGCGTGTATGTGTACGCCGTTAAATGTCAGAGTGATTCCGCGTGTATGTGTACTCCATTAAATGTCAGAGTGATTCCGCGTGTATGTGTACGCCGTTAAATGTCAGAGTGATTCCGCGTGTATGTGTACGCCGTTAAATGTCAGAGTGATTCCGCGTGTATGTGTACGCCGTTAAATGTCAGAGTGATTCCGCGTGTATGTCTACGCCGTTAAATGTCAGAGTGATTCCGCGTGTATGTGTACTCCATTAAATGTCAGAGTGATTCTTACAAATTTTTACAAATAGAGAGTATGTAGGCCTACTATACTGTTGTAGCCATTAAAAAAAGCGCGTTTCATATTTGTTAAAATATTATAATGTTATTTTTTTTCCATTTATGTTGATTTATGAAAAGTGAACAGCACGACCGAGTAAGATAGGATGCGCAATATGAGACATGGAGCGGGTCAGACATGATTTTGACCGTTGAAGTTGAAGTTGTTATAGAAAGCCTTTCTTTAAAGTGAATTTCGTTTTGTAAAAATTGTATCTTAATTTTAATCAATTTTTCATAAACCAATTGCCTGTATTTAATGAATGGCTACGAAACAAATATAACGGAGGCGCCGGCGCGCTCACTTGCATTGCACGTGAACTAGAGCACATCCTAACTTAACGAAACTCAGTGTATGCCTCACACAGACATGACAAATACATCAAATACACAAAGCTTGAAATGTCTTTAAACGAAATAATTCAAAACGAAAAAAGAAAAAGGCTACTCTCTGATTATGTAATCCATTAGGCCTATTTATGTGCATTTCTCTCTATAAGCGCGTTCACACGGAGATGGCGGTCGTCAACTTCATCTTTGCAGCCGAGTCGACACTTTTAGAGAAAACACTTGTTTATTAATAAAAATCAATACACGCGTCACCGGATTTACAGATGCCACGCACACGTTATTTCGAAATAACGAGATATTGTGTTGAAATAACATTATTATTAATAATAGCCTACATCTTTTAGAATAGTCCTATTTGATTGAATGCTGAATGTTGCGCTTGTTCAATTTAATAAAATTAAAACTTTAATTGTGATCATTAACATAACTGAATATTAAATATTTAGTGACCAAGTTTTGCGCAGCTCCCCGTCAATGATCTAGCACCCACTCAGCATGCTGTCCCTGCAGAGAAGCTACGTAGGCAGTGTTATTATTATTATTTTTTTTTTTTTGTTCCGTTACCTCCAACCCCCGTTTTGAGTCGCCGGACCCACCCCCCCCTCTGCGCTCCGGGACCTCCCACTTTACAAATTAAGCACTGGTAAAGAGGTTCTATTGAGTAAGATAGAGGCCTATCTTTAAAAGAATTTAGCAAATGAACGTGAACTAGTTCATTTTTAGATATGTGAACTTAGTTCATTTAAAAAAAAAAAAAGAACTATGAACATGAACTAGTTCATTATCATCTGTGTGAACTGAACTTTGAGCTAGTTCTTTTTAAGTATGAACTGGCACAACACTGGCTCTAACAGACACACACACACACACACTTGCACTCACAGGCAGACACACACATACTCACTTGCTCACACTCGCACACACACACTATCACTTACACACACTCTCACACAAACACACGCCTGCACGCACACACTCACACTCTCTCTCTCTCACACACACACACACACACACACACACACTCTTTCTCTCTCTCTCTCTCTCTCTCTCTCTTGGAGTTTGGGGTGTGTGAGTGTCTCACGGGTGAGAGGATTGAGCGATTTAAATGGGCCTTTTTCTGGTACTTTTTTTCTAGTTTTTTTCTTTTTCTTTTTCCTGTTTTAGGTATTTTTTTTTTTGTTTGCTTTTTCTTTTTTTCTCACGATAGTTTTAGGTGAGCGTGTTTTTCTTTGTTTGATTTTAACTTTTTGGCGGGTGTTTGAGATGGAGGCTCACCCGAGAGGGTGTGACTCCTCTCTCTCACTCCGCCATGGAGTTAGATGCGTACCTGAGGCCGGTGTTGTACCGAAATCCGACTCCCCGGACAAATCGCACTCCCCTTCGCGTGCACGCGCAAGCGAGTTTAAATGCACTTCCTTTGCCATGATATCCGTTTATCGATCGATTTTTTACACTGCAAGCACACAGATCCTGCATGAAGCTTTGTCTACACTTAAATAAATTAACAGAAAGTGAACTAGTGTGGATAAAAGATGCAAAAAACAAACACAAAACAAACAAGAAAGCAAAAAACATGGCAGATCATTTCAAACTATATAAACTTCGACGAAGGAATAAAGCTACCAGCTATCAAAACAAAACTGTTAATTTCACTTAATTTAACCGAACTTATCGTTTGTGTTAAACACGCTATGGTTCATAGGAAAATATTGTATTAAGCCTAGCCTATCTCCCCATTAAAAATAATAATATTTAACCTTTTTTCACGAAGATAGGCTTTAAGAGTTCATCAAATAGGCTACATACTGTGTATATATATATATATATATATATATATATATATATATATATATATATGGCAAATACCTGTCTTTTTGTTTGTTTCTTTTTTGCTTAATTGCGTCTTAAAAATAGAAATAAAACAAATTATTAGTGATAAATGACAAAGCTAAAAATGTAAAGAAACCTTAGACACTTTTATTAATAGTTATTTTCCAGCACATTAGGGCCCCAAAAAGCATTATTTATTTCATTAATTCTTTCACTTTAACATCTTACATAGCTTATGGATATAGCCTACAATTAAAATAGCTGGAGTAGCACACTAGCACACTACTGCCCCTGTCACATCATGGTTTAGAGATTGTGTGGTGACAAAAGCATTTGATTGTAACTGCATTAAGATGGGTTTTCCAGGGGGAGTTGGATTTTCACAGCATTAAAATACAGACTGGTGAAATCACACTCCCCTCTCCAGCACAGGTGTATAAGGTCATAGACTCACCACACTACTGCCCCTGTCACATCATGGTTTAGAGATTGTGTGGTGACAAAAGCATTAAAATACGGACTGGTGTATAAGGTCATAGACTCACTTTAGAGATTGTGTGGTGCAAAAGCATTTAACTTCATTAAATTATGACAATTTAAATTTTTGGGTTACCTATCCATTTAAGAATTTGAACTAAAACAAATTACAGTTGAAAAAAAAACAAATTAATCTCTATTTACATTCTATACACTGAATAACAATAACAAAATGGCACTAAACACTTAACTAAAATGAACTATTTACAGTCTATTTACAGTTTTGATTTCTAAGTGCAGGCCCGGCAGATGAAGCTCTTGACTTTCACTGTTTTGTTTGCACAGTTGCAGTGAAACCACCTTGAGCAGACATCACAGCGTATCTAAACATATTAATATACATATTTAGTAAATACTCTTACAGTAAAACAATAACTGCAATGCAAATATATTGAAATCAATTATGTTTTAACACAAAAAAATGTGGTAAACTTACCCAGTAAGTTCCATTTTCCCTCTCCCCACAGATGAAACACAGGTCCATCAGGTCTTCTAACAATGATTCCAGAATAGAAAATAAGGTAGAGTGTGATATTAAACACCACATTTAATTTGAAAACATGCTTAGAGTTAATATAGACTCATTGCAAATCCAAAATTCTTACCCGTGTTTTTTAGGAGACAAGTGGCAATTTCCCACCTGATCAATTTTACGGCTTTTACAGAGGAGGAAAAGTCTATAGTCTCCTCCTTCGAGATGCATTCTGCAAACTAAAAATAACAGATAATGTAGTTCTGAGGCAAATAGTTATACAGTGTTACATTTTATAATCGCTATATTAAGTTGTAATCTTTTCAAATTATTTTTTTAATCAAAGCTGAAGAGGTGTGTGAGAGAGATATAGAGTGATATATTAGAGAGAGAGAGAGAGAGAGAGAGAGAGAGAGAGAGAGAGAGAGAGAGAGAGTGTGTGTGTGTGTCTATTTCTGCTTTTTCAACATTATATAAACACTGATCCTGTATTAAATGCACTTTGATCGTTTAGTTACTTTTAAGACAAAGGCCCCACAGGAACTGCTGTCTTTTTGCAGTGGGTGTGGTAGTGTGTCACACATCCACCTTGCTCTGTGATGAAGACCCCTTTGTCTCATGAATGATCTGTATGAAATGGAAAAGAAAACTGTAAAAGTGGAACAGTGCTCTGCAAGTTTTTTACGCTTTCAAGTTTCATGTAAGTTGCTATGAAGGCTGGATTACCTTGTCACATCCCGACATCTCTTTATGTTGGTTTTGCTCTCCCCCAAGGGATTCAGGTATAAAGCCCTCCTCTCTTGGGGGATCATGACCTTAATGTGAAATTTTTAGGGTATTAGATCTCACAAGGAACAGCCTAACCACAACACATACAGTATATAAACATAAACAATGTGTAAACAACATGTATTTTTTTATTGCAAAACAACATAAATGTTTTAGGAACATAACTGCATAAAAAGACAAATGAGGTCATGAGAAAGTAATAGTACCGTCAGAGTCCAATGGTTGCAGTCATTAATGATCCCAAGGATGTATTTATAGTCCTGGGGATCCAGCTGGAATAATTTAATGTAACATCACATTAATCAAATGTATTTCTATTTTGGAGAGTTGCCAATAGTTTTTACATTAAGCTTCAAGTGAATCAGACTGGCAAAAATTATTATTATACACCTTAAATTAAGTACATGTATCACATCATCTTTTGTCATAATGGGCAGTTGGACTCATTTAGGTGTACCATGTCAAAAGATAGTTCTGGTCTCTTTACCTACACTGTAAAAAATAAAATCTTAATAAAATCTTTAAAACATGGTCAATGCTGTCAGCTACGGCTGCCAAACAAAAAACGTAAAAATAAAGTTAAATATCCTAATTTAAATGAAGTGCCAAAAAGTTTTACAGAAATTTTCCTTAAATGTTTTACAGAAAAACACTGTTATTTTACAGCTATTTCCTGAATTATTGCGATCAACCACCTTCATTGTAAAAGAATCCCATACAAAAAACAGTCAAATGACTGTCAGCAATGGCTGCCATACAAAAACCGTAAAATTCATTACTGTGCAAAATACTTTTACAGAAATCTTCATTAATCTTTTTAAACAGAAACTTTTTCCTGATTTTTTACTGAAAAACATGCAGTTAATTATATGCATGATTTGCTGTGACTATACATCACTGCATCAGCAACTACACAGTTACTGTCAGTTAAATAAAGCAACATGCAGCATATCATCAGTGTTTCTCTGCTCATCCTGAACTGAAGCTCAGGCTCTACTCTTCAACACAATGGTGACACACGAAACACACCATACAGAAACACTTTAAACCCCAACAGAACATTAAACACTACCAGATCTCAGGATCTCAGCATCTTCACTTATTACAATCCAGACTTTATTTCTTTCCTACTAACATTCTTATTGAGAATTAACAGAGGTTTAGAAGTTGAAGTTTTATTGAAAAGAATAAAGAGAACTATTATTAAGTATTTTAATTAAGTATTTAATTAAATACTTAATTAAAAGTATTTATATTATAAGTATTTATTTAAGAGTATATATTAAGCATCTTACATTTATTTACATAAATAAGCATATAGAACACAAACATCATAACAACATACTACCGTTTTGCTTTGTGGTCATTTAATTTGCATTTTTTCCCTGTTCAGTTAATGTTTACTGCTATTGAGTCCTAATAAATGCAATTTCAACTATTTCTGAAGTGCTTCTTTTATCAAGAACACCGCTTTCTCTCATAATGCAGTGAAACAGCCCCTGCACGTGAGAATAATTGATTCTCGAGTCATCGATTCACCAATTCAGCACCATCGCCACGGACAGCACATGGTAACGTTGCACTTGCACGCAAGAAGGTATAATAGTTGTATTGTATTGTATCTTCTGTTATAAAGGTGAAGATTGACCTTTCGTTGATTAAAGAAATAAACACAGAATGTTGTAAATAAGCACATAATTAGCACATAATGTTAGGTGTTATGTGTTTTGACTAGCCTATTTTTTGCATTTTGTATAATAATATCTCTAGGTAATGAATATATATTAACAAAATTGCTTTATATATTATATATAAAACATATATAAAATACATATAAAAAGGGCCTAGTTGATTAATTTTGCCTGGGGCCCTCATTCAACAACGACGTCATTTTTGCCGCGCGCACCTACGGGCTCATGCGGACGCGGTGAGTAGGCATATAAACCTAGCTTTAAGCCGCTTCCTAGGTAACTTATGGTTTGAAGAACACACCTAAAAATGATAAACTTTTAGATAAGTTATTCCCTTAAGTTAAGAGTCTTCGTAGCGCGCTAAGTGACGACGTTATTGGGAAATGCAGCCTTGGTCTTTCTTGAGGGTGCTGAAGCACCTGCTAACGTCGCCACCCATGCTCAAACATATTGTGTGGCATTATGTTTTTTTTTTAGTGTGGCCATAACATTATCATTTTAAAGTTTTGTGATTTATATGTATTAGGTGTTTGAGCTGCATTTTCGTGAAAACTGCAATTATTAAATATACTGAATGTTTACTTTATTTCTAATAATTTAGGATTGGTACAAAAATTGCTTGTAAGCAATGTCACTCAAGACATATGCTACAGTTACTTCAGAAAAACAATTCGATGAATATTGATAAATAATTATACAAATTAAGAGATTACCTTGACAAATATATGCAATGTAAGACCTATATTTTTACCTTATGTCTTTTTATGCATCTATAATGCATCTATAGTTTGAATAAATACGTCATGGAAATGCTTAACGTTAACGTAGCAAACTTTGCCGCCTGTTGATTTTTCCCTCCGCGTTTTAACGTTAATGGTTTGGCATTTTGCTTAAACTGTAATAGATTGAAATTGAAATTCTTGTATTGAAGCTTTTTTGCACTCTACCAATAATACAATTGCTAGATTTTGAGGTTTTTTTTGTTTTTTTTGGAAGTATGGGGCCTTTGAGTTTAGGGACCCACTGCTCTGCACATTTTGTATGTCTCTCTTATCTGACACACTCAGTTCAGTTCATGGAGTCTCTCCTAATGAGCTGATGATCTGGTTCAGGTGTGTTAAATAAGGGAGACATACAAAATGTGCAGAGCAGTGGGTCACGGGGACTGGAGTTGAGAACCACTATACATTACAGGGACCATTACATTGAAAGTAATATGTATTTTAGGTGTGGGTGTGGCATATGTTGAGTTTTGATATTTAGGGTCATTGGGTTTGTTTATATGAAAACCACTATCGGAGTGTTAAAGTAACATTGAAGCAGAGTTAGACTTAACGACTTTAAAATGCATGAAGGGGATTGCAATGGTCAAAGAAACAGGCATCTAAGGCTATGGAAAGCATTAGTAGCATTTAATTACTACTAATAGTCAGGCAAAGTAACCCATTTTGGAGCCAAAAATAGAATTAATTGTAAAATAATTTTTTTTTAGCATAGATAATTCCTATGAGGTGTCCAGAACAACATACAAAAAGTCCTAAGAAATCCTAGTTGAGGAAATATGTTAAATTCTCAACAATCCAAGATGCAAATAACAGGCAACAATACACCCCAGTGGGGCTATTTTTTTCCTTTACTCCTATCAAAATGAAACTTTACACAATGAAAGTAACCATGAAAAGTAAACATTTTTGTATTACAAGTTTCTTTGAAAATTCATTTGAATATGCAAATGAGCTATACACTAATCGAATATGCTATAAAATACACCTGCATAGGCTTAATTTTTTTTTTACTCCTACCACAAAAAAAAAACTTTACACAATTAAAGTCTACAAGAAAAGTAAAACATTTTGTATTAGAAGTTTCTTTGAAAATGAATTTGAATATGCAAATGAGCAATATACTAATCGAATATGCCCAAAATACAATGGACTTATTTTCTCCTTTACTCCTATCACAATCAAACCGCACACAGTGAAAGTATACATGAAAAGTATCATTTTTGTTTTATAAGTTTCTTTGAAAAATCTATTCTAACCCTCTGGGCTTCTTCGGTCAAAAATGGCCGAAAACTTTTAAAGCTATAGGCAGCCTATAGGCGGTTATATATGGAAGCCCGTTTTCCGCCACATTGAGTAAAAAATTAAAGATTCTTTAAGTCATAATAATGAGAAACTTTTCTCATAATTATGACTTAACATCTCGTAATAATGAGAAACTTTCTCGTAATAATGAGAAACTTTCTCGTAATAATGACTTAACATCTCGTAATAATGAGAAACTTTCTCATAATTATGACTTAACATCTCGTAATAATGAGAAACTTTCTCGTAATAATGACTTAACATCTCGTAATAATGAGAAACTTTTTTCATAATAATGCACCCTCTGCAGTGAATAACATTAAAGATAAATGATCAGTAGGCCTATATGAGACAGGCTTCCATACTAGATAGTCTTTTATTCAGTTGTAATATTCATTTGTATTTTTGTGTATGAACAAGCAGCAATACAAGGGTGATCCATGGATTTCAAATAGACGGAGGAATGATAAGACAGCACACCTTTCCAAATCTGTTTAAGAACACTTCATCTGGAAATCTGTGTAAGGGTCCGTTCATACAGAAGGCGCTTTTGCATTGCTTTTCTAGGCAAACGCGCACTAGACGGACGTTGCGCTCGCTCTTCTGCAGCGTCTCGCGCATGACACGGCGTTCTAAATTGAAAAGAAGTTCAGCTTTTAAAAACACGTCTCGACCTTGCGTTTTCCCCCATTCCACTGCCCACTTATGTTTAAATGTCCCCAAAGTCAGAAACATCTTAAAGGTGATTTCTGTATTGATATCTTCCAGATGAACCTGCACATCAAATATCCTAGAAGCATCTGCAAAATACGTGTTATATTAACACACATATGTGTTAAACTTAAACTTGACGAATAAATGTAATATTCCAACTTTAATCTGATAGTTTTGTAAATTCATGTTTACAATTTCCATCGGCGTGCACAAGCAGGCGTCCTTCGTTACCATAGTAACCGTCCTGCTTCTGCATTCCACTTTCACACCTTATCGTGCGCGCCATGGAAAAGTATGGAAGATAGGCCTACTGATGATGTTATTTAATGATACTACAGATTGCACTTAGTAGATCAAACTGACCTTAATGAAAACAACTGTTTTGCAGAGCGTGCCAAGTTTGCTGTGATGCATTTACACGGCTTTGACCAGCGGATGTCGCTAGTGTGGCACGCCCTTCTGCTCCGCTGCTTTGCGCATGCGTAGAAGTGCGAGAAAATAAGTCATTATTACGAGAAAGTTTCTCATTATTACGAGATGTTAAGTCATTATTTCGAGAAAGTTTCTCATTATTACGAGATGTTAAGTCATTATTTCGAGAAAGTTTCTCATTATTACAAGATGTTAAGTCATTATTATGAGAAAGTTTCTCATTATTACGAGATGTTAAGTCATTATTTCGAGAAAGTTTCTCATTATTACAAGATGTTAAGTCATTATTATGAGAAAGTTTCTCATTATTATGAGATGTTTAAGTCATAATTACGAGAAAGTTTCTCATTATTATGAATTTTACATATTTATTTTATGTTGTTCTGGATAGGGCTGCAGCTATCGATTATTTTTGTAATCGATTAATCTAGCACTTAATCGATCGATTAAAGCAGCACTAGGTAACTTTTCAACCTTCATAATATATTTCCAAGACTCTTGTGATGGTACATCGACTTACAATAGGTTGAATGACATGTCTGCCATAGCCTGACGGGGTCTGTATCGTTTTTAATCGTACTTTTAAACTTCGGGGTTCGGGTAGTAACCAGGGTTCTAAATTAACTTTTTTGATCACCAGTCAATGTGGCTGGTAACTTTCTAAAGTTACCAGCCAATCAGAATATCCACTAGCCAAATTTTTTTCCGGTGAAAATAAGAGAAATTATGAGTGCCACTGAATGTATTTTATTATTTTATTAGAATTGCTGGCATGAAAAACACAAAGTACAATACAACAAAATATACACAGAAAGTCAATACGACCTGTCTTGGCAGTTTTAATCCTTAGGCTCTCCTGATGACTTCGGGAACTCTCATGGTC
This sequence comes from Squalius cephalus, assembly GCF_949319135.1. Taxonomy (NCBI): domain Eukaryota; kingdom Metazoa; phylum Chordata; class Actinopteri; order Cypriniformes; family Leuciscidae; genus Squalius; species Squalius cephalus. The sequence goes on from NC_137125.1 coordinate 2,516,661, forward strand.
CTTTACTGCCTCTACTTTAAAATTATTAGATCCTAGGCCTAAGTTACTACGAAATTGTTTGTTTTGTTTTTTTCTTTTGTGTACATGACAATAGAGGACATTATTGTGATCAAACACTAGCCATCCCATACACAAAAGAAATATATTTGAAATATGTTTTCACAATATATTTGAAATATATTTTTGGAATATATGCAAATATTCGAAATTGGCCCAATAAATATATTTTAGTTATATTTCAGAATATATTTCAAAATGATAAATATAAGTGAACAACAAAGCAAACATATTTCAATGTATTTGGAATATATGCCACATATATTTTTGACACTTTAAAATATATTAAATTTATTATTATTTTTTCTGTATGGGATTCAGCCATTTGGCATTAAATATTCTTTTCTTAGTTTCTTTGTCGATACCCTCCTCATCCCCTGCCTCGTTCCTCTTCTCGCCCCCAGAAGTCTGTCCCAACCACCGCCGCATTTCGTTTAATATTAACCTACTTTAAGCCTCGTTCACACTACACGCGACCAAGCGACGCGATACCATTCATTTTCAATGGGGAGCGGGCGACTTCCGGCGACACGCGCGGTCGCGACCGTTGGCGACTGGATGGGGCGTGTCTGGCGACGCGACAAAGTTGAGAAATGTTTAACTTTATGCAAATGAAGAGCGACTTTCGCGAGCGACAACCAATAGGAGTGAAGTCAGTGGAGCCGTCACTCTTCAGTGCAGCGTCTGACCGAGGCAAGATGAATGAGAAGTTTATTTAGCAGTCAGAAACTGTCCAATAATTTATGATATGTCTCTGTGTACATACAGTAGTACTCGTCGTGCTGACTCCGAGCCCGAATGGTTTCGTGAACTCAGAAAGACCAGTATTTGCCCTTTTTCTGCAGTTAAATAGCCGCGATAGCACAGGGCACTCACTGTTTCTCATTCATCTTTAATATTATGCATTTTATGTACTGATCCCATTTATATTTAGACTTTTCCTTCCAAAATGTTAGCTTGTAGCGGCAAGAAAACAGATTTGTTGTCTACAACACGTAACATCCGTGAATGTCACTCACAAACATTACCTAGGCAACCAGAAGTGAGAACGCCCACTAACGACCTCATCTCCAGCCACTGGCGACATGCAGCGATAAAGTCGCTTGTAGTGTGAACGGGGCTTTACTAGCCAACTCCGTTCGTCTTATTTCTTGTGTTTTCTGTGTCCGTTCGTTTCCATGGTTTCTCACGCTGGTTTCACTGCAAACTGCGCGAAACCAATGGGCGTATGAAACGTCATCACGTAGCATTACAGCACAGTGTTCATGGGAAATGTAGGAAGTACTGCCAGGGGGATAAATGACCGAGAACAGAGCGGAACAGGGCCTTATGTATCATGCCTCATACATCACCGGCGGGTTGGCGGGTGTTAATTTAGAACCCTGGTAGTAACCCCCGCGCACAAAAAGAACTACAAAATTCGACTGCTTTACGGCATAGGCTACCTCACTTCCCCCAACACGTCCTCACATGCTGTTGGACTTGTAAGTATATTGCTTATATTGTATATCACTCGGACAAGCTTTCACTTGTTTTTTTGTTTAATATAATCGCTGTTCATATTTTTATTCAAAGTTCAGAATCAAGATAAAGCTCTTATGTTTCTTATGATAAATGAGAGAATGCTGCTAAATGTATATATTTTTTACCTTGAATGTCATTGCTCTAATTTATTTTTTATATTTTAATATTTCATATTTTGTTCAAATGTTTAATATAGCTGCTGTTCATACGTTCATTTATTAGTGTGTTATATGATTAGAATGTTGTCCCGGTTTTAAAATAAAGCACAGCAATGATATTTGAGAGTGTTTCTCCCTTTTCAGAAAAAGTATCGAAAAAGTACCGAAATCGCAATACTTGACTTGGTATCGGTATCGAAACAATAATTTTGGTATCGTGACAACACTACTGGCTACTGTGCGAGTCTAATGGAAACTCACGCATGAATTTTCCTGCATTGAACTTGTTTTAGCGCCCGCCAAAGTGAATTTTTGTCCCGCCAAAGTGAATTTTTGTCCTGCCAAAGTCTTATTTGATCGGTGAGTAATGTAGATGAATGGCTGCGTTTGTGACAAGCATATGTTAGACTGAAAGAACGACCAGAGAGAGAGAGAGAGCCGGACAACTAATCAATGTTATATAGTTCAACAATGATAAAATGTTAGAATATGATCTGTATGTTATTCTAATGTTGATCTAGCTTACTGCTAGTCTCATACAGACAGACTAACACATAACGTTACATTTCAACACATTCAAATGCAGTTTAGTGTGCTAATGTAATGTTAGACCAAGTGAAACAGCGCTGCGTTACCTCACAAGTTTAATTTGTCTAATAAACTGACCTGTGAGTAGTAATTCTGCGTGTAGTTCAGTAGAATGAAATGTCCATATTTCGGTAACACTTTAAAATAATGGTTCATTAGTTAACATTAGTTAACTACCTTAGTTAACATGAACTAAGAATGAACAATACTTATTCAGCATTTATTAATCTTAGTTAATATTAATTTCAACATTTACTAATAAGTTATTAAAATCAAAGGTTGTATGTGTTAGCATTAGTTAATGCACTGTGAAATAACATGAACAAACAATGAACAGCTGTATTTCTATTAACTAACATTAACAAAGATTAATAAATACTGCTATAAATGTATTGCTCATTGTTAGTTCATGTTAGTTAATATGTTATCTAATGTTAACTAATGAACCATTATTTTAAAGTGTTACCCATATTTCTTTTATATCCGTGGGACTCGCATCGCGTTTGGAGCTGATAGCTGTCTCTTAGCAATCCCGAACTGCTTCATATCACAGTCATGATAAAAGCATCGATGTATTCAGTCATCCATAAACATTATTAGATCGGTCGGCTTGGCGTTGACGACAAGTTCCATAATTCTTAGCAAATGTTGCGTCATCAAACTACGCCTTTGTTATTGTAAATAGGTTAGTGACCCCTAGAGGAGAAAAAATCCCATACTGTGCCTTTAATTAGATATTAGTACCTATTAAAGTATACCTTCTGTAAGTCATACGTTCGGAAGGTTGGTCTGGACCACTCTTAGCTTTACCTTATCACTGTTGCAGGTCTATATGAATAAAATTCTGAAGTTTTTTTTTCACCACACACATGACCAGCGTCGGCCAATAGTGAGCCTACGCGTGACGTACAACACAGATGCGCTGCGCAGATTTACTATGTGAAAAAACTCGAGGCCCAGAGAGAAGGAAATGAAAAGTGGAATAAAGTTGTTATTTTGATTTTTTTGCGCACAAAAAGTATTCTCGTCGCTTTATAAACTTAAGATTGAGCCACTGGAGTCACTTGGACTATATTAACGATGTCTTTTCTACATTTTCTGGGCCAGCAAGTTATAATGTCTTAGGCCCCATCCACACTACTGCGTTTTAGTTTAGAAACGGAGAATTAAAACGAATACGATCTCCGTCCACACCAGCGTTTTAGCTGCGTATTAGAATTGATCTCCGTCCACATTAAAACGACTGAAAACGCGGATCACGTGACCATTCACCAACACTGGGCATGCGCGTGCCGGTGTAAACCTAGAGACTTTCAAACATAGACTGTAAAAAAAATGCTTTCAAACATCAAAATGTTTCATTCAAACACTAATTGTTTCATTCACAGGGGTAAGTGATTTTAGTGCCGTCCGAATCCATAATATCAGTGTTGTTTCTCACCCAACATGCGTAAAAATCAGAGGCTCACCTTCACTTTTGCCTGCTTCTGTTTCCAGATATCGCTCATCTCGAAACTGTCAATGGCTGCAGCTCTGTTGTGTGACTCCATGTTAAATTTTTGTACCAAGAGGTACAAATACGTATTCATGACCTGATAGAAACAAAATTTTGGTAATCACATTCAGGGGCGTAGCCAGGACATTATTTCTGGGGGGGCCAGCTTGGGCCAGTCTTATATTTGGGGTGGCACTTGATTGTCAAAAACTACTATTTTAAAACTCACGCAAAGCGTCACTCTGAGAGTAGCGGTTTTCCCGCGGCTCGTCAGTCCTTAATAAACAATGGATTGAACTTCCTTATGGTCAATAAAAATGTCTTATTGATAATCCATGTTATTGGGATGGGTGCTTAGATAATGTGCGAGTGCGATGTGTCATGATTATGTGAGGGGTTAGGGACATTAACATGAGACGGGGATGTTTTTAGTGCAAATGACAAAGACACAATATGAATTGTCATTTTAGGCGATAATTTATTTAGGTGATAATTTATTTAGGTAAACGAAACCATAGCATTTTAAGTGCAATATTCAATTTATTTGTGATAACATTAACATATTAAAAAAAAACATTACATCACAAATAAATAAGAGCATATAGTATGTCTAAATAGAACACACATTTAATAACATTGCAGGGCAGGCTCATGCCCCATAATACACTCTAGGCAAGAAAACTCATAATACAGGTAGGCAAGAAAAACTAGAAGAAGAAAAAATATCAATAATATGTACAATGTAAAGTGAACAGTATCACTACAAACAGTAGTAGACTACAACAATATCACAAACAATGAACAATATCACTAGCTTACTGCATAGTGATATCGATTTTGCATACTGCATCAATGATAACAGCACTGGTGGTTTATGGGTTGCAGTACTGAAGACAGCTCTAACACACTGACAAACCAGATCTAGAAGGGGCACTCTTTTGTGTGTGTGTGTGTGTGTGTGTGTGTGTGTGTGTGTGTGTGTGTGTGTGTGAGAGAGAGAGAGAGAGAGAGAGAGAGAGAGAGAGAGAGAGAGAGAGAGAGAGAGAGATCCATGCAAGTCATTTTATATAATTGTCTTTTTGTTTGCTTATTTGTTATTCTTGAGAAATATCTGAGAGTGTCAGTGTGAGAAGCTGAGAGCAGATATGTCTAAATCTCAATAAATAAGATGTCTAAATAGAACAGACATGTAATAACATTGCAATACTCATGTCCCATAATACACTCTACAGTAAGTAGGCCAGAAAAACTAGAAGATAAACAAAAGATGTAAGATGAACAACATTACTAGCTCGTCCTCTTCATTGTTAAGGCTGTTTATGCTCCAGAACTGGCAGGTATAACATAAACAGATGCTGGTTACTTAAAGGGATACTCCACTTTAAAATGAAAATTCTGTCATCATATACTCACCCTCATGTTGTTTCAATCCTTTATGAATTTCTTTCTTCTGCTGAACAGAAAGGAAGATATTAGAAGAATGTCAGTAACCAGACAGTTTCTGGTCCCATTGACTTCCATACTATATTTTTTTCCTACTATGGAAGTCAATGGGACCAGAAACTGTCTGGTTACTGACATTCTTCTAAATATCTTCCTTTCTGTTCAGCAGAAGAAAGAAATTCATAAAGGATTGAAACAACATGAGGGTGAGTATATGATGACAGAATTTTCATTTTAAAGTGGACTATCCCTTTAACTGTTAGTTTACAGTAGCTGTATTCTCCGGTTGTGATGATTACTAGCAAATCGATCAACAAACTCATCTAAATTTAAAGACGCCGCCCTCCTATGTTCTATGCTCAACACCCCAAGATCACTCAGCCTATCCTCTCCCATTGTAGTTCTCAGGTGTGTTTTGACAAGCTTCAAGCAGGAAAAACTGCGTTCACAAGCAGCTGTGCTGACAGGTATTGCCAGTGCAATTTTGCAAAGCCTGAAGAAAACATCAAAGACCTCCTGATACGGTTCAATAAAAGCTGCCAGGTCTACAATTGTAGGTGGTCTCTGCATCCCTTGTTTTAACTTACGATCTAAAACTCTTTTAATTTGGTAGAGCTCATGCTCAAGGTCGACAAGGTCACACCCATACAATTTGGCAAATGCAAAAAGGCTATCTTTGTCACAGAAGCTTTTGCTACTTGGATTTAAAGCTTGTATCCCATGCATTATGTCACAATTCTGATTGGAAAATCTGTTCCTGAGCTCACAGAGCATCCGGTCCAAAACCAGGTTAAAGATTCCTGTCCTGTAATACTCTTTACTGTTGCCTGTTTCTCGGCTGCCTACAGTTGACATAACATGGCATCCATGTAGCTGTGAACTTAGTGTTCTCTTACGTTTTGGAGCAGTGTCTATAGAGACATCACATTGCTTTGCAAGCTCCAAAACAGTGTCCCACAAATCACCAAACATCTGCTCACTCTTGTAAGATTCAAAAGTACTAATAAGTGCCTCCACAAGGTCCACTGCTTTGGCCAAATCAAGAGAGGAAGACTGGAGCATGTCTGATAGTAATTTTGCATCTCCCAAAAGTTTCTGAAATATGGCAAGAAATACAATGAATTGGAAATCAATTTGAGGCAAAAGACCTCTGGCACCTACTGACCTCTCACCACTGTTCTCATTACTCAGTTCCTCAAGCACTGTTACAACTGCTGGCAACCTATCCCACAAATTACGGCAGGCATAATATCTGGAAGCCCACCGTGTGTCACTCAATGCTGGCAACTCTCTCGGTGCACCTGAGTACATGTCCCGTTGCACCTGTAACCATTTGGGATGCACTGCCGATCCAGACATGTAGATGTACAGCTGTTTTAATAAGGAAAAGAAGCATTCAGCCTCTGGGATCCCTCTCACAGTGTCCACAAGCACCAGATTGAGGCAATGAGCATTGCAGTGAACGTAGAAAGCCTGCTTTGCTACCTCCTTAATTCGGGCCTGCACACCGCTGTGCTTGCCACTCATGACTGCAGCCCCATCATAAGACTGCCCAACAAGGTTACTCTTATATTCTAGACCATATCTTGACAAGAGGTGAATTATTTTTTCTGTCAAGCTCTCCGCATCTAGCTTCTGTGCTACATCAAACTCCAAAAAACTTTCGTGAATCTTACCATTGTAATAGTATCTCAAAACAAAAGACATTTGTTCCATTTTTTTTTTGTCTTTAGTCTCATCCACAAGTATACTAAAAGCACCACTTTCCTTGACTTCTTTTATTATTGATGTGCGCACCATCTCTGCTAAGCATGACAAAACCTCATTTTGTATGTCAGGGCTTGTATATTTAGCATTTCTGGGACCATCCATCTTTTTCAAAATCTTTTCATCATGGTTTGCTATGATATTCAACAAACCCAAAAAGTTCCCTTTCCTACTTGAGTCCACGGATTCACGATGCCCTCTCAGAGCAATGTTCTCGGTTGCACAATGAAGAACCACTTCAGCAAGAGTTTTGATGTACCCCCTGTTCTCTTGTACAGTTCTGTTGTACTCTTTATTTAACTGTCCCATTAGAGAGCCCTGATTTTTCTCTGCAATTTGGTGTTCTTTCCATGCTAACATGGCATTCTTGTGATGCTCAGATCTACTATGTGCAGCATACCCTCCGTCTGTATAGGTAGCTTTTTTCCAGTTTTTGAAACCTAAACCTGAAGTAAATGTAGACTCAACATGGCCAGGTAAACTGAAATGCCTGCAGGCATAGCAAAAGGTAGAGTCTTCACTTATGGAGTATTCTAACCAGGGGTGGACTGCAAACCATTCACCCTTGAAGCTCCTGTTTCGGTCTCCTTGGAGTGTCTTGGGGAAATTGAGTTGAGGTTGTGCTGGAGCTTCACCCCTGGACATGGAAATGTCTGTAAAACACCATAGAATTCCATTAATTTTTGTGGTCCCACTCTATATTAAGTGGCGTTAAGTACTATGTACTTACATTGAAATTAATCATTTGATATACAATATACTGATCAATAATATTGATATACAAACATGATATACATGTTTTTATGTACTTACATTTTAAAATGTCCTGCATGTAATTACAGCTGTAATTAATTTATGTAATTACATTTATAATTACACAGTTGACCCTTCCCTTACACCTTAAACCTACCCAATCCACCACACCTGTCCCTAACTTTACCCGTATCACACATCAATAGCAGCAAAAGTATTTTACAATACAAAATGAACACAAAAAGTACATTGTACTCATTTTTTTATGCAAGTACATAGTACTTAACGCCACTTAATATAAAGTGGGACCATTTTTGTTTGCCATAACCTGACCAACCCTGTCCCATTCTTCAGCTACTGATAACCACGTACCTGGAGGGCAGGTATCATGCGTGCCTGCTGCTTCATTCAGTTTTATTTGTTCTCTTCTCCCAGAATCACTCTCCTTCTCCTGCTCTGTCTCTGACAACTCATCTCCTGAACATTCACTGGCTCCTTCCCTTCCTGCACCTGCTCTGCTTTCTCCACTAGCTCCTTCTGTTTCCCTGACACATCTTTCTAGCTCTGTCGTGCTTGTTGCTGCTTGCGGGTCTCTGGTGCGTGTGCTGGCAAAAAAAGCATGGATTTTCCTGTCTCCCTCTGAGGCACTAATCCTTTTCATTGTGTCATCTTTAAAGGAAAAATTTACATAACATTAACTATAGACTGCTTTTATTTCAATTTCAAGTGTAAACTAACGACAGTCTGTTATCTATGAATTAGGGCTAAGTTACACCAGGCACGTAACTGAAGTGTTCTGTTCACTTGGCGTCTGCTGTAGTTGGTTAATATTGGAACAAATAGCTTTCACTATAATCAATGGAAGTAGCTAGTCTACACCAGACGTGATAGCGGTGCATACGTTCGAAAAAAAAATAGACCATTCGTCTACAATAGGCCTATGTCACAAAAAAATTGAAGAACGGAAGTAGGCCTACGTCTTTTAGTAGGGATACGGCTCTTCCAGTTAGCTTTTTACAATGGCGGAGTCAGATAGATACCGCTGGACCAAATCTCCCCGCAACCTGCCTGAAGTCACATATGACGGTGTGGTTTGGATGGTAAATGAAAACTCTCAAGTGGAAACCCGGTAAGAGCAACCCGGTACACTACAACAACAGCTGCGGGTGTAGCCTGCCATTGTTTTATAGCTCTAGCCGTTCACCAGTAAGGTAAACGTTTCTATGGTAACAGCGAGTTGGACCAATCAGCAGACGTTGCTGCTACGCTTAGGATTGTGGGTAGTGTTTTTTTTTTTTTTTTCATAAGATCACGAATAAAACATGTTTTTCTTAAAACAAGATTGATTTCATACGAACTTATAGCTTCTACAGGAGCAAAAACCTTTGTTTCACAACCTCATAGCGAGTCGTGGTCAGTCTACCTCGGATGGTTTAGACATTATGGCTGATAATCTAAATCCTTAATGAGAAATACTGTCGACCGGAAGTTCTGAATTACTACTCCGTGTTCCGGAAGCAGGAAGTGTGACATAGGCCTATGGATTTTACACGTCGCGAAAACGTAGCTGCTACATATTTAACAGTTGGTCACATGTGCTGTTAATAATGTGCACCTCTAATCCATAACACTGTTTAAAGTGTACAAAAAAATACAATTAAGTATTTTTAAGGCATTTTGTAGTTATCTGGATATCAACTCCTTAGATGAATAGATAAACTAGTACCAACACATTCTAAACATGCATAGATCTCTAAAATTCTCTTTCTCGTTCACATTTTACATTTCTCCAAACCCGTGAATCAAACAATCAGCAGTAAATATACTGATTTAAAAATTAAATACAAATGTACATACCACATACGCACTATAAATGTTCTATATGTGCCCTCGCGCCCTTATGTAGGCCTCGCGCTCAAAACGGAGCTCTGAGGTAACGTTAATGAGCTTTAAAACATTTAACTCGACATGCAATCGATATCAATACTCACATCCGCAATTGCTTAAACTATTTACAACATTAAATTAACACAACTGGCATTAATACCTGAATAGAGGGGGAGAAGATTAATCATAAAACTCGCTTGATATTTCTCCACTTGAACTTTATGTGTAATGGAAAATCCCCGCGACTGGCCGCGAGTTCTCCCCCTAGTGTTCAACAAGTCAAGAGTAATCGATTTCACGTTGCATTGCGCCAAACTAATAGATCGCAGATGAACCCAAAATTACATACAAAATAATTATTTACAGTTTTATAAACCTTTAAACACACATTCAAAATAGCGTGATTATAGTGCTGTTAATGTTTTACAGATTTTGGTAATTATAAAATACATATTTCAATCTATCACATATGAACAAAGTGACGGTGTATGTTTTATGTTTCCACTGTTCGATCACGCCCGCGCCTCTCTCTCTCTGACACACACATTCCAGGATTGCAAACTTGACATCGCAGCCTGTTATTATGCTGCGTTTACACCAAACACGAATAGAGCGTCAAATTCGCGTCTAGTTCTTGAACATTTTGAATCCATTCGCGCGTCCAAAGCGAAAGCGAGCTTTTGAAGCGAAATAGACGGGCGTTCAGTGCTTTGACTCCGCTACTACCCTGTTGCGTGAACGGTGTATTGTATTTCACGTATCGCCCGTGACGCTGGCGTCTGCTTGCGTTCACTGTTTTGACTATGAAAGGGAGCGCGTCTCTCGCGTTGACTAACGGCCCTAAGTGACACATTGGAATTGAATTAAGCTAGCTATAGCTAGCGCTAGCTCGCTAGCCAGAGATAATCATACAAGTTTGCAAAAATAACAGCAGCAGCTCAACTCAACTCACTCTGTCACCCTTCCTCTATGTCGACACATTCTTACACATGATCTTATCATTTCAATTATGCTTTCAAGTATCACAAACTTACTCACCTGTTAGTTACAGTGGTATCCAGTGGTTAGCTGCTAGTCTCCATTAAGCGCTGTCAGAATGCAGGCACGTTATGTCTTGCACTGTTGATGGGGGCGTGACCCAACATGTTGCTAATATGGGTCTTGTAGCGTAAGTGACAAATGACTTGATTAAAAAATAATAATGCATATATTTCAGCTTATTTTAGACGTTTCTGTGCAGGAGGGTTTTTTAATTAATTTTCCTCCTCAGACTGGGGGTGGGGCCGCGATGTTGGGGGGGGGCCGGCAGGGGGGCCGAGCCTTGACCAGTGGTGGCCGTGGCCCCCCCTGGCCACCACGTAGCTCCGCCCCTGATCACATTACAAAAAGTATGCAAAATTGTAATTAGCAGATTTGAATTAGCAGATGAAATGATAAATTAAATGATCCTTGACCTGACTTAATTGAAATTATACTTGAAATTATAGTTCACCCTAAAATGAAAATTAAGTAATCATTCTCTCACTCTGGTGTTGTTACAATGTTGTATGGGTAGTAACAAAGAACATTTACTTGAGCATTTTTTTATTTTTTTTTGAAAAATTGCACTTTTAAGAGTAAATTTGAATGTGGCTAAACTCACCACCCCACTGAACCGAACCGAGATGTCAAAACCGTGGGGCGTACCGAACCATCAGTTTTGTGTATCGTTACTAGGGATGTTAACCGATGACCGTTTGACCGATGGTTGACCGTATCAACGTTAACCGATCAAAGTTGTCGGTAGTCGGTTAAAAAAATTAGGCTATTATAGACAGTGGACTAAACGCTACTACAGTTAGCCATCTCATTCCAAGATCTTTTTGTGTGAAGTAAACAAATCCCTCACACTCAATTTTTCATAACTCGCCTGTTTGTACTTAATAAACCAATAAAAACATTTGACGCGAGGTCACAGCGTTTGGGTTCGCGCGCTCACAAGGTTTGCGAAAAGTAAAGGCTACAGGCTAAAACACTCGAGTTTAGAGCCAGGGCAGACGACAGGATGAAGCGTGCAAAGAAAAGTAGTGTGTGGGACCATTTCACCAAAAAGAATGACACAGCTGTAAGTTGCAACTTGTGTGATACAGTGCTTGATTTCAGTGGTAACAGATAAGTTGATGATGATCATCATCTTTCTGTATTATTGTTAGCACTACCTCAAACTAAAGCGGCGTCTCTTCGGAGCTGTAATTTTCTTAAATGAGCCGCAGCAATGTTTCAAATGAGCTTCTAACGCTAGACAAACACCTTTATTTTCAACGCGATCACCTTGTACCCAAACCATTTCGAAACTAATAAGGAGCCATTTGTCCTCCGATTACATACAAGCTCCTCGGCGCCGCGTCTGCGGGACTCATGTTTTGCGCTGTAGGGGATTTAAAAAAAAAAGTGACGTGAGTGGAAGGGCGGCAGAGAGATGCGACAGAGTTGTGAAATTGCAGGCGCGGCTCGAAATGGCCTATTTCAAATAGCCTATATTTTAAACTAATCGGTTAACCGGTTTCAACCGGCTAATGAGGCTCGGTGGTCGGTCAAGAAAATTTGTGTTTTCGCCATCACTTATCGTTACACCCCTAATATATATATATATATAGGCTTTTTTTCTCCTTTTGTGGTGCATAAAAGAAAGAAGGGTATATCACATTAGAACAACACCAGAGTGAGTAAATGGTTACTTGCTTTTTCATTTTAGGGTGAAATGATGAAATGATGTTGCAATACGATTTGGTTTTATGAGTAAACATTTCGTTTTGACAGACAGTTATTAATAGAATGTACTGTTAGCTTGGGCCAAGTCTAACCTCACTTTCCAGTTCCATTGTAGGAACAGTGCGATGAATGTCAGCATAGAACAGCTTGAAAGGTCTGATTTTTGAAACGAGTATGTATACCTTTTTCCCATTCCAAGCCTCTTTCACACCTGTAAAAGGGAAACAATACAGGTATGTATTCTCTTCTTAAAGGGGGGGTGAAATGCTCATTTTCACTCAATCGTAAGAAATTTTCCGGTTCCGATTCCGGTTCCACCAAACGAAATATATTTGTTGCTTATTTGATCTGCTATTGTCATTTGTGGAATACTAAACACATACATGTTTCTATTACTGTGCCTGATGCCTGGACAGAAAACTCATCTGAAGAGCTGAGTGGAGATGGAGGATGGCCAGCAGGAGGAGACGGTGCAGTGGAGCTGAGTGGAGATGGAGGATGGCCAGCAGTGGAGCTGAGTGGAGATGGAGGATGGCCAGCAGGAGGAGACGGTGCAGTGGAGTTGAGTGGAGATGGAGGATGGCCAGCAGTGGAGCTGAGTGGAGATGGAGGATGGCCAGCAGGAGGAGACGGTGCAGTGGAGCTGAGTGGAGATGGAGGATGGCCAGCAGGAGGAGACGGTGCAGTGGAGCTGAGTGGAGATGGAGGATGGCCAGCAGGAGGAGACGGTGCAGTGGAGCTGAGTGGAGATGGAGGAAGGCCAGCAGGAGGAGACGGTTTCTGGAGCTTGTGAGGGACTTTTGGGGTCTCTTCACAATGGGCCCTCAAATGGTCTGTGTTAATTTTTGGTACCTTGACACCCCTCTCATCCTCAAGGTTAGCGCTCTTTCCCACCAGTGCTGTAATAGTGAAGGGACCCAGGTAGTTTGCCTCCAATTTCCCACCTTTTCGCTGCTGACTTCTTACATTTTGTCTCCAAACTTTGTCTCCCACTTTAAAGTGGTTGGTGGATGGAGACAATTTTTGTTTTACTTTTTTTTGTGAAGTTTTGATGTTTTCCTCAGCCTCACGCAAAACTTCACTAATCCTTACTGCCGATTCTGTCACTTGCTCCACAGTCATCGTTTCTTCCACATTTTTTTTTATCTAAAAACAATTTCAAAATCACTCTGACAAAAATCACTCCGACAAAATATCTTCATTTGATAAACATGAAAAAATTAATGAGTTTTTTAACATTACATTATCATTTTGATGAATAATAACTTTAATTTTCAGTTACCTTGTATTGCTCTGGAATCTCACAAGGGTAACGAGCTTCTCTCCCAAACATTAAAAAAAAAGGTGAGAATTTGGTCGTCATTTGTTTTTTTGTTCGAAGTCCGAACATGACGGCATCAAGATGTTTGTCCCAGTCCATTGGTCGGTCCTGGCAAAGCTTGCAAAGGGCTCTGTTGCCACAAAAAACATTGAATATAATATAGCTTGAATATAACATAGCTTCTGGTTTTGTTTTGTTTTGTTTTTCAAAAACTATCACACCCTGCAATTATATATTAATTTTTGCCTTCCCCCTTGTTAAACAGACAGTAGGGTATGGCGATAGAAATAAACTGTCAAGGAATGCATACATTTATAGAATTTATACTGGAAATGCAATGTTTGTTTGGTAAGATTTTGGCTAAAGATATCTGCCAAATATAAATGCAATATCATATAAACAGGCACCTTTGAATTGTGGCATTCATCCTTTCCACAAGCCCATTTGTTTGTGGATGATAGGGTGCACACAAGGAGCGCTTGATATTAAGTGTTCTGCACACATGTTTGTTCAGCTAGAAATGTGAAAGAAACATATTAACGTTTACAGGCAAAAGCACATTGTAGTTGTTATAGGTGATAAAAAGCCATGTTCTATGGACATGTCATGTTTACATAAAACTTACCTTATTCACAAACTCTTTCCCCTGGTCAGTTAGGACCCTCTTAGGGGCTTCAAACTGATGCACAAATTTGATTAAACATTCGGTGACCTCTTTGGCAGTTTTGGAGCGCAAAGGGTAAGCTTGGGGCCACTTTGTGAGGTAATCAATGATGACACAAATATACTGATTACCGTCACCTGTCAATGACAATTTGCCGATGAGGTCCATGCCCACCAGCTCAAAGGGCTGTTTAACCTAGAGTTAATAAAAAAAAATTTTTTTACCTGTGTTTTGTTTTGTTCCTCAGTTAGGGTGTACATTTATTGCCCCCAGTTTCAGTTATATTTGTACAGCCTCGTTTTAATATCTGTTCTATAAAATAATTTGTACCTCAATAGGTGTGTAGTCAGTCCCCTGTTTTAGAGAGGATCTATTGGCTTGGCATTGTTCACACTGTGCCACCTTTTCAAAGCAGATAGAAGTGTTAGCCTAACAAAACATTTGAATTTGTTGAATTGGAAATTATTAAATTATCAATTGGTTTATAAATAGAGTATTAAAATAAACACAGAAAAACTGTAGTAAAAAAATGTTTTGTGTTAGTTAACAAACAAAAAAATTCTCCACTGAATCAGGAAATGTGTTATTACCCATTTGTCAATGTCCTGTGACATGCCAGGCCAATAAAATCTGTGGGAGACTGCATCTCTTGTTTTATTTTGCCCAGTATGTGCTCCCATACTGCTGGCATGGAACTCCATGAATATGGTATTCGCCTCTTCAGCCCCTTTGACAACCTTGGCTTTTTTTTCTTTTACAGTGTTTGGGTTCCGTATATAGTATAATTGGCCATCTATGACAAAAGAAAGAGTTGTTCATATATGTTGAATAGAATAGGTGTTATTATACTGTATATGACATTGTTTACAGTTTTTGAGTTTGATTGATAGTGGAACTTTTTTTATGTTGGAATGTGATTAATAATGTTATCTGTTTTAAACCCTCAAAAAATGTAAAAATGATATCACCTTGTGTGTGGTTATTTTTTGACGGGATATATATTTTTGTAAAATTATATTTATTTTGGAATGAATTTGAATCATTCGTTTGTTAGACCTAGAGAATGAATGTAATCAGAAACAAATTGACAAAATACGCTGTGTGTGTGTGTGTGTGTGTGTGTGTGTGTGTGTGTGTGTGTGTGTGTGTGTGAAGCCTAGGGCGGTCATCATGGTACTTTAACTCGTCGTCACGGTATTTTACCTCGATGCCGTGGATTCAAATAATTTAGCTAATAAATATGAACGTGGATATTGCATATGCATATCTGTAAATAAACATTCACATAAATTGGGAAACTTGGAAGTTTTAACAACTGCAGTAACCTACTGAATTTAATTTAAATATATTTTGTTGTGTGTATTAGAAGTAACACTAGTAAAATTATGAATTATTTATTATAGCTTAAATCGGTTATTCTGTTTTATTAAATAATTTAACTAAATCCTGATAACGTGGTGTGTATGAGCTGGCTAATTTATAAAGTGTAAGTTACGGTAGGCCTAACGTTATATTGAATTGGTGAAGCCAACGTAAATGTATATGAAACATTTTATGATATATCAATTACAATAAATATACAAATCACATCACATTACAAGTTAAAATTTTTCAATATAAAAAAATATATTTTACCTTCGATCACAAAGTTGTGCGCTTTTTTGCGCAATGTGTTTTTTTCAGTCTTGCCCAACCCATCAGGGTATGTCCCATGGGACTTGTAGGAAAAGATTTTCACAAGTGCACATCCCCCCTTAGATGAATACGACATTCAGACAATTTCTAAGTAAAACTATAAATGTATATTTTTAATTATTCGTAAATTAATATTTAGGCGTATATTATAACTATTATTAAAATATATTTTTAAAATAAAAAATCTATCATACTAATATAATAAATATATTTATCATAAAACCAATTTCCAAGCAAAACTGTATTTTTTAAAATTATTATTAAGTTATTATATATATTAAATATAATAATATTAATATAATATATCATATAACTAATTTCTATAAAATTATTCTTAAAAATAATTTCTAAATTAAGTAAAACTATATACATATATTGTAATTATTAGATTATTATATGAATTATTATTAAAATATTTTTAAATAAAAAATACATTGGATATTAAAAAATACAATACAAAAAAATGTATACAATCATAAAATTATTAAATACATTTTATTTGGATGTAGTAACATGTACAGTACACACACACAAAATTAGTTACAATCAACTGATTTCACCAGTCCGTATTTTAATGCTGTGAAAATCCGACTCCCCCTGGAAAACCCATCTTAATGCAGTTACAATCAAATGCTTTTGTCACCACACAATCTCTAAACCATGATGTGACAGGGGCAGTAGTGTGCTGAGTCTATGACCTTATCCACCTGTGCTGGAGAGGGGAGTGTGATTTCACCAGTCCGTATTTTAATGCTGTAAAAATCCGACTCCCCCTGGAAAACCCATCTTGTTTTTTAGCAGTTTTTTTTTTTTTTTTTTAAAGGGCACCTGACCGCAAAGCAATTGCTCCAGCTATTTTAATTGTATATCCATAAGCTATGTAAGATGTCAAATTGAAAGAATGAATAAAATAAATAATGCTTTTTAGGGCCCTAATTCTGGAAAATAACTATTAAAAAAATGTCTAAGGTTTCTTTACATTCTTAGCTTTAACCCTTTCATGCATAGTGGTCACTACAGTGGACAGCTATTAAAAAAATAATTTTCTTGAATTTGCACGGGTTTTTATGGCAAAGTTGCACATCAGCCTCTTCATTGGACCCTGGTGCATCATCCTATACATTGCAACCAAGTGGCAAGCCGTTGTGTTTCGATTTTTTCCCCCTCCAAATCATGATGGCCAAGGGTCAGTCAGACATGCCAAGTTGCTCCGGAATATCCACCCATTCCTTCTAATCTAGGAGACTCTTGTAGGTAAAAAAAATCTAATGAGTCATATCACAGTAAAATTTTCCAGGTTTTGATTTTAGATTGAGAGAAAACTCTGATTAATCACATGTCCACTGTAGTGGACGTCATGCATCAACTGCTATATTTCAGCTACAATTCACAATTATAATGTGAATATTGTTTTTGAAACTTAAAACTTAAAAACTTAATCTGCAGTGACTTTTTTTACTGTAAATAAATGTATTTGTATTATTAGAATGTAATTTTCATTGACATCGAAAAAAGTCATGTGATTACGTAATGTATGGCACTTGTAATGCATTACTTTACTTGTTAGATCAAAAAGTAATCTGATTTCGTGATGCACGTTATTGTAATGTTTTTTTTTACTCATAACATCAAAAAGTAATCTTATTATGTAATGCATGTTACTTGTAATGCGTTTCTTTACTCATAACATCAAAAAGTAATCTTATTACGTAATGCATGTTTACTTGTAATGTGTTTCTTTACTCGTTACATCAAAAAGTAATCTGATTAGGTAATGCACATTACATGTAGTTAATTACTTGTTAGATCAAAAAGTAATCTGATTAGGTAATGCATGTTACAATACATTACTCGTAACATAAAAAACAAATCTGATTACATAATGCATGTTACTTTTAACACATTACTTTACTTGTAACATCAAAAAAGTAATCTGAATGCGTTATGCATGTTAGTTGTAGTGCGTTACCCCCAACACTGATCATTTCAGATGAGATTGAAAAAACGTATCGCTAGGTTTTCTCAGAGGAGGGCTATGATAGAAATGTGCATGTCCATCTTGAACACAATCAGAATTATCAGATAATAAGGGTAAATCTCCATACTCTGGTGCACTGGAGGGAGCATCTGAGTGGTTTCCAGTAGTACCTTGACAGGCTGTAGAAAATTCTGATGGAATCACGTCCTCATGTTCTGATATCAAAGATACGCGAAGTGCAACTTGTATGAAGTTGTATGAAGCCTTTGCAATATTTTGCATTTATATTTTTTGTATATATCTTATAGTTTTCACATGATTTAATATAATTGTATTGATTAGTTTGTTAAATTCACATACTTTATCTGTTTGATTATTGTCTTATATTTAATACAGTATATCTTCAGTTTAAACCATAACCGCATGCTGTCCACTCAAGTGGACATCTGAAGATCTCTTTGAAAAATTTGTAAAAAAAATAAAATAAAAATCAATTCTTGTTTTCCATGCCCTAAGAGCAATAAAAACACAGGGAAAAAAAAATCCTGACTGAGGTTATCATAACTCATGCATGAAAGGGTAATTGAAAGTGTCAATTATCACTAATAATTTGTTTTATTTCTATTTTAAGACGCAATTAAGCAAAAAACAAACAAACAAAAAGACAGGTATTTGCCTCATATATCTACAATATGTATTTGATGAACTCTTAAAGCCTATCTTCGTGAAAAAAGGTTAAATATTATTTTTAATGACATTCATGTGCTTGGGGAGAGTAATACAATATTTTACTATGAACCACAGCATGTTTAACACACAAACGATAAGTTCAGTTAAATTAAGTGAAATTAACAGTTTTGTTTTGATTGCTGGAGCTTTATTCCTTACCCGTCGAAGTTTATAGTTTGAATCGATCTGCCATGTTTTTTGTTTTTGTTTTTTTTTGCATCTTTTATCCACACTAGTTCACTTTCTGTTAATTTATTTAAGTGTAGACAAAGCTTCCATGCAGGATCTGGGTGCTTGTTGTGTGAAAAATCGATCGATAAACGGATATATGGCAAAGGAAGTGCATTTAAACTCGCTTGCGCGTGCACGCGAAGGGGAGTGCGATTTGTCCGGGGAGTCGGATTTCGGTACAACACCGGCGTTTCAGTGGAAGAAGTGCTCGTGGCGATAGGCGAACAGGTGGGATATGATAACGTTGTTTCGGCTTCACGGTAGTGATGGCCAGATCGAGGCCTCGTGAAGCAAATGAAACAGTTGAACCAAATGTGCCATATTGTTTCGAGGCTTCGAATCAATCCGACACCCGTCTCAACGGTGACACCTAGTGGTCACTTGCAGGTGTTGATCTGAAACAACCTTGACGAGCCATTAAAAAAATGTGTTTTTTTTTATTATCATAATTTTCTAATATGTGAAGCTTGTAACCTATAGGCTCCTCACTGTGCATAATGTTATTTTGGTCATGAAAAATTAATATTAATAAAATAAATCAAGCCACAATGTCTCACTTTTTTAGAGATTTTTATTCAAAAAATATTAATTTCTCTGCTGTGGAAGGACTTAGCCTACTTCTTTTTTTACAGATAATTTCTCCAGCCTTTGAAAAAATCCTCTCACAAGGGACACTTGTTGCTGGCATACAAAGATATTTTTTAGCAAGGACATACAAATGAGGAAAGATTACTGCTCTCTCTTTCCAGTAAGTTAGTGGATCATGAGTTCTGGGCAAATATGCATCGTTGATGTATTTTTTCACTTCCACTGTGGCATCAGCTGCAGTATATTGGGTACTCATATGTAGACCTATAAAATGTATATTCACACAATATTATATTATATTATATTCACATTGAAGCTATTTTTAACATGATTGGCAGTTGTGATTGGGACATTAGGTTGTAGGGCATTGGGCTATGGACTTTATAAACAGTGTCCCAAAAGGTTGTAATTATATTTCAATTATAATTATATTTCAAACAATGCATACCTTGCATAGATGGCCCAGCAGTGTCAGTAGCAGGCCGAGGTACAGGGCAGGATGAGTGCTCCTCAAATGGCGCATCATGGATGATGTATTGTTGCAGTAGGCTAGATACCGATCACAATACACACATCTCACTTTATTTGGGGTTTCTAAATGGAAATGCTCCCACACCACAGATGTACGGCATCTCTTCTGGGGAGCCTCCATTTTATCTATCTATCCAAATCAATCTATCTATCTATATGAATCTATCTATGTATCTAGATATGTATCTATAATCTATGTATCTATCTATAACATATGTATTTATATATGTATCTATAATCTATCTATATATGTATCTATAATATATGTATTTATATGTATCTGTAATCTATCTATATGTATCTATCTATTAATCTGTCTATATGTATATCTATGTATCTATTAATGTGTCACTATATACTCTGTCTGTCTCTAGCATCAGTCAATGTGTTGTGTAAATTTAAATGTAAGCCTAAATTGCCTATAACTAATCAAATCGCACTGTCACTATATCACCAAAAATCCGCTACCTCAAAGTCAAACTCCTCTCACAAAAACCCACGAGGTCAAAATGCGTTTATTTCACTTTTATACAGATGTGCGATGTGTGGTCTGTTCCCGACCATTCCAATCAAACGCTGATTCGGCGGACCACACCTGATGAAACACTTAGTGAAACACTTCGAGGCTTCGTTTGGTCATAGTCACGTGACATGGGTGTTTCGAATCACGCTTCAGATCAGTGTTTCGACACATCTGCGCTTCGGGATCTCGCAAAGCTTCGGAACGACTGTTTCGCGTCAGCCATCCTTAGTGGCTGCAGGGGATTGTCACCGTCACCAGATTGCCATATGTTTACTTAGAGGAACTGGTGAGTACTCTGAATGAATGAACTACATGCTGAAAGCTAACATATTAGCCAAATATTCACCAACTGGTTTTGATTAATTTTATGCTTTTGTGACATTTGCATTTGTGGGTTACAAATATATTTGTTTTCAGTAAGTGTGTTTATATGTAGTAAGGAAATCTGATTATAGTACTGTTGAATTTATTTGAACTTTGTGCAGCCAATACAACTTTAACATTGTACTGTTTATTGTGTTGTCATGCCCTTAATGTTTATTATTTGTAGTTTGTACATTTATTGATTCATTTTGTAATAATTTAGAATTGTGTGCACATGAAAATGATATCTGAGTGTGGAATGAGCTGATGCTTAGTTTCAACTTAGCCCTGTTATTTACTGGTCCTGTTGTTGTACTACAGGCCAGGTTTTTTCTCTCTGTCTGGAGACGAATGATGGCGAGCCGAATTTCTATTGCTGGGAGCCTACCATCCGTGTAGCATCCACTGAATAGCCATCCTACTGGTCTGGTAGGAAGGTTGTCCACAGCCTGTCCCCCACACACTTCTCCATAGACTAGTGCTTCAACCCCACATACACATCCTTCACATGATGAACAATAACTTACGGACTTATCACTACAAACTTCCATAAAACCCTTGTGGGTTGTCGCGCTGGTCTTGTATACCATCTATTGCTGGGACAGTTCTTTTTCTTTTTGGTTTTTGTGTGTGTGTATTTGCTGTAATTTATATTAGTATATACTTGAACAACAACTACCAAGTGCACTTAACTACAAACCGGTTCAACTGCAGTCTGTAAATATTTTGGGATTCTTTTCTTTTTCTTTCCTTTCATTATTTCTATTTGTAAATATTTTGTTTAATTATTTTGCAATATATGGTACCTGCACCAAATTTAAACTTATGTTTCTGTGTTGTTACTGACCACCAGCTCCTGTAGACGAATTTAGACTTCTGTTATTTTACTAGCCTAAGACATATTAATATCGGTTAACCGTCTCAAACACGCGTTACGCGTTTGCGTCTTTGCATTGATTTAACATTGAAATCACTCGCGCCTGACGCGCTTTTCGCGTCCGGTGTGAACGCACCATTACAAATATTTTCAAATGTCTGTATAATACAGTACTGTAAATATTTGTGTCTATTACTATTTATAATTTATATTTTATATTTTATTGTGGATGTTTTCTCACAATCATGACATAATGTGAAGTAAAATTAAAAATCTAATGTAAAGTTGTTTTTTATGCGCCACTTGGTGGATATTCTGTGAAGCGAAACACATTGAGGGAATTTGTAAGTAGGCCCCCCGGAAAGCACTTGCAGAATTCTGCGAGACGAATTGCCGAATGCCACGGGAGAAAACGCGCGCTTTTAAAGGCCACATCTGTATAGATATATTTTAAGATAAAGATTAATGCAAAGAAATGGGCATATGACACTCACTTGGAGACGGTATGGGGCTGAGAGTGTCACTGGCTTCACTCACTCCCACTTTACCCACTATCCTGTAGCGGATCGAGTACTGCTTTCCAAACTCCAATCCAGTCAGAGTAAAGTCTTCATCAGCTGTGTTCATGATAATCCACTGTTCCTCAGCGCCAGAATCTGCTTTCTCCTGCTGGTACTCCACTCTGAACTGCACAGTTTCTCCAGTTGGGTACTTCTGCAGTTTCAGGGTCACACTGCGCTCCAGGACCTTCATCACTTCTGGTGGAGGAGGCTTTGACACGGGCTGGAACTGTGTGTCCGTCAGGTTCCCTGATTCATACAGATAGATAGAGGAGCCAGGGTTGGAGGGATCGGAGATGGCAGAAATAATGAATCGATATCTCTTTTCATCTTTATTAGCCTCTGAAAAACTTCTGAAAAGAGTTAAGTTCTCTCTCATCTTTGACATGACACCAGGATTGTTTAGCCACTCTTCTGATACCAACGTGCTAGAATGTGGTTTCATTCCCACATCTAGCTCTTTAAACTCGTCAGATTCCCGAAACTTCTTCAGGGCTGAAAGATACGGGTCTTCATACTTCAGAGATGTGAAGGTCAAGCACACCACAACATCAATATCAGGATCAAGGAGGATGGCGTTGAGACCGTTTGAGTCTTCAGTTTTGATTTCCTTCAGTATCTCGGTGTGAGAACTCAAGAGGTTAAGTTCAGCCTTTGCATGATCTAACCACTGGTTAAGCATGTCAGAATTAAAGGGGGAGCTGTAGTGGATCTTCAGGATGTCTTCCAATGAATTTTGCTCCATCTCTCCTCCTCGAATAGCAGGCAAGACCTTGGCCACTGCTCTTAGGAATACCATTTTGTAAATGTTAAGAGAGCCCTGAAATAAACAGAGCCTCTCTTTGATGTCTTTGAAAACATTTACCAGAGTTTTTCTGGAGAAGTCGTTGCATGTCCTCTGTACTTCTCCCAGCCCCTCTATTATATCTTCAGTGTTGGAAACCAGATGTGTGGTGATTTCTCTTACCAACTGAGCAGCTTTTGTATCCAGTAGAGAAAGAGGATAGAGATTGACTTTTATTGGAACTGCATTCTGTGGATTCTCCTTCAGTATAGTGGGGAGCTTCTTGTACACCTCTAGGGCCTCCATGAAAGTGGTGGGGTTCTGCTCAAGGTGGACGTCACCATAAAATGTGCAGGCGATGCTCTCAGCCCTATCCTTATGACCTTCTGTCATTTCTAAAGCTCCTTTCCCCTCCATGGAAAATGTAAGGATATTCTTGACCATGACATTCAGTTCTCCCTCAATCTCCTGCTTTTCTTCGTTTTCTGAAAATGTCCGATCAAACACCATGACGGCCTGAGCTCCGTAATATACACCAGTGACCACATGAGTTGCAGTTTTCTGGTCAAAGACCTGAGGGTAAGTGATCTTTCCCAGATGGCTCATAGTGAGCTGGTTGAATCTTGTGGTTTCACTGTAATACATTGTAACTCTGGACTGTTGGTTTGAGGATTTGGTGTCATGCAGGAACTTGGCAGATCCTCCCACCTCCACCAGCCCTCCCATGAAGCTGGCCTTCAGGGAAGCACTTACATCCAGGAGACTGGACTTACTGGAGAGAGAGTCAGAGCTACTGAACTTCAAATCTGTCATGGGCTGTGGATGGGTGTCCAAATCTTCATTCAGTGACTTCTTATCCCACAGAGTGACACCTGAAATGAGTCATGGCTTTAACAGTTAAGTCAAGTCAAGTCGCCTTTATTTATATAGCACTTTTTACAATACAGATTGTTTCAGCTTTACAGTGATAACAGGAAAATAATGCAACAAAGTTTGTTTCTAAAAGAAAATAGCGCCATCGTCCAGCTTAAGTAAGTTCAGGGATGGTTCATTTTTGTTGTAAAAAAATTATTAATTTAATATATATATAATCAAGACAAGTCTATATAAAGCACCTACAGGCGGAGGCACTGACAAAATGGCTAAAAAAAAAAAAAAAAAAAAACCAAGAGAATATACCTTTCAAAAAGATGAAATTAATGTCCTTTTAGAGGAGATAGAGCGAAACAAAGATGTCATTTTTAACAGATTTAAAGGATTTCATTTATTTCTTTTTTGTTCATTCATTTAATTTTGATTAAAATTATTAGATTAAATTATTTCTATTTTTTGTTTTGTTTTCTGACCTTTTTAATTATTTAATTTATACATTAATTTAACCAACAACAAAAAAGAGTAATGAAATGTGTATAATAAAGTACAATCAAAACCTTATATTATAATCACACTGCATTTGAATAAAGTTAAAGGTGTAATCTGCCGGTTGTCCTGCAGGTGTCCTCATAACTCTGTCTTCTTGCGATGCACTTGGGGATGTACGATTACTCCAGAGCACTCGTAGTTCTACGAAGATTTTCAAGTGCTACTTAAGTTACGATGCTTTTGGGAAACAGACCGTAATATCAAGATCAGTCGTACGATCGTTTTTACGATCTACTTAGGCTTACAATGCTTTTGGGAAACGCAGCCCATAATATTAAGATCAGTCGTACGATCGTATTTACGATCAACTTGGGCTGCCCAGGGCTGCGTTTCCAGATAACGATGGATCTTAGCACTTACGAGGATTTTCTACGAGCGACTTTATGAACGTTCGTGTTCATTTCACGTGCGTTTCACAAAAATACACTTAGCACGATCGCACGCAGCTGTGCTTTAAGTGCTACTAAGGGGTCGCTGTCCGTTTGTCAAGTGCTGAAATGTCACCTTGTAGAATGGCTCGTAATTGTAGCACACGCTTGTATTTTGAAATCTATAAAAAGCACAAACCTTCGGGTGGAGACACCAGCAAAATGGCTAAAAAAAAACAAAACAAAAAAAAAACATTTTCTAAAAGAGGAGATTAATGTCATTTTATATGAGGTGGAGCTATCCAAAAGTATTATTTTCAGCAGGTTTAAGGGCAGTCAAACAAATAAATAAAAACAAAAAATGTAGGAGGATATTGCTAGAAAACTGACTGCAACTAGGGGCATAAAAAGATCAGGGAATGAGGTCAGGAAGAAGTGGCAAGCCTTGCTAAAAGGAAATGGGCACTGCAGAGGACAACATTTAATAAAACAGGTGGTGGGCCCAATGAGTCCTCCCTTTTCACAGCAGAGGAAGAAAAGGCCTTGTCAATACTTGGCACAAGTGCTTCAGATGGCATTTGTGGTAGTATTGACATCCATGGAGGAGTAGGGGTAACTCAACCTGAGCCTGAGTCAGGTCCTTCATGCTCAGAGGAACTATCAGTTTCATCTGCCATCTCCCAGCACATCTCCTAGTCCTCCAAACAACCCTCCCAGGCCTCAGCCTCCATCTTCTGTTGTCCAGACTGCAGCCACACACCTCAGCAGTTTGAGAATCTTTGTAGTTGTATAGTCAGGACATATGAGAGTGTCCTTATAGGGAGGAATAAGATGAAGAGGTGGTGGAGGAGGAGAAGGAGGAGCTCAAAGATGGCATGATGGGGCCACATGATGGTCAATCAAGAAATGCCCAATACATGGTACAAGTCATTGACAGATTTTTTATTTTTTTAGTTCATCCTTATTTTTCCCAGTCTTTGAAGCATATATGTCATCTTTTATAAAAAAAAAAAAAAGTTCATTCATTTAATTGAAATTAAAATGATTGGATTAAATTATTTCTATTTTTTTTTTTTCTGCCCTTTTTAATTATTTAATTTAGAAATTAATTAAAAAGAAAAAAAAAACGAGTAATAAAGTGTACAATAAACTTAAAGTACAATCAAAACCTTATAATTACATTTCACTTGAATAAAGGTGTAATCTGCCGGTTGTCCTGCAGGTGTCCTCATAACTCTGTCTTCTTACAGTGCACTTGGGGATTTACGATTACTCCAGAGCACTCGTAGATCTACGATGATTT
This sequence comes from Squalius cephalus, assembly GCF_949319135.1. Classification (NCBI taxonomy): domain Eukaryota; kingdom Metazoa; phylum Chordata; class Actinopteri; order Cypriniformes; family Leuciscidae; genus Squalius; species Squalius cephalus. Next base: position 2,543,021 of record NC_137125.1, read on the forward strand.
TTAAGTCCTACTTAAGTTATGATGCTTTTGGGAAACGCAGCCCATAATATTAAGATCAGTCGTACGATCGTTTTTACGATCTACTTAGGCTTACGATGCTTTTGGGAAACGCAGCCCAGCTCAGTTCTCATATAATAATGTCAATGCAGGCAGATCAATAATATATATTACTGATATAATATATAATAATAATATATAATATTCAACAATAGATAACAATATATTGTTGAATATTAACGTGTGAGGACGCAATGTACTGTTCAAGTCAACATGCCAATTTTGTATCTATAAGACTACTAATTTAATAGTTGTGTCCTTTATCTTAAATCTCTAAATTACCACATTGTTGATTCACATTTGGGTGAAAAAGAGAGTAAAAAGCATTTTAGTAGGTACTGTACACCACCTGGAATGAAGGTATCCTTGCGGCAGTCATACAGCATACCAGGAAACAGAGGTCTTCCTAGTAGACCCCGAAGCCGCCGCCAGGCGCCGCCATTTGCGCCATTTAGAATTTCAGCCGCCGCCAGCCAATAATTTCGTAAGCCAAATTGAGCCGCCATCTGATAAAGTTTGGCTGAGCCGGCTAGAATTATTTGCATCAAATAATAATTCTATCACATAGAGACTTACACACACGAAATATATAAACAATACACGAGATCTATTTTCCCACTGGATTCATAACAGCACAGTCTTGTGCTCGTTGCTACGATACACAGACTCACAGTGAACTGACGACCAATTAAAATTGCTCGTTTTCCGTACAGAAGAAGCGATGCATTTTTTTTCTCGCACTGAGGTGAAATGGCGGAAAGAAGCAAGCAAGGTAATTTTGATCTCACTTCTCACATACTTTCCTAATTCCTACTTACTTTTTTTTTTACTTAGGCATACCCAGACTTTTGTTAAATCTTCAGGGCACGGTTGCACAAACACCCGAAACAAAGATTGATGTTATGAACCAAATATTCTGGAACGGAGAGATTTATATCACTGAACGTGATATTACTGCAGTAACAAACCACCGTTTCTAATTCACGACGCATGCTTCAGTGTACATTGAAGTGAAATGTGCAAAACTTTGTCCAAAATAATACTGATAACAGTGTGTGTTTATATTAAGGCGAGACACGCCAGGCAAAAACATCGTTTTTTTTTTTACTGGTCAATTTTGAGATTTTTGGATATTTGTCTTCAAATACATGTCTTCTTTCAGACTTGTGGTGAAAAAAAGTCCGAAATACACAGTTAGGTCTTTATTTTACTACACTTTGTCTGAAAAGTAAAAGTTTGCGTTCTTAATCAACATACTTCTCCGCGATCTCTTCCGTCACCTTCTCATCACACGCACCGTTAGGCAGCTCTCTCTCTTCTCTACAATGCTGTCAGATCCAAATATGGTCATTTCCTTTGTATCAGCAAACAATCTTGAAAGTAAAAAAGACTGAATGCGCGATCTCATTGGCTGATGATAAATCTTTAAAGCCCGTTTTCTCAAAATGACCTTTCTCTCATACTCCAAGTCCGAAATCTCCACTTCAGTAGCACCTAGTTATATTATGAAGACATTTACAAAGGGATTTGTAAATATATTATTCCTAGCCTGATATATATAACATTTTATTCCAAAAAACATGGCTTCAGCCATTTGCAGCTATGAAAAGTTTGGCGGCTGCAGCAGCCATTTAGGTTTTGGCTGAGCCGGCTAGCCAGCCAATAACTTCATCAGCCAGCCATTATTCTCAAAACAAATGGCTTCGGGCTCTACTTCCTAGAGCTGCTACTTCAATGGTCTGTGATGATGCCATGGCTGCAGGAAATAACTATGAACAATGGGGACATTTATACATTTGAAGTTTAATAATGAATACTTTATCATTCTAAAATTTTTTTTACTTGTTACTAATTTCATTACTTTACAAATTTTTTTAACGTTCCTTAAAATGTAATTTAATCCAGTGTTTAAAAATTCAAAAACATATTACGGCATAAATCCTTCAAGATATGTTACATGCAACCAAATAATCCATTAATGGGATTGACGGCTCAAGCGGACTTGAAAAGCCTAGTTCATATACACACCTTAATCGATCCGATTGAGCTCGATCCAAATGAAATTTCGGTCGGATTGAAAGGGGAGGTTTATTCCTTTTCTAATTTATCGAGAGAAGATGTAAACACGCAATCGTTTGAAAACCGAAACTGAAAGGACTGTGCATCTGCAATGACGTAGCCTAAAATGCCGAAATGACGTGCGGAACGAGCTGATGTTGTTGTTAAATAAAATTTCATAAATGACTTGTGTTATACTAAAATATCACTATCGTCTGTGAAGTGTAGCAGAACAACATCCCACCTGTGTTTGTTTCTCTCATCCACAGACGCTTGTTTTGGCCGCGGAATGAAGTTTTTACTGTTTGAAAAATAAGCAGCACAGTATAATGGTTCATGTGCTCGTCGTCTCCTCATGACCAGAAATAGATATTAAGTCTGCTTTTTAAAACAAAGAAAAGAAGCAATGTATGAGAATTTAATGTGCAAACAGCAGGAAACTCTGTATTCGTGCAGTGTTCAAGTAAACAGTGCAATTAGATAATTTTTAACCAAAACCAATTTTGTGGTGAAATGACATATATCTGATTAGTTTAAGACATATTTTTGTCCCTAATGCATTTTGAGTCTTCCTGCATACTGTTGAGATCCAAACACCTCATTATCTGTAGGTGTGTTACGTCCCATGTGATAAGTGTGACTTGTGTTTTGGAGTTTGTTCTCTCTCCCTCTTTACTTTCGTTTTCAGCAGGTTTATGCGGGTATTTAATTTTCTCGTTCATCTGTCAATCTTGGAGACGCATACTGACAACATCGCGTGTTTCCTCCAATGAGGGCTCAGGACCGTGTTCAAAATCCTGCCGCGCCACAGAGCGCCATTTACATAGTTTTATATTAAATTTACATTTATGTGTCTCAAATCGTAGTTAATGTATACGGACTTCACCCTGTGCTGCAATATACATTTAGTTTTATATTTATTTACAGAAATCAGAAAATTGCTGATGTTATCGGATTTTCAGGTGAGAGTTGTCCTAGACGTGGCGCGGCGCGGCGCTGAGCAGCGCGTCCGGTGTGCGACCCACTTCAGAGTGTGTAAATTAACACTTTTTCAGTGTTTATATAGATCCACACTAAATCGAGTTATAAAACAGTTAGTTCCAATCCTTGATTCTGATTGGTCAATAGCTGTGCTTTATTCACGATAAAACACGGCTATGACTGCTTCACCCATCACTACAACACCCCTAGCAACCACTCTTAGCAACACATGTGTGATCATGTGAGAGATCGAGAAAGCGAGTGTAAAGTTACCTGCATTCACAGTAGACATTGCATTTTCCTTCAGGTCAGTCCTATATTCATAATAAAATAATCCATTTGAATGTCCGCTGCGATATCTTGTCCTTTTAACAGTTAAGTTAACCGTTAAGGGGTTTTCCCGTGCCTTTAACGTTAGTCATCTGTCAGTTGCGTCTTCCTTCTCCGTGAAAACAAGTTTGAGTCTTTTCAATATAAAAGTCTTCTCTACCGACTGACTGACTCATTCATAAGACAGTCTTTGCCGCCATCTATTGGCGAAATAATGTATGTAACTTCTGTTGCTGTTTATGGTCAGGGACTATTTTTTTCCAGCGGAAGGAATGCTTTTAGTGATTTTACTTCATGAAAGTTGCATAGATAAATATTTTTCTGCTTTGATATTTGTATTGTGTGGCAACCGTTTTATAAAAGCAATAAGGTACTCGAGGCAAGTGCTGTATCGTGAATAAGTAACGGCTGAAGGGGTTACTCCGCTTCGCGTCGTGCCTAACAACGCCCTTCAGCCATTACTTATTCACGATACAGCACAGCCTCTCGTACCTTATTGCTTACTTAAAGGCACACTGTGGAGAATTTGTGTTTTTGTCAAACAGCGACCCCTAGAGTCGCTGTAGAATACTTGCACTGTCGTAAATATCCCTCCCCCCCTCCCTCCACTCCCCCACCTCCCTCCCTGTACACCGGTACCTGCGTCGGGCATGAAACAGGCACAGATAGACTCCGAAGATATTGACCAGGTAATGTTTCACAATTTCATACAAATATTAGGCTACTGCATAGTCTACTGAACTACTGATGATGGTAATAGGATAATAATAAGTTTGTCAAGTGTTATGATAATAAAGTAGCATACTGCGTTTGCTGGCTTATAACGTTTTTACATGATTGCAGCTAAATCACAAGTAAATAGTCTATAGTCTAGGCCTACTGTATAATTTCATTTGTGGTTTTTTTATTGTAATGTAAACATTACAAAATGCCAGATGACATCCATAAAGTTAAATGTAGGTCGCATTATTTCATAACATTGGCCGTTATGATGTCATTAGACATGATTATTGCAATTTATCTATCATAATAGTTTGCAAATTGTGCTCGTTTACACTACAGTATTTACAACCTCTACTTTAGGCTTATGTCCTGATAATTATGTGAGATATTGAAAACTGTTCTCATGATTATCGCAGGAATCAACGTCAACAGCGTCGTCTGATATCCCTCAGGACTACGTGATAAATAGGCCTGCACCTCATAACACCTGAGTTCAGCTGGCAAACTAGTTCGTGAGGCAAGCTAGGCAATAAAACATAACGCAGAAAACACATAAGAGAAACGAGTGTTTGTTAGCAAGTCTGTTAACAGCTCTGATAATCGAAAGCTAGCTAGACATTATGTGGAAATTATTGGACTGGTCTAATTATCAACAATGGATGAATGAACAGCATCGTAAAAAAAAATGACATACAAGTAAGCGCAACAACATACAACAGAACGCAAACAAGTTTACAAATAAGAGATTTATTTACTGGCCACTTCATGCGTTTTCTCAGATCGGATAGCTATCAGATTTATCAAAACAATTCCATTTATACCTGGACACATAACGTTAAATGTGTTTTTGCGAAACGGATTTAAATCCGATCTTCAATTCCCACGCTATATGCAGATTTAACGTCAGAGTGCACGTCACTAAAGCAACAGATATGAGCTGCATTTTATTGATCATTATTGATCAAAATTTCAAAATCAAAGACCACAATAAGAGAGAGCAGGAAGATCTGGAAGATCTGGAAGATCATTTCGTTTCTTTACTTTTAATGATGATGATTGTGTGTTAAGCGTCTGCAACTTACTTTCACTTTGATTTGCGATAGTTTGCACGTTGGCTTGATGGAATAGATGCTCAGCTGCTCATCTGCGGTGATGCGTGTTCCAGTAGCGTCGTGATATCGTCATATCAAATATTTTTACAATTTACAATTTACATATGTGGATTCAACAACCAGATGCATTTCCACTTGTCCAGTTTCGTCTGGAATGCGTCTCAGACTCCTCCTGAAGTGGTTTGAGCGATTGGATTCAAATCCGTTTCGGAGGGCTTTTACACCTGGTCTTTTCACGATCAGATAGCTATCCGATCACAGAAAACGCATGAAGTGGCCAGGTGTAAACAGCCCCCATGACAAAAACATACGCACGAAAGCCGAAAAGAAACGCTGGTTGACCTCTCACGTCCATAGACAGGAAGTGGTGGGGGAAGTGACGTATGCCGTAAAGCAGTCGAATTTTGTAGTTCTTTTTGTGCTTGGGTTACTACCCGAATCCCGAAGTTACATAGTGCCAGTAAAAGCGATACAGACCCCGTCATGCTATGGCAGACGTGTCATTCAACCTATTGTAAGTCGATGTACCATCACAAGGGTCTTGGAAATATATTATGAAGGTTGAAAAGATCCATAGTGTGCCTTTAAACTTCCACTTTAAATATTTTTTATTATTTTTTTATTTATTTTTTTCACTTGATAGAGTTAAAAAAACAAACACTGTTAGTGTGCACCAGTAGCGTGTTTTTTTCCCCCGACGGTGGTCCGCTATGAGCTGAGCACTGGTTAACTGTGCGTTCACACCGCCGCCGACTTGAGCTGCAAAGAAGCTCTGGCCGCCCTGTCAAGGACGCCTGTCAAAAAGTACGGGGAAGCTTGCTGACGCTTGTTGACGCTTTGGCCGCTCTGAAGTCTGTGTCACACCATGAAATGTAAACAGAAAAAAAAACATTTGGTCGGGAAAAAAATTATAATTAGCTATTATTATTACTACTATTATTATTATTATTATTATTATTATTTGCATCTGTGCAATTGGTCAAATCGGTGTTACCGTGAGCGAATGAATAGCATTCCCGCTTAAAACGAGCATTCATAAATATTATAAAAGTTGCGCTCATCCTCATATGTGCATCACTGGATCATTATGGATCATCGCGAAGTTGTTGTTTTTGGTGCTGCTGTATTGTATTTGCGGAGAAGACGTCGGACTCTGAGATTTTGGGTTCATGCCATCCTCCAGGACCGTCTTCAATTCGGAGAGTATCACCGGCTGGTGCAGCAGCTGCGGCTTGATGACGAGAGATTCCAGCGGACCTTCAGGCTGGACACGGAGCAGTTTGACAGCGTGCTGTCAAAAGTGTGGCCGCTCATCATGATGAATAGCACCAATTACCGCCGTGCAATATGTCCTGCTGAGCGTCTGGCTATTTGCCTGCGTTTCTTGTCCACAGGGGACTCCTACTGCACTATTGCCGCCAGCTATCACATGGGAGTGAGCACTGTGTCCAACACTGTCCCCCAGGTCTGCAGGGCCATTTGGGACTCCATGGTGGAGGAGTACATGCCAGTGCCTACCACGGAGGATTGGGTGAGCATCGCACAGGGGTTTTACCAGCGGTGATCTTTCTCCAACTGCCTTGGTTCCATTGATGGGAAACATGTGGTGATTAAGTCTCCTGACAATTCAGGGTCCATGCATTTTAACTACAAGGGGACTTATTCAGTTGTGCTTCTGGCCGTGTTAGATGCCCAGTACTGCTTTCGGGCACTGGATGTGGGCAGCTGCGGGAGGACGAGTGACGGCGGTGTCCTGGCCAGCTCCACCCTCGGCCGGGCACTACTGGACGGGACTCTTGGCCTGCCACAGGATGCCCTGAGCATCTAGGACCGCAGCCACATGTCTCTGTTGCTGATGAGGCCTTCCCACTGCGCCCCAACCTCATGCGGCCTGTTCTTGGCTCCAGCCACTCTGGCAGGCGCAGAGGATTCAACTTCAGGCTGTCACATGCCAGGCTGATTGTGGAGAATACCTTTGGTATTCTCATGTCTCAATGGCGTATGTACAGAGGAGTCATTGGGGTCAGCCTCGCAAATGTGGACGCCTGTGTGAAGGCTACCTGTGTCATGCATAATTTCCTTAGGAGGACCTCCAAGACACCTACCAGGGCAAGACGTGGACCACCCCCAGCTGCAGACAGGGAAGCTGCTGGCCTACAGGCAGTAACCCGAGTGGGCAGCAACAACTCCGCACGGGAGGCCATCCGTGTCCAGGAGACATATACCTCCTATTTTTCCACCGAGGGAGCTGTCAGCTGCCAACCAGGAGTATAAGCCTAGTGCTACAAACGGCTCTTTTAAGAGCCACCAATTACACTAAAAGCATAGTTTCCATAGCTAAGCACCTATACACTTTTAAATAGGGATGCACCGATCTGATACTCAGTATTAACTGTTCGTTAATTAAAATGTGTGATGCAGTTATTGAAAAGTATGCTACCGTGTTTATTTATTAGCCTACAGTTTGTTCATTTAAATTTCGTTTTTCTGTTTAAATTTAGTTTTTTCTTTGTTTAAATTTAGTTTTTCCGTTTTTTCTTTATTTAAATTTCGTTTTTCTTAAAATTTCGTTTTTCTTTGTTTAAATTTCGCTTTTTCTTTATTTAAATAAGTTTTTTCTTTGTTTAAATTTTGCTTTTTCTTTATTTAAATTTCGCTTTTTCTTTATTTAAATTTCGTTTTTTCTTTGTTTAAATTTCGCTTTTTCTTTATTTAAATGTCGCTTTTTCTTTATTTAAATTTCGTATTTCTTTATTTAAATTTCATTTTTCTTTATTTAAATCTACCCTTTACTGTGTTAGTAATCTGTTAGTTTACTGCTGCCCACTCGCTTATTATAAGTTTATTAATTGTGAACGTGTCGCGTCTCGCGTGTAGGCTATTGCACCGAATGCGAAGTGAAGTCGAAGCACCCTTGTGAAGTCGATTGGATGAACGGTTCCCGAAATAATCAAAATGCAAACAGACAGACAGACAGACAGACACATTCCTGCCTTTATTTGAGAGAAGAATATATTCAGCCCCTCCGTCTCCGAAGCTCAAAAAATGGTATTCGGACCAGCCCTCGTTTCTGCCTCATTAAACAGCTGTGCTATAGGCTACATTTTAAAAAGTCTCAATTTTATAGTAGGATTTAAAAATAATATGAAACACACAACCATGAATGTTGAAAATATTTTACAATATTTATTGGGGAAAAAACAATTCATACAACGTAACTTTTTTTTATTAAGCTATTTGATGAAAATGCTTGCATAGTGACTAAACATTTACTCTTGAGTGAGCTAACAAAAACTTGGTCCCAACAGGGCCTTTAATGTCAACGTGTTGAACAAGTCTGCTGGCTCCAGATATGCATTAAACAGACAGACGTGAATGTGGTTTCAATCAAACTCTCAGCTTAAAGCAAAATTGTATTGTGAGGGAGTGAGAACAGGGGGCAGCTGACAGCACTGCAAGGGTAACAAGCTTACTAACACCCCTCACAGTGTTGTCAGCTGCACCCCGTTCCTCTCAGCCCAAGGGTCAACCTCACGACACTTTGCCTCATACACCAGGCGGTGCATCTCAAACTTGAGATCCTGCCTTGTTCTTAAAGGCAGGGTTCTAAAGTCTTCCTACAGGCTTTTAAAAAAACAGCTATCACTATCGTCAGGAGGAGGGGGAGGAGGAGGAGAAGGGCTGGGGACAGGTCCCGGTCTGTTGCTCACAGCCTCCAATACTGTGATCAGTCTCTCCTCAAAGTCAGAGGTGTGGGGTCTCTTCCTTCTCGGGGCGGGCTGGCTTGCTCTCTGCACTGGTGTGTTGTCTGATGCCTGAAGCTCTGGTGCCTGCTCTTGTGCCTGAAGCTCTGGCGTCTGCTCTGGTGCCTGACTGTGCCCGGCCATGGCATTATCACTGTCCTCTGGCCACTGTCCACTGTCATCTAGGGCTTCCCCTCCCCCCATATTACTGGACGTTGGCCAGTCCTCCATGAAAGGATTGAGGAAGCCCATGACCGCACTGTACCGCCATGGCCGGGCACTGCTTGCACCCGCGCCACTCCTTCGCCTATCTTTTTCCTTCTTTCTTTCCTTCCTGAACATGTCCCTCAAGCTCTTCCATTTCTTTTTGCAATCCTCAGCTTGTGAACACACAACAGAAAAAAATAAAACCATAAGCAATGTGAATATTCAACATCACATCACAGAGCAGCTTCTTTACATGAAAAGACCTATGGCACGCGTTGTGTAATTATCTCAGCAGTTTAGGATATCGCACATGTTTGTCAACATAGAAAACATTTCATCACTGGAGAGTTTTTTTTTTCCAACACCATCGTGTCAATTGATTTTGATTAATATGCGCGAGGGAGAGAGAGCAAGGCGTGCATGTTGTTTGAAGACGGTGAAGGTGAGTGCGCACACGCGCGGCCGGGGCTCTCTCTCTTATATGCCCTGTCAAGCGCGCCCTGTTAAACTGACAGGACTTAAAAACACGTGCAAATGATAAACTTTCACTCTATGATGGTTAAACTGTGCAATTAATCCGCAAATCACATTCGTCAAGGCCCGGGGGAACAGCTGGCCCGGACACCGCGGTTATTGAATCACGGATCAACTACAATAGCCCGCCTATTCTTGACATTGCACATCCTGCGATGTGACTATCATGAATTCGTACATCGCGATATCGATGCTTAAACGATACATCGTGCAGCCCTACTGGCAAGACAGAGACAAATTTGAGTATCTATCAGTAGCCTACTAGTTAAAAATATTATAAATCATCAGCATGCACTTCACAAACTCACCGGAGACACCAACTATACCAGCTATCTTATCCCATGCCTCGTTCTTTTGTAACTGGTCCCTTTATGAAAATAACGTCATATCATAAATGATAGTAAACCCAGCAACAGCGATTATCAGTTTCTCCTCCATTTTCTCAGAACTAATGTTTTGGTAGGAACGAAAGTTTATGTCGTATGTTTCTCTGGATCAGCCAGCGCGAAGGATGTCCGCTTTCATTCTGATTGGTTGCTGGCGTTTTGTCGCTGCTTGCCGCTGAACCGCGTCATAGCTCATTACCATAAAGTTGAGCTTCTTTCAACTTTCAGATTGACGCTCAAAACGCCCAAAACGCGACGCTGATGGATTTGACGCTCCTTGCAGCTGAGAGAAGCCAGCTTCCATTGAAAATGAATGACTTCCGGTAGCTTTGGAAGCTCAGGTCGGCGGCGGTGTGAATGTACAGTAAGTGTTTTTTTCGGTCGGTCTATGATTTTTATGATTTTTTTTTCCATTACTGGATATTTATAATAGTTATAATTAGATCCAATGTAGGCTAATATTAATCTTTTATGAATTAATTAATCAAAAACAAAGTACACAACTGCTAATAACCATTGTAAATATATAGATTTTATTGGATAGAAGACACAAATGGATAACATACTCAAAATAAACACATGTAAATAAACATAAAATAACTATAACCTTTATGATAAATATTCAAAATATGTACTTTTGTTAATATATCAGTAGCCTATATCTTATTATTATTATAAATAATACATTGATTATAACACTTTGCTATACTATACACCCTTACAGAAAAAACACATGGATTTCACGTTATCACGTTTTCCACATTAGTTAGTTAGTTTAGCTTTATTGTCCCCCATGGGGCAATTTGGTTTACAGCAGCAGTTACATAAAACATACAGAACACATAATAGTACAATATGTTTACTCAATCATTTAAAAAACTAATTGCTCTTGGGATCATGGACTTTTTAAATCTGTTAGTCTTACACCGTGGAACATTATAGCGGCGCCCAGAATTGAGCATCAAAAACTCTTCACACAAGGGGTGGGAAGGATCAGCGGTGATAGCCTTGGCCTTCTTCACACATCTAACCTTGTACACCTCACTGAGGTCATTTAAAGCAGTTCCAGCTATTTTCCTACACACTTTGACTACAGCAGTCAAACGGTTCTTTTGCTTCTCCAAGAGGGAACCATACCAACAAATAAATGAAAAAGTAAGAATTGATTCAATAAAACAAGAGTAAAACATTTTCATAAAAACAGTATCCAGGTTAAAATTTCTAAGTTTACGGAGAAAATACATACGTTGATGAGCCTTTTTGCATACTGCATCTACTTGTGACTCAAAGCGCAGCTTATTATCAATGACTATCCCCAGGTATTTGTAGGTCTCTACCTGCTCCACAACTTGGCTGTTGATAAGAGCTGGAGTAAGAGACACAGATGACCTACCAAAGTTAATAAGCATTTCTTTAGTTTTGTTTACATTTATTTTGAGAAAGGAAGATTCACACCATTCAACAAAGTCTGGTAAAACCGGGCCATGCCCAAAGTTTTTCTGATTTAAAAGTGAAACGATGACAGAGTCATCTGCAAATTTAACAACATGGTGACCTGGGTAGCTACTCTGACAGTCATTAGTATATAAAATAAATAAAAGTGGTGACAGGACACAGCCCTGTGGGGATCCGACTGATGATGAAAGAACATCCGAATGGACCCCGTTCACCCTAACACGCTGGGGCCGCTCTGTTAAGAAGTCCATCAGCCAACTGATCAGGCCAGGATCAATGTTAAAATTTAGTTTTAGTTTATCAGCTAAAACATGAGGCTTAATACAGTTGAACGCGGAAGAAAAATCAACAAAAAGCAAACGGACCAGAGAACCTGCCCCCTCGAGATGTTTTAAAACCAAGTTTAAAAGTGTTCCTGTAGCATCATCCACACCCCGACCTGGCCTATACGCAAACTGTAAAGGGTCTAGTTTATCCTGCACAGAGTTCATTATGGCAGTCTTCACAAGTTTTTCAAATGATTTCATCACCAGGGAAGTGAGTGCTATAGGTCTAAAGTCGTTCAGTAGCTTGGGAGCTTTTATTTTTGGGACTGGAACGATTATAGAGTCCTTCCAGAGACGAGGGACCATATGCAACTGTAATGATAATTGAAAGATATAAGTAAAAATTTCAGCCAGCTGCACAGCACAGTTTTTAAGAAGTCGTCCTCCAATAAGATCAGGACCAGGGCTTTTCCGCTCTTTAACTGATCTAAAAACTTTGATGACAGCACATTTGTCAATATGGACATTAGGAGGAGTACAAGCAGAGTCATTAAAAACAGACACCTCATTACAAAAATTATGCTCATCATAACGATTAAAAAAAACATTAAATTCATTTGAGAGTTGTAGGTCATTTGTCCCGTTAAGTGAAACTACGCTCTTCTTTGTTGGCATACCCATCATATTTTTTACACCTTCCCAAGCAGGGCGTGCATTCCCTGCACTCAATAAGTTTACAACTTTATCTTTATAAGCAAACTTTGCAAGTTTAAGTTCTCTCTTAACTTGCTTTGAGAGCTCCCTGTATTTTAGCATGTCTCCTTGATTAAAAGCAATATTCCTTTGATTAATTAGTTCCTTAACGGATTTTGTGACCCATTGTTTATTATTAGCATAGATCAAACGGGATCGCTTGGGAACAATTATGTTCTCACAAAAGGAAATGTAACTAGAAACAGTTTCTGTTAGTTCATTTATATCTGTAGAGGAGTTCTTAAAAACGTCCCAATCAGTGTCTGCAAAACATCCTTGTAAATCCATCACCGATTCATCCGACCAGACCGGCACCAAAGTTCTCTCAAGCTTGTTCCTCTTCAGAACAGTTTTGTATTCCGGGACAAGATAAACAACACTGTGGTCGGACGCACCGATAGGAGCTCTCGGGAGCGATTTGTAAGCTCCTTTAACTGTCCCAAAACAAAGATCAAGACACTTAGAATGCCGAGTCGGGCAAGTGACATATTGAAAAAAGTGACCAAGCGCTTTCCCGGGTTTACAGTGGTTAAAATCTCCCATTAAAAAAATCGGAGCATCTGGCGCTCGTGCTTGGAAACTCTGCACTGTTTTGGTCAGGGATTGTATTGCAATGTCCGCATTAGCCCTGGGGTGTATATAAACCACAGTCACAAATAATTGGGGAAATTCCCTCGGCAAGTAGAATGGCCGTAGCGACACTGCTAAAAGCTCGATGTCAGGTGTGCACAAGGACTCACGAATGATGACTGTGTTGCACCAACGTTTATTAATATATAAACATAAACCTCCGCCCAGTGACTTACCGGTCACCGCAGGGTCTCTGTCTAGACGAAAGGGTGCTCCAAAGCCCTCGATTTCCATAGTGTCCTGGGAGACGTGATTTTTGAGCCATGTTTCTGTGAAGGCGAGGATGCACGCGTCTCTATACTCCTCCAAAAACCTCACGTGTGCTCGAACTTCGTCCACTTTATTGTGGAGAGACTGTACATTCGCTAACATTATGGAGGGAAGAGGGATTCTGCGATGTCCAAGTCTTTTAAGCCTTTGCCGTACACCTCCACGTCTCCCTCTCTTCCTCCTCGCCCGTGGCAATATCCAGCTCTGAGCCACGGGAATGGGAACCAGCGGTTGAACGATCTCCTCAGGGAAGACCACATTTGGATCCACGGAACCACCTCTTGCATTACAGAGCAGGAGGTGGTTCCGTGGATCCAAATGTGAACATAATGGAGCATGTGGCACATGGAAAACATACTATAGGTTATAATGTGGAGCTCATGTGAAATATATTTGCACATGTTGTAAAATCATTTTTAACATGTGAGTCATGTTACCATGTCACAAATACTGTACATTTTCAGCTTCATTGTAATGGGAAGTTCAGTTAATTTTACTGACTCGGATCTTTTGAATCTCGTTCATAATTAAAATGTTATATGTTAATCGACAAATCCCCAAACACAACTTACGCGATGTTGATGTTTCATTCATCCCCATAAGCTGAGCTATGCAGTGGCACTAATATTGAGTAAGATGAAAATTATTGTGAAGGTCATATAAAAAAGACATAGCATAGCCTAAGTCATTTTTTGGCCAAATTGTGATATCTGCCTAACTTTACTGTCCTACCACTGCTGCTTCACCCTGCCTTTCTGCCTATGTCCTTAGCCAATCACAACACTTATTAGAATCCAAAAACACTATCTGCCTAAGTCATCTCTTTGACTTAGGCAGTTTTGATACAAACAAAATGGCAGAAAACATGAGAAGACGGCTGTCCAGAAGTGGTGTATTAGCTCTTCTGTTTGATTCGTTTTCATCTGGTAAGAGTTCATATTTCTTCAATTTTCTAGACACTAAATGTAATTTCAGTCAGTCAAAGGGATTATAAACTGTGTATTTAAACTTGAAATCACATTTTTTGCTACAAGATATGATGAAGTGGCTAGCCAACACTAGCAAAATATTACCTCATTTCTGGTCAAAACAAATCTTTACACTTAAGAAACATCACCATAAAAAGACATTCAGGCAATTTTAGGCAAGTAAAGTAATGTTTCAAGCATTTACTTTTTATTTTAAGTGCAAATAGATTTTTTTTAGAAATTAGACATTTTGACTAGACATAAGAAGTATTTGGTAAGATTTAGATTTTTTTGCAGTGAACCTATGAATTTAACATGGTTTACTGTGTTAAAATACTCAACAGCACTTCATTTTCTGCTTTATTGTCAGGAAATAAAGTTGATACCCGTGTAGTGGAGTTAGAGGATTTAGATGAGAACAGACCTGAGAAAGAAGGTAATGATGTAGACATGGGGCAACAGATAGAAGAGGAAACAGCCAGCAAAGCCTCCAGAGCTGAATCAGATCCTGATTTATCGTCAAAAAGTGAATAGACCTGAGAAAGATGACAGCCCAAATAATGGTACAGACAGAGCTCAACACCGTGAAGGAGATGCAGGAGCTGTACTTGAAACTTCTGCTGTTCAACGTCATAGGCGCCCAAGGCCAGATATGTGGAAGCGAGAGTTGATAAAGGAGAAGCGTCTTAAGGGGGAGAGATACAAGAATACAATAGGACAGGAGAGACCACCAAAGACCATGGGCCCACCCTGCACATCACAGCACTGTTTAAAGGAATAGTTCACTTAAAAATGAAAATTCTGTCATTATTTACTCACCCTCAAGTTGTTTCAAACCTGTATGAGTTTCTTTCTTCTGCTGGACACAAAATAAGGTATTTTGAAGAATGTCGATAAACAAACAGTTGATGAGCACCATTGACTTCCATAGTATTTTTTTTTCCTACTATGGAAGTCAATGGGGTCCATCAACTGTTTGTTTATCGACATTCTTCAAAATACCTTCTTTTCTGTTCAACACTTGGCATCGCCCCCAGAACCATCGGATCATGGTTAAAATCCAAAACTGATCCGTGTAAACCCAAGATCAACAAGACTGGCCCATGTGTGCCCATATCAGATGCTGACCAGACCTTCCTGAAAGAATGGCTCTCTGGACTGCCTACAGTCCCATCCCATTACTGCCGTCAGGTTCCCTCCTATCAGGATAAGAAGTTCCTGGAGCTGGGAACAGTTCTAAGTGATCTTCACAAGGAATATCAGAAAGCTGCTGAAAATGGAACGCGTGCTGTGAGTGAGACATATTTTAATCACACACACACACACACACACACACACACACACACACACACACACACACACACACACTCTCTCTCTCAAACACACACACACACACACACACTCTCTCTCTCTCTCTCTCTCTCTCTCTCTCACACACACACACACACTCTCTCTCTCTGTCTCTCACACACATACACACTCTCACACTCGCAGAAGTTGGGTGAGTGGATGCGAGATTGGGAGCGTGGTTTTTGCGTGAGTGTTTTTTAACGTATCTTCTTTGCTATGTTGTTTTAGTTGTATTTAGTTTATCATTAGTGGTGTAGTTTAAGTGGGTTAGTTGTCGTGGTGGCGGCCTGTGGAGTCAGGCCGGTTCGCGGTGTTGGAGGCTCGGGGCTTGAAACATGTGACAATTTCAAACTTTGCCATAACATTTCAAATACCAATTTTAGTTATTTATATTTACATAATAGGGCACAGCTGTAGCCATACTTATCATTACTGTTCACAATTGTAAACTTTAATTTAGGCTACATACTGAAAATAATATGCGCTTGTCACAGTGTACTTAGCAGAATAAGATGAAACTAGCTGAAAACTATGACTTTGTCAGTGCACTGAAGTTCTTTCCCTCGTGATCCTGCCTGAGAAAGTGCCAGGACACATGCAAGGTGATCTCCTATGGGGATCCTTCCACGCCGGATGCTGGCTGGAATAACGGTCCTGTTGAAGACAGTGCCAAACATAGGCTATTGTAACCCGGGTGATCCAGGCTACCAGTAAAAGAGTTGAAAGTTATGTAAAAAGATGGGAAAATTAAGAAAACGAGAATAAGAGAGAAAAAAGAATGCTTTAGAAGAGAAAGTGTTTCGTCCAATCATTGATCGTGCTGCATTGATTGACACTCCAACGAGCCAATGGTAGCAGCGCACCGAGACTGCGCCGGCGACACTGCCGCTGTCAGCCTGTCAGAGAGCCAGGCGAAGCTTATGCACTGAGTGATTTCCAGATTCTCCGCATCAAAAGATAAACATTGAGAAAAAGAAACTTGAATGCAATCAAAAGATTACATTTCTGAGTGAAAGGGATAATTTGAAGAGCTGATGCCGAAGTGAGAAGAAGACGAGGCAGAGAATTGAGAATAAAGGCTGATGTAGATACACGGAGCACAAAAGCACCGCAAATTATCTTCTTATTGAATAAGATGTGAAATTCTTGCCTTGGTGAGTTGTTTTTTTATTATATTGACTTGACATTTTACAAGAAAACTGTTGAAGACTCAGCGGCAAATCAGTAATGTGATATTAGCGTTTATATAGGCCGCTTATGCATAGTGTGTGAGCTAGTGCTAATTTGCACGTTGGGCTATAAGATATAATAAAAATGTGTGCTTACAAGAAACTGCTCACGTGTGTCGGCAGTCTTGCAGCGCCACCAACATTGGCTGACTGTGTCCTTAAGCCAGCTGAAGAGGATGGACTGTCCTTTTATCTTTGCTGCCTTGAAAAGAGAAAATAAATTATTATTACTGTAAAATACAGGCATTCAACTGTAGTCTGTGTGTAGAGGTGAAAGTGTTATATCAGGGCCAGCAGTCCAATCCCTTGCGAAAGTTAGTTACTCGTGCCGTAGAACGTTGTATCAGGGCAAAAAAAAGGCTCCACTGGACTCCAATGTCAAAGGATAACAAAAATGACCGTTTATTCAGGTCCCACAGTGAAATCTTCTTACAGGAGTAATAAAATAAATGTTTCTTAAACCAAAACTAATGCTGTCTGATATTTCTAAGACAATGTAACGTCCATAGGCTACGGTAAGAAAACTATATCGCTCAGGTCCTAGTTCACAGCTGGCTCCGAGCGTCCAAAGTCAGTTATGACGCTTCAACGGTATTGCGGGAAAACCAGCACAATTCTCTTAAAGGGGCGGTAGCCCTAAATTCAACCTAAACCCTGAGCTAAACATAAAATGGTTTTCATTGTTTCCAAATCACAAATACAGCATTTATAATTCAAATAATATCAATTATCGTTTTCTGTAATCCTCCTTAACATTACTAAGAAACATAACTGAGAAATAATAATCTTTTAATAAAGTTATGTTCGACTACTATTAGCAATAAGCTATTAATGTAGTAATATAACCCTTATAAATCAAATATAAGGTTATTCCATATCCCAAATAATATGTACAGTGTTTTGGCTCCTATATTCCGGCCCCTAATTTTTCTTATTTCAGAAACAATTACCTTACAAAACAAC
Organism: Squalius cephalus; assembly: GCF_949319135.1. Lineage (NCBI taxonomy): Eukaryota > Metazoa > Chordata > Actinopteri > Cypriniformes > Leuciscidae > Squalius > Squalius cephalus. Next base: position 2,561,036 of record NC_137125.1, read on the forward strand.
AAGGAGCCAACAAACTTAAACTAATAACTAATAACTGTCGAGTGTCTCTGTAGCTGTCTTCAGCACCGCCTCATGCAGCTTCTTGGAGAAGACAGATCTTGGTAATGGGTCTATCTAATGTGGTTGTCTTCGTCTTGATGCGGACCCGGCGCACGAGCCCGTGCGCGTCTGGAACCACCTCGATGATCTTGCCAAGGACCCAGGAGTTGCGTGGCGCAGAATCATCGACGATCAAGACAATGTCCCCCTCAGCGAAGTTCCGGGAAGCACGAGTCCACTTCTGCCTTTCCTGTAACTGCGGGAGGTATTCTCTTGTCCATCGCTTCCAGAATATGTCGGCTATATACTGGACCTGTTTCCACCTCCTGCGGGCGTAGACATCCTCCTTCATAAAGAGACCTGGTGGCAGGGAAGGCTTTGATTGAAGAAGCAAGAGGTGATTGGGGGTACGCGCTTCCAGGTCTGATGGGTCATTAGAGGCTTTGGTTATAGGTCGACTGTTGATGATGGCTTCTGCCTCACACAAGACGGTGTGCAGGCCTTCCTCATCCAGAGTCTGAAGCCTTACAGTGCTACTGAGGATCTTCCTGACCGACCGAATCATCCGTTCCCAGACGCCGCCATGGTGGGAACCAGTCGGGGGGTTGAAAATCCACTGGATGCCCCTCTGACGCAGACTGCTTTCAATCTTGGAGACATTCCATTCCTCCATAGCTCTCCTTAGCTCCTTCTCCGCCCCCACAAAATTAGTCCCATTATCTGAACGGAGGGTTTTCACTTGGCCTCGTCTTGCTAGAAATCGACGAAGAGCGTCAATGAATGAGTCCGTGTCCAACGATGATGCCACCTCTAGATGGACAGCACGGATAGCCAGGCAGGTGAAGATAACGCCCCACCTCTTTACTAAGCTTCTGCCCCGTTTGACTTCGAACGGACCGAAGTAGTCAACTCCAGTGTAGGTGAAAGGGGGTTCATCTGGAAGTACCCTGTCCTGGGGCAAATCTGCCATCTGCTGTGGTCCAGCTGCACCATGCGAGCGTCGACATGTCACACACCTTGATAGGACTCTTCTTATAGCTGAGTGAGCACCAGGAACCCAATACTTCAGTCGCAACTTGGACAGTACATGGTTGCGACCACTGTGACCCACGCACTCATGTATATCTCTGAGTATAAGCTCCGTCACATGGAAGTCCTTAGGTAGGATGACAGGGTGCTTCACCTCTTCAGGCATCACTGATCTGCTGAGTCTTCCTCCTACTCTAAGGATCCCCTCCTGTAGTTTGGGTTTGAGCTTGTAGATGTGACTGCTCATCTTAACGTCTTCACCTTTCGTTAATCTCGAGAGCTTCCTCGTCGACTTCCTGTTGTCGAATGCGCATGCGTCGCGTCTGAACGCGTTGTTGTCTTTGGAGCTCTATCGATTTGATTTATAATTCTTGATTTTACTCTTTAAACTTACTTACAACAAACATTTTCTACTTTTCCTCACTGAGAAGCACTACTGCTCAAACCTCATAGTCACAACGCGGACTGTTGAGCAGACGCGTCTCAAGCCTGTTAGTGATCCAACGCTGGATACTCTTATAGGTTACTCCCGGGGGTCACGGCTGAACGCGTCTTCTCAACACTCACTTACAAACATTTTTCACCTATCGTGCGTCTACTCTACACCCGTACCACTAAAAAGACGGATTATATCTAAGACGTTTGTCAGAAATTAGTATTAATTGATAGCATCACTGGTAGTGTCGTTGCTAACTTACTGTCCATCTGTTTAAATGGCGAATATATCAGATGTATGTAGTCTACCTTTTGGTGCAGGTGAGGACACATTTGAGCTGCACGCGGTGCAGTCCGAGCTGGAAGCTGTTGAGAAACAGATCCACGACCTTTTAGTGAGACAGGCCGAGCTGAGAGACCGGCGTTTGGCTCTTGAAACATCACGCGCCGATGCTCACAAATCAGAGATTAATGTTACTAACCCGCTGACTCCGACCTCGTCTACTCCGTGCGTTACTCGGCATCGGTCCCGAGCGCCAAGGTCGCGATCAGCCATGGTCTCGTTCACTCCGGCTCCAAGACGCCACCACGAAGCCTGGATATTTCCGCAGCGGAAGACGCGAGTCAGGTCTAGACCAAGACCCTCTCCAACCCTCCCGGTTTTCGAGTTATCCACACAAAACCGCTTCTCCGCTCTTCGCGAAACAGAACGCGATGCTGTGATCATCGGTGATTCCATTGTTCGGCACGTCCATGCTACATCAGGTAAAAATAAGGTGCACAGTCACTGCTTTCCTGGTGCTCGTGTTTCTGAAATCGCTGCTCGCGTTCCCGAGATTCTGAACGATAACGAGCGCGTCGGAACTTTGGTATTGCACGCGGGAGTGAACGACATCAGGCTGCGGCAGACGGAAGTTCTGAAGAAAGACTTCAGGAATCTGATCGATACGGTACGCAGCACATCGCCTGATATAACGATCATTGTGTCAGGACCGCTTCCCACGTACCATCTAGGACATGAAAAGTTTAGTAGATTATTCGCGCTAAATGAATGGTTAACGTCATGGTGCAATGAGCAGAAACTGCTCTTTGTAAATAATTGGAATCTGTTTTGGGAGCGTCCTAGGCTTTTCCGTGCTGATGGCTTACACCCAAACAGATTCGGATCGGATCTTCTGTCAGATAACATCTCCAAAATGTTAAATACCTTTTGACTAGTAACCAAAAGTCCAAATCATAGTCTCTGCTGCACCAAATTAACTGATATAAATACTAGTGTAGAACATTGCATAGAAACTGTGTCTATTCCTCGTTTAGTGCGATCAAATAATAAATCTACTGCAGGATCTAGGAAAAATCTAATTGTTATTAAAACAGAAAATGTTGCTATTAGTAAACAAAAACAATTTCTAAAGCTAGGTCTTTTAAACATTAGATCACTCACACCTAAGGCAGTTATCGTAAATGAAATAGTCACAGATAATAGCATCGATGTACTTTGCCTTACTGAAACCTGGCTTAAACCAAATGATTATTTCGGTCTAAATGAGTCTACTCCATCAGGATACTCCTATAAGCACGAGCCCCGTCTGATTGGTCGTGGCGGCGGTATTGCAACTATCTATAGAGATATTCTCAATGTTACTCAGAAAACGGGTTATAAGTTTATTTCATTTGAAGTACTTGTACTAAATGTTACGCTCTTAGATGATAGAAAAACATCCCTATTATCTTTAGCCTTGGCTACCGTATATAGACCACCAGGGCCTTACGCTGATTTCCTAAAAGAATTTGCAAATTTTCTCTCAGATCTATTGGTCAATGTCGATAAAATATTAATTGTTGGAGATTTTAACATACACGTAGATAATCAAAATGATACGTTAGGGGCTGCGTTTATAGACTTATTAAATTCCTTTGGGGTTAAGCAAAACGTTACCGGACCAACTCATCGTTTTAATCATACACTCGATTTAATTATATCACATGGAACCGATCCAACCGATATAGATATCATTCCGCAAAGTGATGATGTAACTAACCATTACATGGTAACTTGCATATTACGTACCCCGGTAATATATCATGCTGCGCCGCGTTATCGATTAGGCAGAACAATCCTTCCATCCACCATAGATAATTTTTCAAATTGCTTATCGGATCTGTCTCAGCTGCTGCCTGAACCTAAACAAACAGATGAACTAGACGAACTAACCAGCACTATGAGCACCATTCTCTCTGGAAAATTGGATATTGTTGCACCTATGAGACTAAAAAAGGTCAGAGAGAAAATTAAAGCACCATGGTACAACAATACTACTCGTGTTCTAAAGAGAGAAACCCGTAATTTAGAGCGTAAATGGAAACAAACTAATTTAGAGGTTTTTGGAATCGCTTGGAAAGGTAGTGCGTCACGCTATAAAAAGGCCCTAAAAGCGGCCAGGGCTGAGCACCTCCGCAAACTAATAGAAAATAACCAAAACAATCCTAGGTTCTTATTTAACACCGTGGCTAGACTAACAAATAAACAAGCGTCACCTGAACAAAATATTCCGTTACAGTTTAGTAGTAATGATTTCATGAATTTTTTCACTGAGAAAATAGAAAACATCAGATCCACAATTGTAAACGTTCAATCTTCAATCGCGCCTTATAATTCAGCCTCGATTATCACCCCGCAAGAACAATTACAGTGCTTTACAACTATAGAACAAAAAGAGTTAAATAAACTTATCATTTCCTCTAAAACAACAACATGTTTATTAGATCCCATACCAACTAAACTATTGAAAGAAGTGTTACCTATAGTGGAAGAGCCTCTCCTCAATATTATTAACTCGTCTTTATCTTTAGGTCATGTTCCAAGAACATTTAAATTGGCAGTTATAAAACCTCTCATTAAGAAACCACAATTAGACCCAAATAACCTAGCAAATTATAGACCCATTTCAAATCTTCCTTTTATGTCCAAAATATTAGAAAAAGTTGTGTCTGCCCAACTGGGCTCTTTCTTGCAAGAAAATGACACCTATGAAAAGTTTCAGTCTGGATTCAGGCCGCATCATAGCACTGAAACTGCGCTTGTTAAAATCACAAATGATTTACTCTTAGCTTCTGACCAAGGCTGTATCTCAATACTAGTTTTACTTGATCTTAGTGCTGCGTTCGATACTATAGATCACACAATACTCTTAGATCGACTACAAAACTATACCGGTGTTCAAGGACAAGCATTAAGCTGGTTCAGATCATACCTATCTGACCGCTACCATTTTGTCTATTTAAACGGAGAAAAATCTATCATAACTCCAGTAAACTATGGAGTGCCGCAAGGATCTGTGTTAGGCCCTCTATTATTCTCAATATATATGCTGCCACTTGGAAATATTATAAGGAAACATGGAATTAGTTTCCATTGTTATGCTGATGACACTCAACTATATATTTCATCACGGCCGGATGAAAACGCTAAATTATCCAAATTGACAGAGTGTGTTAAAGATATAAAAGATTGGATGACGCACAATTTTCTTTTATTAAATCCAGATAAGACAGAGGTAATACTTATCGGTTCAAAAAACCGCCCACAAAACCTCTTACAATACAACTTTAACATAGTAGGGTGTCCTGTTACTTTATCCTCTACAGTAAAAGACCTGGGTGTTATATTAGATTGTAACTTGTCTTTTGAAAATCATATTTCATATGTTACAAAAACAGCCTTTTTTCACCTTAGAAATATTGCTAAGTTACGTAACATGCTATCAGTTTCTGATGCAGAAAAGTTAGTTCATGCATTCATGACCTCGAGACTAGATTACTGTAATGCTTTATTAGCTGGTTGTCCTGCATCCTCAATAAACAAGCTACAGTTAGTCCAAAATGCCGCCGCTAGAGTTCTTACTAGATCAAGAAAGTTTGACCATATAACACCAATTTTATCATCACTACATTGGTTACCTATAAAGTTCCGTATTAATTACAAGGTATTGCTACTGACTTATAAAGCCCTAAACGGCTTAGCTCCAGTTTATTTAACGGATCTTCTATCGCCCTATAATCCATCGCGCTCTTTAAGATCACTAAATTCGAGGCTTTTGGTCATACCTAGGATATCTAGATCCACCAAAGGAGGGAGAGCATTTTCACATTTAGCTCCAAAACTCTGGAATGGCCTTCCTGATACTGTTCGTTGCTCAGACTCGCTCTCCCAGTTTAAAACTAGATTAAAGACGCATCTCTTCAGCCAGGCATTCATATAATATTTTAATCTTACAGTTAAATCCGGTCTCTACTTCATAAACGGCAGAGGAGAACTGGCCCCCGACTGAGCCTGGGTTCTCCCAAGGTTTTTTTTTTTCTCCATTAGGTCACCTGATGGAGTTTTTCGGTTCCTTGCCACTGTTGCCTTTGGCTTGCTCAGTTGGGGATACTTAATTTGATTAATCGATTCAACAGTGCTATTGATCTGCATTACCAAACGTGGATGTTTTACACCAGAAACAAACACTGATGTACTATTTTATTTAATACTGTGAAGCTGCTTTGATACAATCTGTATTGTGAAAAGCGCTATATAAATAAAGTTGACTTGACTTGACTTGACCTTTCCGAAGTACAGAGATCTCCTCAGAGTACTTTCGCCGCTGACAGAAACGAATGATCTCAAGCTCCGCTTCCTTGAGGTTCTCCACAGTGAGGTTGGTCTTTGGAAGACTCTCCTTGAAGATCTTCATCTTTTTCTGGACCTCAGACTGTGGAAGTGACGCATTCATCTCCTCCCTCTTACGACACAGAGTCAGCAGCGTGCTTCTCAGCTTCAGCATCCAGCTGACTGCCTTCTTCAGACGATTCCAGGATGAGTAATACTCAAGGAACCGCTGCACTGAGTCCAACTGCTCCTCGACTGCAGTAGTGTTAACCACGGCTTTCCTTACCTCTGGGTCCTCCGTGGTTAGGTCCCCATGGTTGTCTGGGTTCTGTGGCCATTCCTCCTCTGGCTTTGTGAGAAAGTCCGGCCCCTTTATCCATGACTCATTGCGCAGGAAGGATCAAAGGATCAGTGCAACAATGTCAGCAGGATTCTTGGCTGTATTTACATGTCGCCACTGTCTTACTTCTGACAGCTTCAAAATCATTTCCACTCGATTAGCGACGAAGGTGCGAAATCGGCTGGTTCTATTTCCGATGTACTTGAGCACCGTGGTGCTGTCTGACCAGAACACCGATTCGTACAAGTGGAGTTTCATTTCTGACCTCAGGGCTTTGTCCATGTGCGCTGCCATGGTAGCTGCCGCTAGTTCCATGCGTGGGATGGTGAGGGGCTTGAGGGGTGCCACCCTGGCCTTTGCCATGACGAAGGCAACGTGAAGCTTGTTTTCTTCGTTCTCCTGCAGCAAGTAACTCACCGTTCCGTAGCCTTCTTGGCTAGCATCTGCAAAGTGATGCAGCTGATTGAATATTACCTTGCCAAAGTCCCTGGGCTTGAAGCATCTAGACACTCCAAAATCCTTCAGCAATTGAAGATCCTCCAACCAGCTGTTCCATTCTTTAGCGAGGTGCTCTGGAATGTCATCGTCCCATCCCAGCTTGAGTCGGCAGAGCTCCTGGAGGATTAGCTTTGCTGTCAAGACCACCGGTGCTAGAATACCCAGCGGGTCGTAGATAGAGCCAACTATGGAGAGAATGCCTCTTCTTGTGGGTGGCCTCTCTTGGATGATGATCTTAAATTTGAAGTTGTTGCTCTCAATACACCATCGGACCCCCAATGCTCGTTCGACAGGTAGCATATCCAAGTCAAGATTGAGGTCTCTTAGTTCTTCAGCTCTCTCCTCCACAGGGATTGCAGACAGCACGGCTCTGCTGTTGCTCACCCACTTCGTAAGGCGGAATCCTCCTGAATGAAGGATGGCCCTCAAGTCGCTGTACATAGATACTGCTTCCTCTTCTGAGCAGACAGACTTGAGGCAGTCATCAACATAGAAGTTGCGTAGTACTGTGTCAACACTTGCAGCATTGTACTGACCTCTGCTGTCGTGTGCACATTTCTGTAGGGCAAACGTGGCACAACTCGGAGATGAGGTGGCACCGAATATGTGCACCCTCATTCGGTACTCTGCGATGTCTTGTCTGATGTCACCAGAGGGCCACCAGAGAAACCGCAGAAGGTCAGCATCTTCAGCCGGCACCCGTACCTGGTGGAACATGGCTTCCACATCTGCCATGACAGCCACAACCTCTTGCCGAAACCTTGTGATGACACCAAGCAGAGTACTCGTCAGATCCGGCCCCTGTAGGAGCTGATCATTCAATGTGGTGCCTTGGAAGGACGCCCCACAATCGAACACCACTCGGATCTTCAGCTTTTTAGCATGATATACGCCATGGTGTGGCAAGTACCACACCTTTCCATCGCTACGGCTGATCTCTTCATTGGGAACCTTGACAGCGTAATCCTTCACGATCCAGTCTTCCACAAATGCAGAGTATTCAGCATGGAACTTAGGATTCTTTGTGAACTTCTTCTTTAAGTTGAGAGCTCGCTGTTCAGCTACTTTCCTGTTGTTCGGCATCTTGAAAACTGTGTTCCTCAGTGGTAAACCGATGCTGTAGTGACCCTCTATAAGTTTTGCTGACTGCGAGACCATTTCCAGAAACTGGATGTCTTCCCTTGACATCTCTACACGGTCGTTTTGACACTCTGGAAAGTCGATCTTGAACTGTTGATGGTTCCACAGCTCATCTAGCGTAGCCACTGATATGCGATTGGAAGTGACCTGTATGAGTCCACTAGTCGTGTCATGGCTGTTGACTCCACGGAGAGGACCATTGACAATCCAGCCCAGTCGTGTTTTTACCGCGTATGGCCCATCTTCCACGCTGGGTACCACCTGCCACGGCTCCATGGCCTTGGGTACGTCAGTCCCGATGAGAAGATCTACCTCTGCCTGAATCTTTGGGATCTTCACTTGACTGAGATGAGGCCACTTGTCTACTTCCTCCTGCAGAGGGATGTTCTGTTCACGTGCCGGGATCACCCTCTGAGAATAGATGTTGGGCAGCTCCAGGAAGCTGTTGCCATCCATGCCGCTGACTTCCAGACCAGACACCACTTGGCTGCTCACCAGCCGCTCGCCTCCCATGGTCTTCAGCAGAATACTTGTTTTCCTCCCTGTGACATTGAGTGAGGCCATTAACTTCTCTGTGCAGAAGGTGACATTGCTGCCTGGGTCGAGGAACGCATAAGTAGTCACAATCTTATTACCTTTCTTGGCCTTGACATGTACTGGAACGATCGCCAGAACACTATTAACATTGCCGGCCCCAGTAGCTTTGCAGGTCCTCATCTCTGCATTGATGCATCCACTTACTACTGAACTGGATTCTCCATCTGCTCGTTCCACCTTGTGCTTTGTGTTTTTGGACGTGTCAGTCAATGGCTCCTTCTGCCTTGCTTCATCAGTAGCATCCTTATTCTTCTTATGGAGAACTGTCGGGTGAGTAAACTGGCACACCTGGCAGGCCATCTTCTCATCGCAGGTCTTGCTCATGTGTCCTTGTTTCAGGCAACTGAAGCATAGTCCTTTACTCTTAAGAAAGTCGATCTTCTCCTTGTGAAGAGACCTTTTCATCCTTTTGCAGTGTTCCAAGGTGTGCTGTTCTCCTTGGCAGAAGAGACAAGGGGTCGAGAAAGCACACAGTGATTCTCCCTTTGGCTTTAATTTTGTCTCTGCCGGATTCTTGACTGCTATGACTGCAGTAGTGAAGCTTCTCTGAGCACCACTCGTTCTGGCTGATTTCTCAATCTTGTGAGCCCTTACATGGCTCTTGTTTCCATCCGTAATGTCGCCGAAGAGTGGGTGGAGAGCTTCTTCCGCTTGCTGAATCACAAAGCCGACAAGGTCCCTGAACTTAGCGCTGCATTGCTCCTTCTCTAGGAGAGCACATGCTTTGCTTCTCCACCTCTCCCTCTGCTTGTATGGAAGCTTGGCAGCGATAGCTCGCATATTGGACACACTGTCAAGCTCTTGCATGTACTCTACATCCGACATTGCATTGAGGCATCCTGTGAGGTAAAGGCCAAAGGAGTGAAGTGCTTCTCCGTCATCTGACTTGATTGTCGGCCAGGCCAGTGCTTTGTCGATGTACGCCATTGAAATCTTATATCCTTTACCAAAGTGCTCCTTTAAGAGCCTCTTGGCTTCACGATAGCCAGTTCGCGGTTCCATGTGAAAACAACTTCGTATAAGCTCTCTCGGCTGCCCGTCCGTGTACTGCTCCATGTAGTACAGCCGGTCCCTGTCACTATCCGTCTTATCCTCTACTCCATGTTCAAAGGCCCTGATGAATAGCCTGTATTCCATAGGGTCCCCTTTGAATATTGGAATCTTCTGAGGTGGCAGGATAGCGAGGTTCTGTTGTTTCATTAGGAAGTCAATAATGGATAATGGCGAAGATTCTTGTCGCAAAGTCTCCTGTTCCATCCTCGCATCCCTAGTAGGGGCTTCATGGCTACCTCTGCGAGCAGGTTCTATTCTCACTTCTGCTTGGGGAGTAGTCGTAGCTTGCCTAGGAGCTTGTGGTACCGTGTGCTCTGCTTTCTCTATGTAAGAGTTCATACCATCTTGCTGGCTAACTCTAGACCAGGCTCTGATACCTTCAAACTCCTCTAGTACTCTGCACTTAGCATCGGAGGCGGCAAGCGCGATCTGCATTTGCAACTCCTCTCTCTCAGCTTTTATCTTAGCTTCCTGTTCATCAAGTAATTGTTTTTGTTTTAGAGTGAAAGCTCGAGCTTGTAGCTCAGCTCTCTCTAATTCAGCCTTCAGACGGGCCGCTGATGCAGAGGATGCTTTGGAATATACTGAGGATGGTGCTTTAGACCCTTTCCTTAACTTTCTCGAAGCAATAGCCACTGATGCACTATCTTCAGGAGAAATCTCCTCATTTGTCTTTTTAGCCTCGGCTATGCGCTGATGCACCTCTTTTATCCAAAACATATCGGCCTTCGGCTTAAACCATCCTTCCTGATCTGCATTCATTTCTTTTGTTTCATCCAGTAACACTTTGACTGATGTATTTAGTTCACAAAACTCTCCTAACAGTTTATTGAACTCTACTGTTAACATTTTCTCTACAGCTGGCAGGTTACTGTCGTCACCTTCATCCATTGACTGAGTTATCTGATTAATTTTGCTGGTTAGCTGACTGTAAAGTATGGACTAGTGGTTCGTTTTAGGATGGGAGCACTACAGAAAGATTCCGGCCAGAGAATCCTTTATCAGCTTTATTCTCAAGGTCAGGATGCCAATATACAAGTTAAAGTGTATGTGGTCTAAACAGAGAGAAAGAAAAAGAAATAATGCAATGGTAATAATAACTGATTAATAAACAAATAAAGAAATACTATACTATGCTCATTGTCATCATTCACAACAGTACAGTACATAAAATAATAATTTACGCTAATACAGTGCAACAAAATATGTCACTATATGCCCTTTAATATCTGTACTGCTGCACCTTTAAGTGGCTATGCAAAAATGACACTGTATCACTATAACACTCGATGCAGGTAGCACCAAATAAACAGTAAATGCACTGCACTCGAACACAGAAGCATATCTCTAAATAATTAACACAAATAAGGGCTAAATCGACATATAGAGGGCTAATTATTGCACACAGGAAACATGTCACATATTACAGCACGCTCTGGCATCATGACTACACTAATTGGTCACGCAGTTCAACAAATGAAACTAGTTTGCGTGAACAAACATAAATTTCACAATATTCATCACAAAGCAGTACAAACATGCAACAGTAGTAGAAACTTACTTGCTTTTCATAAAACGCACACAAAAGTAAAGAAAGGGGTCTCTGAATCTTCTCTCATCATCCCCGAACACGAACGACTGAGCAGCGCGCTGCATTTCCTGTCCAGGCGCAGTTCACGTGATGGAGCGTTCAAACGCACATAGGAAACTCAGCGCTGAACAAATAGGCTTTCAGACAAGGCCGCCCCCAACTGTCCGCATGGCAGTTGAAAGAGTAGGAGAAAGTCTATTTGGTGGTCTCTTCTTCGTCCTTGTCCTCCAGAGCTGGGAGCAGGATGAGCCGGGCGACTGGACGAATGTAGGTGCGGTCCTTCACTTGAACACTGATAGTTCGTATGCGTCCATCTGCTCCTGGATGAGTCTGAGTAATCCGTCCTACGGGCCATGACGCTCTGGGAAGTTGGGGATCCACGATTAAAACAACGTCGCCTATGGAGAGTGCCTTACCGTCTTTCCTCCACTTACTGCGCTCTTGCAGCCCTGGTAGGTAGTGACTGATGAAGGATGACCAGAAGCGATCGGCGATGGCTTGGCTGTGCCTCCAACGTCTTCTCCCAAGGTCACTGGGGTCGTAAACTGCTTGAGGAAGCGACGAGTCGTGACGGCCCATGAGGAGAAGGTTAGGCGTGACCGGGTCTGGATCAGAGGCATCTGATTACAAGTAGCCTAAGGGTTTCGCATTCATTATGCCCTCGACCTCCACTAGGATTGTCATCAGGACAGGTTCAGGAACAGTCTGGTCTTTAAGGACAACGCGAAGTGCAGTCTTGATAGATTTCACTTCCCTCTCCCATGTGCCACCAAAGTGCGGCGCACTTGGAGGATTGAATCGGAAGGATATCTGCTGTTCAGCGAGTTGCTCTCTCCACTGAGGTGCCATGGCAGCAACGGCTTCACGTAACTCTCTCTCTCCACCGACAAAGTTGGTACCATTATCCATGAGGAGTCGAATGGTCTGCCACGTCGAGAGATGAATCTTCTCAGTGACAGCAGGAAAGCATCTGTATCGAGGCTTTCTAATAGATCCAGATGCACCGAGCGAGTTGTCATGCATTTGTAGACAATGCCCCACCTTTTTTCGGTGCGGCGACCGATCCTCACTTGGAAAGGTCCAAAGCAATCAACTCCGGTTGAATAGAACGGTGGCTTATGGAATCGTAGCCGAGCTGGTGGGTAATCTGCCATTTTTGGTACGTCGGGTTTTGCTCTCCATCGTCGGCACTCCAGACATGAATGCTGATGCTTCCGAATGGCCTCTCTACCACGAATGATCCAAAACCTGCGTCTGATCTCAGCAAGAACTCGTTCTGGCCCAGGGTGCAATAGTGACTCATCAAAATCCTTGATGATAAGCTTCGTCACGGGATGGCTTGGGTCCAGGATAACTGGGTGGATAGTATCCAGGTCTAGTCCTTCAGCATGCCTTAACCTGCCACCGACTCTGAGTAGCTCCGTGGCTCCTTCATATTCTGGTGACAGAGATGCAAGACGACTGTCTGAAGGAAGAGTACGTCCAGCTTTGAGAGCTCTCAATTCTTCAGCAAAGCTGTCCTCTTGAGCCTTTTGTAACATCAGCTTCTCTGCTTGCAGGAAATCGGCAGCAGGAAAGTTTACTGTAGTATTAGCATCAGCCGCCCCGTGAAAGGAGCTAGCGGTTTCCTTAAGAAGCTCTTTCCAGTTGGAGAACTTACTGGGGTCCGGAAGTTGTGTGGGCAAGATGCTGGACACAGTTCCCACGAAGGCAGACTTCCTTAACTCTGTGTTGTCTGGTTCTACCTCAGATGAGGGCATGTTGGGCCACTCCCTCTCAGACAAATGGAGGAAATGTGGACCTTTGTTCCAGCGATGATCCTGTACCATCTCTTGCAGAGTGAGTCCGCGGGTTATATCATCAGCTGGATTGCTTAGAGTGTCAACATACCGCCATTGAACAGGGTTGGTCAGGTTCTGGATTTCTGCGATGCGTGTTCCCACGAACACTTTATAACGGCATGATTCTGATTTGATCCAGTGCAGCACAGTTGTGGAGTCTGACCAAAGAGTGATGTGCTCAGGTGGTACTGCAAGCTCTGTCTCGATCACTCTAGCCAGCTGTGCGCCTGTAAGCGCGGCACTGAGCTCGAGATGCGGAATAGACAGCTGCTTACGGGGCGCAACTCTCGATCTGGCAAACACGAAGGAGACATAGACTTGTTGACTGTCATCTGTCGTCTGCATGTAGGCTACTGCTCCATAGGCGCGCTCCGAGGCATCACAGAAAATGTGGATGTGACGGGTTGCGTTGGCAGTATCGGCGGTGGCTGGTGCATAGGGACGAGGTAGCTTGAGATGTTGCAAAGTGGGAATTTCCTGCACCCAACTCGACCATTTCTCCAGAAGGTCAGCGGGTTGGATCTTGTCGTCCCAGCCAATGTTGGCCTTCCACATATCCTGAACAAGCACTTTACATCTTGTTGTGAATGGCACAATGTAGCCCAATGGGTCGTAAAGCTTGGCAAGGACACTGTAGACGTTACGAAGAGTGGCATCTGAAGATTCAGTATGGCGACGTTTGTAACTCAGGGTGTCGTTCAAACAGTCCCAGCAGAGTCCAAGCGTGGGCTCTTGGAGGTTGTCACTGGCCTTGGATAGCCATAGCTCACTGCTAGCCGACTGCGCTTCAGGAGGTAGATGTGCTACAACTTCAGGCATGTTACTAGCCCATTGCCGGATCTCGAAACCTCCCTTGTTCAGAAGTGCTCGCAGATCATCGACTAGAACCTTGGCATACTCAGCATTACTCACACTGTGGAGGCAATTGTCGACATAGAACGAGTGCTCGATCACGTGCATGAGAGGAGAGTCTGGTGGTTCGTGGTCTCTGACATGCTGCTGCAGGGCAAAGACCGCACAGCAGGGGCTGCACGTTGTTCCAAATGGTAACACCTCCCATTGGAAGATGCGTGGTTCAGATGTCCTCTGCATGTCACGCCACAGGAATCGCAGGAGTGGTTTATCACTGGGCAACAAGCGGATCTGGTGGAACATCGATTTAATATCTCCGCTGATGGCCACAGCATGACATCGGAACCGCATCAGGACTCCAATCATGGTCGGACCGAGCGTTGGTCCCGGTAGGAGTTGGTCATTCAGGGACAGGCCGTTAAAGGAGAAGGAACAGTTAAAGACTACTCTATCCTTTCCATTGTGGTGCACCATATGATGAGGTACATACCACGACTCTGCGGACTTTGCTGCCTCTTCTGTAAAGATTTCCGCGACATAGCCAGACTGAACAAGTTTATCCATCTCCTTGCAGTATGAGGCTGCTCGAACGGTGTCCTTGGCCAACCGGCGCTCAGTGCTGCGTAGGTTAGGCATAACGGCATCTTGCTGAGCACAGAGTTGGATGACTGGCTGACGACGCAACAGTGGAGTAGCGTAGCGCTGGGTACCGTTGACAGATACACGTTCGGAGGCTGTCTGTAAGAAGATGAGCGCCTGCTGGTCTTGCTTAGAACGCGTTGCAGTCTTCTCACTGACATAGGGAACTGTGTCAATGTGCCAAAGGCGTTCCACATTCCTGAGGAGTTCAGTATATGAAGACTCGGTGGCGATGTGCAGACAGGAAGACTGGTGAGAAGAGACTGGCATAATGTCAGAAGGACCTTGCAAGGACCAGCCTAGCCTGGTACAGATGGCTATAGGACCGCCAGATGGACCTGCTCTGACTGGCTGTGTAGGAGTGAGAAGCTGAGGCATATCAGAGCCGATGAGGAGCAGAGGTTGGGCTCTGTGGATAGGCGTCAAAGGAAGTTCTTTGAGATGCTCATAGCGCTTCTGGAGAGCAGCTACTGGGTACGTGTGCTCAGATAAACTCAGACTGCTTGCAGTGTATGCATGTTGAATCCAAAACTTCTTGTTTGGCTTGAAGATGGGGGATACATGAAAGCTAACTGAGGAACCTTTCAGTTCCTTCACCTCTTGCTGGACTGTCCTCAGATGAAGCGTCTCTGGATGCTGAGAGAGTTGTAGTTGCTCTACAGCTTGTGGGAGGATAATCGTTCTCTCTGAACCATCATCGAGCACTGCAAATGTCTCAAGAATGCGATCTCCATGATGCAGAAGTACTTTGACAACCTTCAGCAACACTCTCTGAGGGCTTCTGGGCTGCTCAATGTAGACAATGGGCTTCGGATTACTGACCATCAGCACTTTCTGGGATGACTCTTGGATGGCGTCATGCAAGACTGTAAGGTGTTTCTCTTTGCAAATCTTACATGGGCGCTTAAGCGTGCAGGCTGTAGCTTTATGGCCACGGCCGCATTTCCAACATCTGTCGCCTTCCTGGATCCACTTCTTAATCTCAGCAGTAGACAGTTTCTTGAAGTCGGGGCATGAGTTAAGGTAGTGCTCCTTATTGTTGCAGAACGGACAATAAGGACTGAGTTTGAAAGTTTGGGACTTCGAATGAAAGGTCTCCTTGTCGGCTGTCTCCCCAGAGCAGAGGAAGACTGACGCTGTTTTATCTTTGGGCTTTGAACTACGTTGATCTCTCTTTGGAAAGGTAGGCCCTGTAGAGTTGTAGAGAAGAGTAGCTCGACTGGCGAGACGCTTGGCTTGAGCCTTCATCTGGAGCCACGCAGCGAGGTCGGGCAGGGAGTAGGTGAGTTCTGAACCTGGCTGCAGGATACCGCGAACGAGACAATATTCCACAAATCCATCTCTGTGGGAAGGAGACATTTTGCTTAAGAGACGGTCAACATGGGAACCACACCTGAGCTCGTATCCAACAGGTCCCTCTAAAGTGCGTAGCATACCGACCAGCGACTGGACTGAGAGAGCGAAGGAGTCGAATGCCTCTGCATCTCCTGACTTAATGGCTGGGGAGTTGAGTATTGCCGCTAGTTCACTTTGAACCAGTTGTCTTGGCTGGCCATATTTGTCTTGCAGAGCTCCCAATGCAGCTGTATACGGTGAGGGGTCATACATATATGATTTGGCCAGCTGCAGGGCACTCTGAAGCTTGAGCTGACTCAGGAGAACTTGATATTTATAGTGCTCGCTGAGATGAGGGTGACTATTCATCAAGTTGTCGAGCGCCATCTTCAAAAGTGCGAAATCACTTTCTTTGCCACTGTCGAAGAAGGGAAGTGTCGGTTTGGGAATGCCGTAAGACGTAGCAATCAGGGTCTCCATACCCGGGTAAGTCCAGGGTGGTACCGTCTGAACTGGTGTTGCAGTTGGTATACTGCAGTGAGCATACTGCACTGCGGGAGGTGGCGGTGCCACTGTAACTGCTCGTGATGGCATTGTGAAGCTTGTACTGGTAGCTGGAGCCCCTAGGTACTGAGATGGGAGACTAGTCGTGACAGAAGACCTTGCCATCGGTGATGCTCCACCTGCTTGGGTAGTTACCGTGGAGAGGACGGGAACGAATGAGACAGGTGCAGATGGAAGTACAGAGACTGGTACTGCAATCGGTGCTGCGCTGACAGGAACACTGATCTGGGCACTCGTGACGGGATTAGCAGGTGGTGCTAATATCTGAGTAGGAACAGTGGAGAGAGGTGCGACCTGGACTGGCGCTGGATTTGGCTGTTGCACAGGTGGATGCTGCATGGGAACCAATGGCACCAGAGGTGGCTGTTGAGCCAATTGTGATGGCAGAGGTAGCTTAGAGAACATAGCGGGAGCTGACGACGTAGACAAGGAATCATCGTTCGTCCCTGTCAGGTAGGTCTTTACAAGACTGGCAATATGTACCTCCTTTTCGAGTTTCTTCAAGCGCCTGCGTCTTCCCATCTCTCTAGCCATTCTCTCTTTAGCCAGATGTGCTTCCTCTTGTAGCCGCTGTCCTTCTCTGGCTTGTGCATCCAATGCTGCAGCTTCTAAGTCAGCTTTCCTTTCCTCTTCTATTTCCTGTTGTAGGTCAGCTAGCTCCAATCCTTTGATCTCCTCCTCTAAAGCAGCTTCTTGTATATCAGACGTACTTCGAAGCAAATGGAGTCCGTAAGATAACTGAGAAGACCGCCGTGAATGTGCAGTTGACCGGTAACTTGTCAAACTTCTAGCTCTGGTTGACTGAGCCTGGTCTGGTTGTCCTACAGGGGGAGAGGAGGCTTGGACCACAGGCTGTTGAGAGGGCAGAAAAGTGACTTCGTACTGGGCCAAATGTGCAGGTGGACGAGGGTCTCTCTTGGGTCGGTCTGATGACTCCTGCTGCTGACCATCAATTGCTGACTCCATAGTGTCAGTGGAACCCTAATCCGGCTCGAAGGACCAATGTAAAGTATGGACTAGTGGTTCGTTTTAGGATGGGAGCACTACAGAAAGATTCCGGCCAGAGAATCCTTTATCAGCTTTATTCTCAAGGTCAGGATGCCAATATACAAGTTAAAGTGTATGTGGTCTAAACAGAGAGAAAGAAAAAGAAATAATGCAATGGTAATAATAACTGATTAATAAACAAATAAAGAAATACTATACTATGCTCATTGTCATCATTCACAACAGTTCAGTACATAAAATAATAATTTACGCTAATACAGTGCAACAAAATATGTCACTATATGCCCTTTAATATCTGTACTGCTGCACCTTTAAGTGGCTATGCAAAAATGACACTGTATCACTATAACACTCGATGCAGGTAGCACCAAATAAACAGTAAATGCACTGCACTCGAACACAGAAGCATATCTCTAAATAATTAACACAAATAAGGGCTAAATCGACATATAGAGGGCTAATTATTGCACACAGGAAACATGTCGCATATTACAGCACGCTCTGGCATCATGACTACACTAATTGGTCACGCAGTTCAACAAATGAAACTAGTTTGCGTGAACAAACATAAATTTCACAATATTCATCACAAAGCAGTACAAACATGCAACAGTAGTAGAAACTTACTTGCTTTTCATAAAACGCACACAAAAGTAAAGAAAGGGGTCTCTGAATCTTCTCTCATCATCCCCGAACACGAACGACTGAGCAGCGCGCTGCATTTCCTGTCCAGGCGCAGTTCACGTGATGGAGCGTTCAAACGCACATAGGAAACTCAGCGCTGAACAAATAGGCTTTCAGACACTGACCTAGCTTGTTTTTCCTTTTATTAATGGCATGACGGACTTTTTCTTCATAAGCCTTGGCTGTGACTTTAACCTGTCTAGCTTCAGTAGGTTCAGGTTGTGGGGTTGAATAGTCTGCTTGGCTCATCTTGATGAATTTAAGTTACAGTGAGAACCAAAAAATCAATTTGCCTATTTG
Organism: Squalius cephalus; assembly: GCF_949319135.1. Classification (NCBI taxonomy): domain Eukaryota; kingdom Metazoa; phylum Chordata; class Actinopteri; order Cypriniformes; family Leuciscidae; genus Squalius; species Squalius cephalus. The sequence goes on from NC_137125.1 coordinate 2,579,632, forward strand.
CCTGGTGAAGACGTTTCTCTATCACTCTCACAAGAGGCTGTCAGCACTTGCTACAAATAATAGCTAAAGTTGCACCAACTTAGCTAATTAGCAACAAGTATGTTGAATTTTGACGTCTCCACTCAACAGAAAAGGCACAAATAGCATCCACAATCTCTTTTATTCAGTACTCACTGCCCACCAATCTGCTTCTTTTCCTTCCTTACAGAGCTCCAGCAGTTCGTGATTCTTGAATCCTTTTTCCTCCTAGAGCACAGTTTTCTTACTATATCAGGGCCAGCAGTCCAATCCCTTGCGAAAGTTAGTTACTCGTGCCGTAGAACGTTGTATCAGGGCAAAAAAAAGGCTCCACTGGACTCCAGTGTCAAAGGATAACAAAAATGACCGTTTATTCAGGTCCCACAGTGAAATCTTCTTACAGGAGTAATAAAATAAATGTTTCTTAAACCAAAACTAATGCTTTCTGATATTTCTAAGACAATGTAACGTCCATAGGCTACGGTAAGAAAACTATATCGCTCAGGTCCTAGTTCACAGCTGGCTCCGAGCGTCCAAAGTCAGTTATGACGCTTCAACGGTATTGCGGGAAAACCAGCACAATTCTCTTAAAGGGGCGGTAGCCCTAAATTCAACCTAAACCCTGAGCTAAACATAAAATGGTTTTCATTGTTTCCAAATCACAAATACAGCATTTATAATTCAAATAATATCAATTATCGTTTTCTGTAAACCTCCTTAACATTACTAAGAAACATAACTGAGAAATAATAATCTTTTAATAAAGTTATGTTCGACTACTATTAGCAATAAGCTATTAATGTAGTAATATAACCCTTATAAATCAAATATAAGGTTATTCCATATCCCAAATAATATGTACAGTGTTTTGGCTCCTATAAGTGTAAATGTTCAATGCCCCCCCCCCCCACCCCCACATAGTTCAATAACCAGGATGTACAGAATATTAACTTTATGATTAATAAATGTTTCACAACATGAGCCAGTTATTGCACTTACTGCTGCTGTTTGTTTGGCAGTGTTCTTCGCACCACGCCACATGTCCAGACTGTGATGAACTCCAAAAGCCTTGTATTTGCCTTTGTCTGGGTCTGTGAAGTGTTAAATAATGTCATGCTACTATAATATTAATATGGCTGTTATACACATGCATTCATACGATATATCACTTGAATGCTTCCTCATTAGGGCACCAATCTGGGCATGCGCATCTGTGCAGATCTCTTCTAGCTGTGTGTCTGATGTAAGTGTCACGGTGTGACAAAAATCAGAACAGGACTAAAGTCCTTGTGAATGCAGTGTTATTTAGAGACCTCCAGTGGACACCCGTCTCTATGCACTGCGAATCTGTTGCCATGGCAGCAAGGCCAATTGCCCGATTGACAGCAGGTGTGGAGTAATTACAGGGAGCGCTGTGAGAGGGACACGTATCCTGATGGGGCTTTAAAACAGAGAGGAAGCAGACTGGCGGTGTGGCTCTCCTCCCGTGAGATACTGGGCCCTATCTTGCACCCAGCGCAATTGACTTTGTACACCGACGCATGTATCATTCCTATTTTGCACCCGCGCAAAGCGCGCTTTTCCCTCCACAGAAGCACGTCGCTAAACTGGGGAATAAACTTGCGCTCCCTGGGCGGTTCAGCGCAAAAAAGGAGGCGTGTTCCGGTGCAAACGTTCCTTCATGCTATTTTGCAGGTTTAGAAAACAGTTGTGCCACTAACCAGGAAAAAATAGTTTAAAGTCAGTGGTGCGTTGCGCATGTTATTCATATGCTATTTTAAGGGCGCATGCTTGGCCATAATCAATGTAGCGTGTGCACAACGCGCATGCACTTTGATTCTCTCATCTACACAGAAGCAGCAGTTTTCATTTTTGCAAATCATACATTATTTAGATAGATAGATAGATAGATAGATAGACAATTTATTATAAAAGCATACATCTAGCTTACACATTTACCCAAATTATCATACGCCTTTTTAACCGAAGTTAATTTGGGTGGGTTTCTCCATCCCCAACATCCCTGATGAGAGCGTTGCTCTCCTCGGCTGTGAACCGCTCCTGGCGCGCGCCTGGCAAATCTGCCGTTACAATAGGAATCCGCTTTAGAACAAAGCGCGCCTGCTCTTAAAGGGAATGTGAGATGACGCTCTGATTGGTTTATTTCACGTTACGCCCAAACCACCCCTATGAATAATGAAGCTACTTCAGACCAACCCATTTTAGATTTGCGCCTGGCGCAAGAGTCATTTATCCCGCCGGGAAAATAGCAACAGCGCCAAGACCCGCCCACAAAGTTACTTGCGCTTTGCGCTTTGACACTTGCGTTTCAGATCGTTAAAATAGGGCCCACTGTGTTTGTCGACGGGTTGTACTTTTTATTGAGGCTGGGCTGTGGAGCGGGCGAAGGTCGAAGCTGAGAAGCAGAGAGAAGAGAGTGAAGGATTCGTCAGCGAAAACCCAAAGAATATCGTCAGCAGTGGGAAAGACGCAAAGTGATGAGTATTGGATTCGTCGTTTATATGCACTAACACTGAAGTGGTGTTGAGAGTTTGGAAAGTGTGTGGCACGAGTGAACTAGTACACTAGTAGAGTGAACTAGTAGAGTGAATTGTTGATCGGTCTCCAACTTTTGTCTTCCCCTTTGCCGAATGTGATAATAGCTGCACCTGTCTTCTGCTTTCTCCGGAGAAAAGTTGAGCCCTTGCAAAAGACGAGATCTGATCCGGTGGGAGAAAGACCGGTGGGTGAGTGCTGGCCCGAATGCACGGTGTGAGAGTGGAGATGTAGTGCTTGAAGTGACGATTCACACGGTTGGTGTTATGGAGTGAAGTTTATTGTGTGGAGAAGTAATAGTAGTCTGCTGCGCACTCTCCCCTTACAGTCTTTCACCCGCTGTTCCCAAGGAAGGGCTTCCGATACATCAAGCGCCCAACTTACTACTTCGAGACAACCCGGCTCTGTCAATGCTGAATGTTTCATATGCTGTTGAACAGTTAAACCTTGCTGTACTGTTGCAGTGCACAGTCCAAGTGGAGCGCTTCGCTCGAAGTGTCCTTCCCGCCTGGTGGTTTCCACACGCCCCTATTTGAAAGTCTCTGCCCTGTTCAGAAAGAAAGAAGGTATTTCAGCTGAATGTTTCATATACTGTTGAACAGTTAAACCCCGCCACATTGTTACAGTGTACAGCCGAAGTGGAGCGTCTCGTTCAAAGTGTCCTCCCCGCCTGGTGGTCTTCATACGTCCTAAGTGGAAGCCTTTGCCCTGTTCGGAAAGAGAAAAGGTATTTCAGCTGAATGTTTCATATACTGTTGAACGGTTAAATCCTGCTATATTGTTACAGTGTACAGCCGAAGTGGAGCGTCTCGTTCAAAGTGTCCTCCCCGCCTGGTGGTCTTCATACGCTCCTATTGAAAGCCTTTGCCCTGTTCAGAAAGAGAGAAGGTATTTCAGCTGAATGTTCCATCTACTGTTGAACAGTTAAACCTTTGCTGTATCGTCACAGTGCGCAGCTGAAGTAGAGCGTCGCGTTCGAAGTGTCCTTCCCGCCGGTGGTCTCCACATGCCCTCGCCGCCAGCCTTGGCCCCTGTTCGGAGAGGAAGGTATTATATCTGAACGCCTCATGTACTGTTAACAGTTAAAGTCTGCTGTATCGTCGCAGTGCACAGCCGAAGGGGAGCTCCCGTCTAAAAAAGGGTTACTCCCGCCTGGTGGTTCCTACGGGCCTTATTCAAGTTCCGCCTCCTCCTTAAAGGAAAGGGTAACCCCACCTGAGCATCCTCACCTGTTGGTGTCAGCTAACTGTGTCGTTCCAGGGAATAGCTGTAGCACGTGCCTCGATCGAAGTGTCTTCTTGCTGTCTAAAGGTCCCCTCACGCCCCGGCTAAAGGCCCCGTTCTACTCTTGCCCGGCGTAGAAGACACCTACCGGGATATACTTACCTGTTTCCTCTCCTGGCCCGGCCCGCTCGCCACCTGTTCCCCTGTTTCCGAGTCTGAGGCAACCGTCCCCTGAGTACCTACCTCCGGAGCAGCATCAGTGACTCGCTTCACTCCCGCCCTTGAGTACTTACCTGGTTCCAGCCCGAATGGGGTCCGTATAACCACGACCTCCTCTTGAGTCCTGTAAAGAGTACTTACCCAGTGACCTACTTAGACGGTGCGAGTCTTCCCCCTGATCCCCCTCCAACGAGCCGCAGGGCCGCTACGATTGTTCCCCCCTCTACGGTCCAGAAGACCACCGAATTCCCTCTGGCGGCAAGAAAGAAGATTTTAATTAAGACTTTTCCAAATTACTGCTTTTAACTTTAATAAAGAAAACTGTTATTCCTTTACTTCCTTGTCTGTCTGGTCCTTGACACGTTCCTCGAGGTGGTTCCCGGGTTCCAGGGGTGGGTGCAGTCTGGCTTGGCCCACCCCGACCTGTGACATAAGCGTGTCCACAGTCTGGATGAAACCCTCCTTCTCCGTGACGACAGAGCTCCATGATGTTTGCCGCTCGTCTATGGTGGCAACATGAATGATCTCCTTGCTCTCCTTCTCCATGACGGTGTAGCAGCAGTACTGTGCACAGTGACCAGGAGAGTCATTTCTGCCATCCGCTGGCATTTTGTCAAATATAAATCAACAGAAAAACAGTAATTACTTGCTTCCATACTGACATTGCTTAGTGTATTCAATAGCTATGTTACATAGTACAGTATCAACTGCACCCCTAGGACAACAATATCTTTCCCTTGAAGCCGACAAAGAGCCTCTGTCCTTCTCTCTTCCCAGAAGCCCTTTATTGTACTGACGCAGTAAGTGTCCTGAATGGAGGAGAAGGTGTTCCTGTTCACCATCCCCATGCTCATGAACTTGAACAAGAGGGCAACCTTTGCGTAGTTGTTGCCAGACAACAAAATGTTGATGGACAAGAGAAATTCTCCAGCTTGCATGCCAAACTTTTGGTATAACCGTTCATTTTATATTAGTTTTAAAGGAGACATATCATGCTTTTAAATCGTTCCTTTTTACATATAAATCATACATTTGTAGTCTATATAAAGCGGAACTGCAATGCTTGGGTCTGAATTCCTCATTATTATAGCTCCACAGGCCCCTTTTCTGATGTGCGTCTGAGAGCAACTGGTTTTGGTGCGGTCTCTTTAAATGCAAATGAGACACGTCATACCCCGCCCCCTCTCCAGGTTGCCGAGGTGACACTCGGTTCAACTCCACCCCGTTCGGCCATTTTTGTAGTTTGATAGCAGAGATACGATTATCTAGCGGCACAGAAACTTTTGGACATCCAAGATTTGTGTCAACACAGAAAACATTTCATCATTGGACAGTTTTTTAGTTTTATTAAAGTGTTGTTTTATGTCAGCTTAATGGCCGGAACGCTTTTCAGAAAAGATAAGGCAACTTATTTAGCTCGGAAGAGAGAGAGAGTGCGCGCGCGACCGGGTCTCTCTCTCTCTCTCTCTCTCTCTCTGCTCATTCTTTCAGTTAAACATGCGCCCTGTCACAAGCGCAGCAGTTCATCTACATTACTCACCGATCAAATAAGACTTTGGCGGGACAAAAAAATCGCTTTGGCGGGCGCTAAAACAAGTTCAATGCAGGAAAAACCCTGTTGTTGCTGAAGTAGTTATCCTTGAAGTGCTTCGCGTTCGCGCACACAAAAATGACTTTATCCACAGATGTGGGTACATTTCCGTGAAAAATAAAACTCAACCAGGCACTTGGAAGAGGTACTGATGCTGGGAGACGGTGTAATGAAGCGTGTGGGTTACTACATCCAACAACCGAACATTTTGAATTACCCTCTCGTAACTTCTGCATCCTTTAGCTTGGACTACAAATTCACAGCGAGAAAAAAAGATGGAGGATTGCTCGAAGTGTTGGGCCGGGAGTCGATGTCCTTATTTGGCAGTTCCACTGCAAATACTGTGACGTAATTGTTCAAAAAACGTCATACAGAATAGAAAAATTGGAACAGGTTGCAAAATATGACCGAAACAGAATATAAAGATATCAACGAAACAATATACAACAATATACTCCAAATATACAACAATATGCATTTAAGGGCTAAAAAAGTGGATTTAGCATGATATGTCCCCTTTAAATAAATGCAGCCTTTGTGAGCATTAGAGACCTATTTAAAAACATTAATAATCCTAAACATTTCAAACTTTTGGCCACCATTGCAGATCATACCACAAGTTCTTCCTATACCAGTCACTCTTTTTAAGATTGAGCAAGTCTTGACCAAGTATTCATGTTGGGTGCTCTACTCTTCTAAACCTAGATTTCTGAAGTAAATTGTTTGTATTTACAACATTATATTTAGATATTTTATTTTAGAATGGTTTTGAGAAACAACGCTGTACTCATTTATAAAACATAACTGAACTACAGTCTATATACAGTGCTATGCATAAGTTTAGACACCCATGCTAAAGTTGACTAAAAAGAGGAATAAAAAATCATCTTTTGGAAATTGAACTTAATGCCTTAATTAAAAAAATTAGGAAAAATCCAACCTTTAAGGACACCAATTTTCTTTGTGAATGAATAATGTATCGTAAATAAATAAATGTTCTTCCTTAAAATACATGGTGCATAAGTGTGTACACCCCTATGTTAAATTCCCATAGAGGCAGGCAGATTTTTATTTTTAAGTATTTTTATTTATTTTATTTTTAGGATACTATGCATCCTGATAAAGTTCCCTTGGCCTCTGGAATTAAAATAGCCCCACATCATCACATAGCCTTCACCATACCTAGAGATTGGCATGGAGTACTTTCCATAAGATCATCTCTCAATGCAAATCAAACTAGCTATTAGGCTAACTGAAATAAAACCATAGAACTTTGTAAAGTTAAAGTAATTGTTTCTTCTTTTCTTTGAGTTTGTGAGTTACCCCTGTAACTGAAGACAAACGTAACGTTATTCAGGCAAATCTTTCAATTCAGTTGAAAAATCGCTCCTCTTCATAACGTAAGGATCATGTCCAACATATGTTTAAATTTTTTGTCTATATCTTTCTCTTGTAATAGCGTCTAAAGTAGTACAGCTTTCCACTCCCATCGGCACTTTGATGGATTTGTGCTCTCACGATAATTTGCCCTGTTTCGTAAATCTGGCCCAAGTTTAATACAGTTTGTTGTGTGGATTTGTGTCTAGACCAAGTTATGCAATTAAAAAAATACCTCCATTTTTGTTCTTTACAGTGAAGTTTACGCATTAGATTCTGAAGATGAGGATCATGTTGACCTCACCTGTTTATCCGAACAGTGAAACTGATGTAAGTATGCAACCATACTTTTAAAAAGCCATAATCATATATGTTATTAAGTTTGTTTTTTACTGCTGCTGACATCATCAGAACATTTCAGCGGGAAAACCTGAATTTTGAAGAACGGGTGATTGTAGTGGCCAGAAGAAGGATAATTAATGTACCGCACTGAAAACCACCTACTTCTCATGCCACAAATCCCCACAAGTAGGTGAAAGTGCTGATGACCCCAGCAGACGTTGGTCTTAACTTTTTATCATATTTAATAATATATTTATCAAATATTATGTGATGTCTTTTTTATTATAGCAAATATACAAAACAAATTTGTTTACGTTATTGCAGTCAGATATTATATCATATTTACGGTTGTTTGAGGCAGTGCTAACCACTCATCGGGAAACTGAAATGGCGCTTCATTTGTGTGTCTTGTATCACACCATAGTATAGAAACTGGTGCCATCCTGTGTCTCAATTATCAACTGAATATGATTTTACATATGACCTCAGAGTACTACAATATCAATATTACTGTAATATTGCGCTATGATGACTATACATTATGACTTCATTATTATTATTATTAATAAGCACACATTGTAGGCTTTCATTATATCAATTCAATAATTTAATTGTATGTGGGCTCTTTATTTCTGGGGAACATTTTCAGCGAGAACATTAACGCCAAAAGAGGGTTTGCACTGGAGCAAGCTGTTAGTAAATCTCTCCGTAAGTCTTACATTTTACAAACAAGAACAATCGTTTTCAATCCCACAGCTCTGGGAATGTTGTATTTCTCTCTTATCTGGCACAGTTGGAGCAGTTAATGGAGCTTCCACTTAACAAGCTGATGTGAATCAAATGAGTAAAATAAACAAGACAGACCAAATGTTCAGAGCGGCAGGTTCCCAGGACCAGGTTTGAAGACCACTGGGCTAGGAGGTGTGGCAGTAGTAAAGGGGAAAAGAAATCAAAGACCACAGTGGTGTCGAGGATGGAGAACCAGTATGCAGTTGCATAAAGGGAGAAGAATCGTCCACTGGTAGTGGAAAAGCTGGAACAGGGCAGGGGGAGAAGCCGACATCCTGATCACGGGAATGGATGGGACTCGGGAGGCTTCCTGCGACTGTGTTGGAGTAAGGCTCGGATGCATCTTACAAAATGAAGGAGAATGTCAGCGGCAAGATCTTTTGTATTATAAAATTTGTGGCCTATATGTCTGAGGGAAAGAACCTCGCCAGTCTCTGCTTTCTGAATGAGACGTCCAGGATACACGCGTAAGTCCTGTTCTTGTGTTCTGGAGTTTGTTTAGCTAGTAAACGTGAGCTGTCTGTGGTCCTGAAGTTGTAAGGCTAACGATGCACACTTAACAGCTGTACTGTAATGCTGTCAGATAGATTTCTGATGGGTGTTTCTTAATTAGTTTTTGCTGCAAACCTGATTCTGTACATTACTGCATGATTCCCCCTGCTGACAAGTTTTACATGACCGCGATAGAGCACCGCAGGGTGTTAGAAACACCACTTTAAACTGACTAAACCAATCTATTATAAAAAGGTCATTTTACACTCAACTTTGACCACTTACTTAACATTATACCTTCTCACTCCTTGTGTATTTTAGAGTAATTGTACTAAAATGAGCTGTCCGTGGTCCTGCAGATTTAAGGCTAATGATGCACACTTAACAGCTATAATGTAATGTATAATGTATTAAATGTGTTGTTAATGCTGCACACCTAATTCTGTACATGCTATTAATTATGTAATTATGATAGTGATTATGAATTATGACAGTATGTAGTACAGTATGTACACGGACAGCCTGTCTGGGCGCTGTCAGATTTCTGATGGGATTCTCTTATTGAATCTTGTGTTTTTGCTGCAGACCTGATTCTGTACATGACCAGCCCATCTGTGCACTTTAAGACAGTTTGCATATGTGATGGTACTTTGAATTGAGTGTTTCCTGATTTCTGATGTAGTTGTTGTTTTGGTCTGTGTGCAGGTGGATCTCTTCTCTCCGGCAGACTCACATGAAGGAGACCACTGTGAGGCACTATGCCCAGAATGTGGCCCAGTTTATGAACTACAGTTCGGAAACGCCTCCAACCTCCTGCCGCCTCAGCAAGACAGTCCTCATCGGGCTGCGCCGGGAGATGTGCCGTGTGCTGAAAACACTGGGCAGGGGCGTGGCTATGCACCAGTGAGGAGGTCAAGGCCATGAAGGAGGAGCGGGTCTTAAGCAAGGCGACTCTGCTGAAGTGCCGAGAGCTGGCCGGAAAAGCCGTCCCTGACATTCTGGGTAAGTGTTTTTATTCAAACATTTCAACTTATACTCTCACAGAGTTAACTGTACAAATTAATTTGCCGTTTAATTGCTGAGATTTTACTCTGTGTTGTTGTTGTTGTTTTTAGCCAGTTTGGAGAGTGACCTGACCTATAAGAACCTCTGGAGGTTTACGGGCACTTTCCGGCCCTCCTGGCGTCCCTCTATGGCCTCAGGGGAGGTGTGTTACAGAACATGACCATCCAGGAGGTGCAGGGGGCTCGCTTTTCACATACTGAGAAGGTGCATGTTAGAAACGTGAGTGTTTTTCATACATACACATACATATATATATATATATATATATATATATATATAAGGAATAATTGACGACAGGCCATTGAATTATTAGAAAAATAATGCACACCCGAGGTGGTAATGCGGTCACAACGCGAAGCGGAGTTCAACGGCCAATTCAAGTCAATTATTCTGTCTGTGTGTTATTCGCATATCTCTCGAATGTGAGATAACCACTAAATGTGTGAAAACCACTATTTTCTGTTTCAAACTTTCACATAGCATCTTTAGGTTATAATAACATAAAAAATTCAAATCCAGATTTTGATTTTCAAAGATTTATTATAAAAACTGTAATAAAGATCATTTGTAGTTGCCTATTCACAAACTGTTTGCTCAAGCATAGCTTTTTCTCGGAGTTCACTGTGTGCTTTCTACCATGCACAAATAAAAATGTCACTGAACTTTTGCTGTGTAATTGTAACAATGAGCACACACCAAACCAACAATAACTAAAAACACACACAAAAACTGATTTTGCACGGGCATTTTTTGCACTAGTAATAAAGAATGGACTTTACTGAAACCAGGAGATGAAATGGACTTTCAGGCATATGACACTTACTCAGTTGACGACAAGTTATATGTCACAGTTAGACATTGTGTTTAAAATGAAATGTAAAATAATAAAATAAAAAGGACTTAATAAATTCTGATATTACAGTTTTTTTTATTCGCTTTGGTACTAATTTCACAAGTAAGGTGTACATTTTCAAAACTCTTAGTACAAAAATCCAAACTGATCACACTTGTAACACAGCTAGTCATTCTTTCAAAACCTGATGTAATGGTTTCAGTCAGTTGCACATGTTTTCAGTCCACATAACTGTTTCAAACACAAGATTATTGTAATATGTAATGAGAACATTTGGTTTAATCACAGAAACGCAACAGTGTGATCTTCTTTCCATTTAGTACTTTTAACAATCAGTTCATTCAACAGCAAACAATGCAGGATACATGTTTCACATCACCGTTGTTGCTGAAATAATTACAGTAATACAGGCTATGCCACATTAGAAAATACACGTGCATAACCTAACTTACTGTATGTAATTGAATCCATAATGTTTGTAATAGTGTATCCAGTGTGTTATCATGAAGCACAGCCATGAGGTTCTGTGCTAGAACAGAGTTTGCTGGCAATGAATACTGTAAATGATTTTGACTATTTGCCTGAATATACTGTAGTGGACCTTTACAGATGAAGGGTGAGTTACAGTAATGTGACAACCATATCTCTACCATGTTTACAGCATCACATGGCGTAATGTAAAATGCTGTATTTGATGCCGTCTGTCTCCCTTCTACTGATGCATCTCTGATCAATCTGATGTTTTACAGTCATCGACTGTTTCCTCTCCCTTATTCTCTATTCTGCTTTACAGTATTTGCAAAAATGGCAAATTTCTCTGTATCTTTCTCACACACACACACACACACACACACACACACACACACACACACACACACACACACACACACACACACACACACTTTGAACATCGTGGTGTGTAACTATAAATCACTTGTGAAAAAAGAACACAAGTGATTTTTTTTTTTTTTTTTTTCCATTAGGTCACCTGATGGAGTTTTTCGGTTCCTTGCCACTGTTGCCTTTGGCTTGCTCAGATGGGGATACTTAATTTAATGAATCAATCAACAATACTATTGATCAGCATTACCAAACGTGGACGTTTTACACTAGAAACTAACACTGATGTACTATTTAATTGAATACTGTGAAGCTGCTTTGATACAATCTGTATTGTGAAAAGTGCTATATAAATAAAGTTGACTTGACTTGACTTGACATTTGGTTATCCATATCAGAAATTGCAAACAAGTTCTATAGAAACTGTATATTGAATCAATATCTATAGAAATCTATAGGAGTACCAAATGATTCATTGATTAAAGATTAAGATCAGTTGGATTAAATAATAGACAAATGTATTAAACTGAACAAGAAGAGATGCAAATCAAAAGTTTGACAGTAAGAGCTTTATGAAAGGCAGTGTCTGTGAATGAAACATTTCTGTAGATGAAACACTTATTTTGTGTTGTGAAAAGGATACTGTGTGATTTTGTGTCTTGTACTTACACAATTGAAAGCATGATGAAATGTTTGAGAAAAGTGCACTTTTGATGATCTGTTGTGATATTAGCACTAAGAGTTTGGAAAATGTACACCTAACTTGTGAAAATAGTACCAAAGCGAATAAAAAAAACTGTAATACAGCGTGTGTGTGTGTGTGTGTGTGTGTGTTTGTTATATATATATATATATATATATCATAGTCAACGATTGTACCCTGTCAAAGCCAATTTTGTACCCTTTTTGAAGGGTCCATTTTTGTACTGTTAAATAAAGGTACAAAATTGTCACCACAGGTACAAGACTGGTCTCTTAAGGTACAAATCACAAGGGTACAAATATGTACCCTATGCCAAAGGGTACAAAAGCTGTACCCTTGAGGGTACAGCCCCAGTGACAAGCCATTGTACCCCTAAAGGTACAATTATGTACTTTATTTTCTGAGAGTGTATAAAGACTGTAGAACAGACACGAGCACTAAGGAGAAGCCAGGACATATAATACCTGGAGGCCCTCAGCAGAGACAGGCAAAGGGACCAGGAGAGGGCAAGTCCAACATGATGCCCAAAAGACATTTACTTTTGGTTAAACTTATCCTTTAGGTGAGGGAGATAATGAAGAGGTTATGTTTGCTGGATTGACTCCATTCCATCTTAGATATATAGTTGGGCTGTAAATTTGGGTTTAACTGTAATAGTGTATTTTAAGTTTACTACTATTGTACACACAGCTTTGGCATATAAATAATTGGTTCAGTACATAAAGTTTGTGAAGCGTTCAACATTAGCTATGGTGATGTTTTAAATAAATAACGAGTCTCAACCACAATTCACATAAATAAACCTACCCATCTTTGTTGAATGTGTCATTTAGCTGTCAATATAGATAAGGAAATGTTCAAAACCTTATGTGAAAAAAAAATGGAAAGAATCTGGAAAGGTTCCTCATGGTGTTTCTATTGGGGGGGGGGGGGGGGTATATTGGTGTCAAGCTTATACAACATACACAACACAGTCACACAGACTTAAGAAACATTCACAGAGGACAACTGTAAGATGACTACATATTCAGTATGCATAGAGCAGATAAAGCTGAAAGCTGGATGGCCCGGGGAAGAAAGGACTTCCTCAGCCTGGCTGTTGAACATGCTAGTGACAAGAGTCTGCCACTAAACTTGCTCTTCCGTGTACTGAGTGGGGGTCATTTTGTGGTTTGTGTATGTGTTTTTTTGTGGTGGAGAAATATAAACATTTATATGTAGGGATATTCCCATTTTTTTCGTATTTGAAATGATTAGGACATGAATACTCTCTGACTCTTACTTTTGACAGAGCTCTGGACTATTAGCAGGGAGTTGGTGACTTGTCCCAGCAGATGACCCGGATTTGGACCTCTTTGGTGGTCGGTAGTCCTCCTCTATGTCAGTGTCACCAAAGAAATGTCTGTTTAAATTAAAAAAGATCTATAAAGGAGACTGGTTGAACAGGGCATTGATCTCTGTTCTGTGTTATGTGACTGAGAGAATGGCCCAGGCTCAATGTCCGCCCTTACAGACTCATAGACCTAAATGCACGTCGTTCACGCTAAGTTCACGAGAGTTTAGGGTGTCTTGCTGTCTCGGTTGCACACTTCACCCTGTCCCAATCATGCAAACAGCAAGGTGAGCACTCACAGCCTGGCAAAACTCATTCACTTTACAGCGTGAGTCAGTTAAGTCCATGAGGACTCAGGGAGGACATTGAAACTCCGCCAGTAAGATGTATTTTTGGTGGAGATTTCTAAAGCAGAAATTTACATGAAACAGTGGTTCAGAATGTCCAGCATTCGTATGTTCTAGTATGCAGATAAACTAACAAATATAAGGTTAAACTGCTTTTTGATTTTGTCTTTTTTTTAAATAAAAGTATATGGTGTTAGTGTTTGTATGTGCAACATGAAGTAAAAAAACACTGCCTTCGCTGTTGTTCTCCTTCTCCCAGGCCGTTCCTGTTCATCCTCAGTTTGGAGGTCCGAGGTGCTTCATGTCAGAGCCTTCTTCAGGATTTGACGTGCCTCCATGTAAGTATCTGAAAGGTAAACATGGAGCTTGACATGAGTCTTAAAGAACATGCCACCACTACAGTTAGATAAGTGCGCAAACACATTTTTGTCTCCGTGCATGCGTTGTCTTAGTCCGGCAGCGCCCCCGCTAGCTTAGCGTGCACGGTGACAAAAAGGTTTTTGCTCACTTATCTTACTCAAGGGGAGACCGTGAATAACCCAATTTCATAAAACGATAGGCCGCTTAGGATCCTTTTATGTATCCCGCCCCATTTCTTTCACGGGGAAACGAAGGGTGCATTTGACGTCGCTTTTGAATCAGGGAAGCCTCCGTCGCGCCGCGGTGACGCAACCGGCCTTCGAATACGGCCTTCGGAGGATGCAGCCTTCACACTGGGACACAGCTCACGTGAAGTGGAGTTATGATACAGCACTAGCCTTGTTTTTATAAAACAGTTACCACACAAGACTAATATTAAAGCCGAAAAATATGTATCTATGCAACTTTCATGAAGTAAAATCACTAAAAGCATTCCTTCCGCTGGTAAAAGTAGTCCCTGACCGCAAACAGCAACAGAAGTTACACACATTATTTCTGCAAAAAACTGTCTTTTATGAGTGAGTGAGTCAGTAAAGAAAACATTTACAGTGAAAGTATAAGACTCAAACTTGTGAACACGGAAAAGCAAGGTGCAACAAATGACTAGGTTACGGGAAAACCCCTTTACTGTTAAAAGGACAAGATATCGCAGCGGACATTAAAACAGATTTATTATTATGAATATAGGACTGACCTGAAGGAAGATGCTATATCTACTGTAAATGCAGGTACACTCACTTACTCGATCCCTCACAATACTCGACTCTAGCTTCAGTGAAAGGAAAGACAAGTACTTTTACTTTGGCTCTTAGGCTTGGCTTGTAGGGAATTCCAAACCTGCGTATTTTCAAACGCACATAACTATAGAAGCCATTCTAAATGCTCATGTGAACGCCATCAGCGTTTCTCACAGGTTCGCGTTTAAAGTCTGTGTAGAGAGAATGGTGTCGTCTTAGCGGCCCCTAATTTAATAACAAATGATCATTGCGACGGAAGCAAATCAATCAAAACTAACTTTAGATGGAAAATAACTTAACTCTGCTATAAAGCCAAAACAATCTCTGTTACCTTAAATTATACGCTTATCTCTGTGAAGCTGCTTTGAAACAATCTACGTTGTTAAAAGCGCTATATAAATGAAGATGACTTGACTTGACTTGAACAGTATCAGTGAGATCAAACATGTGTTTGTGTTGCCAAGAGTGGTTGCTAGGGGTGATGTGGGTGAGGACCTTCTTACACTTTCAACATCATCTATAAACAAGTTGTAAAGCAGAAGCCAGTTTAACCCAATAATTATAACAAAAGTAAGAAAAGCTGTTATGGCTCATGGGTAGCTCTGTTGTACAGTAGTGTTTTGAGTCTGGATGAACAAGCAAAGTCAAGCATGTATTCTGTCTGAGACCATCACCTATAGTTATAGCGCCAGTGAGTAAGGCATCAAAGATGGCCACATCCATACAACTAAAACATGCCGTATCACAATCATCCAGTCACCTGTCAGATCTGAACTAGCAGCCGCTTTTATGAGTGGAGAAGAGAGGATTATCTGAGTCGGGCACAGGCCACAGAGCTGACAGGAGCAGAGAAAGAGCTTCTGATACCCAAGCATGTGGTTTATCGTGGTTTGGCCTGTCAGTCGACAGATGCGTGAGGACTCGAGACGCGTTTCTCCAGTGTGTAACTTACATGTGATGGTGTGTGTTGATGGAGTGCAGTGATTCTGACTAAAACACCAGTTTTGCTAAAATATTTATATGAAACATAGGTTTAATATTCGACATGTATTTATGAGGCGTGACTGTAAAGGGGGAATGCATGTAATTACCACGATTGTTACGTGTAATACAGCGGCTATGATCATTTACTTCATTCAGACGAGTGAATATGTGCAACACCGTGTCCTAGCCAGACTATCTCTGCGACGTCGCCGCTGGAACAACAGAGAGTATGATCACTTCAGGTATAGTGCTGTATATGTGCTTTATTTAATGTTACAAGCGTCTGTGCGAGTCTGACGATCATTCTGCTTGTCTTTTATAGCCGTACTGATAGCAGCTCACCTCAGATCTCAAAAGTGAACAAGAACGCTCAAACTGTGTGTTAACAGACGAGTGTATTCTGACATCTGTGTGTATTTTTTATAATGTTAAAAACATGGTGTAATGTTCATGAATTTGATTGTGTGATTATCCATTTCGCTGCGAGTGCTTGGAGCTAGCCGACCGCGCGCTCTTCTGATTAGCTGTGATTTTTAACACTGTGACACAAATTATCCGTCGCTAGGATCGTATCGCGTCTGGCTAGGACACGGTGTTGCTCCTACCAGTTAACATCTGATCTCAGCAATACTGGGAAATGAGCAAAACAAAGTGTGTGTGTTACATGTGCTCTGAGTGATTTTGGGTGACGTCACTTCTTGTTGATGTTTAAAGTATAGTCAAACAAAAAGGAGGCTAGGCTAGTGTTGTGAATCATCAGACTTAGCCAGTAATGTATGGCGGAATTACGGTGGCCCAGTAGTACGAAATTCAAAAAGCAAACATAAGTTCACAACACAACGGAAACAAGCCGCAACACAACGGAAAAGCTCCCGACCACTGGGGGGCAGTGGTCTCCGGAAACATGCGTTATCGCTGGCGGTCTGGATGCTTTTCACTCGCACAGACACACACGACACGAAGAATGTGAATGTAAGTAAAAACAAGTAAATATTAAAATGTATTTTTAATTTTAGTGTTGTTAAACTCTTTAACACAATATTTGTCCAGTAGATAGATATTTACTGTGTTCTTGCCAAGAAGTTAGTCACTGTGATTTTGCGTTGACATTTTATTTCAAAAGATTATTGTTAGTCTGAATGGCCTTTTAACAGGCTGCTTCTTCCCTGAAGTTAGTCATTTTTTACAGATCACAATGTATTGTCCATTTTGTGGTGCTACACTGGAAAGCTGTCCTGCTTTTTGCAGTGCATGTGGTAAAAGCGTAAACTCTCTGAAAGATAAAGTTCCTGATGAAAATGAGGCAAGCACGAGTGCAGGTAGGCACTATCAATATCTGCTGGTGAACTGTCGAGTATAATTTGAGAGATTTTCTATATGACAATGTGTTTGAAGCAGGGAAATCAGAGAGAAGTACAGTGGATTCCTTCATGAAGTTCAGGGCTTTGTAGAAGAAGGAGAGGAAAACCTTCTTTACTAAGAAAAGTCAGGAATCTAAGAAGGATAAAAAACAGTGAAGGTATCTTTTATATGCCACAATAGGGATGAAGACTATTGCAACTTCCATTTCATAATGACTTTAAAGGATAGTTAGAATCATGATTACCCCAAACCCATATCTGTTTCCTATGGAATTCAGTCCAGTTGCGGGATTGAGAAAATAAAGATATCAACTATTTTCAAAAACATGATTATCTTTTAATCTTTTAATCTATCAGTTTTATTTTCATTGACAGAATAGTTTTATAAAATAGTCACATGCCCCAAGTTAAAGCTAATTTTAAATGTATATTACAGAAATCATACAGTTGTCTGTGGTATTTGTGAATACTGAAAAATATACCACCGATTAGAGTATCCTTCGTCTCCAAAAAATACTGGAAAGACACTTTCGACTCCACGGTTGTTTGCAGTGTTGTTGAATTGTTCACATTTGGAGGACATTAGCCCTTTGCTCAGCATGTCCTTCAGTGAGTTACACTGTAGTACTGCACGCTTTACATATGACTTGGCATTCTTGGTTCTTTCAAGGTGTACACACTCTTTTCCAGGATTTCCAGAAGAAATCTGCATAAATCAGCGACAGTTTTCTACCTCACAGTCAATATTTGGTGGATTGGTAGACTTGAGTACATGAATTGGGAAAACAGGACTATGGTCATATTTTGGAGTGACATAAATTCTGCTTCTCGCATCAACACATATCATAGGAGTAGTGTCAAAGTTGTGTGCATCCCTGATATGTCTTAAGTTTTTGGGTGCGCTTAGGACAGCTCTGCAGAGTGGACATGGACATGGGAAAGGTTTCTTTAAGTCCAGCTCGGAGTCACTGGTCACATCATCAGCTTTTCGTTTTAATGAGCTTATCTTCTCTGCAAAAAGATAAACACTGGTTAACAAGGTTAAAACAACATCCTTACATCTCTGCCTGCAAGACTCACACAAGGCAAAAAAAAACAGGAAAAGAGACAATATGAGCCTTTAAAAAAATCATATTTTACAATCAAATTATGTATTTATGTATTTACTGTTAGTTATTTAAGAAAGAATTATGGAAACAATGAATGATGTATACTACCTTGCTTTTTCTCAGATGCAATTCCTGCAGGAGATAAATATTGTGAAAATAAGATTATTAAATGAAAAAGGTTTAATTTGATAACATTAGTTCACTACTTTAGTTGACATGAACTTAGAATGAACAATACTTCTTAATGTTAATTTGAACAGCTGTATTTTTCTAAACTATCATTAACAAAGAGTAATAAACACTGTAACAAATGTGTAGTTCATTGTTAGTTCATGTTAGTTAATACATCAACTAATGTTAACAAATGAAACCGTATTGTAAAGTGTTACCATTACATAACATACTGTCCATAAACACACACTAGCATAATTCCTCCTAGGATTGTGTGTCGCTCTGACGAGTGCTTCTGGCAGGTGTTCAGACCCTTCTACCTACTGTGTGTGTGTGTGTGTGTGTGTGTGTGTGTGTGTATTACATATTTGGAAAATTGACCTACATTTCACACAATGAGCATTGCAATCACGTTAAACTACATATTCGCAAATCACATACTTGATTGTAACACCCTTTGGATGGGTTTAGTGCTTGGTTATTCCTCGTGCATGGAAATCAGCTATGATTCTACCTTTGTTAAAAGGTGGTGATCCATCTGAGATGAATAATTACCGTCCTATTTCAAGGTTGTCAGTGATGGCAAAAGTATTTGAATCTTTTATAAATGATCAAGTAAAACAGTTTATAACTGAAAATAAAATTTTAAATGAATTTCAATCAGGCTTTAGATCAGGTCACAGTACTATAACTGCAGCCATGCTGGTCACTAATGATATTATTAAATGTTTGGATAGTAAACAGCATTGTGCAGCTTTATTTGTAGATCTCTCCAAAGCATTTGATTCTGTAGATCATAAACTACTGTTGCAGAGACTTAGTTGTGTGGGTTTTAGTGAAACAGCTCTAAATTGGTTTAAAAATTACTTATTTGAAAGAACTCAATGTGTCTCAGTTGAATATTTTATATCAGCAGAACAAACAATTAAAAAAGGTGTCCCACAGGGTTCTGTTTTAGCACCAATTTTATTTTCTATTTATATCAATGACATAGGTTGTGGGATAACCCCAGCTAGAATTCATCTATATGCTGACGACACAATCATTTATACAGTAGCACATTCTTTGAACCAAGCCATAGAGTTTCTGCAAGATTCTTTTCGGTCTTTGCAACTGTCATTGTCAAATTTGAAACTGGTTTTAAACACAAAAAAAACGAATTATATGCTTTTCACCCGTGGTTCCATTAAAACAGATTGCCCGATTTTAACTTTAGAAGGGGACTGTATAGAAAGAGTAAATTGTTATAAATACTTAGGCATATGGCTAGATGAAAAATTAGGTTTTAATGTACATATTGAAAATCTCTTGAAAAAGCTTAGACCAAAACTGGGTTTCCTCTTTCGTTTAAAGAAATATTTTCCTTTAGAAGCAAGAAAGAGAATTATTCAAAGTTGTTTCCTCTCCGTATTAGATTACGGTGATGTGATTTATATGCATGCAAGTTCATCTTCTCTAAAAAAGTTAGATTGTGTATACCATGCTGCCTTGCGCTTTGTGACGAGTGCCTCTTCACGCACTCATCATTGTACCTTGTACGAATTGGTGGGTTGGACTTCTTTGTTTCAAAGGACAAAAATACACATGTTGATGTTTATTGCTAAGGCATTGTTAGGAAAATTACCAATTTATATCTGTCGTCTTTTATCGTATTACACCTGTACTTATAGCATTAGATCTAGTGCTAAATTGCTTTTAAAGGTTCCTAGAGTACGTTCAGAGCTTGGTAAAACTGCCTTCTCTTCCTATGCTCCCTGGTTATGGAATGAGCTGCAGAGTATAATAATGATAGAAGCACTCCCCTCTTTAAAAGTTTTTAAAAATCTCTTATTGACCAATTTAAGGGAAACGTGTGTATGTTTGGTTAAGTAGTTTTTGTGGTTATTTTGAGTGCTGGACGAAGTTTTATGAAAGATTCTGAGTTTTATGTTTGTATGTTGTTTATGTGAAACTTTCTGTGCTGCCATCTTGGCCAGGACTCCCTGGAAGAAGAGATTTTATATCTCAATGGGACTATCCTGGTAAAATAAAGGATAAATAAAAAATAAAAAAATTAACATAAAGATGAATATGTTACAAGATGCCACAGTTGAACACCTACCATGTGTGCATGTCAAATGCTCTATGAAGTTGGCTGACCGTGCACAAGTTTTACATTTACAAAGTGGCCAATGGTAATGGCTTCTGGATGTTTGTTTGCTGTCCTTGCACAAGCAGGCCACTACACATTTTTCTGTGAAAACTAGTTCATGAAATTGATGAAAAGCATTCAAATATCCAATTGAAGAATACAAAATCACATCAACCATCTCTCTGTAGTTCAGCTTTGGTGCACACCTTGACTGTTTTCAGAAGAGTATACTGCATCTCTGAGATGGCTTCTGTAAAGATGATTATTATGTGTTGACAAACACACATTCAGAACCAACACAGGCCAATAATGATGTTACATCAGAGAACAGTTGATGTGAGCCTGTGAAGAACAATAATAACACTGTTGTTTCCCAATCCAATCCCCCCCTCCACACGGCCTGCACCACGAACAACTGAAACCATTCTGATATTTACGATATGATGATATGAAAAATGAATAACTATTCTGCACTGGACGCGACGCTGCATAAACCCTACAGAACCCATGCTGATAAATAGTAGCTGACGCCGTCATATTTCTGACGTAGTCGAGGCCTGCTTTGATGTTAAGGCTTAGTACCACACACTGCCCTGTCACTGAACGGCACATCAGGACCAAACACTGCATATTACAGTATATAACAGAGAGTTATAAAATACTATGAAAATCTGGACAAAATAATACAAATAAAGAAACCGTCATTAAGACTGGAACACAGTGTACTCAGCTCACTGAGGTTATAATTAAACAGGTTTTATTAAAAGAGGAACAAATGGGACAAACCAAAGTTTGTCAAGAGTCTGCTGTGATAATGGAGGGGAGGATAATACAGTGTGCCTGTTTATGAATGTCCTCCGGGGATTCACCAGAGGAAGTGCTCTGAGAGGAAGGAGCACACACAACCGAAGGGTCGAGAGATTGTGGCGGGGCATCTCCAATACTTACTATGCCTTATTCATGCCTTTGGAAAGTGAAGGTAAAGTTGACAGTCCCAGTGAAATGCACCTGTGGGCATTACATTATGTGTATATACCTCGATTATTAACAGGGATCTCCAGCTGTTCATTCATCAGTGGAACCAGCACAAGCTTAGAACTGACCGGTACATGTCTCTCCATCAGCTCTTCATCCGAGGACGTCTCTCACAGCTAACTCCAAACCAGACAGGGATATGTGGAATCCTCGGAGCAGATGAAGAGCCAGTTGCAGATGTGAACATTCCTCCAGCTTCAGAAGAAGTTACTAATCCCCAAGATTTCCAGACAATCTTCAACTGACCAGAAGCTGTGGAGATTGAGACCCAACCACTTCACTGTTCCAGGAGGAGTCATGGTCAGGCCTCTCGCTGGAAGACGAGATGATTTAGGAGCTGATCTTCTGGAGCAAGTTATCAACTTCCTCAACCCATATAGATCACACATACACTGGAACAAAGGTTTGGAATATTTAAGATTTTTAATGTTTTTGCTTATGCTCACTTAAGCTGCATTTATTTGATAAAAATATATTAAAACAGTGAAATATTATTACAATTTAAAATAACTATTTTCTATTTAAATATAGTCACAAACCCATGATGAATCACAAAAATATTTCGCAGAACAGCAGTTTTCCACATGATAAAAATCATAAATGTTTCTGAGCATCAAATCAGCATATGAGAGTGATTTCTGGAAGGATCATGTGGCAAGACTGGAGGAATGATGCTGAACATTCAGCTTTGACTATATTCACTGGAAAACATTACATTTGACAATATATTTACATAGAAAACAGCTATTTTACATTGTAATATTTCACAATATCACTGTTCTTGCTGATTATTATTAATATGTATTAAATAAATGCAGCCTTTGTGAGCATTAGAGACCAATTTAAAAACATTAAACATTTTAAACTTGTGTGTCACAGTGTCTGGTTTATGTTCCTTGGGTCACCACTAGATGTCCTCCTTCCTCACGGTGTCCAGCACACTCTTGAACTACATTCCCCATGATCCTTTTCTTTTCATTGCACTCAGCTGTCCCTTATTACTGATCATTGCACTCAGCCTGTTTCCCATTATCATTGTCATTTCCCTGTGTATAAATACCCTGCCTGTTTAGTGTTTGTCACGGAGTCCTTGTTGTATTTCACGCCACTTCTGTGTCTGTTTCCTGCCTGTTCCTGTTTCTTGTGTTTTGGATTGCTTTATCGGTTTTTGACCCATGCCTGGACTTGACCATTGCTTTTGGATTACCCTTAATAAATCTTATACCGCTATTGGTTCTTCCTTTGTTTCACTAAGTGTGGATCGTGACAGAAGGACTCCGTCAAACAAGAACCAGCAGTATGAGTTCAAACTTCTCTTCCCCAGCCACCGAACTGGAGAGGAGAGAATTTTTTAAGGGAACCCGCCTAGTTATTTTTCGTGGGACCCGGGGTGGTCGCAGAGGAGGAGGTGGTCGAGTGGAGATCCAACAGCGCTCTTCACCATGGCCCCCCTTCGACCCTGGGCTCGTGAGGGACGGACCGCAACCACCATCTCGCCGTCGTGGACGGAGAAGAGGGAAAAGGAACACGTCTGCTGATCCAGAGACTGTTCATGTCACGGCGGCCGATCCAGAGTCTGTTCACGTCACGTCTGTCGAGCCTGTGTCTTCGGACAAGATGGCCGACGCGGAGCTGGTGTCCCCTGAGGAGATGGCCACTGGAACATTGTTTGATTATTTTTCAACGCTACTTAAGATCCTAGAAACACCCAGGAATGTTCACGTCACGTCTGCCGAGCCTATGTCTTCGGACAAGATGGCCGCCGCCGAGAGCGTTCACGTCACGTCTGCCGAGCCTGTGTCTTCGGACAAGATGGCCACCGCCGAGCCTGTTCACGTCAAGCCTGCCGAGCCGGTGTCTTCGGAAAAGATGGCCGCCGCCGAGCCTGTTCACGTCATGCTTGCCGAGCCTGTGTCTTCGGACAAGATGGCCGCCGTCGAGCCTGTGTCTGTTCCTGGGCCTGAGCCGGTGGTGTCTATTCCTGAGCCTGAGCCGGTGGTGTCTGTTCTTGAGCCTGAGCCAGTGGCGTCTGTTCCTGAGCCCTCAGTGACCGCGACACTGGCCATTATGGCCACAGCCATGTGGTGTGTGTGGGCTACGCACACACTTGAGCCGGTGGTGTCTGTTCCTGGGCCGGTGGCGTCTGTTCCTGAGCCGGAGCCAGTGTCGTCTGTTCCTGAGCCGGAGCCAGTGTCGTCTGTTCCTGAGCCGGAGCCAGTGTCGTCTGTTCCTGAGCCGGAGCCAGTGTCGTCTGTTCCTGAGCCGGAGCCAGTGTCGTCTGTTCCTGAGCCGGAGCCAGTGTCGTCTGTTCCTGAGCCGGAGCCAGTGTCGTCTGTTCCTGAGCCGGAGCCAGTGTCGTCTGTTCCTGAGCCGGAGCCAGCGTCGTCTGTTCCTGAGCCGGAGCCAGTGTCGTCTGTTCCTGAGCCGGAGCCAGTGTCGTCTGTTCCTGAGCCGGAGCCAGCGTCGTCTGTTCCTGAGCCGGAGCCAGTGTCGTCTGTTCCTGAGCCGGAGCCAGTGTCGTCTGTTCCTGAGCCGGAGCCAGTGTCGTCTGTTCCTGAGCCGGAGCCAGTGTCTGTGTATGTTCCAGTTCCTGAGCCGGAGCCAGTGTCTGTGTCTGTTCCAGTTCCTGAGCCGGAGCCAGTGTCTGTGTATGTTCCAGTTCCTGAGCCGGAGCCAGTGTCTGTGTCTGTTCCAGTTCCTGAGCCGGAGCCAGTGTCTGTGTCTGTGTATGTTCCAGTT
Organism: Squalius cephalus; assembly: GCF_949319135.1. NCBI lineage: Eukaryota > Metazoa > Chordata > Actinopteri > Cypriniformes > Leuciscidae > Squalius > Squalius cephalus. The sequence continues at coordinate 2,604,068 of NC_137125.1, forward strand.
CCTGAGCCGGAGTCTGTGTCTGTTCCTGAACCTGAGTCGGTGGGGCCAGTTCCAGTGCCAGTTCCGGTGGTGCCAGTTCCAGTGCCTGAGCCGTTGGTGCCAGTTCCAGTTCCTGCGTCGTGGCCGCCCGAGGGGTCTTCACCGCCGTGGCCGCCCGAGGGAAAGTCTCCGCCCTGGCCGCCCGATGGACTGTTGACACCGCCCTGGCCGCCCGAGGGGTCTTCACCGCCATGGCCGCCTGAGGGAAAGTCTCCGCCCTGGCCGCCCGATGGACTGTTGACACCGCCCTGGCCGCCCGAGGGAAAGTCTCCGCCCTGGCCGCCCGAGGGAAAGTCTCCGCCCTGGCCGCCCGAGGGAAAGTCTCCGCCCTGGCTGCCCGAGGGAAAGTCTCCGCCCTGGCCGCCCGAGGGAGAGTCTCCGCCCTGGCCGCCCGAGGGAAAGTCTCCGCCCTGGCCGCCCGAGGGAAAGTCTCCGCCATGGCCGCCCGAAGGGTCGTCTTCGCCATGGCCGCCCGATGGGCCGTCTGCTTTGCCCTGGCCCCCGGCTAAGTCATCACCCCTGTTTCTGTTCCCCTCCATGGTCCTGGCCCTCCATCCCTTCCCCTGATCCTCCACCGTTGCACCTTCCTCCTGGACTTTTGTTGGGTTTCGTGTTTTGTTATGTCTTGGAGCGTCTGGTAGCCGCTCCGTAGAGGGGGGGTTATGTCACAGTGTCTGGTTTATGTTCCTTGGGTCACCACTAGATGTCCTCCTTCCTCACGGTGTCCAGCACACTCTTGAACTACATTCCCCATGATCCTTTTCTTTTCATTGCACTCAGCTGTCCCTTATTACTGATCATTGCACTCAGCCTGTTTCCCATTATCATTGTCATTTCCCTGTGTATAAATACCCTGCCTGTTTAGTGTTTGTCACGGAGTCCTTGTTGTATTTCACGCCACTTCTGTGTCTGTTTCCTGCCTGTTCCTGTTTCTTGTGTTTTGGATTGCTTTATCGGTTTTTGACCCATGCCTGGACTTGACCATTGCTTTTGGATTACCCTTAATAAATCTTATACCGCTATTGGTTCTTCCTTTGTTTCACTAAGTGTGGATCGTGACATTGTGGCCACCAATGCAGATCATATCATAAGTTCTTCCTATACCAGTCACTCTTTATAAGATTGAGCAAGTGTTGAGCAAGTATTCATGTTGGGTGCTCTACTCATCTAAACCTAGATTTCTGAAGTAAATTATTTGTATTTACAACATTATATTTAGATCTTTGCATTTCACTTTGAGAAACATGCTTAACTCATTTATAAAACATAACTGAACTACAGTCTATATACTTGTCTAGAAATACACGACCAAGCACTGAAAATAACATTTCTTATCTGGATCCTGCAATAGTGTAATGAAATAAGACAGAAGATGCAATATTTCCTCTTATTCTGGGAATTTTTATTGTCAGAGAAAAAACAAACAAACATTTATTGTAGTCTTTTAATTAATTATGCAACATTACCAACTGTTGAAACCACCAAATCCACTTTTACCATTGGAAGTGTCCTCTTTTCTGAACTATTTTATGCATTTGCATTGTTAACATTCAAGAACGTTAGAGAAAATAAAGTTTTTGCACAAAATTCTCACTGAACTGAATGCCATAGTTGACCCACAACTGAAGTTTCTGTTGTTAATCACTCAAGCTCATGTCGGTCCAAACCCGTAAGACTTTCCTTCATCTTCAGAACACAAATGAAGATACTTTAGATGAAATCTGAGAGCTTTCTGTTCCTCCACTGACAGCTACGCAACTACCACTTTGACGTTCATAAATAGATCATAAAACGAATCCATATGAATTAAGCGTTTTATTCCAAAATATTCTGAAGAGACTCGATCGCTTTATATGATGAACAGATTAAGTTTAGGCTTGTATTCACACATGAACATTCATCAACACTCATCATTTATGATAAACTGAAGCTAAGTTAAGTCTAACTCTCCTGCAGAATCTGCTTGGCCACACACTAGTGTGAATAATCTAGTGCTCTGAAACCTGGTCCACCATGCATGAGAGACCAAGACATCATGAGATCCTTCACACACACACACACACACACACACACACACACACACACACACACACACACACACACACACTGATCAACAAACTGTGATATTGATTAATTCTCTTGAATATGTGACTTAATTCCCTCGACTTTAACTTTCTGTTCCTGTATTTCTTTCAGTGTTGCTTCTAAGTTTAACATCTTTGTCTTCTGACATCATCTTTAAATGTCTCTGTTTTAATAAAGACAATAATAAAAAGATGAGGATCAATCCAGACACACACACACACACAGATGGAGAAGTTGAGATGAAGCATCTCTGAATGTGTTAAACTGAGTTTAGAGCTGAAAGTCTAGTTGTGCTCGTATCATCCAGACATGTTTCAGTGAGTCTCTCTCTCACACACACACACACACACACACACACACACACACACACACACACACACACACACACGTTTCAGTGAGTCTCATTGTGTCTCATATTTCCTCTCTCTTCTCTGTGTGTCATTGTGTGTTTCTCTTTATTTCACTGACAGAAGTTCAGCTGTGTTATTAATGTGATGAAGAGACAATAAGAGACTCAAGGCAAGGCAAGGCAAGTTTATTTATATAGCACATTTCATACACAATGGCAATTCAAAGTGCTTTACATAGAAGAAATTAAAATAATAAAAGAAATAAGAATAATTAAAACAGTTTATAAAAATAAAATAAAATACAGTACAGTACAAACAGTCGGACGAGCATTGGCACAGTGCTCATTCAGTAAATGCACAGCTAAACAGAAGTGTTTTGAGTCTGGATTTGAACGTGACTACAGTAGGAGCACGTCTGATCTCCTCTGGAAGCTGGTTCCAGCATAATAGCTAAAAGCGGACTCGCCATGCTTAGAGTGAACCCTTGGTACTTCTAGCTGATATGATCCTAGTGATCTGAGTGATCTGTTGGGTTTATATTCAGTGAGCATATCCGCAATGTATTGAGGTCCTAGGCCATTGAATGATTTATATACCAGTAATAATACTTTAAAATCAATCCTAAATTTAACTGGGAGCCAGTGTAAAGACCTGAGGACTGGTGTGATGTGCTCATATTTTCTGGTTCTGCTCAGAATCCTGGCGGCAGCGTTCTGTATGAGCTGCAACTGTCTTATGGTCTTTTTGGGAAGGCCAGTGAGGAGGCCATTACAATAATCCACCCTGCTGGTGATGAAAGCATGCACAAGTTTCTCTAAGTCTTGTCTGGAAACAAAGCATCTAATTCTTGCAATATTTTTCAGATGATAGTATGCTGATTTAGTTATTACTTTGACATGACTACTGAAACTAAGGTCTGACTCTAGTGTCACACCAAGATTCCTGACTTGATGTTTAGTTGTTTGACCCCTAGAGTGAAGGTATGCGTTCACCTTGAGAACTTCATCTTTGTTTCCAAACGCAATGACTTCAGTTTTGTCTTTGTTTAACTGAAGAAAGTTTTGACACATCCAACTTTTGACTTCATCAATGCATTGGCACAGGGAGTCAATGGGGCTGTAATCGTTAGGCGATAGGGCTAAGTAGAGCTGTGTGTCGTCTGCATAGCTGTGGTAAGCAATTTGGTTCTTTCTCATTATTTGGCTCATTGGGAGCATATACAGGTTGAACAGGAGTGGCGCAAGAATTGAGCCTTGAGGGACTCCGCATGTCAAAAGATACTCTAGAATAGTGGTTCTCAACGGGGGGCGTTGGAAGCAAGATTTTTGAAAGGGGGGCGTTCAGGTGTTAATGGGGGGCGTTCACGAGTTTAAATATATATAATGCAAATTTTTGTTCATTTACTTTTGTTCATTTTAAGCATTTAGTAATTTAGTTGTAATAAACACTTTAAGTGGGCTATTTAAAAAGTGTTAGAACTATGTTTTTGTTAAATTATGTTGTAAAACATATGCGCAGAGTGTGATATCATATTGTGTGCGCACGCGCGTCTATGGTGCGCGTGAAAGAATACCTGCTTGAACACAATAAGTGTGTTTCTGAAACTCATTTTTGTAATACATTATGTAGGGAAAACCACTGTTATGAATGTGATATTTTCACATTACGGATGTTAAGTGTCTAAACTAATGACTTTTGATATAAAACTTAAATAGTAATGGCAAATAATTACAAAACTCTAAATTATCCATGATCCACAGGAATACTCCAGACATTCTTTTAAAATATACAACTTATATACATAAACACGCAATACAGCCAAATTGCTCCACGTCATTTATTTTTGTGGAAAGCCAGTGCAGGCCTGAGCGGCGGTCATATTTTGTACCGCCATGCGGTACATCTAGTTAATAAAACAATAATAATTTAATTGTTCATGTGTTTAATCTTGTTAGAAGATTTTTTTTTTTACTGATTATGAACACAAATTAATCACGACAAACCAGATTAATTGTAATTGTATTAATTATACCATTGATGACAACAATCTCATACCAAGGTATTTTAGGCCTACAATTCTAACATTTTTTCATGAAAAATCATGATTGTATTTATTTATTTTTCAAAAGATAAGGTTAATGTAAGCAGCTTCTTGCAATACTCTCCTAAATGCATAATATAACTTTAATGACCGTCCTTTATTTTTCAGTGCATTTGTTTTACAATATATGGCTATTACTGTCATGGGATTAATATTATAACTATTATTATGTAGTAGTGTAATGTAGACAGTCACAACTAAAAGAGGTTTTAATTTTTCTTTAATTTGCTCAGTGAATATGGGTTGGCGCTTTTAATTTGGAACTCTCAAAGTGCACCAGATTGATGAATTAAACATTAAAATGCACAAACCCCCCCACCCCACCCCCCAACCCCCACCCACCCCGGAATGTAGTTCCATTGTATTAATGAAATTCAATTTTGCACTTATTTCATCTGTTAACTCTCATTCATTCCTGGTCGCTCATTAGTTTGGGGGTGGGGGGCGTTCAGGGACCTGGATATTGGATAAGGGGGCGCTGGCCCAACAAAGGTTGAGAACCACTGCTCTAGAACATCATCTCACTGTCTCTGATTTATCATGAGCTCAAAGCATTATGGGTAGAGTCTGTCATCAGGCTATTCTCACTCATCAACACAGTCTCACTGGTGATCCAGAACCAGCATAAAACCCAGGATAGAGTGTGTGTGTGAATGTGGCCTTCTCTGTGTGTATGAGGCGCAGCGTGTTTCTGTCAGAGACGCTGTAGAAGGACAGAGTTCCTGCACTGGGATCCACATACACTCCTACTCTACACACTCCTGTTCTGCTGATGATGGGCTTTACAGGGAGATAAGTCAGTCTGCTATTGTGTGTGAATGCGTAACCGGAGGGAGTGCAGATCAAACTCCAGGACTGATCATTACGTCCAAACCAACACTCAATACCCCGTCCCTTCCTGCTGATGCTCTTATATGACACTGCTATAGACACACCACTCCCACTCCACTCAATCTCCCAGTAACAGCGTCCACACACACTCTCTCTACACAACACTTGAGGATAATAATCAAATCTGTCTGGAAGATCAGGATACGGCTGGAATGTGTAAGTGAGAGTAATCACTCTGTTCTGCTCAGACAGACGGAGGCGTTTTTGCGCTGTGTTCAGATCCAGAGTGAGGCGATGAGGATCTGATGGAGAGAAAACACACATCAGTGAATTACAGAAACTCTCTATCTCGAGTCTTCATTTCAGATCTGTGTGTGTGTGTGTGTGTGTGTGTGTGTGTGTGTGTGTGTGTGTGTGTGTGTGTGTGTGTGTGAGAGTGTGTACTTGTCTACCTATCTAAGTGGGGACCTTGGTGTCGTTACACACTCACCAACAGGGGACCGCCGAGCCAAGTGGGGACTTTTTTCAAGTCCCCTGTTGGTCATGCTTTAAAACATGTTAAAATCAGCTAAAATACGCTCTGATGAATTTTTTCCATTTTTGACCAAGTGGGGACCTACATGTGTGTGTGTGTTTAAGTCCATACTCAGCAGTGCTCCTGTAGGCTGGAGCAGGAACTGCAGTGGCCCATTAACACACGTCGTTCACACTTCTCTATTGTTTGAATGGCTGCTGTCCTAGAGAGGCTCTGAGACTGTAGAGCTGATGTTTAACTGGCTGCTTAGTTCAGGAGCTTTATAATAACTCCACGCTATTATTCATTAGTTAAGCATTAGTAAACAGTTAATTAATTTATAAAGAATTAGTATACATTAATAAGCAGTTTATAAATACAGATATAAATGCTTTATTCCTGTTTTAAAAGCATATCAATAATGTGTTTAATAATTGTATTTTCATACTTTTTTAATGATCAATTTATCATTTCTAAATGAAGTATAGCATTATTTACAAAGCAGTTATTTAGGAGTTGTCAGTGGTTCATAAGATCACCTACAAAGTGTGAGTAAATGATTAAACTATTTAAATGTACATTCATACATATTTATTATTCACACTAGGGCTGTCACGATGTTCGATTTTTCACACCACGGTTATTGTGGCCAAAAGATTTCACGATATCGATATATTGCGATATCTATAGAATCTGGTAAAAATAAATTTTTACTTTGATTATAGTTTTTCTTTTTTTACACAACATAAGGATACTGATAAACACAAGGCACATGCATTACTTCTTGTATACTCAATCTATGGCAAATTTTTGTGAAGGAAGACAAGCATGTGAAGTTTATCTGGTTTCAAACTGAAGCGAAACACTGTCTGAATGTTTCCTGAAGAACTGAAAAGCTCTTAAACCTGTTGCAATGGCGCCAAGTCATGCAGATAGCAGATTTGAACAAAAAAATCAAGTGCAAATACAAATGCAAAAATAAGATAAGTAAAGAAATGGGATATGATCACAGAAACCCACTGTTAACAGGTTAATGCCACGTTTCCCATTCCATGACTAGTAAAATAATCGCAATTAACTCTCTGTAAAATGGCGTAATCCGCAGAGTGATGGACACAGAGATGGGTAAAAAGGTTGGTGGCTACACATTCTGCAGATTGGGTTTAAGGGGATCGCACACGCGGCACACCGGACGAGAAGCGCCACGACGCGTCTAGGACAACTCGAGGTATCGCACACCGGACGCGCACTCTCTCAGTTTATGGCCAGCAATATTGTAATGTTTAAGGACATTATGAAATGAAGATAATGTCTGTCTGTACTATGTTATGTTTGTACTGTACAATTAAATACAATAGTTGCTGAGGCTGCGATCTGAACACTTTACCTCAGAGCATCCGTTAACTGAATGAATTGAGAATCTCACCTGAAAATCCGATAACATCAGCAATTCTCATTCAAGCAGCTGGTTTCTGTGAATGAATGTAATTAAATGTATATTGCAGCATAGGGTGAAGTCATTAACGATGATTTGAGACAAATATAATGTAAATTTAATATAAAACTAGTGTAAATGGCGCTCTGTGTTGCGGCTGGATTTTGAGCCGTTGCTGGGCGCCGAATGACACCGCCGGTGTGTGTACACTCATAGAGAATAATGCGTTCGAATTTTAAAGACGTGCGCTTCTCGTCCGGTGTGCGACCCCCTTTAAGGAGATGTTTTCTTTAGGAGATGTTGTGAGCTTAATTTTTTCGGGTGTGGACAGAGTGTTACACTCTCTCGCTCAGACTACATTCTTCTCAGATTAACGTTAGCTGCGCGGGCGCGCGCTACGACGTCTTCTTATTTGATAGGTGTCCGCGGGTGCACTACAGCCACCTGAGAGGTCAGCCAGGTACTGGCGCTGGAGTATTTACGTGTCATGTTATCATAAGAGTCCTGTTCATTTTAAACATCGTGGTTATCGCCAATACCGGTATATTATCACACTCTAAATTAACACGATGTCGATATTTCATGCTTTGAATATCACGATTATCGTCAACACCGGTATATTGCGACACCCCTAATTCAGACATATAGTAATAGTTCCTTAGTGTGTTTATAAATGGTTTATTAACATGTATTTCTACTGTAATTCAGGTAGTTATAAAGCATTTAGTAGTGGTAAGTTCACTATTTTTGTGAGCTCATCTAAAGTGAGGACTAGTTATGCCTTGTAAAACATTTATAAAGGAGATTTAAAGGCTGTTAATATTTCTATGTTCTCTATCGCTGTGTTGTGTTTGTTTCCTTCTTCTGTTTAGAAGAAAACTGAGTCTTTAAATCTCCTTTATAAATTATTTACAAGGCATAACTAGTCCTCACTTTAGCTCACAAAATAGTGAACTGACCACTACTAAATGCTTTATAACTCCTGAATCTACAACATTTACTCACACTTTCTAAGTGATCTTATTAATCACTGACAACACCTAAATAACTGGTTTAAAATAATGCTATACTGCATTTAGAAATGATAAATTGATAATTAATAAAGTATTTTTAAAACATGCCAAGAGGGGATCTGCAACTCAATGTTATAATTATAATGTAATTATTATTATATTATTAAGATATTAATAAAGTGACTGACAGTACTGGCTGCCTATTAATTAAAACATCATTTCTACTCTAAAAACAAAAATCAATAGACATGCCCTTATTTTTCTGTTTCCTTTGTTTCTAGGATGATGATGTACAGAGATAGTCAGTTTTTGAAATATTGCTCAATTTAAATGCAACCAAACATGTGTCGCTCGTTACCATCCAACAGTGGACCCTTCTTGAAGATCTAATTCAAACTTTTGAGTTGATTTGCTTCATCTGGTCATTTTGAAGAAACAGAAAGGTCTTTTTTATAATATAACTTCAAATATGCAAAAAATATATATATATAATTAAACATACCAAGATGGAATCTCAACTCTGAACGATCTCTACCTATACAAGTGGGGACTCACAATAGCCTGCAATGGAACTGTGTGTGTGTTTGTGTGAACAGTTAAGTCTGTCTTTATTTGTAACTATAAGTTATATATATAGGCCTTCATAGATACTTTCTATGCCTGGTTATGCAGTACCTAACAATTTACTTGCCATTGTTATGTGCCATTGCACACACACACACATACATGTCTATATTACTAACAGACCAATGTCGCTCTACACTGACCAAGTGGGGACTTTCTGAACGATCTCTACCCATACAAGTGGGGACTCTGCAATGGAGCTGTGTGTGAGTGAGTGTGTGTGAGTGTGTGAACAGTGAAGTGAACTGGCAGTGAAGTCTGCCTTCATGATGTAACTATATATATATATATATTAGGGCTGTGACATTAACTGGATTAATCTGCGTTATTTTTTTTAACGCGTTAATTTCGATTAATTAATCTGAGAAAAAATAACGCGTTAAAAAAAATAACGCAGATTAATCCATTCCGTATTGACCTTTGAACCTGGAGCCGTTCTAGCCACCATTCGACTGTAAAATGAAGGAGGGAGACGAGAACGCGCTGGCGCTGCCTGGATCATTGATTGGAACATTTACTTATAAAAAAACAGCCGGCATTTCAACGTTGATTCACCAAAACGAATCAACGTTGAAATCGTGACGTTGTTTCACCGTTGATGTCGTGACGTTGTTTCACCGTCTCTTCTTTCAATATGGGTGAATAAAGATTGTATGTCAACGTTGTTGAACCAATGTTGAATTATGCTTCGGTTTTGCAAATTGAATCAACGTTGATATCGTGACGTTGTTTCACCGTATTACCTTTCATCATGGGATAATGAGTCATGACAATGCTGACTGAATTTGTGATTAACTGTACACTAAAATATTGTTAACTGTCAAATTACTTGCAGCAATGGCTTAATTAAACACATTTAATACAAATATAACACATGCTCAAGATTGTGAAACAAGTTTTATTCTGAAAAAACAAGTCTAAAAATACTTTCTAAAACAGATGAAAAACATCTCAAACTTTAAATTGCAGCATTTTCGAAGTAATGTTAAAAACCTGTAAAGCAAGTGTAAATAATGTTTATAATTTAATGTTTAATATCAAATTAAATATAATTTATATAATTTAATAATGTTCAATAATTTAATAATGTTCAATTGTATTGTATTGATTATTTGCTAGGCACAATTATTTCAATGCTCACCCTTTGAACATTTGAACATTATTTCAATAACATGTTCAACACAATTATTTTTAATTGATTGACAGCCCTAATTTATATGCAATTAAAATGCGATTAATTTCGATTAATTAATTACAAAGCCTCTAATTAATTAGATTAATTTTTTTAATCGAGTCCCGGCCCTAATATATATATATACTGTATATATATTTAGTATATTATATAGTATATATTATATATTACGCCTTTTATTGTTCATAATATAATTTTTCTTATTTAACGCTTATTTTCTCTCTTCATACTGTAGATGCTTTCTATGCTTGGTTATGCAGTCCCTTTAGGGTTTATGGGATTAATCAAACAGAAATAGCTCTTTAAGGTAACGATTTCAGGTGACCTATATTTAATATAGTGTAAAGCATACTTCATACAGTGAATAATGATTTTCTTAATTTAAAATGAACTTCGCGTCCCCAGTTGTTTGGCTGCTTTGTACATTTCTTGCCATCACAAACACACTGTAAAGATTTTGGAGGTCAATCTCAAAATGTTATGTAGACTTGCTGAACATTTTTAGTTGGTTCAGTTGAAATATATGAAGTAGGGATGTTCGTTTAACATTTTGTTTTCTGACTGACAGCTGATGCTTGTTAACCAGTCAGGGGTGCGTTTCCCGAAAGCATCGTTGGCCAACTATGGTCGCAAGTTCATCGCAATGTCCATTGAACTCTATTGGTAACGACGGAACTTGCGACCATAGTTGGCCAACGATGCTTTCGGGAAACGCACCCCAGATCAGTTAACTGACATGATTTGAAGGTTAGATTAGAATTAAATGGAATTAGAATAGATAATAGTCTGTGACTGATTCAAATACCTCAAACATGTAGATTTACATGTGCAAATAGCAGCATTAATAACAGAACATGAGGATTCACACACAGTCACATCAAGCACCGGCAGTGCTTCTGTGAACACAGTAAACCAGAATAAAACTGTATATATAACTGTATATATAATAAATAGGCCAACTTAAATGAACACTTAACAAAACTAAAGTGCAATAAATAATACACGCTTTAGGGTCTGTTTACATGACATAATTTTCAACTGAAAACTGAAAACGTTTCGGCCGTTCATTTAAACGAAAATGACATTTTGGGGGCCTGACAATGCAAGCTTTTGAAAACGAGTTTCAAAGTGCAAGGTTTTGAAAACGATGCCTTTACCATCTGCATGTAAACAAAATAAATGTGAATTTGTGAAATTGGTATGTCATTCCAACCCGGTCACACTAAATGCTTCTCTATAGCACACATTGTGTTTATCGCGCAATTCATACGCGAAAATGAGTTTTTACGTGTATGTGATACGCATGGGTGGGTTTAGGGCAGTGGTTCTCAACTCCAGTCCTCGGGGCCCACTGCTCTGCACATTTTGTATGTCTCCCTTATTTAACTCACCTGAATCAGATCATCAGCTCATTAGGAGAGACTCCATGAACTGAACTGAACGTGTCAGATAAGAGAAACATACAAAATGTGCAGAGCAGCGGGTTTAGGTTTAGTAGTGGTGTGTAATATGTTTGGTTAGAATTAGTGTTGTAGGGTGTGTGTGTGTGTATTACATGCAATAAAGTGCGTATCATATGCATGTAAAAAACTCATTTCCGTGTAAATATTGCACGATAAATACAATGCATGCTATAGAGATGCATGTTCCTGAGATCAGGCTGGGCATGCACAAGTAGGCTAACATGTTCACATGCGTACTTTTCATCAGTTGTTCACATGTTCATGAGTATTACGTGTTTGCCGGGGTTTTTTTTTTTTTTTTTGGACAAAATACTGGCCTGGCTTGCATAATACAGCCCTTTTAGTGTTTATAAGGGTTTGTTTGTAAACAATGTTATAGTTGTATTTAACAATATTTTACATTTTGCACGCAGTTGTGTAGTGTATTACTTTAGTTTGAAAATGACTTGCATTATCTTTTTAACTGTTAAATTCTCATTAATTTCTCTTTTATTATGCTTAGATGAGGTTAAATCTTGGCTTGCTCAAAACTTTTTGTCTTTAAATGAAGACAAAACTGAGGTGATAGCTTTCACCCCACTGATCATTTTAAGACCCCCAGCATCGATTTGAGGAGCTTATCTGCATTCAGATCTACACATGTGCGGAATATGGGGTGTGCTTTTAGATGGGCCTTTACAATTTGACAAACAAATATCTTCTGTAATTGGATCTAGTTTCTATCAACTCCGTCTTTTGTCTAAAATTAAGCACTTCCTAACTGACAAAACACTAGAGATGGCTGTTCATGCTTTTATTACTTCCCATTTAGACTACAGCAACTCATTGTATTGCAGTATTTCCAAGTTACAAATCGCTCGCCTTCAACTGGTCCAAAATGCTGCAGCAAGATTTATTAAAAATCGTAAATATGATCACATGATGATGATGATACATTTTATTTATATTGTGCTTTTCTCCGACCCAAAGTGCTACAAAAACATTATATGGTACCCATATATGTGTATATGAAGAGTTCAGATGCAAAAGCCTCTAAGTGCCATCTGAAATTTTCTTCTAGAATGCTAATTTTTATAAAGCTTGTATATTTAAGTTCAATAATTTCACTTAAATGGCAATGCAGATTACCTATTAATTGTCATTTAAGTGAAATTACTTAACTTAAATATACAAGCTTTATAAAAATTAGCATTCTAGAAGAAAATTTCAGATGGCACTTAGAGGCTTTTGCATCTGAACTCTTCATATATATATATATATATATATATATATATATATATATATATATATATATATATATATATATATACTAACATAGCAAAAGTTAATGATAGTGCATTTCAAATACCTAAAAATTGTCAAGTCATTTGTAAATTTTGTTCAAGTCAATCTTATGGGTTGTGGTCTCTCAGACATTGGCAGTAATAAAAATAAAATAAAAACATTGTTTCCCTTTGGATTTAAATTACACTTGATACTGGGCATCATTACATTTTTTCCCTGACTGACAGGGGATGCTTGTAACCCGATCATAATCTGTTATCCGACAAGATTAGAATGTTATATTCTAATTAAATTAAAATAGAATGTATGTATTCCTCAATACTTATCACTTCTTTCAAAGCTCTTCACTCCATTGTCTTAACCAACTTTCAGCTTCACTGCAGTTCATTTCACATTCAAAAGCATTAAAACTACCAAAACACATCATTCATGTCTCAAATTAAGTCATTCTTTCAGAACTCTAGTGAAGGTTTCAGCCAACAAACATAAATTAAATATACAAAACAAAAAAACAAATTTTCTGCTGTTCAGAATTCAATGCAGTTTATGTTACATGGTTCATGTTTACATTAATGTACAACATGATTTCCTTTTCTATAGATGGTGATGAAAATGAAAGACTAAGACTAACACAGTCTTGGAAAAATATGTAAGCATGTGCAAATAAGCCTGTATAGTAAATCAAGTTCTGTTGGTCTTTGTGTTTAAGTGAGAAATGAATTCCTTTAAATTGAAAGATCTTAATGTTTATAAGATCTTTCAATTATGTTTAACAGTTTTGAGCGTATAAAAGAGTGTATAAAAATGGGCTCTGAGTTTTGGCAGTGGTTGTGTCTAAGTGAAATATGTAGTTTGGAAGATGTAGTCACTGAATGCATTAATACAACATTGAATGACACAGACATTTGCAACACAGTAATACCGTAATACAGTAATATAAAAATATATTCAGAATCTAAAAAATTAAATACTATCAAAACAATTAGATGTAGCTGAACACATACAGGTATTAATCTTTCAGTTTCATCACCATCTATAAAAAGGGGAAACTTGGGGGGAAATGTGAACTGTACTGTAAACAATGAACATGTGACATAAAATACTGTGAATTCTGAACACCATAAAACAGCAGAAATATGTTATAATGCTACCTGTTATTTGTGTTGTTTTTATTTAACGTGTGTTTTTTGGGTAAAACCTTTTCTAGTGTTCTGGAAGAATGAGTTGATCTGAGACATGAATGAAGTTTCAGTGCATTTTGAATGTGAAATGAACTGCTGTCAAGCTGTAAGTTGGTTTGGAGAAGATATCATGGTCTTTTAACCTGATATCATTTAAGATATAATTTAAGACTGTAGTATAAATGATTGAATGATTTAACCATAACTCATTACTATCCTTGATATTCTAAAATAGGTATTTTTTATATAGGTATGTAGACTCTAGTGTGTGTGTATTGAGTTTAGTGTGTGTGTATAGAGTGCCGAAGTTATGACGTCACTTTGTAGGCCAACCCGGAAGTTAGCGGCGCATGGGTTCCCTCGATCGAAAAGCTATGCATTTTCCCCATAGACTTTTGGAATATCGCAAAAAATAAGATCTTTGTTCAACAAAGAGTTGTGACCCTTACATGTTTTGTCTATCAAGATAATCTTTACAAGTTGATCCAAAATTTATACATTTTGAAGCCTAAATAAAGCCGTCAGATATAAAATGCTAACGGTAGGCTATCAACGGACTACAGCACACCATGGTCGCGGATCAACGTCATCATCAAGCTTCCACAAGCTTCAGCTTTAACTAATGCTGTTTACAAATACAATCATATTATTATAAGTGGGTAAAAGCCAAGTTCACAAATATCAGGGTGCAGGACCCACCCTTTCTATAATTATATCCAAACAAGTTACAATAAAAGTTAATAAACCAGTTATTATTTTTTATATTTTAATTAAACACATTTCTCGACGTAACGTTAGCCTTTAATAAAACTGCAGCGGATCTAATCTATTAAACAGTGGCAAAGTAAACAAGCTTTTAGATATTTTAAGAGAAAGACAAAAGGTATTTTAGCTGTTGATTTGGTTATGAAAAACGTTTATTCTTGCTAGCCTTTTTAACTCCACCTGACCGTCAAAGCAACATTAGCGTGTTAAGCAATATGCACCATTAAAGTTTCGTCGTGGCCACATTAAGGCAGTAAATACGGTGTTCACATGGAAATCATCGTTGTGTGAGCTTACCTTACGGCACGAACCCAGAGTCTCCGCTGGGTAACATCGGACGGAAAACGGTAAAACGAGCATCTTTCATTCGACGACTTGTGGTTGCATCTCGGGACAAAACAAAACACCATTGTCGAACTACAGTCTCTCCACAGAAATAAAGAACTGGTAATCGGTTACCTTAATATCAGAATTCTGTGTACAACAATATTTGGAAAAACTACAATTTGAAAAGACTAAATATAACGTTATGTATATTAACTGAAAGGTAAACTTCTAAGAACGTGAGGCTGAAACAAACTTTATTATGAACAATGCACAGGACAATACACTACAAATACTGTGCAACCTGCACAACAAAAACTGACATGTACAGACCAGAGGATAATAACATAATATATAGAAGGGGAAAATAAAAAATTACACAGTTCCTTCAGGAGATGAAATGTTCTTGTAGCCTTCATATTTTTGAAACGCGGGCTATGAGAGATTTCATGTTTGTCATGATGACGTCTAAAGTCCCCGCCAAAGGATGTAGTCCCTTTTAGCAACTTGTTAGCAACCACCGTTTTTAAGACACAATAAAGTTTTTAAAAATCACAAGCAGGTTATAACTGGTGTGTTTTATGTCATAGATCAAAACGTGAAAATATTTAGAGGCTTTGTTAACCACAGACCTTATTTCAGGCGATTTAGCAAAAACCCATTCAAAAAACCCATAGACTTTAGGGCGAGGGAACCCGTAGTGCTAAAATGCTAACTCACTTCCGCGTTTTGGCCTACAAAGTGACGTCATAACTTCGGCACTCTATTGAGTTGTTGCACTTCCCCCCCACACGCAATTTACATATCAATGCAGGAAGGCCTGAAAGGCCAGTGTTTGTCTCAGGTGAGAAAACAGGCCAACAACCCTCACAGTACTGTTACCAATATATGTGCAACTTCTCAAATAAACTAAAATAAACTAGAGAAAACACTGGGATTTACCCTGCCAAATGAAATTAAATTACAGGTTTTTACAATCGCTAGGACACATTTCTCAATATTTAGGTACATTTTCAAAACTCTTCACTCAGTTCTCCTAACCAACTTACAGCTTGACAGCAGCTCATTTCACATTCAAAATGCAAGAAAGTGTAAGAGAGTACTCATCACTTCAATCAATTTACGAATCGATGGTTATTAAAAATGCACAGACAATAGTGAGTGATTCAAGCCATCTTTTATTTCCAATGTGTCAGCTTCTGCCATCAGGGAGACGGTATAGAGTCCCACTGAGTAAGAGTAACCGTTACAAAAAATCATTTATTCCTGTATCTATTAATATGTTAAATAGCAAGATGTAGTAATGTAGTCGTCTTTTTAAACTCTTTTTGGTTTGTGTGTGTATGTATATGTTGTGTACTAATGCAGCTTTGAGTCCAAGACAAATTTCCTGAAAAAGGACAATAAAGTAAAGTATACTAACTAACTGTTTAACATTACTGTACTAAAATATTCTTAAGTTTCCCCTTTTGTATATAAACTGAAAGCCTAACACTTGTGTTGGTGTTTAGTTACATCTAAATGAAGTTCCTAAACGCAAGTTAGGGAGGAGTGAGCCCATCTAATCTTTCAATCAACAGCCTGAGTATATAAGCAGCCGCTTACCTCTCTCTTGCATCAGCTGTTCCAGTATCCCTCCACCTCCCCAAACTCCACCTTCATCTCAGGTACCTTGCCCTTCAATTATCATATCCTACTTTTAGCCACTGGGGGGGGTATATCAAAGCTCGAGTTGAAGCTGCTTCATCGAGCCCCTCTTCAGTGGACAGCAAGCCAAATAAGTTTAACCTAATATCTTAAAGATTTTATGGGCAAACAAACTCGTTAATTATTATGATAATATTAGATTTTAGAATCAGAATATCTATTTCAATATGATATTACTAATATTGCTTATTATTTTTTGTGTTGTTAGGTTTTTTAAAAAAAAAAAGTTTAACAGTTTGTAAACATGTACAAATTAGCCTGTATAGAACATAAAGTTCTGTTGGAGTTTGTGTTAAAGAATAATTCATGTAAATGGCACAAACTGCATTCAACGACATCTTTCAAAGCAGTGATCCACAGTTTAGCTCACATAGACGGATGGTGTGATCACTGTGTGAAGATAGTTTTAAAAAGTGACTTTAGTATAGAGAAATTGAAATTGTATTTGTGTTTGGAATAATCATTAATTTAGTTTCATTGTAAATATAGTGCTAAGATTTTGTATTTAATTACTATTCCTGCAGAAATGCACAAAGTTTGCCATCATTCTATTTTATTTTATTTAATCTGTGTGTTAGCATTTGAAAAATGCTAGTACATCCTGGGATAGATCCAGGGATGAGGATCTAGCAATATTGCTGGGAACAGTCCCAGAATCGATCCTGTGTGAAATAAAGGCAGAATGAATGCCATGTCATGTCTTAACAGTATCTTTGCAGGATGTGTGTGAACACACACTGATTTCAGAAAATCCCTGGTAGTGTGAATGAACAGAAATCAAACAATCCCGGGACAAATTATCAGTGTATTTTCTGGAATCTCTGTGTGAATGGGGCTTATGTGTGCTAAACTGTGGACAATTTATTATTGCTTTGGCAAAAAAATTATTAATTTCTCACTTAACACAAACACCAACAGACATGTATGTTCTATACAGGCCAATTTGCAGATGTTTACATTCTCTAATCAAAACTGATGTTCAAAACCTAATATTTAAATATATTCTGAACCTAAAAAAACAATTAAAAAAAAAACAATTATATTTAACTAAACACCTATACAAGTGTTACTCTGTTTCATATTTTTTGTACAGTATTGTAAACTTGGATAATGTAACATTAACTGCACAGTAGATAGTGTAATTCTTGTTTTATTTATTTTTTAAATACATTTTTACAAAAGAAAACTTTACAAAATAAATTTGGCAGAGTAAATCCCAGCGTTTTCTCTAGTTTATTTGAGTAGTTGCGCAGATACTGGTAACAGTACTGTGAGGGTTGTGAGGTATTTAGGCCTGTTCCTCACCTGAGACAAACACTGGCCTTTCAGGCCTTCCTGCATTGATATGTAAATTGCGTGTGGGGGGAAGTGCAACAACTCAATACACACACACTAGAGTCTACATACACAAGAAAAAATACCTATTTTAGAATATCAAAAATAGTAATACTAAAAAATGCTGGGTTATTTTTATCTACCCAACCGCTGGGTTATGAAATGTTTTACCCATTATGGGTTATTTATATGGAAGTTGGGTTATTTTGTGCAACTCATGTGTTGAGTCAAAATCCATCAATCCAACATTATATCGTTTGACCCAGCACGTGGGTTGTTTGTGCTTCGAACGTCATCATATCGCCACCAGAGTCCACACACCGAGCGCTTGTCACAGCAGAGAACCTGACTGATCATCTAGCGAGGCAAACAAATAATAAAAGGTATGTGTACACTACATGTCTAATTCACATTGTCTGTGTTGCGTTACCTATTAAATTACTATCTGTATTCACCTTATTTTCGAACGCGGAAGTAAATATGGGTCCAGTTTCCGGTTTTTGTGCGGCACTTCCGTTTCCTCGCTTCTCTGGGCTAACTAACGATATCGATTGCGAAGGATTATGCAGAGTTGACAGAAAAATGTTACACATGGCCTTAGCAGATGAATACAACAAAGAACTAAAGCCCCGCCTCACCCAGGTCGGGTACCGGACTTAGTTGAAAACACTCATGCATCTATAGCTGGCAGATTGCCAAAACTTCGCCGGCGCCTTCAGCACCGCCCTAAACACGGTCAAGCCAACGCTGGACTAAGTTAATATATCTATGGAGGTAGGCTATTTTGTCATGTCAAATGTATTAATAATGTCATCAGAATGATAGCAATAAGTAGATGGCTATAAATAATTATAAATCATACAAAATAAATGCCATGATCATGCCATGATGACTAGATTTTATACAGGGGTACTATAATGATTTTGTTTCTCCTTGGAGTTTTTATTCAGACATCGTAGCCCAGCCACTTTTCTGGTATCGGGTGGTCTTCTGTAGGTCTTGTGTTCACGAAATGAAAAGAACAAACATACGGTCGTTTCTTCAAATTGGCTGCGTGGCGTGTCCGTTATTTCGGCTCCCATGTTAACAGGTTATTTAGAGCTTGCAGACTGCTTGCGTGACGCGCGCGTCTCAGGGAAACCGCGTGCATGCTAGAAATAGAATCGACGCCTATTCTTCACGCGACACGCAAGCGTTTTGGAAGCGTTTCGGAAGCATTTCCAGGCAAAATAGAATAGGAAAATATGTTTGTATGTCATTTTGATATGAATACATATTAATAAATGACATTTTGATGTTTGAATTTAGGTTTTAACATAAATGCAGATATAAATGTAAAAAAATTATGTAGCCTATTTTGCCGTCAATACTGCCGACGTTGTCTTTGCTGCTATATATTTATGTTTAACATTAAGTGCCTTCCACAACTCTCTCCCCATATGTCGAATATATCACCAATGAGGCTTATCATGTCACCTAGCAGCAGCAACGCCGCGTCAGACACGTTTGACGCAGCCAGTGTGTCGCCGGTCGTAGGGCGCCTGATTATTAAAATGTCAATGATTTCGATGATTAAAACACTCCTGCTCCAAGTAAATCTTTCTTTTGTGCCAGTTATTATGACAACCTCTAACTGCACAAACAATCCCGGTCTTCCTCGAAGCCATAACGATGAGTTAGTTGTTACGAACAACGCTCGCCAGTGACCGGAAGTGCCTGACCGGAAGTCTCGCACAAAATACCGTCAACTGGCTGCGTCCGTATTTCCGTTAAAAATAAGGTGAATATTGTCGATGTCGAGGCTAGTTGGTTGGTTTGGCTAACAACGTAGCTAACGTTAGCCATTTAGCCGTTATCAGCACGGATAGCCTGCTTATTTGGTCTGAATTACATTTTTGTAAGGTGTTATACATTAAGCAAAAGTTTATTTTTATTCATGCGGAGATGTGGGACTTGAAAGTAAATCATTGCAGGATTAGTGTAAGAATATAGTCTTTTGTGGTGAGAAACCGGGACAATTTTGAAAACTGAAAGGAGGACTCTGTGCGTGCCTGCGCCCCCTCACATCTTCTGAAGCCGGTTGCACCAACAGGGCTTTACTAAGCCTGGTCCTAACTGCTAAGTAGGTCTTAGTTAAGACCAGTCTTTAGAGTTGACTTAATGTCAGTTGCACCAATCAAACTTAAGCCTAGGCTTAACTACGCCTGGTCTTAGTGTTGCGCGTTCATGTGAATGACCACGGAACTATAGCAGTTGACTAGCAGCGTGCGTTGCTAGGTTATGCTGTAAACTACCTTCCGCTGTTTTGTTAACTTGTAGCCGTATCAGTCGACACGCGGTGGATTTGTGGACATTAATCATGTCTCCAACAGTGTTTTGAAACGCACCATTTGCATAAAAACATAGCGCTATTAAGAGCTGTACTGCTGGTGTCAATGCTGCGTTGTGGTTCGACCGGGTTCGACACAAACTGTAACTGTTTATCTCTCCGACAGAATCGAACCCTCATTGTAACAATGTAAATGTCCAATGGATTGCTTCTGTCCCTAACTCTCTCCCGTCTAATTTTTTGTGATTGATACATGTATCCCTTGTGCTTTTTGTTTAATAATAAAATAATAATAATAAAAAAAAAGAATAATAATAAAAAAAACTCTCTCCCGTCTAAAAGCCCGCTATGTCTTTACTGCTGAGTTATCAAGTGGTTACTATAGAAACACTATCTGTCGGATAACGGCTATTAACGCTATTATATACCTAGATTTTGAATTTACGCCTGCTACTGTCTAGGTGTAAGATTTACGTCCGGTCTTAGTGAGAAGAGGATTTAAGCCTGGATGGTGCAACTGTCATAACTTTTAGGTCGGACTTAGAATGCTGAGTTAAGACCTACTTACCTTAAGACCAGACGTAAGCCCTTTTGGTGCAACCGGCTCCTGAGGATTTGGTGCGACGTGACGCGGTGTCTCCTGTTTCATCAATTTGTCCTGTTATTTTGCAGGTACTATTGTTACAACAACTTGATAATATGCACATGAGATCTGTAATGTAAATGTATATGTTCATACCGCAGATATTTCGGGTAACGTTAATGACGTTCAGGGTTGTGAATATGTTGAATATAAGTCTATGCAGACTGTCCGCCATTTTGTGAAAAAAAACACAAATAACAGGTAGCATTATAACATTTCTGCTGTTTTCTGTTGTTCAGAATTCACAGTATTTTATGTCACATGTTCATTGTTTACAGTAAATAAAAAGGGGAAACTTGGGAGGGGGGAAATGTGTACACATTTCCCCCCTCCCAAGTTTCCCCTTTTTATAGATGGTGATGAAACTGAAAGATTAATACCTGAATGTGTTCAGTTACATCTAATTGTTTTGATAGTATTTAATTTTTTAGATTCTGAATATATTTTAATACGGTATTACTGTAGAAGTGTTGCAAATATCTGTGTCATTCAATGTTGTATTAATGCATTCAGTGACTACATCTTCCAAACTACATATTTCACTTAGACACAACCACTGCCAAAACTCAGAGCCCATTTTTATACACTCTTTTATATGCTCAAAACTGTTAAATATAATTGAAAGATCTTATTAACATTGAGATCTTTCAATTTAAATGAATTAATTTCTCACTTAAACACAAAGACCAACAGAACGTCTCGGTTACGTATGTAACCCTCGTTCCCTGAGTAGGGAACGGAGACGTTACGTCGGATGACGACGATTGGGGTTTCGCTTAGAAAGCCTGTCATCTTCGAGTATATAAAACGAGCCAATGGCAATGAAATGCCATGGGTCTGCGGAATTTGCATAGCGTATCTCCGCCCACCGCAGGGGGTATATAAGGAAGTACGCTGGCAACATGCAGATATGTCTTCGCTGAGGAGCCGAGACTGAACTCAGGCGTTCCCAGCGGTACAGCGGAAGTGGCAGGAAGACGTAACGTCTCCGTTCCCTACTCAGGGAACGAGGGTTACATACGTAACCGAGACGTTCCCTTTCGTGGTCACTCCGAGTTACGTTGGATGACGACGATTGGGGTTCCAGTCTAATCACGCCACCTCGGCTGTCATCCAGTGCCCTGCGTAAGTCTGAGCTCCCTGTTGTGAGACTAGCACGAACGAAGGAGTCCTACTTAACACAGGAATACCAAGGTACACTGGGAAGCATATCTCAGGAGAAATATGCAATTATGCCCAACCATAAGGGGGGGACTTGAGAGACACATATGACCCGGAGGGATGCATATGGAGTATCACTGAGGTGTCCAGCCGCAGGTGGAATATTTAAACCCCAGGGGTGGCAAGGTGGCTTGCCAAGGGAAAGACACACGCTCAAAAGAGACTTACAGTGGAAATACACATGTGGGGGTCGCCCAGAGGGGGGACCATGCACATGGAGGCACCTAGTCAAGGGCAAAAGCTGCGTTATGGCAGATTGGCATAACTCAGGCGCTGACGTCACCGGTGCTGGAGGAAACTCAGAGCTTATCAGACTCACCTGAGAAGAAAATCGCACGTATCCCGTCCGTGGAGAGGAATGGCGAGCAAGCGAAGACACCTGAGCAGAATCTAGTACCGGCTGGTTGAAGCGAGTACATGGAAAGAAACTGGCTCTACTCGGAGATTATAGAATCTCGCGAATGTGTTGGGTGTCGCCCAGCCTGCAGCTCTACAAATGTCTGTTAGCCAGGCGCCATGCGCTAGAGCCCAAGAGGAAGCCACACTACGAGTGGAGTGGGCTTTCACACCAAGGGGGCATTGACGACCTTGCTGCTGGTATGCCAAAGCAATGGTATCCACTATCCAGTGAGATAACCTTTGCTTTGAGAGAGCCTTTCCCTTCAGCTTCCCACCATAACATACAAAGAGCTGGTCTGAGGTCCTGAAACACTGCGTTCTGTCTACGTAAGCACGAAGGGCGCGTACTGGACAGAGCAGTGCCAAGGCTGGGTCTGCCTCCTCCAAGGGCAGCGCTTGCAGTTTCACTACCTGGTCTCGAAAGGGTGTGGTAGGAACCTTGGGCACATATCCGGGCCGGGGTCTCAGGATCACGTGAGAGTTAGCCGGCCCGAATTCCAGGCTAGCTTCGTCAACTGAAAATGCCTGCAGGTCCCCTACCCTCTTGATGGAGGCCAATGCAACCAGGAGTGCTGTCTTCAGAGACAGGAACTTAAGCTCTACTGATTGCAAAGGCTCAAATGGAGCACTCTGCAGGGCAGTTAGAACCACTGAGAGGTCCCAAGAGGGTACGAGGGGAGGACGAGGAGGATTCAGTCTCCTCGCTCCCCTCAGGAACCTGATGATCAGGTCGTGCTTTCCCAGAGACTTACCATCAACTGCGTCGTGATGTGCGGCAATGGCGGCAACATACACTTTCAGGGTGGAGGGAGACAGCCTTCGCTCCAACCCTTCTTGCAGGAAGGAAAGCACGACACTGATCGGGCATTTCGTGGGTTCTTGATGTTTTGAAGAACACCAGTTGACGAAGAGGTTCCACTTCAACGCATAGGCATGTCTCGTGGACGATGCTCTAGCGGAAGTGAAGGTAGCCACCACCGCAGGTGGTAGGGTACTCAAACCTGCCTCGTCCCGTCCAGGAGCCACACGTGGAGGTTCCAAAGATCGGGACGAGGGTGCCAAAGGGTGCCCCGTCCCTGAGAAAGGAGGTCCTTCCTCAGAGGAATTGGCCAGGGAGGTGCTGTCGCGAGGAGTACTAGTTCGGAGAACCAGGTCCGGTTGTGCCAATATGGGGCAACCAAAATGACCTGCTCCTCGTCCTCCCTGATCTTGCGCAAGGTCTGCGCAAGAAGGCTCACTGGGGGAAACGCATACTTGCGTAGGCCCCGCGGCCAGCTGTGCGCCAGTGCATCCGTGCCGAGCGTGCCCTCGGTCAGGGAATAATACAGGTCGCAATGGGACGAGTCGTGGGAGGCAAACAGGTCTACCTGTGCGTCGCCGAACTGATCCCAAATCAGCTGGACCGACTGGGGATGGAGTCGCCATTCTCCAGCGAGAGGCCGAACTCGAGACAGCTCGTCGGCCGCCTGGTTCAGGTGTCCCGGGATATAAATGGCTCGAAGCGACCTCAGATGCTTCTGACTCCATATGAGGAGGTGGCGAGCGAGTTGCGACATACGGCGGGAGCGTAGACCACCCTGGTGGTTGATGTACGCTACTGTCGCGGTATTGTCTGAACGGACTAGAACGTGCTGACCCTTGAGCAGCGCATGGAAGCGCTGCAGGGCGAGACGTACAGCCAGCAACTCGAGGCAATTGACATGCCAAAGGCGCTGGGGTCCTGTCCAGGAGCCCGCGGCAGCATGTCCATTGCACATGGCGCCCCAGCCCGTGGTGGAGGCATCTGTTGATACAACAACATGCCGGGAAACTCGTTCTAGGGGCACTCCGGCCCGTAGAAACTTGAGGTTCGTCCACGGGGTGAAGGTCTGATGGCAGGCTGGAGTCACTGGGACTCTGAGCGTGCCGTGTTGCCATGCCCACCTCGGGACTCGATCGCGAAGCCAAAGCTGAAGCGGTCTCACATGAAGCAATCCCAGCGGCGTTACTGCGGCTGCGGATGCCATATGCCCCAGGAGCCTCTGAAAAAGTTTCAGTGGAACCGCACTCTTGCCCTCGAACTGACGAAGACAAGTCAGCAGTGACTGCGCGCGCTCGCTCGTAAGCTGCGCGCACATGGCGACCGAGTCGATCTCCATACCAAGAAAAGAGATCCTCTGCGCGGGGCAGAGTTTGCTCTTCTCCCAGTTGACCCGAAGGCCCAGACGAGCTAGGTGCCGGAGCACTAGGTCCCTGTGTTCGCAAACCTGGTCTCGAGAGTGAGCTAGGATCAGCCAGTCGTCGAGATAGTTCAGGATGCGAACCCCGTGTTCCCGGAGGGGAACAAGGGCTGCCTCGATGACCTTCGTAAAGACGCGAGGAGACAGGGCTAGCCCGAAAGGGAGAACCGCGTACTGGTATGCCTGCCCCTCGAAAGCAAACCGTAGAAACGGTCTGTGTCGAGGTAAAATGGAGACATGGAAGTAGGCGTCCTTCAGGTCGATCGCTGCAAACCAATCCTGCGGCCGCACACACTGGAGGATGTGTTTGGCCGTTAGCATCTTGAACGGCAGCCTGTGAAGGGAGCGGTTCAAGACGCGCAGGTCGAGGATTGGCGGACTCCCCTGAAGCGGGGAGGAGATATCGCGAACTGAATCGCGTAGCCGAATCTGATGGTTCTCGCGACCCAGCGGGACAGTCTGGGAAGCTCTAGCCAGGCCTCCAGAAAGTGCACCAGCAGGGTCATACGAACCACAGACGTACCGTCGGTGGGGCAGCGAGGCGGAATGACCGGCACCGGCGAGGGTGGCATAGCGGCCCTGTGCGGGGGCACGGTCATTAACCGCGTCCTGCCAGAGGAGGCCAGGGGAGGGCGCGCGTCCCACGGGGGCGTGCTCTGGCAGGGGTCTGGCGACAGAGGGGGATGAGAGGAGCGTGGCCCGTGGGCGGCGCGTGCTGTCATCCACAGCCTCTTGGGGCTCAGAGAAAGAGCATCAGTTCTTTTTGAATGAGATTCTCCCCCAGCCCTCCACCGGGGGAAGGAGTGGCCCTGCTACCAGCTCCAGAAAGAACTGAGCCCTAACTCTAAGCCGCCCATCTCAGGAGTGCTGCTTAACCAGGTGTTAGCCGGCTAAGGGGCAGAGACAGGCGGTGCCAGCCTCCAGCGACCTCCTCATGCTCGGGCCGGTGAAGGCTCAAGGGGAGGAGACGCATGGAGGTGGCGTCGGCGGGAAACAGACTAAGGAGGCCACACGGACGGATGACCGTCAGTGCAGAAGCCTCAGTCCGTTTCTGGAGAGATCGAAAACTGTTGGGCGCAGTCCTCAACCACCCCGCCGACCAAGCTGCCCGTTTCAAGAGTGCTGCTTAGACTGGTGTGGCAGTCCAAGGGGCGGAGACTGGCAGCGCCGCCCTCCTGTGACATCCTCCCGCTCAGGGCCGGTGAAGGCCTGAGGGGAGGAGCCGCATGGAGGTGGCCTTGGCGGGAAGCAAACTAAGGAGACCACACGGATGGATGACCATCAGTGCAGACGGACCTGAGTCTGCTTCTGGTGGCCGAAGCCATCACGCCGAAGAGCCCAGCCTGGGACATGGGGGAGCTGAGAAAATTAATTCTCAGACCCCCTCACATCAACCTGGCTAAGCCCATGTCTGGACCACTCTAGTGGACACCACCTGACCCAGGATCACGCAGGTACCGATGTCGCCCGAGAGCGAGGTCAGTAGTGTGCGCGGCGGAACGACCAGGCCGGGCATGGAAGGCATAGCGTCCCAGCAAGGGGGCGTGGTCGAGTTTCCGCATTCTGTCAGTGTTGGCCAGGGAAGGACCAGCGTTCCACTGCGGCCGGTTCTGACAGAACTCCAGAGTCTGCACTGCCTCGAAGGCGAAGGCGACACACAGGACTGCATGCCTGTGTCACAATAGTGACAGAGAACATACAGACCAAGATCGCCTCACGATCAAGGGCAGCGAAGGCGGAGGACACCCGCAGGCCGCGAAAGTCACGTGGACTCCCGCGGGCCGGAGGCGTCCTAATGCACATCCGGGAAGCCTACAGCGCTCGGGGGGAGGACGCCACTCCAACCGATGCTTTCAGCTGCCCGGGAAAGCATGGCCATCAGCTCTGGATCTGACTCGACTAACGCTGACACTCCCGAGGGAGGCAACGTAGTCGAATCCTCATTTCCAGAGGAATCAAGCCCGCCTTATGATGCTGTGAGTGACATGACACCATCTGCTGGAGTCCCGAATGAAAACACTGGGTCCCCGAGAGGAACCAGGCACACACGGAAACCCCACGGTTTGCGATGTGGAGGGGGGCGTGGCCCGAGGAAAGCTCGTCGGGATTATGCCACACCATAACCCTCAGATCACCCTGGCCACCAGCCAAAGTATCCCTCTTTGGAAGAGATAGATTGGGGTGTGGCAGAGGGGACTCTCACACAGAGATCATTGAGTCTCGATCTATAAACATCGCAATGGTCATGTTCCCGCAATGAAAACATGACTCATCCACGAGCGCTGCCGAGCGTGATTAAGCCCAACACGCAAAACAGCGCTCGCGACCGTTAAACAGATGAGTCACGCGCCCACATCCAGTAATACACGGGCGAACCGTCTTGAAAAAGACGTGCCGCGTGCAGCTCTTTTAGAGAGAGGAAAAGCTCAGCAGAGTGCTGAAGCGCCCAGGGAGAAACACACTCACTGTCGGCAGATCACTGCACAGATCAGCAGCAGGCAATGCGATCTCGCTGGAACACGCCATCACACAAACACACTGAAGAGCCGCTCGTCTCGTAGAGTGAAGATGATACAGAATGGCTTATAGGAGTGAAGAAAACTCTTGGCTCCGAAGCGAAAACATATCTGCATGTTGCCAGCGTACTTCCTTATATACCCCCTGCGGTGGGCGGAGATACGCTATGCAAATTCCGCAGACCCATGGCATTTCATTGCCATTGGCTCGTTTTATATACTCGAAGATGACAGGCTTTCTAAGCGAAACCCCAATCGTCGTCATCCGACGTAACTCGGAGTGACCACGAAAGGGAACTTGATTTACTATACAGGCTTATTTGCACATGCTTACATATTTTTCCAAGACTGTGTTATTTAATTTAAAAACCTAAGCTAGACTGAAATGTGCAATATTTCTACCGTATACCACATTGATATATATTCTGAATATTCTTTTTTGAAAAAAATTAGAAAAATTAAGATCTAACTAAACACATTCACAAGTCTTAGTCTTTCATTTTCATCACCATCTATAGAAAAGGAAATCATTTTGTACATTAATGTAAACATGAACCATGTAACATAAACGGCATTGAATGCTGAACAGCAGAAAATTTGTTTTTTTGTTTTGTATATTTAATTTATGTTTGTTGGCTGAAACCTTCACTAGAGTTCTTAAAGAATGACTTAATTTGAGACATGAATGATTTGTTTTGGTAGTTTTAATGCTTTTGAATGTGAAATTAACTGCAGTGAAGCTGAAAGTTGGTTAAGACAATGGAGTGAAGAGCTTTGAAAGAAGTGATAAGTATTGAGGAATACATACATTCTATTTTAATTTAATTAGAATATAACATTCTAATCTTGTCGGATAACAGATTATGATCGGGTTACAAGCATCCCCTGTCAGTCAGGGAAAAAATGTAATGATGCCCAGTATCAAGTGCAATTTAAATCCAAAGGGAAACAATGTTTTTATTTTATTTTTATTACTGCCAATGTCTGAGAGACCACAACCCATAAGATTGACTTGAACAAAATCACTTAATTGACAATTTTTAGGTATTTGAAATGCACTATCATTAACTTTTGCTATGTTAGTATATATATATATACACTGCTCAAAAAAATTAAGGGAACACTTAAACAACACAATGTAACTCCAAGTCAATCACACTTCTGTGAAATCAAACTGTCCACTTAGGAAGCAACACTGATTGACAATCAATTTCACATGCTGTTGTGCAAATGGAATAGACGACCGGTGGAAATTATAGGCAATTAGCAAGACACCCCCAATAAAGGAGTGGTTCTGCAGGTGGTGACCACAGACCACTTCTCAGTTCCTATGCTTTCTGGCTGATGTTTTGGTCACTTTTGAATGCTGGCGGTGCTTTCACTCTAGTGGTAGCATGAGATGGAGTCTACAACCCACAAAAGTGGCTCAGGTAGTGCAGCTCATCCAGAATGGCACATCAATGCGAGCTGTGGCAAGAAGGTTTGCTGTGTCTGTAAGGATAGTGTCCAGAGCATGGAGGCGCTACCAGGAGACAGGCCAGTACATCAGGAGACGTGGAGGAAGCCGTAGGAGGGCAACAACCCAGCAGCAGGACCGCTACTTCCGCCTTTGTGCAAGGAGTAGCAGGAGGAACACTGCCAGAGCCCTGCAAAATGACCTCCAGTAGGCCACAAATGTGCATGTGTCTGCTCAAACGATCAGAAACAGACTCCATGAGGGTGGTATGAGGGCCCAACGTCCACAGGTGGGGGTTGTGCTTACAGCCCAACACCGTGCAGGACGTTTGGCACCTGGATCCCTGGTACCATGATAATCCGGTTTTGGAGAGGACGCTGGCGCACGTTAGGCTGCCGCTTCTCCTGCCATATTTTATTTTATTTAAATTTTAGTTTATTAACTATTTTTATGGATTATATTAAATTCTCCTGAATTATTTTAACTTTATACTTTTACGAGTTTTTCTGCTGCCGGTTTTGCACTTACGTGTCTGAACCAGCCTTTCGAAGTGTCTGTTTCTGGTCTGTTTGCCGCTTGCCGATTACATCTGCTGCCGTGTTTCTCTTGCACTGTCCCTGCTACCTGTCCGCTGCCTGCTGTTGTCTCCGTGAACCAGCGCTAAGCAGAGGTCTGAACTTTTGGACATCACCATGCTGAGTGTTTGTTCTGGTCTGTCTGCTGCACGTTGATCACATCTGCTGCCGTGTTTCTCCTGCACTGTCCCTGCTATCTGTCCGCTGCCTGCCGTTGTCTCCGTGTGAGTTCAGACGGATCCCTGGTGCTGTATTAACCTGATACCCAGCAGGTTTCAGCCTCTTTACATAAATGGCTGAATAATTCTGAATGGCATCATGCGACTTCATTTAATCATTTGGATTATCGCCGTTTTCATTACATCAGGAACCAGCGCTAAGCAGAGGACTGAACTTTTGGATACCACCATGCTGAGGTACTCTCTATCTGAACTTTTATCTCTGGACCACCTTGGCCGGCCAAATTATAGTGTTTTAAAATCTCTGCGCTCCTCGCTTCTCCTCCGTCGGCCTTGTTACTCTCATAGAGGCTCACGTCAGAGTCTCTCTGTTGTTGGTGCTGGAGTCTCAGTGTTTTGGTCGAACTGTAGGCGCGTGCTGCGTTGTACTTCTGTACCTCGAGAAATTTGTTATGGAAATTTACGCTATCCAGAGACTTTTTCTCAAAACACTGTGGTGAATGTGCTCTGCACCAATATGCGAATTGCTCATTTAAACACGAGGTCTATAAACAACAAAACGGCACTTATCACTGATACTATTTTAGATAGGGAAATTGACATTCTGTGTCTCAGTGAAACATGGCACAAAGAAAATGACTATCTTAATCTGAATATGTGTGCTCCACCTGGATATAAATATGCTGACATGCCTCGTGCTTGTGGTAAAGGTGGTGGCCTGGCTGTGATATTTGGACCTAATGTCTCAGTTAATGTTATTGATGCACCTAGTGTTTCTTCATTTGAATGTCTGGTTTGTAAAATCAATGGTGTTTCACCTGTACTTATGCTGCTCATTTACCGTCCACCAAAACCTAATCCTGCATTTTTCTCTGAGTTTACTGAGTTGTTGACACTTCTTAGTCCACTCTGTCCTGCTATGGTGCTGACTGGCGATGTCAATTTTCATATTGATAATCCTAACTGTGGAAATACTGCTACTTTTATGGACATTTTGGATGGCTTTGATTTTACTCAGCATGTCACTTTTCCGACCCATAAGCTGGGCCACACATTGGATGTAGTTTGCTCTGCTGGTGTTGACATTAGATCTCTGAATGGTATAGACATGAGTATAAGTGACCACAGACTCATTACTTTTGATATGAATGTCATGTCTTCACGAGCCACTTCTAAACGCACTATAAAATTTCGTAACCTCAAGCACATGGACTTCTCGCTCTTTTCTACCTCTCTCTCTGGGCTTCCTATTACTAACTCCGTGGAGCACTATAATTCCATGCTCTCTGCACTTTTGGATGAGTCTGCACCTGTGCGGGAACAGGTCGTTACATTTAGGAAACCATGTCCATGGTATACCCCTGAGTTACGCTTAATGAAAGCTGCTGGAAGGCAATTAGAACGGCAGTATAAGAAATCTGACCTGACGGTACATAGGCTTTGCTATATTCAACAACAGTCTGAATACCACTCTGCTCTGAACATTGCACGTAAAAATTACTATTCTAACATCATTGGAAATGCTGCAACTAATTCTAAAGCTCTATTTAAGACTGTTGACAATCTTCTTAAACCATCTAAGGCCACCGTTCACTCTTCTGCTGACCAATGTAATTCGTTTCTACATTATTTCACTGGTAAGATTGATGATATATATAGCTCCCTAACCGCCATAACCACAGTTGAGTTAGTTGGTACACTGCCTTTACATCCCCCGACCACAACTTTTTCGAACTTTGATATGGTTGGAGTTGATTTTATTACAAGTACAGTTAAGTCCATGAATTCAACCACCAGTATTTTAGATCCCGTTCCTTGCTCGGTAATTAAGAACTGCCTTGCATCAATTTGCCCTCATATGCTTTCTATTCTGAATTTATCACTGAGTTCTGGAATCGTTCCTCCAGAATTGAAAATAGCTGCCATTACACCAGTCCCTAAGAAGCCTGGTTGTGATGTCTCTGATCGGTCTAACTATAGGCCTATATCAAATCTTCCATTCTTGGCCAAAGTTCTGGAGCGTGCTGTGGCTATTCAGCTAAATCATCACCTAGCACAAAATAGTCTTCTTGAACCTTTTCAATCTGGGTTCAGAAAGGGGCATAGCACTGAGACCGCCTTAGTGAGGGTCGTAAACGACCTTCTTACTGCAGCAGATTCTGGTGTATGCAGTATTTTGGTCTTACTAGACCTCAGTGCTGCTTTCGACACTCTATGTCATTCTCTCTTGCTGGATAGGATGGAAAATTGGCTTGGTATTTCTGGAGTCGTACTCAGTTGGTTTCGGTCTTATTTAGCGCATCGTGCACAGTTCGTAAGCATGGGCATTTTTAAATCGGATACCGTGCCTGTTCGACAGGGAGTTCCTCAAGGTTCAGTGCTAGGTCCAATTTTATTTAATATTTACATGCTTCCACTTGGGCAGATCATCAGTAAATATGACCTTGGGTATCACTGTTATGCGGATGATACGCAGATCTACATCACTACAAAGCCGGACGTACATTGCTCATTAAATACTTTGCATAGCTGTCTAGCAGAGATTAGTTCATGGATGCAGAACAACTTCCTGATGCTAAATGGCTCTAAAACGGAACTGATGCTGATTGGTACAGTGGTGGCTATTCGTAAGGCTGATCAGGTTAGTCTGATTGTTGACTCTAGCAGGGTAACCCCCTCTCCACAGGTGCGGAATCTCGGTGTAATTTTTGACCCACAATTGAGTTTTGAAGCACATATAAAACAGGTCTCTAAAACTGCTTTTTACCATC
This sequence comes from Squalius cephalus, assembly GCF_949319135.1. Taxonomy (NCBI): domain Eukaryota; kingdom Metazoa; phylum Chordata; class Actinopteri; order Cypriniformes; family Leuciscidae; genus Squalius; species Squalius cephalus. The sequence goes on from NC_137125.1 coordinate 2,636,619, forward strand.
TGAGAAATATTGCTCGACTTAGACCATTTCTCTCCTTTGCTGACACAGAAAGACTCATACATGCCTTCATCACAACTAGGCTAGACTATTGTAATGCCCTGTTCTCTGGCCTTCCAGCAAAATCATTAAACAGGCTACAGTATATACAGAACTCTGCTGCTCGTGTGCTCACTCGCACCTCTCCTCGTGAGCACATTACACCGGTCCTTTCACAGCTGCACTGGCTTCCCGTAAAGGCGAGAATTGATTTTAAAATTCTCATTCTAACATATAAGGCATTTCATGGTATTGCTCCAGAGTACCTATGTGATCTTATTAGCCCTTATATTCCATCGCGTTCTCTCCGTTCTGCAAATTCCCTCTTATTACATCAGCCTTTGTGTAAGCTCAAGACAATGGGGGAAAGAGCTTTTTCCTGTAAAGCCCCCAAGCTATGGAATTTACTTCCTTCTACAATTAAAAGTGCGCCAACGTTGGGACAATTCAAAGGGTTGATTAAGACACATTTGTTCAAGGCTGCTTTTTCTTAATTGTTTTTATTGCTCTTGTTGTATTTGTTTTACTGTATGCGCTTTGGGTTTGAGAAAAGCGCATTATAAATAAAATGTATTATTTATTATTATTATTATTATTATTATTATTATTATTATTATTTGCCAGAGAGCACCAAGATTGGCAAATTCGCCACTGGCGCCCTGTGCTCTTCACAGATGAAAGCAGGTTCACACTGAGCACATGTGACAGACGTGACAGAGTCTGGAGACGCCATGGACAACGTTCTGCTGCCTGCTTTCATCTGTGAAGAGCACAGGGCGCCAGTGGCGAATTTGCCAATCTTGGTGTTCTCTGGCAAATGCCAAACGTCCTGCACGGTGTTGGGCTGTAAGCACAACCCCCACCTGTGGACGTCGGGCCCTCATACCACCCTCATGGAGTCTGTTTCTGACCGTTTGAGCAGACACATGCACATTTGTGGCCTACTGCAGGTCATTTTGCAGGGCTCTGGCAGTGTTCCTCCTGCTCCTCCTTGCAAAAAGGCGGAGGTAGCGGTCCTGCTGCTGGGTTGTTGCCCTCCTACGGCCTCCTCCACGTCTCCTGATGTACTGGCCTGTCTCCTGGTAGCTCCTCCATGCTCTGGACACTATGCTGACAGACACAGCAAACCTTCTTGCCACAGCTCGCATTGATGTGCCATCCTGGATGAGCTGCACTACCTGAGCCACTTGTGTGGGTTGTAGACTCCATCTCATGCTACCACTAGAGTGAAAGCACCGCCAGCATTCAAAAGTGACCAAAACATCAGCCAGGAAGCATAGGAACTGAGAAGTGGTCTGTGGTCACCACCTGCAGAACCACTCCTTTATTGGGGGTGTCTTGCTAATTGCCTATAATTTCCACCGGTCGTCTATTCCATTCGCACAACAGCATGTGAAATTGATTGTCAATCAGTGTTGCTTCCTAAGTGGACAGTTTAATTTCACAGAAGTGTGATTGACTTGGAGTTACATTGTGTTGTTTAAGTGTTCCCTTAATTTTTTTGAGCAGTGTATATATATATATATATATATATATATATATATATGGGTACCATATATTGTTTTTGTAGCACTTTGGGTCGGAGAAAAGCACAATATAAATAAAATGTATCATCATCATCATGTGATCATATTTACGATTTTTAATAAATCTTGCTGCAGCATTTTGGACCAGTTGAAGGCGAGCGATTTGTAACTTGGAAATACTGCAATACAATGAGTTGCTGTAGTCTAAATGGGAAGTAATAAAAGCATGAACAGCCATCTCTAGTGTTTTGTCAGTTAGGAAGTGTTTAATTTTAGACAAAAGACGGAGTTGATAGAAACTAGATCCAATTACAGAAGATATTTGTTTGTCAAATTGTAAAGGCCCATCTAAAAGCACACCCCATATTCCGCACATGTGTAGATCTGAATGCAGATAAGCTCCTCAAATCGATGCTGGGGGTCTTAAAATGATCAGTGGGGTGAAAGCTATCACCTCAGTTTTGTCTTCATTTAAAGACAAAAAGTTTTGAGCAAGCCAAGATTTAACCTCATCTAAGCATAATAAAAGAGAAATTAATGAGAATTTAACAGTTAAAAAGATAATGCAAGTCATTTTCAAACTAAAGTAATACACTACACAACTGCGTGCAAAATGTAAAATATTGTTAAATACAACTATAACATTGTTTACAAACAAACCCTTATAAACACTAAAAGGGCTGTATTATGCAAGCCAGGCCAGTATTTTGTCAAAAAAAAAAAAAAAAAAAAAAACCCGGCAAACACGTAATACTCATGAACATGTGAACAACTGATGAAAAGTACGCATGTGAACATGTTAGCCTACTTGTGCATGCCCAGCCTGATCTCAGGAACATGCATCTCTATAGCATGCATTGTATTTATCGTGCAATATTTACACGGAAATTAGTTTTTTACATGCATATGATACGCACTTTATTGCATGTAATACACACACACACACCCTACAACACTAATTCTAACCAAACATATTACACACCACTACTAAACCTAAACCCGCTGCTCTGCACATTTTGTATGTTTCTCTTATCTGACACGTTCAGTTCAGTTCATGGAGTCTCTCCTGACGAGCTGATGATCTGATTCAGATGTGTTAAATAAGGGAGACATACAAAATGTGCAGAGCAGTGGGCCCCGAGGACTGGAGTTGAGAACCACTGCCCTAAACCCACCCATGCGTATCACATACACGTAAAAACTCATTTTCGCGTATGAATTGCGCGATAAACACAATGTGTGCTATAGAGAAGCATTTAGTGTGACCGGGTTGGAATGACATACCAATTTCACAAATTCACATTTATTTTGTTTACATGCAGATGGTAAAGGCATCGTTTTCAAAACCTTGCACTTTGAAACTCGTTTTCAAAAGCTTGCATTGTCAGGCCCCCAAAATGGCATTTTCGTTTAAATGAACGGCCGAAACGTTTTCAATTTTCAGTTGAAAATTATGTCATGTAAACAGACTCTAAAGCGTTTATTATTTATTGCACTTTAGTTTTGTTAAGTGTTCATTTAAGTTGGCCTATTTATTATATATACAGTTATATATACAGTTTTATTCTGGTTTACTGTGTTCACAGAAGCACTGCGGGTGCTTGATGTGACGGTGTGTGAATCCTCATGTTCTGTTATTAATGCTGCTATTTGCACATGTAAATCTACATGTTTGAGGTATTTGAATCAGTCACAGACTATTATCTATTCTAATTCCATTTAATTCTAATCTAACCTTCAAATCATGTCAGTTAACTGATCTGACTGGTTAACAAGCATCAGCTGTCAGTCAGAAAACAAAATGTTAAACGAACATCCCTACTTCATATATTTCAACTGAACCAACTAAAAATGTTCAGCAAGTCTACATAACATTTTGAGATTGACCTCCAAAATCTTTACAGTGTGTTTGTGATGGCAAGAAATGTACAAAGCAGCCAGAAATGTATCGTTCTTTACCATCCAACTGGGGACGCAAAGTTCATTTTAAATTAAGAAAATCATTATTCACTGTATGAAGTATGCTTTACACTATATTAAATATAGGTCACCTGAAATCGTTACCTTAAAGAGCTATTTCTGTTTGATTAATCCCATAAACCCTAAAGGGACTGCATAACCAAGCATAGAAAGCATCTACAGTATGAAGAGAGAAAATAAGCGTTAAATAAGAAAAATTATATTATGAATAATAAAAGGCGTAATATATAATATATACTATATAATATACTAAATATATATACAGTATATATATATATATATATATATAGTTACATAATGATGGCAGACTTCACTGCCAGTTCACTTCACTGTTCACACACACACACACACACACACACACACAGTTCCATTGCAGGCTATTGTGAGTCCCCACTTGTATAGGTAGACATCGTTCAGAAAGTCCCCACTTGGTCAGTGTAGAGCGACATTGGTCTGTTAGTAATATAGACATGTATGTGTGTGTGTGTGCAATGGCACATAACAATGGCAAGTAAATTGTTAGGGACTGCATAACCAAGCATAGAAAGTATCTATGAAGAGAGAGCGTTAAATAAGAAAAATAATATTATGAATGATAAGAGGATCTTCTCGTCTCTGCTTTTGAACTGTTGCTGCCGGGCCGTCTGTATTTTTTACCCAGTTGTAGATTTAAATGGTCTTTCCTCAAGCAATAAAATTTTTGATAACTGATGATGTTCGTCATTCTTTTTTTATTCTTTTTTTATTTATTTCTATTATATATGTTTAACTATGCTGTAAGATATATTTGTAATTTGTAGTGATTACAATTTAGCTCAAAGGAATTATTAATTAATTTATAGGGAATTCAAAAGAGTCACTTATTACAACCGAGCAATGACTCGTTCGCGGTTCATTTGAACTGACTGTAACTAGCAACTCTGCAACGGATATAAATATCCGAACTATAGTGAAACACTATAGTTAGCAAGGTAACTTTGATCGAAGTTTAAGACAATAAATTTGATAAGCACATACACAAGCAATCTCTTTTCAAATACAAACAATACTTTATTGATTATATACTAACACATAACTAACACAAACTGATTGCTCCTGTCTGCCTCTTTGCCTGCTGTGAGTTTGTTTGCTTCGGTGCTGTAAGCTCCGTCTTAGCCTCGTATTTCTTTGTTTTGAACCATCATTTACTACAATTTGTAGTTGTTTATACTAAATACTATACTTATACTAAATACAGCTTACCCAACATCTCAGATTGACATTGCTAGCTTCCGTTACTACTAGCACAACACGCTAATTCGCTACTGCTAGCCTGTTAACGCGCCACCCGTGCGCTCAGCTATTTCATTTATTTATTTTTCTCTCGTGCGCTCGCGCCTTTGAGTTAATAAAAGCTCAGGTAAGTAATAATCAGTCAACAAACACGGTGAGTAATGTCTTGTCCTGTTATTGTCACCTGCACTTCATGTCACATGTTTAGCATAGGCTTCTCTGTTGGCAATGTAGGATTTATATGTGATAAATGCAAGGAGTCAGTTAGGCTGACAGAGAAGATTTCAGAATTAGAGACACGCATCCAAACCTTAATTGAGGATAGTAAGAGTGCTAGAGCTTTAGATACTATTTTGGATGCGCCTAGCATAGTGAACTCTTTACATGATTCGGTTCCAGCTGAAGTAGAGCCTGAGCAGCCGGGCAAATGGGTGACGATGAGGGATCGCTCTAGTCGCGGATCTAAAAACCACTCTTCCGTTCCGATTACCATAACAAATCGATTTGCCCCGCTCAGTGAAACACCCACTGAGAATTCTGTTGATTGTGCCTTAGTAATTGGCGATTCGATCACACGGAACGTGAAAATAGAGACACCTGCCACCATAGTCACATGTTTGCCGGGAGCCAGAGCACCTGACATCAAAGCAAATTTAAAAGTGCTGGCTAATGCTAATCGTAAATTCTCTAAGATCATTATTCATGTCGGCACTAATGATGTTCGACTCCGCCAGTCGGAAATGTTTAAACCTAAATGAAAATGTTTAAACCTATCTAAGGTTAAAAATTTTATTGATGTTCAACAAATAAAAAACAGCTATAATACAGACGAGCAAATGCTAAAGCTTGGGTTGCTGAATATTCGATCGCTTACTTCAAAATCACTCATTGTTAATGATATGATTTCAGATAATAACCTAGATGTGCTGTGTTTGACAGAAACCTGGCTAAAACCAAACGATTACATTACTTTAAATGAGTCCACCCCGCAAGATTACTGTTATAAACATGAACCTCGTCTGAAACGCAAAGGGGGAGGTGTTGCTGTAATCTATAGTAATATTTTCAAAACCACTAAGAAATCAAGTTTTAAATATAATTATTTTGAAGTGTTAGTGCTTAATGTAAAAATAGATAGTATAAATGATAAATCACGTCTGAGATTTGTGCTGGCTACTGTATACAGGCCACCAGGGCACCATACAGACTTTATCAAAGAATTTGCGGACTTTCTATCAGAGTTAGTATTGGCTGCAGATAAAGTACTAATTGTTGGTGATTTTAATATACACATCGATAATGAAAAAGATGCATTGGGATTGGCATTTAAAGACATTGTAAACTTTATTGGAGTTAGACAACACGTGTCAGGACCTACTCATCGTCGTAATCATACTCTAGATCTAATATTATCACATGGAATAGATGTTGATGCCGTTGAAATTCTGCAGCAGAGCGATGACATCTCAGATCATTACCTAGTCATGTGTAAATTACATTTAGCCAAGGCTGCAAAGCCGACTTTGTGTTACAAATATGTTAGACCAATCACCTCTGCCACTAAAGATTGCTTTATTAATAATCTTCCTAATCATTTTAGCATCCCGGAAAGCTTAGAAAAACTTGATATTGCAACAGAAACTCTTAACTCTCTCTTTTCCAGCACTTTAGACACCTTTGCTCCGTTGCGCTTAAAGAAGATTAAAGAAAATAATCCAACGCCGTGGTACAACGAGCACACTCGGGCCCTTAAGAGAGCAGCCAGAAAAATGGAACGAAAACTGGAAGAAAGCAAAACTAGAGGTATTTCGCATTTCATGGAAAGAGAGCTCGATTGCATACAGAAAGGCTTTAAAAGCTGCTAGATCTGCTTATTTTTCAACCCTATTAGAAGAAAATAAACATAATCCTAGGTATTTATTTGAAACAGTGGCTAAACTAACGAAAAAGAAAGCTTCAAACACAGAAGGTTCCAAGCAGCACAGCAGTAACGACTTTATGAACTTCTTCACTTATAAGATTGATAATATCAGGGATAAAATTATAACTATGCAATCGTCTACCACAGTATCGCATCAGGCAGCGCATTGTAGTCTCCCAGAGGAAAATTTTTATTCATTCGTTGCTATAGGAGAGGAAGAATTTACTAAACTCATTAAATCATCTAAATCGACAACATGTATGTTAGACCCTATACCGACTAAGCTACTGAAAGAGATGCTTCCAGAGGTCATAGATCCTCTTCTTAATATCATTAATTCGTCTTTGTCTCTAGGATACGTACCAAAAAAACTTTAAGCTGGCTATGATTAAACCGCTTGTTAAAAAAATGCAACTTGATCCTTCAGAATTAGTCAATTACAGGCCGATCTCGAATCTACCTTTTCTGTCAAAGATACTAGAAAAGGCAGTATCTTCACAACTGTGTTCCTTTCTAGAAAGAAATGATATCTGCGAGGATTTTCAGTCCGGATTTAGACCATACCATAGTACTGAGACTGCTCTCGTCAGAGTCACAAATTATTTGCTCTTATCATCCGATCGTGGTTGTATCTCGCTATTAGTGTTACTCGATCTTAGTGCTGCGTTTGACACCATTGACCACTAGAAAACTATGTTGGCATTAGTGGAAATGCACTAGCATGGTTTAAATCATACTTATCTGACCGTTATCAGTTTGTAGCAGTAAATGAAGAGATGTCTTATCGATCACAAGTTCAGTATGGCGTACCACAAGGCTCAGTACTAGGACCGTTGCTGTTCACTCTGTACATGTTACCATTAGGAGATATCATTAGGAAACATGGCATTAGCTTTCACTGTTATGCCGACGATACTCAGCTCTATATTTCTTCAAAACCTAACGAAACTTACCAATTCACTAAATTAACAGAATGCATAGCGGATATAAAAAATTGGATGACTCGTAATTTCCTACTTCTAAATTCTGAAAAAACAGAGTTTCTAATTATTGGACAAAAAACTTCCTCACGTAATAACTTAGAATACTGTCTAACACTTGATGGCTGCTCTGTTAAGTCTTCGTCGTCGGTTAGGAACCTGGGTGTGCTCTTTGATACCAATCTTTCATTTGAAAGTCACATGTCTAGTATCTGTAAAACCGCATTTTTCCATCTTAAAAATATATCTAAATTACGCCATATGCTCTCATTGACAAATGCGGAACAATTAGTTCATGCTGTCATGACATCAAGGCTAGACTATTGTAATGCTCTACTGGGTGGTTGCACTGCACGCTTAATAAACAAACTACAGCTAGTTCAAAACGCAGCAGCTCGAGTTCTTACCAGAACCAGGAAGTATGACCATATTAGCCCGGTTCTGTCAACACTGCACTGGCTCCCTATTAAACATCGCATCAATTTTAAAATATTGCTGATTACTTACAAAGCACTTAATGGTTTAGCTCCGCAGTACTTGAGCGAGCTCTTAACGCATTATACTCCTTCACGTCTATTGCGATCTCAAAATTCCGGCCAGTTGATAATACCTAGAATATCAAAATCGACTGCTGGCGGTAGATCCTTTTCCTATTTAGCACCAAAACTTTGGAACAGTCTTCCTAACATTGTCCGGGAAGCAGACACACTCTGTCAGTTCAAATCTAGATTAAAGACACATCTCTTTGACATAGCATTCACATAATACATTATAGACTTCTAAAATTCAGTGTTAGGCTGCATAGATTAGGTCAGCTGGAACTGGGAACACTTCCCATAAATCCTGATGTACTTGTTACATCATGAGAAGAATGGCATCTACGCTAATTTTAGTGTCTTTGTTTATCCCGAGGTTTTCCTGCAGCCTGCCGGATCCAGGCTGTTTCCAGATCTGACGAAGGACCTTCGCCTGGACCCGATGTCAACGCAGTGCTGAAGTGCCAACTAGTCTCTCCCTATGGAGGATCCCTTTCCCACTCTACAGATAAAGCGTCGTCGGGGAAACTCAATTCGCGTATCTACCCCGAATTGATAAAATAAAATAAAATTCTGAATCAAAACTATAAGGAAACACCAGTAATTTGTTTAGGCTTGGTTTGTAGGGAATTCCAAACCTGTGCACATATATTCAAACGCACATAACTACTGAACCCGTTCTTAATGCGCATCTGAACGCCATCAGCGTTTCTCACAGGATCGCGTTTAAAGTCTGTGTAGAGGGAGTGGTGTCGTGGTAGCGGCCCCTAATTTAATAACAAATGATCGTTGCGACGGAAGCGTATCAATCAAAACTAACTTTAGCTGGAAAATAACTTTATTAAAGAACCGCTATAAAGCCAAAACAATCTTATGTTAAATCATACATTTATCTCTGTAAAGCTGCTTTGAGACAATCTACATTGTTAAAAGCGCTATATAAATGAAGATGACTTGACTTGACTTGACTTGACAAACAAGACTCTGATTATTCTAACACATAAAGCTAATATCTAAAATATCTAACAAAAACGCACACACACACACACACATTCATACGCATTGCAGAAAGGGATAGAGTGAGGAAAGAGTGGGTTTAAGAGTGAAAGGATGAAATCTCCAGATTCCATATGCACTTAGACATGACCTGAACGAACCATCAAACATTAATTTAACCCTTCTATCGTTTTAAGCAGGTTATTAAATTTATATCAATGCACCAGTTCAGTTTTAGTCTGGGGGTAATTGCGTCTTTGCTTTTGCGTTCCTTTTGGGAATTCCTTTGGTCAGCGTCAAAGGGGTTCGTTCGTTGGTTATGTCTCCTCGTGTCTGGATAGATGTCTGTGGCGTGGATGCCGGATGGTTGAAGGTCTTTGAAGTTGAAAGCATGCGTTGCCGTGAATCGTGGACCGAAACTTTGCAGCAAAACTTAACTTAAAACCGAGACTTTCAATCGGAAAAGAAAGAATAACACAAAGAAAGAAAGAAAATGAGATACGGAAAAGAGCTATAGATGACTGGAAATGAATCTAACCCATCTGATCTTAATTTGGGTTGATCTGCTCGTCTGTTAACGTTACATGGTGACTAAACCATCATCTGCCGTCTCCGTCTTTGTTCTGCACTCGTTGAGAGCTCTTCTGTATCAGAACATTTTGAACGAACGAACTTTTTTTCCCCAACGCTCTGCGCTGGTTTTTAAAGGGTTTTTTAAAACAAAAAAGGTTTGTAAGAATACTCCTACAAATATGTCATGACTGCTGCTTTGTTTGCAAAGTCATAAATCATGTCTTCCCTGGGGGGTTTCTCTAATTTAAAGACCAGATGCAACAGTTTAGGCATGATTTCTAATTATCAGAATATGAAACATTTTACACAGATTTAATTCCAGCCATCTTGCTAGTTGTGTTCGTAAGATAGCATTGATATGAAACAGTACACACTTTCATTCACACATCTAATAATTATAATTATAACAATTACATGAATTATATGGGATTAAAGCATATTAAACGGACACATATATCGTAGAAACACATAGAATGATGTATGATGTTGTCCATTGAAAATTGTTCTTGAATGAGTTTTATGGATTTTGATATGTAAAAGTCTTTTGGTGTGTAAAGTGTATGGGCTTGGAAATACCCTGAGGTCATGGGTATTTCCTGCTGAAATCTGTTTGTCTCTCTCATGGGACCTTTGGTCTCGGTCATCTCTTAACCAGTCAGCGCTTCGGCAACAAAGCTAGTATTGACCAGTTATTTCGTTAGTGCTGGAGGTCAGTTTTAAACAGCCCGACTGGTTGGCGCCTTGCCCCGATGACAAGATGTATGAGGATCATGAGACGTTCTGAACAAATCTTCCTTCTGTTAACCAATAGAAGTCTTTGGTTACAGACTCTCTGGAGCCTGGGTGAGTTATGGCTCTGGTTTGTGATTTGAGTCTGGGATGTGAAGACTCTTTGTGGGATTATGTATGAACAAAATCACCTAAAAGCTTCAATTGTGTTTGGTTCGATACTCATTGTCGCTACAATGCATATTGTGATCTCTGATGCCTGTGTGAACATATATTTTATATATGTTATTTTATATATATTGTGTGTGTGTATATATATATATATATATATATATATATATATATATATATACATATATCACTCTCAACATCAACCTGCCACAGAACACAACACACACTCCTCCACAGGTCACCTTTCGGCGAAACCTACGCTCACTCTCACCCTCTCGTCTATCCTCTCTGGTCTCATCCACACTTCCTCCACCTGATCAGCTTTCAACACTAGATACTAACAGTGCAACTGATAATCTTTTCTCCACTTTAACATCCTGCTTGGACACCTTCTGCCCCCTTTCCTCCAGGCCAGCCCGCGCCACACCCTCTGCCCCATCTGATGTTCTCCGAGAACATCGTTCTAAACTCAGGGGTGCAGAGAGGAAGTGGCGCAAATCAAAAGATCCTACTGATCTTGGTCTTTATCAGTCCCTCCTCTCTTCCTTCTCTGATAATATCTCTACTGCTAAAATGACTTACTATCACAACAAAATGAACAATTCTTCAGACTCTCGCATGCTTTTCAAAACCTTCTCCTCTCTTCTCAACCCTCCTCCTCCTCCTCCTTCATCAACACTAAAAGCTGACGATTTTGCTACATTCTTTAAAAATAAAACAACCTCCATCAGCGGCCAATTTAGCAATCCACAAATTGACACACACACTTTTCCAGCTAACACACACTCTCTACCCTCCTTCTCTCTACTCTCAGAGACAGAAGTCTCCAATCTCCTCCTTTCCATTCGCCCTACCACCTGTCCGCTTGATCCTATTCCCACTAACCTACTTCAAGCCATTTCATCCTCAGTTGCACCCATACTCACACACATCATAAACACCTCTCTTCACACTGGTACCTTTCCCACAGCATTTAAGCAGGCTCGTGTAACCCCACTGCTTAAGAAACCCAGTCTAAATACAGCACATCTGGAAAATTACAGACCGGTATCTCTCCTTCCATTCGACGCGAAAACACTTGAACGAGTTGTTTTCAACCAGATCTCTTCCTTCCTTACACAGAACAACCTCTTGGACAACAATCAGTCTGGTTTCAAACGCGGACACTCAACTGAGACGGCCCTGCTCTCAGTAATTGAAGCTCTGAGACTGGCAAGAGCAGCCTCCAAATCCTCAGTTCTCATCCTGCTGGATCTGTCTGCTGCCTTTGACACAGTTAACCACCAGATCCTCCTGTCAATCCTAAAGACGAAGGGCATCTCGGGAACCGCACTCCAATGGTTCAAGTCTTACCTCTCAGGTAGGTCCTTTAGGGTTTCGTGGAGGGGTGAGGTGTCTAAGAAACAACATCTAGCTACTGGAGTGCCTCAGGGCTCAGTGCTGGGACCGCTTCTCTTCTCCATCTACATGACATCACTAGGATCTGTGATTCAGAAACATGGTTTTTCCTATCACTGCTACGCTGATGACACACAACTCTACCTCTCATTCCAGCCTGACGATCCGACGGTAGCTGCTCGCATCTCAGCCTGCCTGACAGACATTTCTAGCTGGATGAAGGACCACCACCTTCAACTAAACCTTGCGAAGACAGAGCTACTCGTGGTCCCGGCCAACCCAACACTTCACCACAACTTCACCATTCAGCTAGACTCGTCATCCATAACTCTATCTAGGTCAGCCAGGAACCTTGGTGTGGTAATTGATGATCAATTGAACTTCACAGACCACATTGCAAGAACTTCCCGGTCATGTAGATTTGCCTGGTACAACATTAGGAGGATCAGACCCTTCCTATCAGAACATGCTACTCAACTCCTTGTCCAAGCGCTTGTTTTATCCAGACTTGACTATTGTAACTCTCTCCTGGCTGGTCTTCCAGCTTGCACAGTCAAACCTCTGCAACTGATCCAGAACGCCGCAGCTAGAGTGGTCTTTAACGAGCCGAAAAGGGCACACGTGACTCCTCTCCTCACAAAATTGCACTGGTTGCCAGTTGCCGCTCGCATCAAATTCAAGTCACTGACGTTTGCCTACAGAACAACCACTGGTTCTGCTCCCTTTTACTTTAACTCTTTACTTCAGACTTACGTGCCATCCAGGAACTTGCGCTCTGCAAGTGAACGGCGTCTTGTGGTGCCATCTCAAAGAGGCACAAAATCTCTTTCTCGGACCTTTACCATGACTGTTCCCTGCTGGTGGAATGATCTGCCTAACTCAACCAGAGCGGCTGAGTCCATAGCCACTTTTAAGAAACGGCTGAAGACACTTCTTTTTCGACAGCACTTGATCCAGTAATACTAACACTTTCTCTCTACTACTCTATTCTATTCTGTTCTATAACTTAAAAAAAAAAAAAAAAATTGCGTTGAATTAAACTGAGAAGGGTCATAGCACTTGCATTTTGTTGTCCTACTGCTAGTTTAACTGCTTCTATTGTTCTCATTTGTAAGTCGCTTTGGATAAAAGCGTCTGCTAAATGAAATGAATAAATGAATGAATATATATATATGTTCACTGTTCACACACACACACACACACACAGTGTGTGTGATATATATATATACTTAACTGTTCACACACACACACACACACACACACACACACACACACACACACACACACACACAGTTCCATTGCAGGCTATTGTGAATCCCCACTTGTATAGGTAGAGATCGTTCAGAAAGTCCCCACTTGTATAGGTAGACATCGTTCAGAGTTGAGATTCCATCTTGGCATGTTTAAGTTTTTTTGTTGTTGCATATTTAAAGATATATTATGAAAAAAGACCTTAAAAGAAAATTGCGTATTTAATTTTTGTTTCTTCAAAATGACCAGATGAAGCAAGTCAACTTAAAAGTTTGAATTAGATCTACAAGAAAGGTCCACTGTTGGATGGTAACGAGCGACACATGTTTGGTTGCATTTAAATTGAGCAATATTTCAAACACTGACTATCTCTGTACATCATCATCCTAGAAACAAAGGAAATATAAAAAAAAATGACATGTCTATTGATTTTATTAGAGTAGAAATTATGTTTTAATTAGGCCACAACAGAGAATGAATTTCTTAAAGCAATAACTTTGCTGTAATGTCCACATCATAACGCTTCTGATGTTTTATAGTGCTTTCATTGTAAGTGTTATGATATTCTGTATTATTTGTTGGTATGGAACTGCTACTGAGTTACAGAAGAAATTATTAAGAAAAGTAGTAACAAGTAAATTGTTAGGGACTGCATAACCAAGCTTAGAAAGTATCTGTGAAGAGAGAGCGTTAAATAAGAAAAATAATATTATGAATGATAAGAGGATATTCTCGCCTCTGCTTTTGAACTGTTGCTGCCATTTTTTTTTTTTTTTTGATAACTGATGGGTTATATATATAGTTACATAATGAAGACAGACTTCACTGCCAGTTCACTTCACTGTTCACACACACACACACACACACACACAGCTCCATTGCAGCCTATGAGAGTCCCCACTTGTATAGGTAGAGATCGTTCAGAGTTTCAGATCCCCACTTGGCATGTTTTTTTAAAAATAAAAAAATGCATATTTGAAGTTATATTATGCAAAAGGAGCTTAAAAGAAAATTTTGTATGTAATTTTTGTTTCTTTAAAATGACCAGAAACACTAGTCCCCTCTGGTATGTGTGTGTGTGAGTGTGTGAGAAAGAGAGTGTGTGTGTGTGTGTGTGTGAGAGAGAGAGAGAGATAGAGAGAGAGAGAGAGAGAGAGAGAGAGTGTGTGTGTAGACGTACATTTGTATGGTCCTGCTGTAATCCTGATCTCTCCTCCATGATCCACACTACAAAACACATACAGTTAATCAGTAAACACACAACCAGACACACACACACTCACACACAAACCGATACACTCCACACACTCACTCACACACAAATACACTCACACAATCTCTCTCTCAATTAAATTATATTCCATTCAGAAAACTTTATTGTCATGACAATTAAATTTTGTATTGCCAAAGCATTAAAACAACATGTACATCTATGTACAGTAAAATAAAAATAACATTATATATATTCATGGGTAGATAAAGCAAAAATTATAATAATAACATAAATCAATAATAAAATAAAATAAATCAATAATAATAATAAATAAAGTATAATAGAGAAATCACGTAACGACTGAACTTAGAAATTTAACATTATATACGTGTGTATGTGTGTGTTTGTGTGTGTGTGTGTGTGTGTGTGTGTCTGATGGGGTGTGTGTTTTTGGGCTGTGAGTGAGTGTGTTTATTAGATGTTTGCTTGTTTCTGGTCATCATATTAATATTCATGTTTGCTGTGTGTCAAATTCCTTGTCGCAGGAGTTTCTTGTCTTGGAGGATCTCGTACTATCTTACGGGCTCGATGCCACTGATATTGTGTTCTCAGATGTTCTGCTCTCCGATCATAAACCTATTTTATTCTCCAGGGCCCAGAAACACCTCAGACCCCAGAGGGTTAAAGAACAGTGACGTTACTGCCTCATTACTGAGAAATATCCTGTAGCTTTTCAGTTGTGTTAGAAAAGCCATGTATGGGGGTTTCCGGTAAGTCCAATGGAGTAATGGACTTCCCCATTCAGTGTCCTTTAACTACCCCACCGAGTTTTACCTGACACACTACGAAAACTAACAAGACAACTTTTGAATAAGAGTACCTAAAGAGTATCTAAAAAGGTGAACATGAAAGCCGAGGCACTCGTTACACCAGACGAAGTGAACATGGCGGCACTAACAGAGCTGTTGGAAGAGCGGCCTTGGCAGCCAAGTTCAAGGCTGCAGTTTCAACATTAGAAGTATAACTTGACTGTGTGCAAGCCACAGTATCTGATCATGGACAGCGAATTACCACGCTGGAGTACCATCCATGCGGAGTCGCTAGATGAGCATGTTGAACGTCTAGAAACCTCCCTCGCAGCCTTAATGGAGAGCAACGCAAAGCTTAAAGCCAAGACTGCGGATCTAGAGGGCCGGAGCAGACGGAACAACATCAGGATCATCGGCGTGCCCGAGTCGATCAATGGCAGAAATATCTGACTAAAGTAAATATCCAGACCTCCAGTATTCTCTGACCCCTTCACCCACAATTTATAAAAAACGTCTCCAATTTAATTCAGAGTATAACTTACTTCTAACTCACAAAGTTGAAAAGCAATTGTTGAGTGCTAGGCAGCATTTTTTTTTTTTTTTTTGGTGAAAAAGCTGGCAAATCACTTGCGTTTCGATCTTGAACTGTCGGTGGTTCTAGACTGTCACCGTTAGAAGATTTAATTTTACATTTACATTTAGTCATTTAGCAGACGCTTTTGTTCAAAGCGACTTACAAATTTGGACTAAATTAAGCGAGTCATCGTGAAGAGGCAAAAAACAATGCAAGAAGTGCTCAAAATACGAAGTTCAGTCATTGTTCAGAGTAGCATAAGCGAGGACATAAAAGAAAAGGAAAGGTAGGATATAAAGGAAAAGGAAAGTTTTTTTTTTTTTTTTTTTTTTTTTATGAAGTTAAGTGCTCACGGAAGAGAAGGGTTTTCAGTTGTCTTTTGAATGTTGCCAGGGGATCATTTTAAGGATCATAGTTTCCAACCTAGAGGAAATTAATTCTATTTCTTTCAAAATACTATTCTAATCCTTATTCCTCAGAATGTAAATCAATAATGTGGAATGGCCCAAGCACTTCTGATCAACTAAAATTCCCCTGCGTTAACGATGGCTCCACAAATGATTTGGGCAGGCCTGTGTCTACCACAGAAATATAAGAGGCAATTGATTTCAATTCAATGGCAAATCTCCTGGCCCTGATGCCTTTACCATCGTATTTTATAGACTTTCTCCTCCGTTTAGGCCCAATTCTACAAAGAGTATATAATGAGGCCTTTCTTTCAGGCCGGCTCCTAACAACCATGTCTGAGGCATCCATTTCATTGTTGCTTAAGAAAGATAAAGATCCACTGCTTTGCAGTAGCTACAGGCCAATTTCATTGTTAAATGTGGAATTCTATGTAAGGTTCTTGCCCTTCGCCTTCAGCCAGCGTTGCCTGCTGTTGTTTCCCCTGACCAGACAGGTTTCATGACTGGGAAACACTCATTTAATAATACCAGAAGACTTTTTGATACCATCATTGATGCTGAGAAGGCATTTGACAGAGTATTTATTTATTTATTTTTTAAATAAATTTTGTTTCAGCTCCAATTTTTTATCATGGATTTGATTACTATACTCCTCCCCTGTAGCATCTGTGCAAACCAATGCAACACTTTCTAAAGCCTTTCCCCTTCATTGAGGCACACGCTAAGGTTGCCCCCTTTCGCCTCTATCATTTGCTTTGGCTATTTGGCCATTTGGTTGTGAAGTGAGGAAAAGTTTGAGGGCATTACCTGGTTTTGAACCTCTTATAAACAGTCCCTTTATGAAGACGACTGTTCTGGAGACTTTCTTAATACTGTGGTTCAATAGTGGTGTGATCGCGGAGTGTGCATCGGTTAGAATGCAAAGAAATAGGCTGGATGGATCTTTATGGTTGTTTATTTTTAGAGGGGAGAGTATAGAATGACTAGTTACATGTGCGTGTGTGGTTCTGTAACAAAACAGACAATAAAAAAGAATATTATCTACCATTTACATTGACTTACTATGATGACACAAATAATAACAAAAATAGTAGTGTAAATATAACCTGGGAAAATGTGAATTTAACCAAAAGAAGATAATAGGTAGAATTCACCATATATTCACTGTAATAATGCAGTCACATGCTATCACGTAGGCCCAAAGCCTTCACCACTACGCAGAACTACTGCTATTACACATAAATGGACACTACTATACTACTAATCAACAGAATTGACATACAGATGACTGCTCTAGTATAATAGAATGCTAACAACCAACAAAACATAAAATAGAATGAGCATTAAGTGCGCAGGAAAAACATGACTTGTCTTAGCATCTTAGCTCAATTGCTAACAATGATGAAAGTGTAAAAATAATGTCAAACATACTCTATTAACACTCTTATACACTTTACCATTACAGACATTGCACAGCCAAACACCCACCTGTCTCATGGACGCACACAGAGAAGAAAGAAAAAGAACGAGGGAACATACAACTATCGCCGATGCTCAGGGCCGACTAACTAAACACAGAAGCTTTCCTTATTCACAAAATGGCTGCGCCCATAGTGGTCGGCCTGGGAACTGCATGCAAACTAAAAATACTGTATATAAACAGTCTTGTCCTTTTAACAACGACCTTCTTTTATATATAGCTAACCCAATTTCATTGTTACCGCCAATCTTCAAGATTTTTGTATCATTTGGCAAACTCTGGTCACAAATTGTATCTTCAAAAGAGCTAATTGTTCCCTATCAATTTAGCAGCTGAGACACTTTCCCAACTTTCCCAACATACTTTTAAAGTGGTCTCAAGAAGGATTAAGATATCTAGGCGTATTCATCACTAAGATCACAAAGATATCTCTAGAAAATGTTTTAATTCTTTTTACATGCCCAGAGAGCTCACAACAGTGATTATAGCTGCTGTGTACATTCCACCTAATGCTAATGTTAGCACAGCGCTCTCTCAGCTATACATTATTATAAATAAACAAATGCAGGCTCATCCAAAGGGAGCTTTTATTGTGGCAGGGCACTTCAATCAAGGCTGCCTCAAGTCTGTGCCTCCTAACTTTGTACAGTATGTACGGTGCTCAACCAGAGGGAATAACACATTAGATCACGTCTATTCCAACTTGAAGCAAGCCTTCAGGACAGTACCCTTCCCACATTTGGGCATGTCGGACCATCTTTCACTGTTCCTGGTCCCTGCATACACTCCCCTTAGGAGAAAATCAAAACCTGCCATAAAGAACGTTCAAACCTGGCCTGATGGAGCACTCTCTCAGCTCCAAGATTGTTTTGAGCGTACAGAGTGGAGCATATTTGAGCAACTAGATCTACAGGAGCGCACAGAGACTGTACTGTACTGAGCGCACAGAGACTGTATGGGGTCTCTTCGCTGATCGATTGCTCCTGTCTGCCTCGCTGCCTGCTGTGAGTGTGTTTGCTTCGGTGCTGTAAGCTCCGTTTAAGCCTCATATTTCTTTGTTTTGAACCATCATTTACTACAATTTCTAGTTGTTTATACTACTAAAATGCATCTTATCCAACATCTCAGATTAACCTGACATCGCTAGCTTCCGTTACTACTAGCACAACACGCTAGTAATTCGCTAGCCTGTTAACGCGCCACCCGTGCGTTCAGCTATTTTTATTTATTTATTTTTCTCTCGCGCGCCCGCGCCTTTGAGTTCATAAAAAGCTCAGGTGAGTAATGTGGCAGGATGTGTGAATCTTGATAGGTATTTTGAACGTACAAACACACTTCCAGATACATATGCACGCACACATGTGCACATGGAAGCCCGAAGCGCAGAGGACGGAAAGGACGCAAGAATGCCCATATACGGGAAACAGCAATGTTACCAAAAACCCCCTCAGAGACAATGGATGGTTGATGTTGCAAGTCTCAGTCATGAGACTTGAGTTCCTCTGGAAAAAACCCAAGAAACTGCATTGGAACAATGTACTCAGTTCCGTATAAATATGACCGCATTTTTACAGTTAAGGGCTGCATTTTTTGATTTTGATGTTCGATTGCATACCTAGAGAGGAATCAAACCTCTTCTAGTATTATCCTGGCTGAATTTCTTTTGGTTTGAACTGCTCTGCTGTATTATTGTAACTTGGTAAATCTCGGATGAGAACGAGTTCATATTTACTCGAATTGCTTGAACTGCTAATAAGGTAATTAGTCTTTGTAATATTCACTCATACAGGACTGCCCTGTTGAGATTGAATAAGCTGAAGTTTTATATCCTGTAACATTTTCTTTTTGATTTGCTACAATTATTGATTTTTGTATTACCAGTGTTTTAATCTTTTGTATAAATACATTTTTATTTCTAAAGACAATCACTGTTAAGTCTTACTTCAGCTTTTACAAACAGTTCTAATAACAATAGACAGAGCAATACATTAATCCTTTATCATCGAAGATAACAAGGGTTCCAAGAGCGATTCAGCTGGAAAGTAAGCATGATTTTAATTCATATGTCTAATTAGTAATGTTTATTATTGTTTCCTTGGGAGTGTAGGGACTACACCTAGATTTACTGGTATAAATGATAACAAGCAAGTTGAGGGAATAATTTCCTATTCTGACCTGACAGCAAAAGATCACCTAGACACATTGATACTAGGGGTTAATCAGGAACGTGAGAGCAATACCAGATCTCACCACAGTAAGAATCAGTCAACAAACACGGTGAGTAATGTCTTGTCCTGTTATTGTCACCTGCACTTCATGTCACATGTTTAGCATAGCCTTCTCTGTCGGCAATATAGGATTTATATGTGATAAATGTAAGGAGACAGTTAGGTTGACGGAGAAGATTTCAGAATTAGAGACACACATCCAAACGTTAATTGAGGATAGTAAGAGTGCAAGAGATTTAAATACTGCTTTGGATGCGCCTAGCATAGTGAACTCTTTACATGAGTCGGTTCTGGCTGAAGTAGAGCCTGCGCAGCCGGGCAAATGGGTGACAGTGAGGGATCGCTCTAGTCGCGGATAAAAAAAACACTCTTCCGTTCTGATTACCATAACAAATCGATTTGCCCCGCTCAGTGAAACACCCACTGAGAATGATTGTGCCCTAGTTATTGGCGATTCTATTACACGGAACGTTAAAATAAAGACATCAACCACCATAGTCACATGTTTGCCGGGAGCCAGAGCGCCTGACATCAAAGCAAATTTAAAAGTGCTGGCTAATGCTAATCGTAAATTCTCTAAGATTATTATTCATGTCGGCACTAATGATGTTTGACTCCACCAGTCGGAGATCACCAAAATTAACATTAAAGAGGTGTGTGAACTCGCAAGTACGATGTCAAGGACTGTAATTTGCTCTGGCCCCCTTCCTGTTTGCAGGAGTGATGAGATAGTTAGTAGATTGTGTTCGCTTAACGGTTGGCTGTCTGAGTGGTGTCCGCTTAATAATATAGAATTCATAGACAATTGGAAAAGTTTTTGGGGCAAACCTGACCTGTTGAAAAGAGATGGTATTCATCCCTCCTGGATGGTGCTGCTCTTCTCTCTAGTAATATGGCACATAGTCTTAGAGCTCAAACATGACAATCTGGGGCTCAGGTCAGGAAGCAGACAGACTGGCTTAACCGACCGTCTGCTAGCGGCCTCGCGTCACCCAGGTCAGATAAATCCCATCACATAGAGCCTCTTTCACCTAGCTATCATCAAATAGAGACTGTGTCTGTTCCCCGAACTTGGAAATCCAAAAAAACGTTTAAACCCATCTAAGGTTAAAAATTTAATTGATGTTCAACAAATAAAAACCAGCTATAATACAGATGAGCAAATGCTAAAGCTCGGGTTGCTGAATATTCGATCGCTTACTTCAAAAGCACTCGTTGTTAATGATATGATTTCAGATAATAACCTAGATGTGCTGTGTTTGACAGAAACCTGGCTAAAACCAAACGATTACATTACTTTAAATGAGTCCACCCCGCAAGATTACTGTTATAAACATGAACCTCGTCTGAAACGCAAAGGGGGAGGTGTTGCTGTAATATATAGTAATATTTTCAAAATCACTAAGAAATCAAGTTTTAAATATAATTCTTTTGAAGCATTGGTGCTTAATGTAAAAATATATAGTGTAAACGATAAATCACATTTGAGATTTATGCTGGCTACTCTATACAGGCCACCAGGGCACCATACAGACTTTATCAAAGAATTTGCGGACTTTCTATCAGAATTAATATTGACTGCAGATAAAGTACTAATTGTTGGTGATTTTAATATACACATCGATAATGAAAAAGATGCATTGGGATTGGCATTTAAAGACATTGTAAACTCAATTGGAGTTAGACAACATGTGTCAGGACCTACTCATCGTCGTAATCATACTCTAGATCTAATATTATCACACGGAATAGATGTTGATGCCGTTGAAATTCTGCAGCAGAGCGATGACATCTCAGATCATTACCTAGTCATGTGTAAATTATATTTAGCCAAGGCTGCAAAGCCGACTCCGTGTTTCAAATATGTTAGAACTATCACTTCTGCCACTAAAGATAGCTTTAATAATAATCTTCCTGATCAGTTTCATTATCTCAGCATCCCAGATAGCTTAGAAGAACTTGATATTGCAACAGAAACTTTTAACTCTCTCTTTTCCAGCACTTTAGACACAGATGCTCTGTTGCGCTTAAAGAATTTTAAAGAAATTAGTCCAACGCCGTGGTACAACGAGCACACTCGGGCCCTTAAGAGAGCAGCCAGAAAAATGGAACGCAACTGGAAGAAAACAAAACTAGAGGTATTTAGCATTTCATGGAAAGAGAGCTCGATTACTTACAGAGAGGCTTTAAAAGCTGCTAGATCTGCTTATTTTTCAACCCTATTAATTTTCAACCCTATTCAACCCGATCTCGAATCTACTCTTATCATCCGATCATGGTTGTATCTCTCTATTAGTGTTACTCGATCTTAGTGCTGCATTTGACACCATTGACCACAACATTCTTTTAAATAGACTAGAACAGTGGTTCTCAACTCCAGTCCTCGGGACCCACTGCTCTGCACATTTTGTTTGTCAATGAGAGCATATGTCGTAATATAGATATATTTTTAAGATGGAAAAATGCGGTTTTACAGATACTAGACACGTGACTTTCAAATGAAAGATTAGTATCAAAGAGCACACACACAGGTTCCAGTTCCAGTTCCCTTTCGAGGGAACTCGCGATGCGTCAATGACGCTTTGGGAACGCTCCTGCGTGATTGTGTCTGAAGCACCTATGTCAACTAGTCCAATGGCGAGAGTGGGCGTCACGGGCGGGTGACGTGAAGACCAGGAAAGGATAAAGGACATCCGGTTTAGAACCGCGCCAGCTTCTGTGCCTCAGCAAGCGCTCTGTGTTATACTGTCTGTTTTATTTATTGTTGTCTGTCTCTATATCAGTCAAAAGCAATAAGATATTATGGCGAACAAACAACCTTAGATCGTGTGTTTCTCCCTGCCCTCTTTCTTTACGGGTGGGGATACACACGATGTATGTGTTGTTTGTTTGGAACGGAGCATGATCTGTCAGCGCTCGAGGGCGCTGACTACGAGCATTGCGAGTTACTATTGCTTTACTCGCTCCGTTCCCGCTTGTCACTCTTTGAGGAGGGTGTTCAGGCTCGCGTTCCTCGCAGTACCGGCCCTGTGTTGCCGAGGCAGCACGGAAGCCGGTATTGTGGGGTTCGCAAATGGATCTCGCGGAGGGGTTAGAGACGGGCTCCGCCTTTTCTCTGCCTTTTCCCGGGGGATCCAGCGCGCTCTCTCTCTGGTTCGGAAGCCCGCGCCGCGGCTTCTTCCGCCCTGGTTAGAGAGCCCGGTGTTTCAGCAGTCTATCTCCGAGGAGGTAGATGTGTTGAGCATCAATGCAGTCCACAACCACAAGCATATATATATATATATAGACAGGAGTATGGGGAGCAAACATCTGTGGATCGTGTGTTCCTCCCTGCACTCGATTCACGCGATTCATGTGTTGTTTGTTTGGGGGTGGAGCATGCACGGTCAGCTCTAGTGAAAGGGGACTGTTCATTCATAAATTCCCGACGTGTAACATTTGCACTATCGAGAGTTTAGCTCTGCTCCTTATGGCTTTCTTCTCGAGGGAAGAAAGTCAATAAAGATTCTTTGGCTCGGATCTCGCGTGTGCTGAGGCAGCGCGTAGATTACGTGGTCTGCATTAAGAATAATAATGGATGGGCTATGGTCATTCATGAAAATTACCCACGTGTGTAGCACTATCGGGAGTTTCCCCATGCTACTGTTTATTTAAAAAAAAAAAAAAAAAAAAGACTGCAATAAGAGTCCAGTGGTTATGCAAATGCAATGCATTTATTAAAAAATAAATAAATAAAATTGTGTATTGCAAGCTATGAATTTATGATTATTTTATTGCATGTTGAAACTATTTTTTATATATAAGCCTATATATAAATATATATTCAGCCTTTCATCTAGACTATATTAAATTGTCTGGTTGATTTTTTGCTGTTTGATTCTGAGGAATTAAATAAGTGGGCTGCATTTAAAATGTGCTATTCTGACTTTCATTAGTTAGATTCATGTATATGTTCAGTAATTCATCCAGACCGTGTTAACTTGTCTGGTTGATCTTTTTCTATATTTAATTTTGAGGAATTAAATGGTATAATTTGGTGCTACAGTTGTCCACCTCCGAGGAGATGGATGTGCTGAGCATCGAGTTAAGGGAATTGAAGATTCTACATCTCAATCTTCTGTGGACAATGAGTTTAGAGTTTATAACTTTGCAATTGGGGCTGCTGGGCGGAGCAGCTCTAGCCATTAACAAACTCATTGTACAGGCAGAGTGTAATTTCCTGTGCTCCCCCTCAGAAAGATTGGGGACCAGAATGGCATTCTCAACAGAAGCCTTTAAAGCAGAAGATGGATCTGAGGACTGTTTTTCTGTGAAAAAGGTTTTCAGCCAAGGTCCTGATGCCACTGGTGTCAGACCTCTGAGGGCAACCCCGACCGGGGTGGAGCGGTGTACACCTCATTATACGGTGCCCGCCCCACCTCGGTGCCCTCAGGAGGCCGTTCTGCCAACCCCGCACCCTTGGTCTCGGGGCGCAGCGGTTTCCAGCGAGCACATGGCTCAGTGTCACCACGACACTGTGTCAAACTCGCACCCTCTGAGGGGGGTTCAAAAAGAGTCAGTTCGGTTGTTTCCTGCCAGGATGCTTCAGGTCACCGAAGTGGCTGTTACAATAACACCAGAGGCCAGTCTCGAGAGACTGGTAACCGTAGTAGATTTTCTGACAGAGTGGAAGAATCTGCCGAATATATCTTCATGGGTCCTGCAGACAATAGAGAGAGGTTACAGAATACAGTTTAGTTTTCCTCCACCTCGTTACAACTGGGTGCTACTCGCGTTAGTACATCCCGAGCAGGCTCTGGTAATGGAGCAAGAAGTAGAGTCTCTATTAGCGAAGGGAGCTATAGAGCAGGTGTACTCTCCCGACAGAGAATCGGGGTTTTACAGCCGCTACTTTATTGTTCCGTAAAAGGATGGGGGGCTGCGTTCCCATTTTTAGATCTTCGTCTGTTGTATCGTGCAGTCATGAAACTCAAGTTCATTATGCTCACACTCAAACAGATTGTGACTCTTTTCAGATCCGAGGATTGGATAGTCACAATAGATTTAAAAGGTGCTTACTTCCATCTTCCCTCAACAAAGGAAATTCCTGAGGTTTTCTTTTGGGGGCAAAGAATACCATTATCGGGTGCTTCCATTCGGTCTAACTCTATCACCCTGCATGTTCACGAAGTGCGTAGATGCAGCTCTGGCCCCGCCAGGCTGCAGGGCTACGCATTCTGAACTACATCGATGACTGACTGATTCTGGCGGAATCGGAGCAGTTATATGGTTATATGCGTTATACGCGCCTTGGTTATATGGAGGAATACTGGTTCCTATCTCACATGAGCAGTCACGCATTGTGAAACAGTTCGAGAAACTGTTGAGCCTCAAGCAGCAGCGTCCAATGTGATACCCTTTGGCCTACTGTATATGAGACTCTCGCAGTGTTGGCTCAGAACCAGGGGGTTCTCCCCGAGGGGAAACCCACTTCGTACGATCAAGATCACGCGGCGGTTTCTCCGCGCCTTGGTTATATGGAGAAATTATTGGTTCCTGTCTCACGTGAGCAGTCACGTATTGTGAAACAGTTTAAGAAACTGTTGGGCCTCATGGCAGCAGCGTCCAATGTGTTTCCCTTTGGCCTACTGTATATGAGACTCTCGCAGTGGTGGCTCAGAACCAGAGGGTTCTCCCCGAGGGGAAACCCACTTCGTACGATCAAGATCACGCGGCAGTGTCTCCGCGCCTTGGTTATATGGAGGAAATACTGGTTCCTTTCCCAGGTTCCGGTGTTGGGAGCTCTTTGCCATCGAGTTGCTATCTCGACAGATGCTTCCCTCACTGGCTGGGGAGCGGTATTGGGAGGCCGCTCATCTCAGGGCCTGTGGAGGAGTCATCATATTTTTGGCACATATATTACCTGGAGATGATGGCAGTCTTCAATGCGTTGAGACATTCCTCCCAGACCTGAGGGACCATCATGTGCTTGTCCTTACAGACAACACGTCAGTGGTCTCTTACATAAATATGTAGGAGCAGACATCCTGTTGAGGCAGGGGCTGAGGCCCGGGGAATGGAGGCTCCACACCGAGGTGGTGGAGCACATTTTGGGGGGTTTATGGCCAGGCACAAGTGGATCTGTTCACGTCTCAGGATACGACGCATGGTCCACTTTGGTTCTCCCTCACACACCCAGCTCCCTTGGGGCTGGACGTTGTGGTATGGACATGGCCGAGGCTACGTCTGTACATCTCTCCCCGATTATTCTGCTCCAAGGAGTTCTGGAGAAGGTCCACCGGGACGGAATAAGTCTACTATTTGTAGAACCGTACTGGCCGGTCTGATTGGTTCTCAGACCCGGTGTCTCTACTCGATGGCTCTCCCTTGGAGATTCCAGTCAGGAGGGACCTTTGGTTTTAAGTGGGAGGGGCGACCCTTCACCCCAGCCCAGATATATGGAACCTGTGGGTTTGGGCTCTGAGGGGGCCAAACTCATTGACTTGGTCTCTCAACTGAGGTTGTGGAGACCATACTTCACTCCAGAGCTCTCTCCACGAGGAAACTTTATGTATTTAGTGATGGGTTTTCACTTCATATTGCGGGTCTCGGGCCCAGTTACTGCCCGATTGGTACAGTGCTGGAGTTACTGCTTGCTTGTTTTTCCGCAGGGTTATCCCCTTCCACACTGAAGGTGTACGTGGCAGCCTTAGTGCCTTCATGTCCCTTTTGGTGGTATTTCCCTGAGGAGGGGGAGAAAGGGGGGACCTTTGGTTGTTTCCTCCGTGGTGATTTTAGACCAGGACAGGAGTATGGCGGCTTAGAAGCCTTATTATATATATGTAGATATCCCTGTAGGGTGTGGTATGCGGCAGGCTGGTCCTCTCCGCTCACATTCGTAAGGTTTTGCAACTTCGACCTGGGTGCTTCCCCAGGTTCTCCAGTTCTCTTGTCTTAGTTGTGCAGTATTCACACAGACAGGTTCTGGTTCGTATGGCGTGTTGGGCATTCTGCTTCCCAAAGCGTCATTGACGCATCGCGAGTTCCCTCGAAAGGGCACGTCTCAGGTTACGACTGTAACCATAGTTCCCTGAGAAGGGAACGAGACGATGCGTCACTTTGCCATACTTTCTACATCCCTGTGATCGACATGCTTCGGCCCTTTTCGAAGCTAGCGCGGTTCTAAACCGGATGTCCTTTATCCTTTCCTGGTCGTCACGTCACCCGCCCGTGACGCCCACTCTCGCCATTGGACTAGTTGACATAGGTGCTTCAGACGCAATCACGCAGGAGCGTTCCCAAAGCGTCATTGACGCATCGTCTCGTTCCCTTCTCAGGGAACTATGGTTACAGTCGTAACCTGAGACGTTTTCTTCCAGTTGCGTTCCATTTTTCTGGCTGCTCTCTTAAGGGCCCGAGTGTGCTCGTTGTACCACGGCGTTGGACTAATTTCTTTAAAATTCTTTAAGCGCAACAGAGCATCTGTGTCTAAAGTGCTGGAAAAGATATCTTTTATCACGATCATGGTTGTATCTCTCTATTAGTGTTACTCGATCTTAGTGCTGCATTTGACACCATTGACCACAACATTCTTTTAAATAGACTAGAACAGTGGTTCTCAACTCCAGTCCTCGGGACCCACTGCTCTGCACATTTTGTTTGTCTCCCTTATTTAACACACCTGAACCAGATCATCAGGTCATTAGGAGAGACTCCATGAACTGAACTGAACTGAGTGTGTCAGATAAGAGAGACATACAAAATGTGCAGAGCAGTGTGTCCCGAGGACTGGAGTTGAGAACCACTGGACTAGAAAACTATGTTGGCATTAGTGGAAATGCACTAGCATGGTTTAAATCATACTTATCTGACTGTTATCAGTTTGTAGCAGTAAATGAAGAGATGTCTCATCGATCACAAGTTCAGTATGGCGTACCTCAAGGCTCAGTACTAGGACCGCTGCTGTTCACTCTGTACATGCTACCATTAGGAGATATCATTAGGAAACATGGAATTAGCTTCCACTGTTATGCTGATGATACTCAGCTCTATATTTCTTCAAAACCTAACGAAACTTATCAATTCACAAAATTAACGGAATGCATAGCTGATACAAAAAAATTGGATGACTCGTAATTTCCTACTTCTAAAATCTGAAAAAACAGAGTTTCTAATTATTGGACAAAAAACTTCCTTACGTAATAATCTAGAATACTGTCTAACACTTGATGGCTGCTCTGTTAAGTCTTCGTCATCGGTTAGGAACCTGTGTGTGTGTGTGTGCTCTTTGATACTAATCTTTCATTTGAAAGTCACGTGTCTAGTATCTGTAAAACCGCATTTTTCCATCTTAAAAATATATCTATATTACGACATATGCTCTCATTGACAAATGAGGAACAGTTAGTTCATGCGTTCATGACCTCAAGGCTAGATTATTGTAATGCTCTACTGGGTGGTTGCCCTGCACGCTTAATAAACAAACTACAGCTAGTTCAAAACGCAGCAGCTCGAGTTCTTACCAGAACCAGGAAGTATGATCATATTAGCCCGGTTCTGTCAAAACTGCATTGGCTGCCTATTAAACATCGTATACATTTTAAAATATTGCTGATTACTTACAAAGCACTAAATGGTTTAGCTCCGCAGTACTTGAGCGAGCTCTTAACGCATTATAGTCCTTCACATCTATTGCGATCTCAAAATTCCGGCCAGTTAATAATACCTAGAATATCAAAACCGACTGCTGGCGGTAGATCCTTTTCCTATTTAGCACCAAAACTCTGGAACAGTCTTCCTAACATTGTCCGGGAAGCAGACACACTCTGTCAGTTCAAAGCCAGATTAAAGACACATCTCTTTGACCTAGCATACAAATAACACATTATAGACTCCTATAATTCAGTGTTAGGCTGCATAGATTAGGTCAGCCGGAACCGGGAACACTTCCCATAAATCCTGATGTACTCGTTACATCATAAGAAGAATGGCATCTACGCTAATTTTAGTGTCTGTGTTTATCCCGAGGTTTTCCCGCAGCCTGCCGGATCCAGGCCGTATCCAGATCTGACGAAGGACCTTCGCCTGGACCCGATGACAACGCAGTGCTGAAGTGCCAACTAGTATCTCCCTATGGAGGATCCCTTTACCACCCTACAGATAAGGCGTTGTCGGGAAAATTAGTTTCGCATTCCTACCCCGAAGCGACAAAATAAAATAAAATTCTTTATCAAAATTTATAAGGAAAGACAAGTACTTTGTTTAGGCTTGGCTTGTAGGGAATTCCAAACCTGCGCACGTATATTCAAACGCACATAACTATAGAACCCATTCTAAATGCGCAATGCCCATCAGCGTTTCTCACAGGTTCACGTTTAAAGTCTGTGTAGAGAGAATGGTGTCGTCTTAGTGGCCCCTAATTTAATAAGAAATGATTGTTGCAACGGAAGCAAATCAATCAAAACTAACTTTAGCTGGAAAATAACTTTATTAAAGAACCGCTATAAAGCCAAAACAATCTCTGTTACCTTAAATGATACGCTTATCTATGTAAAGCTGCTTTGAAACAATCTACATTGTTAAAAGCACTGTATAAATGAAGATGACTTGACTTGACTACTGTTCTACATAAAAAGCTGTACTGATAATGTCACAGTGGAGAAGTGCATCCGGATATATGCTAACCAAAAACCTTGGATGACCTCAAACGTCCGGACACTCCTGAGAAACCGGAACTATGCTTTCAAGTCGGGTGATAAAGAACAGTACAGGGTGGCGATGGCAGAGCAGCGGAGAGGCATTAAAGCTGCTAAGACGGCCTATAAAAGGAAAGTGGAAGAACATCTCGTCAATAACAACTCAAGGATGGTGTGGCAGGGGATACAGAGCATTACCAACTACAAAGGGCCCTCCCTTGTCGCTACCATCACCGATGTATCACTGGCTGAGGAATTGAATATTTTTTTTCCTGCTTCGAGAGTGAGGCACCACACACAGCAGCGCGACCACCACAGACCTTCAGTCACAGCACACTCACGCTCCAGGAGCATCAGGTGAGGCAGGTGTTGAAGACTGTGAATACAAAAAAAGCAGCTGGTCCAGATGGGTTACTTGGTAAAGTACTTTTTGCCTGTGCCGACCAGCTAGTGGGAGTTTTGACTAGGCTGTTCAACCTCTCACTGTCACAGGCTACCATCCCTCAGTGCCTGAATTCAGCAACCATCATACCTGTTCCAAAGTCCTTGGTTCCAAAGTGTCCAAATGACTATAGACCTATCGCTTTAACATCAGTTGTTATGAAATGCTTTGAGAGGCTCATCTTGCATCACATCAAGGCCTGGCTTCCCCCAAACTTAGATCCATATCAGTTTGCATACAGAGAAAACAGATCGACGGAGGATGCCATCAATACAGCTCTACATACAGCACTTAGCCACCTGGAGCAGCCAGGGAGTTATGTCAGGATGCTGTTTATAGATTACAGCTCGGCATTTAACACCATTGTTCCTGATATCCTAGTGGATAAGCTGACCACCATCGCTATCCCCCCTTCCATTTGTGCCTGGATTAAGAACTTCTTGACTGACCGCCCTCAAATGGTTAAGGTAGGCACCATCTGCTCCCCTACTCTGTCTCTCAGCACAGGCTCTCCCCAGGGCTGTGTGCTGAGCCCTATTCTGTATTCCCTGTATACGTATGACTGTACATCTATACACTCCTCAAATACCATCATTAAATTTGCCGATGATACTACGCTCATCGGTCTCATCAGCGGGGGGGATGAGTCTGCATACAGGGACGAGGTAAACAGGTTGGTTGACTGGTGCTCTGAACATAACCTACTGCTTAACACCAGTAAAACCAAAGAAATGGTTATAGACTTCAGGAAAAACAAGGGGGAACCAGATCCACTGAACATCAATGGGGATTGTGTTCAGCGTGTTTCCTCTTATAAATTCCTAGGTACACACAATACCGACGACCTCTCCTGGTCTGCTAACACTTCTGCTGTGGTAAAAAAAGGCTCGGCAACGACTCCACTTTCTAAGGATACTTAGAAGAAACCACCTAGAAGAGAAATTGCTAGTGGCCTTTTATCGCAGCACTATTGAGAGTGTTCTGTCATATGGTATCACGGCCTGGTATGCCAACTGTAAAGTGGCGGACAGGAAAAACCTGCAGAGGGTCATACGGACAGCACAATACATCACTGGCAGTCACCTACCCTCACCGGAAGATATCGCCAGCATACGGTGTCTCAGAAGAGTTAAGGCTATTACTGCCGACTCCTCACACCCAGGTCAGCACCTGTTCAACCTCCTGCCCTCTAGAAGAAGGTACAGGTGCATTAAGTGCAGGACCAACAGACTGAAAAACAGTTTTTATCCTTGGGCCATCAGGACACTGAACTCATAATACATGTGTACAATATGGAGTGAGCTGTAGTCTCTATTTCTTATATTTTTATATATTTCTTATATATTGTTTTAACAATTTTTATATTTATTATGCACAGGCCGTAGAGCATTGCAATTTCATTGTATACTTGATGTACATTGACAATAAAGATTCTTATTCTTATTCTTATTCTTTAATTGTTGTTTATAAGGCAGGTATAGATAAGTGGTCCTTTCTTCCTATCTCGTTAATTGGCCGTATTAACTTGGTTAAAAGGACAATTTTACGAAAATTTTTATATCTCTTCCAGCATATACCCATTCTCATTAACAAATAATTTTTTGTCACACTTTTTTTGTGGTGCGGCAAGTGTGCACAGATTAGGAAAATTGTACTTGAACTCCCAAAGTACAAAGGGGACCTCGCTTTACCAAATTTTTAACAGTATTACAGGGCCTGTAATAGCAATAAGCTTTCGTATTGGACCAACTCCTCAAGAGCTTCTGATTACCCTATTTGGGGCCGAATGGAATTGTCATCCTCAAAATTATCCTTTCATTTTGTGGTTTGCGCTCAGTTTCCTAGAAATTGTAAAAAATGTCTCTGACAGTTTAATAGTAGCCCATACTCTTAAAATATGGGTTCAATTTAGGAAGCATATTGGATTAATCAGACCATCTGCTCTGGCTCCTATAGTAAACCATTTATTTTTTCTACCATCATGTTCTGATCCAGTTTTTTGTGACTGGTCTTCTACGGATCCCAGTACCATCGAGCAGTCTTTATGATAAAGGAATATTTTTTTCCTTTTCAGAATTTTCAGAAAAGTTTTCACTTCATAAAACGGATCTTTTTCGCTTCTTTTAGATCAGACATTTTGCACAAAATCAGTTTCCCCAGCTTTCTAATTTTCCCTCTGATTCTAAAATTCTACCCATTTCTGTCTGAGCTAAGAGAAAGAATGGTGTCCACACTTGGGTTAATCTCTGTCGTTTATGAATTAATAGATTCATTAAATCCTTTGTGCGTTTTTATAGGAGAGTGGGAGAAAGCAAAAATGAAGAGTTATTTTGTAGGAAAATCATGGAAATGGTTTGTGATTAATATCCTGTTGTTTGTTATATTTTCTTTGTCTTTGTGTGTTTTGGTTCTTTTGCTGTTGTAGGCTGTCAGGACCTCTGAAATAACTGAAATCATTTTGCAAAGTGATATGGAACTGTAATGCAGTCAAGACCTGCGTATGAAATGGGAGCTCTAGCGCAAGTTCTCAGGGAAGACTCTAATATCACGTCATTCATTAATCACGTCATTCATTATCCACAGATCTAGCCAATCACTACTCGACATATGGAGTATTTAAGCCCGTTTAACACTCACTACTACATTTGCAGAAACTGACGCCGGCATTCACTCACCCGTGTCTCGATTGCAACCATAATGACACAGAATTTTAAACTCACCGACTCTGGTGGCCGTTCTCGAGCCCCAGGTCAGAGCGGATCGAGACCCGTGTGTAGGAAGCCAGCGCATGGCAATTCTCCTTCCCGGGGCTAAAAACAGCAATCTGAGGAGAGATGATCTCCTCCTACTGCCGTTCAAGTTTTTCAAGTGGGTTTTCAAGTTTTCTGTAGGTGCTTTGTTCCACCAGCCACTGTTAATGTGTCCCCTCTACTAAGATCAAACTTCATTCAAGGTAAGGATATTACCTTGGTTACTCTGCTGCTCCCTTCAACAGCGGCAGAGCAACAAATGGTGGACTGCGGTGACGTGGCAGTTTTCTTAAAAACTGCTGATCCTTCTGCATTTACAGAGACGATATTTGCCAAACATTTCCCAATCGCCGGGAAGATCTCGATTTATGCCAAGTGATGATTGCAGACTTTTATCAAACATATGAGGGCACATTATTTTATGAATATCACATACCGTTCTCTGCAAATCCTGCTCTTTTATCACACTAACACTAAATTAGACCGGTCTGTTACAGACACTGAACGACGTTCCGCCAATTTGGATTATGTAGTTCTCACGTACAGGGCATCATTCTGCTTAAACTCTTGTCAGCAGAGCTCCATTCGCTGTACACAGTGCTAAACCTATAAGCGCCACTTTCAATGCTAAAGGCCGTCCTATTACTGTGTTCAAAGGAATTCCTCTCTGCAATAACGTCAATGAATCTGTCTGCACGTTTTCTACATTTTTCTATTATTATTATCATTAATTATAGTCGGACAACATTTCTAACCGGCATGCACTGCTCAAGTCAGCCACCGATCGGTCTGCACAGCCGAACAAGCTTTTGTTAAAAAAGAGAGAGAAAAAAAAAACAGCTGTCCTATAAAGACCTGTAAAGAGGTACATGCAAGTCCATGAGATTAATCAATGTAACTCCACAACAAAAATGTATCCAGTAACTATTCAGAACCGTCCAGGTGGGTCTAAAAGTTTATCCGGTTTATCCGAACCTCGTGTAAAGGATTGGCCCTCTTCTGAACGGAGATGGGGAGCAGCAGCTAAATTACATTTAAAGGGACACAAAAAAAAAAAAAAACTGCGAGTTTTTGTCACACCCAAAAAGAGGCAAATTTGACAAGCTATAATACATGTTCTGGGGGGTATTTTGAGCTGAAATTTCACCGACACATTCTGGGGACAACATAGATTTATATTACATCTTGTAAAAAGTTTCATATTATGTCACAATTTAGCGATACTACTGCCCGATCTCAGTTTCTGGAACAACCTGCTTCACAGCTGGAATGCCATATCTTTTTTCTAGAATGACATTCCCGAATCGTCCGTAGCTTTGGATCTATTTACTGATGCCGCTTCCTCTATTGGCTTTGGGGGATTTTTCAAGGGCTATGGTTTACCGTATGATGGCCAGTTACATTTTCTACCCTAAATTCAGGCTCCATTTCTTCCGCTTCTATGAATTAAATCCCATCGTGGTAGCCAGCACTTTCTTGGTCCGGCTTGGACTTGTAAATGAATCACCATGTTTTGCGACAACAAAGCAGCCTTGCTATAATAAACAAAGGAAGATCTCCCTGTCAGGTTGGTTTTAGGGAGAATTATTCGGCAGTCTGTTATTCATAGTTTTATTATTAAAGCTGTCCATATTTCTGACATCTCTGCCCAGCGGCAAGTCTGATTCAACATCATGCGTCAAAGCTTCTTTTAGTCATCTGATAAATCCAGCCAGACATTGTATCACTAAAGGTGTAGCAACACCAACCCTTAAAGCTTACAATTTTGCTTGGAATTCATTTATTTATGTTTTGTTTTGCAAGTCATATTTCTCTATTCCCATCTAGCAAACCATGAGGAATGCTCAGCAAGCTTTATCATGTAACTTCAAAATGATGTTCCTAATTCAAACTACTGGTGGTGAAGTTTTTCATACGCTTAAAAAAAATCAATCGCTTTAATTTTCAATTCTACCCTATTCTAGGAATAAGCAACCATTCTAACTCCACGAGTTAAGGGTCATCACATGCGGTCAATGCACATTAGACTTACACGACTCTCCAAACTAAACCATATTATACATTACTCACATCCTCTTTCGCTAACACTAAAGATAACTTTGTTACGAAAAAGAGTGAGTTAAGTTCACCGCATATCATAAACCTTGCCAATAAAACCTCCTTAGGCAAGTATACAATCTATACAAACTCTGGTTTTGGTGGTAGTTTCCCTTACTTATTTACTTCACAGCCTACTGTGCGGCTGCTTTTTCCATTAGGCCTATCGAGGCTATCTCATGCACCCAAGTTGCCTTCTCCTCACCACGGCCTAACGTGGCCTCCTTTTCATGACCTATGCGGTTTCTCTCACACTGGCCTATTGAGGCCTCTTTCACAGTTTTTCATACTCCTGCCTAACGTGGCAGTCTTTCACTGCCTACATGACATTACTCAATAATACTCTAGGCAGTAGTCTAATTGTTAGCTCTGTTTTAAAGATTATAACATCTATGTCAATGTCTGTGTATTTTTCAATAATATAATCTATTTTCTCTGCCTAAATATTTTAGGTTCTTCATCCAAGGAATACTCCAACTGGTGGGTATCGATTTCCTTTCTCAGTTCTTTTGGGGTAGGCTCCGCCCCGCCTCCATCTTCAGGCAGGAACTGCAAGTGTGTTCTACCCTTCGGATTTGGATTACGAATGGGGCCTATGCCAAAGAACCTTAACATTTAATTTTGCATACAAACTGATAAGGCGAGAAATTACAGGTGAATAGGGTCAAATTTTAAAATAATAGATATCACCATGAAACTTCCTCAGTTGATTACTTACACAAGTATATATAAAAAAATGTATTACTAGTTTGAGAAATTTGTATGTTTAATTATGCAAATGAGGCATTATCTCATTAAATATGCACGATTTTGCATATATTTTCAGTAGATAGATCTTAACATATGATAAAGCAAGGTGCAAAATTCGGTAACCCTTCCTTTTACAGTCCCCTAATTACTAGGTATTTTCCTGGTAAATATATGGAAAGTTATAGTTGGTTATTGGTAATTACCACAGGTAACAAGAATGTAAATGCAGAGAAACTACAAACTAATTACTAGGTATTTACCGGGTTAATATATGGTAAGTTATAGTTGGTTATTGGTAATTACCACAGGTAACAAGAATGTAAATGCAGAGAAACTACAAACTAATTACTAGGTATTTACCTGGTAAGCATATGGTAAATTATAGTATTTTAGTGTGTAATAACTTAAGGTGATTAGTATGTAATTACAGAGAAACTACCAGGGAAAAAAACACCACTGTTAAATCTCAACTCAACAAAGTACTGTGTACTTGTTACCTGTTTAGGTTGGTAATAACTCCGATTTAATTGTGTACTTCCTCAGAATGTAGGCAGCCAATTTTAAGAAACACCTCCAGTATTACCCATCAATTCAAGTTAGGTGTGTAGTTATCCTAGGGTTATGTTGGTAACAGTCCATGTTTATTTATTACTATCTTGAAATTAAGACGGTAGTTTCCAATAAATTACTTTGTCTTACATAGTTGTTGTTCATTGCTACACCCATTTATAGAGGGTTTATCAAATAATTTACCTTACACTTACCTGGTAACTACCCCGCAGGAACAGTTTTCCCTAATGTCATGGCACATCTTAAATACTGAGTATGTTCTTGCAGATGTTTTTACAATTTACTCAGTAAGTAAAGTGCAACTGTACTGTAAAATGAAGCCTTGTTTATTTCCATGGTATTACCGGAATTGTACCATATAACCTGATCATTCCCTTTTCCATAGTCACATTTTTTTTACCTCGTATGTCCTGCAACGTTACCAAGGAAAACATGACAATTTACTCAGTAAGTAAAGTGTAACTGTACTGTAAAATGAAGCCTTGTTTATTTCCTTGGAATTACTGGGATCTTACCCTATAATCTGATTATTCCCTTTTCCATAGTCACATTTTTTTTACCTCGTATGTCCTGCAACGTTACCAAGGAAAACATGACCATTTACTCGGTAAGTAAAGTGGAACTGTACTGTAAAATGAAGCCTTGTTTATGTCCATGGTATTACCGGAATTGTACCATATAACCTGATCATTACCCTTTTCCATATAGTCACAATTTTTTACCTTGTATGTCCTGCAACGTTACCAAGGAAAACATGACAATTTACTCAGTAAGTAAAGTGAAACTGTACTGTAAAAGGAAGCCTTTTTATTTCCATGGAATTACTGGGATCTTACCCCATAATCTGTAATACGTAACTGTAGCTATTACAGATTATTGGGTAAAATCCCAGTAATTCCATGAAAATAAAAAGGCTTCCTTTTATAGTACAGTTGCACTTTACTTACTGAGAATGTTCAACGTGATCTCATGAGAATACGTGTGTATTTTACGTAAAATGTAATTCTACCGTACATTTACTTACGTTTTATACACACAGAAACGTATAATACTGACATATTTACAGCACTAAAATGTAAAATGTTTACGAATTAACAGCACAAAAACGATTAGCCTACATGCAGTTAAACAAGAATACACTTTAAAACCTTAAAAATACCTTATTTAATCGTTTAACCATTTTAATATTTACTTTATTTACAGTGAGACACAAAATGCGTTTTCTTCAATAGAACAATAATACACCAACATAAATTCACAAAATACATCATTTTATTATACTTGATATAATCCAAATCTTTGAATCCATACGTTTGCAAGAAAGAGATCCAAATTCAGCCCTTTATCCAGTGAGTGATCTTCATCTCCATTTCACAGGCTATCACAGCAGCGCAGTCCGTAACTGTCAGACTCAAATCCCACGCTCGTGATGAATTCAAATTCAAAAATTGCGCCCTCAAGAAGCGTTACGACATGTTTTACGGCAGTGATATCAAACGCTCATTGGCTCTCACCTGTTCGTCCATGTTCGTCACAGATTGCAACATGCCGTATTTCAGTCGGTAAACTACATTTGAAATGGAGTAGCGCGCGTGCATTCACACAGAGCGAAGCCGGATTAACATTTTCATGGATTAATAACTTAAATTCTGCTCTGTACCTCATTCAAAACTATTATATACTGAGAGAGAGGACTGTGACTGCAACACATCGTCATGTGAACGACTTTTGGTACCGGTTTTGACATTTTCGCAATAAATAAATTAGTGTGATTACACGTATGTTGTTTTTCTTCATAATTGTAGCCTATGTAGTTTTCTATCTTTGAAAATTACGTATTAATACTACTTATTAATGAGACCAGGCTGGAATGTTTTAGTTAAGTTGCAGAACACACATGGTAAAAGTTTGTGATTTAAAAAATGTTTAACCCTCTGGGGTCTAAGGTGTTTTTGGGGTCCTTGAGATGTTCTGACATGCCCTGACATTTGTGCTTTTTTCAGTTGCTTATAAACATATTAATGGCAAAAAAAAATTACACACTATTTAGCACAAACAGGGCTACCATAATATGTGAGAAACAAGA
Organism: Squalius cephalus; assembly: GCF_949319135.1. NCBI lineage: Eukaryota > Metazoa > Chordata > Actinopteri > Cypriniformes > Leuciscidae > Squalius > Squalius cephalus. The sequence goes on from NC_137125.1 coordinate 2,675,068, forward strand.
ATGTACATGTCTGCATTTTTGAGAGAATAATGTTTATGCGTGGTTATTGAAAAAACTAAAAACTAAAGTTTCTGAAATAAGGCCATAAAACACATACTAAATATGTGCCAATAAGACTTTTGTCTAATAGATGTCATTGCCTAGTGTTTTTTCTTCAAAATGATGTGAAAATCACCCTGCCTAATCATTCACATAACACAATACATTGATTTGAATTTTGCAAAGCACTTTCTGTTTGGAAAGGCAATATGCGGAGTGGTCATGATCATGCTTATTTAGTGGTTCACACCTTAGGAGACAATGGGGCCTGCATACTTAACCCTCAGAGGTCGGAGATCACGCCGGCGTGATCTGCTCGCTTTTTTCCTTATGAGTTGAATTGAGACCCCAAATACTCTTTTGACTTTGATTTTATAAAATAAGTTTCATACATCAATCGATTCTGTTAAATGTGTATTATTTTTGTGTATACTCACAATAAAAACAAAATGTTGTGCTTTTTGCCAAATAAAGAAAAATAATCACGAAGCGAGTTCTGCCTTCTCTCTGTCCGTGTAGTCCATTCTGAAACGCGTCCGAAAATGAATCATAACTCAGCGAATACTTCTCACACAGGCACGTGAGATATGTCTTTATGAAGCTTGAAATCTCCTCTTTTAAATGAAGTAATTTATATAAAAAACAAATGTTTTAAACTCATGTAATCCCTTTGAAAGCAAGGAGAGGTACCGTTTTTCCTTCTCCCTTCATTATCTCTAAATGAGCTGCAGCCGCCCCGCCCCCGGCGCGATTCACATGTAAATAGTTTACCTGATCTAGTATGCATCGCATACGCCCCCCGATCAATGCCATAAAAACACAGTTTGTTCATCAGACTTCAGACTGATAGTTCATCGCGTTTTGAGTATGACACGCTTCTCCGGTAATAAAGACTCCCTTTAGACGATTCTGGACAGCGAGGAAGAATGCCCATTTTCCTCAGAGGACGAACGGCAGCATTTTGAAGAGCGAATTCCGCCGAGAACACAATTTCGGAGTAAGTTTTACTTAAAAGTCTTTTGTCTTTTATTTTTCGTGTTCGCATTTATGAGGAAAAAACAATATTACGTGACAGTTCCATAATGGACGCGAGCGCTCTAAAAAAAGCACCAAAAGAATTTCAAACTTTCACAGAGACCTCAAAACAGAAAGTACAAATCCTTTCTTTAAAACGAATTTCGTTTTGTATCAATTGTATCTTAATTTTAATAATTTTTTCATTAACAAATTTCCTGGATTTAAAGTAAATATAGGCTAGCAATCACAACATAAGGTGCTTGAACTGGAGATCATCATGAACCAGACCGTATAGCCTACTCGCCTCACATGTCTAAAAAATGTGAAATATATTTACAGAAAGCTGGTTCTAAACAAACCATCCAAAACACTAGCCTACTGCGAAGATCAACTTCATCTTTGCCAGAAGTTAAATTTAAATTGCGTGTGTGAATGAATGATGATGTTTTAGCAAACTGTATTGCTACTGAGATGAGTAAAAATCGACTGAAATATGAATACATAGATAAAATGTAGGCCTATAATCATTTTTTTTTACAAAGAAAGAGTACACTTGAAATATTGTTGAAATTGTAATTATTGTTGTAATTGTAACCTTTTTAATAAAATAGCAAAACATATTTACAAGATAGATGTAAGCAAAATCTTAAATGGTCAATATAAGTCTTCTAAATATATCTGTTGTCCTTGTATTGTGGCTCAGTCAGTTTCACACCTGAGTGAATGGCTCATCATTATGCAAAGTGGGTGGGACACTGTAATCTAAGGTGTAAACTACTCCTCCCCCTCGCATATTGGCTTTCCAAGCAAAACCTGTTTTACATCAATTTAAATCAATGTATGGTTTTATGTGAACGATAAAGCAAGACTATTTTCACATAATTTTGAAGAAAAAACACTAGGCGAGGACATCCATTAGTCAAAAGTCTTATTGACACATATTTACTATGTGTTTTGTGGCCTTATTTCAGATTTTTTATTTTTTATTTTTTTCAATAACCACGCATAAACATTATTCTCTCAAAAATGAAAACATGTACATACACATGGCTCACATATTATGGTAGCCCTGGTTGTGCTTTATAGAGTGAATTTACACCTTTGCCATTAATATGTTTATAAGCAACTGAAAAAAGCACAAATGTCAGGGCATGTCAGAACATCTCAAGGGCCCCAAAAACAGCCCAGACCCCAGAGGGTTAATTAGCCATTCATTCAGGTGAGTCACTGAGCCACAAGAATGCAAGAGCAACAGTTGGAAGCATCTCAATTCTTTTTTATTTTTCCACATATTGTGCTTGCAATTTGGCCTATAATATCCAAGGAAAACATGTCTAGTAATTGTGCAGTTAATTCTCATACTGTATTTTCAGTTTTGGAATATTTATCCTCTCCCCAAATTTGTCACTAATAAAACACAATAAAAATTATTTAAAGAAAAGGCTTATATTTACCTTTTAATAGTTTGTTTACATCTACCTTGTAAATATATTTTTTTATTAAAAAGGTTACAATTACAACAACAATTCAAGTGTAATCTTTCTTTGTAAAAACTAAAGTATACATTTTATCATACATATTTCAAAGTTAAGGATTTGATTGATTATTTGATTACTTTATTTTTGACAAAACATACTATATTTAACATGAGCAAATATTGGCAAACAAAAGCTTATTTGAGTTGGCAGATATTTTACAGTAAAAATGTATAATCTATCCAAAACTAATCAACGAAATGTTGTCTTTCATATGTCTGTAACATAGGTCTTTCATTTTTATTATAAGAAATATAAATGTTAATTTGCAGTTTAATACGTTGCTTATACAAATACATTTTATTTCAACATATTTCAGTCGATTTTTACTCAGTATAGCAATACAGTTTGCTAAGACCGAAACATTCATTCACAAACAGAAACGCCTGACTGTAACGTTGTTTTTATGAAATATTAGGGCATATAAATGTTAATTTTCAGTTTAATACGTTGCTTATACAAATAGCCTACATTTTATTTCAACATATTTCTGTCGATTTTTACTCAGCTCAGTATAGCAATACAGTTTGCTAAAACATCATCATTCATTCACACAGAGACGCAATTTAAATTTAAACTCTCTTTTTGCGAGCTGTGGTAAACAGCGCGCATCTCTGCGGCTGCCATTCATTCATTCACAGAAACGCGATTAACTTGAGAAGGAAAAAAAACTTACTACAGTATTCGGATCCTCTCTCCTGCAATACCCGCACTGTCTCTGAGGTAGATTTTCCATTATTATTATTCCTCACAGCGCTGCCAGATGGTGTAAACACGTAGGCTACAATGATATGATTAAACTTGTGTTTTCTCGAGCTGATATGGGGGCGTTCACAGGACTGCGCGGATTGCCTCAGTAATTTGCATTTGAATAGCGTGCGCTCTCCGTGGGCGGAGTCACATTACCTTTGAATGAGCTCTAATTAGTTCGACTGGAATCGCTCTCTTTTAATACAGATTTCACAAGATGAGAATATTTGTTTTTTATATAAATTACCTCATTTTAAAGAAGAGAATTCAAGCTTCATGCCTGTGTGACTGTATGCCTGTTTGACTCAGTATTCGCTGAGTTATTGTTCATTTTCGGACGCGTTTCAGAATGGTCTTCACTGACAGAGAGAAGGCAGAACTCGCATCACGTTTATTTTTCTCTATTTGGCAAAAAGCACAACAGTTTGTTTTTATTGTGAGTATACACAAAAATAATACACATTTAACAGAATCGATTGATATATGAAACTTGCTTGTAATATCAAAGTCAACAGAGCAAAATTAATTTCTTTTGAACTGAACTGAAAAAAATCCAGCAAAACGCGCGGGCGCGTTTGTCGACCTCAGAGGGTTAAGCAGTAGCAAAGGATGTGGTAAGAGTCTGGTAATACAATATAAATAAACAAGGCTTCCTTTTACAGTACAGTTGCTCTTTACTTACTGAGTAAATTGTCATGTTTTCCTTGGTAACGTTGCAGGACATACGAGGAAAAAAAAATGTGACTATGGAAAAGGGAATGATCAGATTATAGGGTAAGATCCCAGTAATTCCATGGAAATAAACAAGGCTTCATTTTTCAGTACAGTTACACTTTACTTACTGAGTAAATTGTCATGTTTTCCTTGGTAACGTTGCAGGACATACGAGGTAAAAAATGTGACTATGGAAAAGGGAATGATCAGATTATATGGTAAGATCCCAGTAATTGCATGGAAATAAACAAGGCTTCATTTTACAGTACAGTTACACTTTACTTACTGAGTAAATTTTCATGTTTTCCTTGGTAACGTTGCAGGACATACGAGGTAAAAAAGTGACTATATGGAAAAGGGAATGATCAGGTTATATGGTACAATTCCGGTAATACCATGGAAATAAACAAGGCTTCATTTTACAGTACAGTTGCACTTTACTTACTGAGTAAATTGTAAAAACATCTGCAAGAACATACCCAGTATTTAAGATGTGCCATGACATTATGGAAAACTGTTCCTGTGGGGTAGTTACCAGGTAAGTGTAAGGTAAATTATTTGATAAACCCTCTATAAATGGGTGTAGCAATGAACAACAACTATGTAAGACAAGGTAATTTATTGGAAACTACCGTCTTAATTTCAAGATAGTAATAAATAAACATGGACTGTTACCAACATAACCCTAGGATAACTACACACCTAACTTGAATTGATGGGTAATACTGGAGGTGTTTCTAAAAATTGGCTGCCTACATTCTGAGGAAGTACACAATTAAATCTGAGTTATTACCAACCTAAACAGGTAACAAGTACACAGTACTTTGTTGAGTTGATATTTAACAGTGGTGTTTTTTTCCCTGGTAGTTTCTCTGTAATTGCATACTAATCAGCTTAAGTAATTACACACTAAAATACTATCATTTACCATATGGAATCATATATGCTTTCATTACCTAGGGAATCAAAATATACTGTCCATAGCCATAAAAAAAAATAGATTTTCGCCATTTTTTTAATTAAAATGTCACATAAATCAGGCCAGGAATGAATTATTAACAAATCCCTCTGAAAATATCTACAGAATACTGCTAAGTGTATAACTGGAAAGTTTGGTGTACATAGGTGCTACATAGGCTGAGATGATTGTACTGGACAATGACAAAAAACTCATTTTGAGAAAACGGCAGTTAAAGATTTAAATAGCTCTAAATGAGAAATCGTCGTTTGCTTTAAAACCCCCTTTGGACATTCACGATTGGTTACTGACAGAAAGGAAATGCCCATATTTGGGTTACATAGCGTTGTGCAGGAGACTCAGAGCTTTACAGCGATACCGGTCATGACAGACTTCAGTAAACAGACGGAGCTCGGCGCGTCGCGTTGTAATGCTAACTTCCTGGTAAATTCGGGAGAAAATTACTGCCGCAAGTAAACAAAATGTAATAAAATAATCATCTTAATGTGTATTTTCAACGTTTTCTTTATAGCAGCTTGAAAGAACACTTATTGAAGGAGTAAACTAGCCCAAAACCTCAAAACTGACCACTGCATGAAAAATCTATGTTTTTGCCTGCCATGTCTCGCCTTAAATAAATCGTATTCATATGTTCCCTTGCCTCCCGAGTTTTTCTGGTAGAAATAGGAGCTCTAGTGCAAGTTATAGCGGGAAGACTCTTATATCACTTCATTCATTAATCACGTCATTCATTAATCAGGTCAGGTCATTCTCTTGCCTCCTGAGTCTTTCTGGAAGAACTACTTTTCCTGTGCGTTTACTGAAAATAATTGCACACTTTAGAATGTTCATCAACCAATCAGAATGAAGCATTCAATAGCCCCCTGGTATAACTAGAGCTAAACCTCTATAAATTCTCAATAAGAACTTTATGAAATGTAGTAATGTAATCTATAATAAAGTGTAACTGGTTTGTAATAAGTGAATATTGCAATACTGTTTTTTGAGTTGTTTAATCAAAACTCTTCCTGCTCTACATACTTGAGTTTTTCCAGTCTGTAGTTTGGATCTGCCAGTTTTTTAGAGAGCAACTTGACTCCTGAATCTCCTGGGTGATTGTAGCTCAGATCCAGCTCTCTCAGGTGTGAGGGGTTTGAACTCAGAGCTGAAGACACATAACCACAGCCTTCCTCTGTCACCATACAGCCAGACAACCTACAGACAGACACAACAACAGTCCACATGACATTAGTTTGGCATTCAAATCAGCCTCTTTCACACAATGACCTGCATAGTTTGTATTTTCAGCTGTATTTTCTGTAGATTCTAGGACCTAGGAGCAGAGGAATCTTTTCAAGGGTTCTCAAGGGTTCTTGTCTCTGACAGCCAAATTGTCACGGTTCATAGATCCGTGTGTTCATTTTGCGTATTTGACGGGTGTGTTTGTAGGTATTGGGTCTGTGTGTGTGGTGGCTTGTTTGTTGCCTAGTAACCAGCTGATCACTCAATCAGTCATTCAGCTGCAGCTAGTCAGCTGCCTATATCTAGCTGGAGTGTGATATGCTTGGTGTCGGTTCGTCACTCTTGTTTTGTTCTCTCACCTAGTTCCTGTATATGAGTTTCTAGCAGAGTCATTCCTGCAATTCATCTGTGCTTCCAAGCAGCACGGAGATCATCCTTGAGTTTTCCTCAACCAGCTGTCCGGTCTGAGTTACCACGCTGTGTTTGATTCCTGTCTCTTCATCTCTCTCTCCTTTGGATCGCTGCTTTGAGTCCACCAAGAGTATTGACTGTTCTTTCTGAGTTTTTTCCGCTATCCTATCTGTCAATAAACTGCCTTCTTGCAATTGGATCTACAACTCCCTTTCTGACACAAATAGTGGCCAAAATCTTACAGTGTGAACCTGGCTTTAGGCAGGTCGCTCCACCAGCAGGGAACAGTAAAGGGCACCTAAGTAGTGAGTGCACCTAAGTAGATATGAAGTGACATTTTTAATTTCTCTCACCTTAATTATCTCATTAACTTCTACACTGCTTCAGTGTTACTTTTTTAACACTCTGAATGTGGATTATATAAACACTGAGCAGTGTACATTACTGGGAAACATTACTGATGCGAGGAATCATCCTGGAGAAGATCGATGTTAAAGTAAGATTTTTGCACTAGAATGCAGGTAGCAAGGTCAAGCCCCAGAGATCATGTTAATTGGTGTGGTGATGAATATTGGTATTGAATGCATTATTTTTTTATTGCAAATGTCATGTCCATAATGATGGAAATGATCAATTACATCCCTGCAAATGTTGTTTTTGTTTCTTGTTCTGGCATTCCATTGAGAGCAGATTTGTTGACAAAATGTAATCATTATTTGTTGTGATAATATATTTTTATATCAATTTTTTCAAGGAAAACCATTTACCTAAGTGTCTGTATCTGACAGTTTGGACTCTTCATTCCGTCACAAAGAAGCTTCACTCCAGAATCCTGCAGGTCATTGTTACTCAGGTCCAGCTCTCTCAGGGCGGTGTTTGAGGATTGAAGAACTGAAGACAAACTCTCACAAGACTGAGCAGTGAAATTACACATGGGACACCTGAACAAGAAAAGCACAATGTAATTGCATACAGAATAAATCTTAGCAGAGTTACTTTTACATAATTAATGCAAAATAAAATCAAATGTAAGTATTTGAATTCAGACCTCAGAGTCTCCAGCTGACAGTTTGGACTCTTCAGTCCATCAGAAAGAAGCTTTACTCCAGAATCCTGCAGGTCATTGTTACTCAGGTCTAGCTCTCTCAGGGCGGTGTTTGAGGATTGAAGAACTGAAGACAAACTCTCACAAGTTTGAACAGTGAGATAACAGCCATGTAATCTGTGTGGAGAACAAAACAAACAGCAATATTAATGTGTTATTCATGTAGGGTTTATAACAGGGGTTCTCAACTCAGGCCCTTAAGGTCCACTTTCTGGCAGAGTTTAGCTCAAACCCTAATCAAATACACCTGATCAAGCTAATCAATGTCATCTGGATTGCTAGAAAGTTGCAGGCAGGTGAGTCTGATCAGGGTTGGAGTTAAACTCTGCAGGAAAGTGGATCTTGAGGGCCTGAGTTGAGATACTTGTGCATGCTTTCATCACCATCAGGGTGGATTATTGTAATGGACTCCTCACTGGCCTTCCCAAAAAGACCATAAGACAGTGTCAGCTCATACAGAACGCTGAGCAGAACCACAACATATGAGCACATCACACCAGTCCTCAGGTCTTTACACTGGCTCCCTTTAGGATTGATTTTAAATTATTATTACTGGTATATATATATATATATATATATATATATATATATATATATATATATATATATATATATCACTCAGTGGCCTGGGACCTCAATAAATTGCAGATATGCTCACTGAATATAAACAGATCACTCAGATCATTAGGATCACACCAGCTAGAAACACCAAGGGTACACTCTAAGCATGGCGAGTCCGCTTTTAGCTATTATGCTGGAACCAGCTTCCAGAAGCGATCAGATGTGCTCCTACAGTAGTCACATTCAAATCCAGACTCAAAACACATGACACTGTGTGACACATGTAAAAATTAAAGTAAAGTCGGCAACACATAAGCTCCAAAATTATCAAAAATATTTATTGTAAAGACAACTATCGCATAGCGGTAACGTTTCGAGCACGCAGGCTGATGAAGAGCCTGCGTGCTCGAAACATTACCGCTATGCGATAGTTGTCTTTACAATAAATATTTTTGATAATTTTGGAGCTTAGGTGTTGCCGACTTTACTTTAATTTTTACTTGATGTTTTTTAGTCGAGCACCCTTTTGAGATTGATGTGCGTGCTTTTGTTTCATTTTTCTACACTGTGTGAAACATGACAACACTGTTTAGCTGTGCATTTACTGAATGAGCACTGTGCCGCTGTTCGTCTGACTGTTTGTACTGTACTGTATTTTATTTTTTATTCTAAACTGTTTTAATTATTCTTATTTCTTTTGATTATTTTAATGTCTTCTATGTAAAGCACTTTGAATTACCATTGTGTATGAAATGTGCTATATAAATAAACTTGCCTTGCCTATAATCTGAAGCACACATAGCAAAATCCCCAGAGTAAAATGAAAAGTGTTCAGTGTTCATATGTGTCCACTGTACAAACTACATACAGCCACACAGCGCAAGATGAAATCAACTGAATATAAAATAAAACATTAAATCTCTCAACATCTCGCCAGAGGATGATTAAACATCCACTTACCAGGGGGATTTTAATTTTAATCATGACAATGACATATCCAGAGCTGGTCCTCCCTATATGCAAAGGACGCAAGTTGCCTGAACCAGCAGTGGCCCCCTTGCTCTCAAAGATGAATTCATGACTAGGGCTCCGCGATTAATAGAATTTTCATTTTTGATTTTGGCTTTGAACGATTATGAAAACACCATTTCCTTTAAAGCAAGTGCGCTGTCGCCCTTCCACATCCAAATCAGTCAAATCGTGTAACGTAACTGTCATACACAGTCTCCTTCCAGATGTACTCGAAACTAAAAAGAAGTGTAAAGTTAACCCTGGGGTCGGCGGTATCGCCGGCGATACCAGCTCGCTTTTTTTTTTATCAGTTCAAAAGAGATTAATTTTGCTCTGTTGACTTTGATATTACAAACAAGTTTCATACATCAATCGATCCTGTTAAATGTGTATTATTTTTGTGTATACTCACAATAAAAACAAAGTGTTGTGCTTTTTGCCAAATAAAGAAAAAATAAAACAGTATTAGTATTAATGGGTCAAGTGTTGATGAACAAGACACATATTTTCTTGAAAATGACTCCAGATTCAGCTTGAGTTGGGCAGGTCATTCCACCAGCTTGGAATAGTCCAGGTAAAGGTCTGTGAAAGTGATTTTGTGATTCTTTGGGATGGCACGTCAAGGCACCGTTCACCCGAAAGCTTCTGGATGGCGCATAAGTCTGAAGTAGTGAGTTTAGGTATAGGGGTGCAGAGCCAGTGGTTGTTCTGTAGGCAAACATCAGTGTCTTGAATTTAATCAGGGTTCGTACGGGTGCTTGAAATCCTTGAAAGTGCTTGAATTTTGATGTTGTGTTTTCAAGGTTTGAAAAGTGCTTGAATTTTGGATAAAATGCTTGAATTTGTAACTGTATTTCTTTCATAAGAAATATCTTTCTGACGAAATAGTTCATTATTAAATGGAGAAAAAATGTAGCCCTTCAGAATCAGATACAGATTGATTTGCGTTACGCTGGCCAGAGCAAAAGTAGGCGGAGTTTTCATTTTGATTTCCGCGGTTGTTTGGATGCACCGTTTTTATTGGCCACGCAGCGGCAACAGTTGAACTATTTTAAACTTTGACCGCGGCGTGCGCGCGAGCTCGCTGAGCTCCGCTTTGGTCCGAGTCGCGCGGCGCAAGCCATTGAAATATATCGGTTTCATTTCATAGCGCAGCGCGGTCCGCGTCCTATCTGAAAGGGCCATTAGTGACTGAGAGTACTTGGTGTGATAATGTAATGTAAGTATTGCATGTCCGTTATGTTCATTTGTGGAATATGCAGTGAACATTGCCAAAATTACAGAACTGTAACGTGCAAATTAACCTGCAAACGTTAGCCCAGTGCATAACAACAGTCGTTGATTGCTGAACTGAAATCGGTCAGTGTCATAAGTAGTATACTGTTACTGTAAGGTTTAGGATGGCCCTATGCAATATTTACACTGCTCTATTACAGTAAATGTATTAGCTAACGTTATGTCTTGGCCCAAGACATCTTGGCAATGAAATACATTTAGGTGCCTGTGCACTCAGATATTGTTCAAACCTCGTCTATATCAAGAATGTGTCCCAAAACGGGAAGGCCTGTCAAATATTTCTAAGTCTTCATATTTGAAATTAATTCAGTTTTACAGCCTATAAATCACATTATCTGGTAAGCAATATTTGGACATTAATATAATGAAAAGTATATTATTCATATACTTAGTGATACATTTTGAAGAATAAAACTTGTGATTGGCTTAAATATTAGGGCTGCACAATACATCGAAATATTGCAAATGTATATATTACAATATGCATAATTGCATATCGTAATGGCTTGCAATAACGGGTCATGAACAAAAGACAAAGAAAATCACTCACTGCTTTTGGCTGAATAGGCTAACTTTTGTAGCTTTAATAAGAATCAGTATATTTAATTCATGCAGTGAAAACTAAGCAGTGTTTATTTTTACATTTGATTAATCAGTTTCTGTTGTTAAATAAACCTAATGTAAACTTCTAAAATAACACTTCTTATGCTACAGTAAAACACTGATGTTCACTGTCTTGAAGTTGTAGGGATATTTTCTTATCACAAAAAGAATGTGAAACACGTATGTGTAGGTTATATCATTTTAAAGATATTTTAAAGATAATTTAAGTTAATTTGACACACTTTAAGCATTATCGTATCGCATATTGAATATCGCATTATTTAATGAGTTATCGCATATCTCATTTTTCTTCTATATTGTGCAGCCCTCTGCTATTATGAAACATTTGGCTGTTTATCTCTTTTGATGTGATAAAAACACTAAATAAGAATTTTAAGTATGTATTGGTATGTAATTTACGGTAGTGTAAGGTGCTGGAAAAAGCTTTCAAATGGACCTGGAAAGTGCTTGAAAAGTGCTTGAATTTGACCTTGGAAAAAGTGTACGAACCCTGTTTAATGCAAGCATCTGTTGACAGCCAGTGCAAACTGATGAAGAGAGGCGTGACGGGCCCTCTGTTCGGCTAGTTAAAGACAATGCTTAACGTGGCTTAATTAATTAAAATGTAATTAACTAAAATTTAAATAAAGACTTAATATACACCTTGTTAATAAATGATACTATTTACAGACATGCAGATGCAGACACATTAAGCATTTTCTTTATAACAGCTTTCCATGTGGGAGAAAACAACATAAACATTGTGTCTTTCCACTCTGTTTACGGTGCCGTCGTCTTAGGAGTAGTTGGTGTTGATGACAAGAAAATGTGCAAGATAATAGTTTTCCCTGGTTGTTGTTTTAGTTCATAACGCCACGTAGATTATTTTAAAATCTCCCAGTGACAAGGTTTTAACGTATTGCTTTTAATGAGAATTGAGAAACATTTCATGTCAAACTTCCACGTAGGGCATGATTATTTTGAGTATAATTTGGTCATGACGTTTGTTATGTTGGAGTATTTTAAATTTTAACCACCAGCTACATCTCACATAGGCTATTGCCTCCTGAACCTTTACAATTTCTCAATGTAAACAATATATAACACATAACAGCCAAACAAAAAAAATCACAGTAATTTAAATGTCATTTTGACCTTTATTCATATGAAAAAGAGGGAAGATGATATTGTGTTTGAACACTAAACAAGAGGCTAAGATTTAGAAAGTAAATGTAGCGTTTATAAATTGTGGGAATCCTGATTTTTTTTCTGTTGATTATTTTTTCATGATATTTCTTCAGGAGGCACTGTCTACCTCGTCTGTTTAGAGGAAACACCACTGGTTCATTCATACTACAGTTCACACAGGGGAAAGAATCTGCAAGCCATAGTTATAAGAAACCTTTTCATACACATTTTTGAACACAGTGAATCAGCGAATGTGAAAGTAAAACCTGAGTATGTTGAGTATGAAAGATATTTCCAACTGTATTTTAACTTTTAATTGTTGTGAAATTGTGTAATTACTCACAGGGCTTTTCTGCAGCATCTCACAGCTGGAATGAGTCTCTTGTAGTCTGCTGGTGATGAAGTGAACCTCTTTGGGTTGAGCTCGTCCAGCACCTTCTCTGACGTCAGCAGTGTGTGGGCCAGCACTGTGCACATCGAAGAGGAGAGTCCCCTTCCTGGATGATCATCTGGACCGAGGTGTCTCTGGATTTCCTCATATAAAGAATTATCTTTGAGCTCAAGTAAGCAGTAAAATAGGTTGACTGAAGCTTCATCTGAGATGTTCCGCTGTAGTCTTTGTTTAATGTATTCAGTTGTTCGTCTGATGCTCTCTGTGGTGTCTTCAGTGTCTGTGGTGTCTTCAGGGTCTTTGAGCAGGCCTTTGAGCAGTTCCTGACTGCATTCCAGTGAAATGCCCATCAGAAACCGCAGGAAGAGGTCCAGATGTCCTCTCTCACTCTCCATGGCTTTATCAACAGCCTTCTGCAGTAGCTCATGTAATGTGACATCTCGTTTGGGTTTACCACAGAAAAACTGAAGCTCCTGCATGTTCTTGTTCAGGTAACAGAGGAACACATGCACTGCAGCAAGAAACTCTTGAACACTCAGATGCACAAAGCAGAAGATCTTTGACTCATGAAGTCCATCTTCCTTCTTAAAGATCTCAGCGATCATTCCTGTGAACTCTGTCTCTGTACTCACATCAATACCACATGATTTCAGATCTTTCTCATAGAACACAACGCTTTCCTTCTTCAGCTGTTCAAACGCTAGCTTCGCCAACTTTAATATCATATCTCTATTTGAATGTAAGAGCTTTGTACGTTGTCTTTCTGTTTTTCTATCGTACTTCTGGCTCTTCATGTTCATCTGTATCAGCAGGAAGTGAATGTACATTTCAGTGAGTGTTGTGCTGATGTTCTCTGCAGTGTTCTTGATGAGGATATCCTGAAGGACTGTGGCCGTGATCCAGCAGAACACGGGAATGTGGCACATGATGTAGAGACTACGAGATGTCTTAATGTGTGAGATGATTCTGGAGGCCGCAGTCTCATCTGTGATTCTCTTTCTGAAGTATTCCTCCTTCTGCTGGTCAGTGAATCCTCGCACCTCTGTGAACAAACCCACATGCTGAGGAGGGATCTGATTGGCTGCTGCTGGTCGTGAGGTCACCCAGACGAGAGCTGACGGAAGCAGAGTCCCTTTGACCAGACTTGTAAACAGCACGTCTACTGATGATTCTTTCTCAACATTGGTTAATGATCTATTTTTAAAATTCAAAGGCAACTGACTCTCGTCAAGTCCATCAAATATAAATGCTAGCTTGCATTCCTTATATAACTTTGATTTCTCCAGGTCCTTCAGGTCCTCCAGGTCAGGATAAAATTCCAGCAGAAGCTCATGGAGACTAAACTCTTTATTTTCCATCAAGTTAATCTCTCTGAATGGAAGCATGAAAACACAGTCTATATTCTGATTGGCTTCTCCTTCTGCCCAGTCCAGGATGAACTTCTGCACAGAGACCGTTTTTCCAATGCCAGCGATGCCCTTTGTCAGCACAATCTTTTCCTCATTGTTTTTCTTCAATTCAGTAAAAATATCATTGCATTTGATGGGTTTGTCCTGTGTTTGTTTGTTCTTGAAAGCATCATCCATCTTCCGAACCTCATGTTCGTGATTGACATCTGCCATATCTCCCTCTGTGATGAACAGTTCTGTGTAAACAGCTTTGAGATCTGCCTCTTTGCCCTCAAATATATATTTTGCTTTCTTCTGCATGTTGGTTTTGTGTTTTTCCAAAAACTTTAGCAAATTCTCTGTTTTAAAAAAATAATGTAAGCAAATTAAATTACAGGCAAAAAGAGTTTTATTTTTAGGCCACACTTGTTATTAGGTGCCTTTACTCTGTACTAACATTTAATACAAGACTATGGATTTACCGTGTGACTACACTTTGTTCTGGATGATTCCCACATTTCTGCTAATGAGCTGAGTTATGGGTTTGGTTAAGGGTTAGGATTATAGGGGTCTGAGTTAGCTTCTGGGTCAAGGGTTGGGCTACAGTTAGGGCTAAAGTTAACTGTAACTACAAATGTTAATTAAATGGATGTTCTTTAAATGTAATTGCACTACAGAGGCTGTTGAATGCTTGATTCTGATTGGCTGACAAACTTTCTAAGGTGTGCAATTATTTTCCAGGAAATGCACAGCTAAAGTAGTTCCAGGCAGGTCTACACACACACACACACACACACACACACACACACACACACACACACACACACACACACACACACACACACACACACATTCACACATTCACATGCAGCTGTGCCCCACAACATTATCAAAAATAGTTTTGCAACTGAAAAGCTACATGACATTTTTCTGAATTCATAAATACACCCAACATGTCTAAATCGTTTAAGACCTCTATAATGAAGAAATGATGGTTGTACCTTCTAACTGTTTCTCTGGTGTCTCCGTCGCTAAGGTTTTTTGTGGCTCTGTGAGGAAAGAGAAAATGAGTAAATTTATACAAAAGGAAAGAGACAATAGATACAATTACACAGAAGAATAAAGTGACAAGTACCTAAAGCATTTCTGAACAATATGGCTACACACTAAACTTCCTTAAGAACAGGATTCACAACTACTGAACATTATTTCATACATGATTGTTAATAAGCAGTGTGTCTCAGAAAGCACAGTTATTGTGTCTTTTTAAACATTACAATTTATTATATTATATTTTTATTATATTAATTGTATTATAGTCATTATTATATATAAATACTATATTACCATGTCCTGCAGTGTTGTAGATGTAGTTGTTGAAGGTCACTGAGCCTGTGATGGTGTTATCATTGAATACAGGAGCATTTACAGTTGCTCCTGTTTCAGCTTTCACATCAACACTGACTCCAGTGTGAGCATTGCTGCTCATCTGGCCTGGAATAGAGATAGAGAGATTAATTACATTGCTTAAATCACAACTTTAACATTTCTGATACCTTTTATCACTATTACCTTCTTTTAGTTTTTTGTTTTCCAGCTCATCTAGTGTGTTATCATGCTGTTCAACAGATGCCATTGTCCTTTACTGACTTACAGCTGTTAGACAAGAACACACATGTCTATAATGAATCATATGTTATCAGACACTTTCCAAAAATACAAAAAAAGAGCAGAGTATCTGACAATAAGTGCTGTCAATCAATTTAAAAATAAACTAATAATTTTTGGGGGATTTTTGGTCATTTTTTGGTAATCGCGATAAACAATAAAGTTTTTAACATATTTTGATATTGTGATACTTTCACATTAAATCTCCAAAATAATGTAGAAATAACATCAAGACATAAATATTTGTACAGATATTGCTGTAGCTGGCCAACAACGACCCGTTCGAGGACCTTAGCCAGAAAAGGTAGATTGGCAATAGGCCTATAGGTAGATCAATCTTCAGGATCAGAGCCAGGCTTTTAAGGAACTGGTGTAATAGCGGCTGTCTTAAGGGCCAAAGGGACGTGCCCAGTAGCTAAGGAAATGTTAATAATTACGGTTATAGCGGACATGAGCATGTGAAGTACATGTTTAGAACCTCATTAGGCAAAGGGTCAAAGAGCATGTGAAGAGCTCATAGACATGATTCATTTCAAAGTATTATCTATGCTGACTGTTGTAAAATTAGAGAAGGTGAAGTGGAAAGTGAATTTTTAAAATGAGACTCAAAAATGAGCCTGTTAATCTGTTTAACTGTTAATGCGTTATTGTTGCATTCATTTGCCCTAAATTAAAATTCTCTTCACACACAGTATGAGTTGCAGTCAAACACGTTTTTCATAGGGTTAATCTATATTTATACCGTGAAGACTGCAGTGATATTTTTATTTGATTACTGTCTGTGCTTGAAAATCTAGTGTGAACCTACATGAAAAACCTGAAATTAACTGTTTATTTCATTTGTATATGTTTGCTCTGTTGTATTTATTTGTGCTATTGCTCGTAATTGTATTATTTGTTCTTATTTTATTACTGACTGTCTTAAACAATATTTAGAAATTATATGAGTTAGTAGGCTAGTAATTGTTGGCGTCATAACCTTATCTATTAAGGTAACATGGATCAAAAACAACTTAAACAATAACTAGACCTATTTTATTTTTATATTTATTACTTGGTGGGGCAACTGTACATTTTGGCAGGGCAAGTCAAAATTTAAACAACTGGCCCGATGGGTCAGTAGAAGAAATCCTTGGCATTGATCCCTGATTTTTTTCTTGCTACATCATCTGTGAACAAATTTTTCTGGATTATAATAACTCAGCAATTATAATCCTCAGTCAAATTTGTCCTCGATATTTCCATGTTGTTTTGGTTGGGTTTAATGATAATACAAGAGTCCTAAACCCCAGATAGAGGACAAAAACAGACTCAAGCCCTAAAAAAGTGAGCATACGCTTTTGACATGCAGTTTTGAGAACACTAAGTAAAGAGCACATTCTTTTCGCCTGTTTGCACACTTTAAACACACGTTTGCACTGCATGTTTGGTTTACCTGTTTACACTTTCATAGCGTTCATTCGACACCGTTTTTTCTTATGATAAATACACGTCAAAAACGAGCATTTTCATGGACTTCAAAGCGCAAATCCAGAACGTGAATACACTGAGTTTCGGTTAATTTATGATGAGATGCGCTCCAGTTCAAGTGCAATGCAAGTGACCGCAGCGCGCCAGCGCCTCCATGATTATATTGTCTGCTAGATATTTGCTTCTTATTTATTAAATACAGGCAATAGTGTTTTAACACAGTGCGTTTGTGTTGCACGTCACCACGTAGGCTCACTATTGGCAGACGCTGGTCATGTGTGTGATGCGTGTGGCGTGCAACACAGACGCTCTGCGTTAAAACACTACGTGGAAAAACTCGAGGCCCAGAGAGAAGGAAATGAATAGTGGAATAAAGTCGTTTTTTTTTCCTTTTCTTTTTCGCACAACAAGTATTCTTGTCGCTTGATAAACTTAAGATTGAGCCACTGTAGTCACTTGGACTATATTAACAATCTCTTTAATAACTTTTCTGGGCCAGCAAGTATCAGTCCATTATTTTTATTGTTCCTCTCAAATTGAGGATCTACTTTAAACCTCGGACTTTAAAGTCTTTTTTTATTTTCATTTTATTTTACTGTTCTCTTTGTTATCATTGTTCGTACATTGTTCGCTCTGTTTATTAGGTTGTCATGGGAAATGTTATTGCGAATTGAAACAAGTAAATACATGGTCAGAAATATAAAATAGATTTTAACTACTACTACTGATAATTAATTTTAAACTCCAAACTATTTTAAACTTCTTCAAACTTTCTGGTCCGGCTTTCTCAAGCCAACTTAAAGTTTGTCTCGACGAACTTTTTAATCTATGTAAGTATCAGTCCCTTAGAAGCCTATGGAGGAGTGAGACAGCTCTCAGATTTAATCAAAAATATCTTAATTTGTGTTCCGAAGATGAACGAAGGTCTTACGGGGTTGGAACAAAATGAGGGTGAGTAATTACTGACAGAATTTTCATTTTTGGGTGAACTAACCCTTAAACTCTGTATTATTACTTCTAAAAATCTTGAGTCTTACCTTATTTTTCAAAACTATTGCGGGTTGGGACAAACACTTCCTGTTTAATCCGTGTTTCAGAACTCTGTACATTAACAATGGAGCGGTTCATAGAGTTTTATTTTGAACTTCGACTTAAGGATAAAGAAATACGGACAGTGCTTAGTTCAAGGAGTTCAGTAAAGTTATTCACAAATCCGAACTTCCCAGATCAATAAATCATGAGCTAAACGTTGTTAAAACTCAAATGAAACCTATTTCCAATCCATAGATGACGAGCTACAACCTCATTTTCCTCAAAACGAGCCTTATAATATAAACCGATCTCCATGAGACCATCTGCAAAATGCAAAACCCAAAAAGCACTACTACAAATATTAGTCATTAACTTCAATGTTGCACACTGTAGTGTCACCAAATTCAGTTTACACATCAATGGTTTGTGGCAAGATCCATTTTCATTTTTTGAGACGTCCTTCGATTTTTTCCTAAAACATTGTCCCAATTTTTTAAAAACATTTTCCCAATACACACAAAAGTATCAACTCCAAGATAAACACCAAGATATTAAAACCCACCCTTGTTCCAAATCAACCTGGCAGGTAAAACAAGTTTTCTACTGATTGTTACAGCATAAGCAGATCATTTAAAAACTGTTTCACATCCAGGAAGGTTTACACCGAAAAGAGATTGGCCCCTATCTTGCACCCAGCGCAATTGACTTTGTACACCAACGCATGTATCATTCCTATTTTGCACCCGACGCACAGCAGACTTTTCCCTCCACAGACGCACGTCGGTAAACTAGGGAATGAACTTGCGCTCCCGGGGGCGGTTCAGCGAAAAGAGGAGGCGTGTTCTGGTGCAAACGTTCCCTGGTGCTATTTTGCAGGTGTAGAAAACAATTCCGCCACTGACCAAAAAACCTAGTTTAAAGTCAGTGGTGTCAGGATTCCATCACCATCTCCTTCCACTCATTCCCTCACTCCGCCCACTCAGTCATTCACACGCTCATTGTCACCTGATTACTAATCATCGTCACCTGGACCTCATCATCAGTTCACCCATATATACCTGCTACAAACATTCAGTCATTGTCTGATCTCATCTACACATGACACAGACTCTCTGCCATACTTACCTGTATACCTACCTTCGATCCCGATCTTCTCAGCCAGTCACCATTCCGTCTTCTAAGGAACTCCTTCATCATCATCTGCAAGAGAAAGAGAGAGAGAGACTTGGTTTCACTTCAGTTAATTCGTCAACGACGAATTCTTCATAAACTCTGTCTCTATTGTGCATCTGATAATCATCTTCTCAGCACTTGCCCTGTTCGACCTCCATGCCCAGCGGTAAGCACAATTCAAGTCTCACCTAAAATTGAAGCTTTAAATCGCACCACTGTGCATGTATTAACTTCTCGTATTTGTGTCTCAGCGCAAGCCCTTATTGACTCTGGTTCGGCGGGGAATTTCATCTCCACCCAGCTTCTCCAAAAACTGAACATCCGCAAACATCGCAATTCTCAAGACCTCCATGTACAAACCATCCAGGGAAAACCGCTGGGTCGAGGTCGAATTCGTCACTGTTCACCTACTCTGACGCTGCATGTTGGTTGTCTTCATTCAGAGGAGATTTATTTTATGGTGCTGGAGGAGTCCACCGCTGAGCTCATCCTGGGACAACCCTGGTTAGTTCAACATCAGCCGACGCTCCACTGGAAATCTGGTGAAGTATTGCGTTGGGGTGAGTCCTGCCATTTGTCCTGTCTATCATCCATCAAGAAAATCCCTTCATCATCGACGCCTCAGAAGAGGTCCAAAGTTCCTGTTTGTTCCACCTCGGTTGAGAGCCCTAAAGTAGAGCATCAAGTAGAGATTCCAGTGGAGTACCAGGCGTACCAGGATGTGTTCAGCAAGAAACTGGCTACTAAACTACCACCTCATCGGCCATGGGTCTGCGCAATCGACTTGCTACCTGGAGCCACTCTACCTAAAGGTCGTATCTATCCACTGTCCATCCCGGAGCAGAAGGCCATGGAGGAGTATGTGGAGGTGGCTTTACAACAACAGTTCATCCGCACATCGACCTCCCCTGCCACTTCAAGTTTCTTCTTTGTGGGTAAGAAGGACGGAGGCTTGAGGCCCTGCATCGATTATCGTCATCTCAACTCTCAAACCGTCAAATACAGTTATCCCCTTCCTCTGGTCCCAGCTGCCTTGGAGCAGGTGCGTGGGGCTCGCATATTTTCGAAACTGGACCTTCGGAGTGCATAAAACTTGATCCGTATACGGCATGGAGATGAGTGGAAGACAGCGTTCGTCACCCCATCTGGCCATTATGAATATCAGGTTATGCCCTTCGGGCTGTCCAACGCTCCAGCGGTCTTTCAAGGGTACATGAACGAAGTGTTCCGTGAGTACCTCAACCGTTTTGTGATTGTCTACATTGACGATATCCTCTTCTATTCATCTTCAATTGTTGAACACCATCGTCATGTCATTCAAGTACTAGAGAAACTGAGAGAACACAAGCTTTACCTGAAATTGGAGAAGTGTGAGTTCCATATCACCTCTGTTCAGTTCCTGGGTTTCATCATAGATCAGCATGGTATCCAGATGGACCAGAGGAAGGTGGAAACAATCCAAGACTGGCCATTACCCACATCTGTCAAAGAACTTCAAAGATTCCTCGGTTTTGCAAACTTCTACAGAAGATTCATCAAGAACTACAGTCTCATCAGTGCTCCTCTCACATCTTAATTAAAGAATCGACCCAAGTCTCTGCCCTTGAATCCCACAGCTATCCAAGCCTTCCAGCAACTCAAAGAAGTCTTCACGACAGCACCAATCCTCATCCATCCCAATCCAGAACTTACTTTCATCGTTGAGGTCGATGCATCTTCCACTGGGGTTGGAGCGGTGCTGTCACAGCGGCAGGGTGAGCCTCCCAGACTCCATCCATGTGCCTTCTTTTCCAAAAAGCTGTCCCCGGCGGAGTAAAACTACGACATCGGCAACCGGGAACTGCTAGCCATAAAACTGGCTTTAGAAGAATGGAGACATTGGCTGGAGGGAGCAAATCACCAGTTCGAAGTAATTACAGATCATCGCAACTTGGAATATCTTCGTGAGGCAAGAAGATTGAATCCTCGCCAGGCTCGCTGGGCACTCTTCTTCACTCGATTCAACTTCGTTGTTACTTACCGTCCAGGAAGTAAGAATTGCAAGGCAGACGCTCTTTCCAGACTCCATCATTCATCTTCTGAAGACCTCAGTACTGAGACCATCCTCCCTCCAGCCTTAATCCTCAGTCCCATTCTCTGGGACATCGACCAGCAAATCTCTCAAGAAAATTCTCGCCATCCTGCTCCGCCGGGAGGTCCAGAATGGCGTATTTTCGTACCTCAACATCTTCGTACTCCCCTTCTGGACTCTGCTCACACAGTTCCGGACTCTGGACATCCAGGTAGCAAGCGTACCCTCTCGCTCCTCAGTCAGCGGTACTGGTGGCCGTCCATCTCCCAAGATGTCTCCAGGTTCGTCCGTGGCTGCTCAGTCTGCGCCATCACCAACACTCCCAGGAAACTACCTGAGGGTAAACTTGTGCCACTACCTATACTCAGACGCCCTTGGTCACACATCGGAGTGGACTTCATGACTGACCTTCCTAGATCCGGTGGATTTACCTGTGTGCTCGTCGTTGTGGATAGATTTTCCAAAGGCTGCAAGCTTATACCTTTACCTGGTTTACCCACGGCTTTAGAAACAGCTGAAGCATTGTTTCATCATGTATTCAGAAATTTCGGCATTCCCGAAGACATTGTCTCGGACAGGGGACCCCAATTCATCTCCCGGGTGTGGCACGCCTTCTTCAAGCTCCTCGGGGTCACTGTCAGCCTCTCTTCAGGATATCATCCGCAGACCAACGGCCAGACTGAGCGGAAGATTCAGGAGATAGGACGTTATCTGCGAACTTATTGCCACCAGTACCAAGACAGCTCGAACCGATACCTCCCCTGGCGGAATACGCCCAGAATTCCCTCACTCAGCGTACCACCGGGCTCACCCCCATTCAGTGCTTCCTCGGATATCAGCCACCTCTCTTCCCTTGGTCGGGTGAGCCCTCGGAGGTTCCAGCTGTCGACTTTTGGTTCCATCAGAGCGAGGGGGTATTGGACTCAGCTCATGTGCATCTACAACAAGCAGTGCGGAGGCACAAGGATCAAGCGGATCGTCTACGAGCCGATACACCCCAATACCAACCTGGTCAGAAGGTGTGGTTATCGACGAGGGACATTCACCTCCGCCTGCCTTGCCGTAAGATGAGTCATCGATTCATTGGACCTTTCACCATCCAGAGGCAGTTGAACGAAGTAACCTACAGACTCAACCTTCCACCTCAGTACAAGATCTCTCCTTCCTTCCATGTCTCTCTCCTCAAGCCCTTCACTGACCCAGTTTCTTCTGTTCCCTCAGATTCCACCTCGGATGACGTGCCTCCTCCTCCCGTTCCTGTGGAAGAAGAGGCTATCTACAGAGTTCGATCCATCATGGACTCCCGGCGGCGAGGTCCCCGTCTGGAGTATCTGGTGGACTGGGAGGACTATGGTCCAGAGGAGCGTTCCTGGGTGCTCTGTGATGATTTCTTAGATCCAGCCTTACTCTCCCACTTCCATTCTGACCATCCTGACCGCCCAGCTCCCAGGGGTCGTGGTCGAGCCCACTCCGCCCACTCAGTCATTCACATGCTCATTGTCACCTGATTACTAATCACTGTCACCTGGACCTCATCATCAGTTCACCCATATATACCTGCTACAAACATTCAGTCATTGTCTGATCTCTTCTACACATGACACAGACTCTCTGCCATACTTACCTGTATACCTACCTTCGATCCCAATCTTCTCAGCCAGTCACCATTCCGTCTTCTAAGGAACTCCTTCATCATCATCTGCAAGAGAAAGAGAGAGAGACTTGGTTTCACTTCATTTAAGCTATCATCTGAAATTCAACTTACTGTTTACTCACCTGTTTCGCTGTACCGATCCATTCTGCAAATTAAAGCATTTAACTTACCATTCTGTCTGCTTCGTCTATGCCAAACCTGACAGGTGGCGCGTTGCACATGTTATTCAGATGCTATTTTAAGGGCGCATGCTTGGCCATAATCAATGTAGCGTGTGCAGAACACACACACACTTTGCTTCTCTCATCTACACAGAAGCAGCAGTTCTCATTTTTGCAAATCATACATTATTACGATAGATAGATAGATAGATAAATAGACATTTTATTATAAAAGCATACATCTAGCTTACACATTTACCCAAATTATTATACGCCTGTTTAACCGAAGTTAATTTGTCTGGGTTTCTCCATCCCCAATGTCACTTCTCTGTGTTTTATGGCCCTAACGAGAAAAACATTTTATATATCAATTAAATGCATTAAAGTCAGTATTATTTTTTCAAATGTGTTATTTGTGTCATGTCTGTTTTTGATTGGCATGTGCCACTGAATGTTTTGTAATACCAGTGCTGCTACCTTATGTTGTTTATCTCGCAAAGTCACAAACTGCCCAACATAAGTCCAAGTATATTAACGCTGAGTAGTATGAAAAAGCCTCCAAACATCACATAAATCATTTTAACAAGACAATTCTTACTGGCTCCATGTGTTTCTTAGTGGATTCTGTCTAGAGTTGCATTCTCAGTGCAGTTAAAATAAACCACCTAGGAACATGTATCCATCATCACCACAGTTACTTATTACAGTATTTAGAAAGTTTAAAAAGACCACCCTTTCTGTGCCTACAGTTGGAGCATAAACATTGATGAAAGTCATTTTTTCACTTTCAAATACAGCTTGTATTTTTAACAAGCGACCTTCGATGATTTCTTCAGTAACACAAGAAATGGGTAAAAAGTCTCTAGAAAACAGGACACCTACTCCACCACTGTTACTACTCTTATGACTGAGAACAACTTCCCCATCCCAATCTTTCTTCCATGCAGTTTCATTTTCAACAGTGCTATGCATTTCTTGTAAATAAATGACATTTAATTCCTTAACTAAAAACAAACTAATAAGGGAAACTCCCTTTGCATCCTCTCTGGCTCCACTGATGTTTAAAGAACCCAGCTTTATGTCACACATAGCAAATGTTAATTTGCATTTGAACAAAACAGAGAGGTTAACACAAACAAAGAAAAAGAAAAACAAAAGACACCCAACCATCATTAGCTATTAAATTTTATCATACATAAAAATGTCTTGGTCTGTAAAGGTCAGTTGGCCGGGTTGTTCTGTATTTTCATGAATAGTTTAACTGAATAAAGGAACATCTTTATGTAACAAGGCGGACCTCCGCCGTCTATAATTAGTGGGGAATTAAACTCGCTCAAGTTATTCAATTGAATGAAAGTATAGGCACTAGTGAGGTACAGGGTCTGTTTATTTCTTTAAAATGACTCTTCCTATATATGAAACATTTACTGGGAGCAAATACTAAACATCATAATCATCCACACAATACAAACAAATGAAATGGCCACAATAAGGAGGGCGACCAGATTGAATCAGGTATACAAGTCTTGGGCTGGAAGCAACAATCTCCACTTATTTAAGTGCAACCCGGGAAAATTGTAACACACGTGTTGAATGAAATATACAACCACAGCAATCCAAAGATAGTGTTATCACTGCATCACACCACCTCCTAAGATGGAAAATATAGCTGCTTCCAGTACCCAGCCCCCTAAAATGGCCAAACAAAGTTAGATAAAGGAAACAAAAACAAAAAAAGTATTAACGAAGTATGTAGTTCCTTACATACCACCACTGGTTATTTTGAAAATTAAAGTAACAAAATGTAGGTTTATTGTCACAACAATATTAACAAATTGTTGCTAACTACAGCTCCGTCCCATTTCAAAGGGCGCATCTGAAGCGCTCGGACCGGTCTAGCCTACGGACGATTGTTCTTGTCGCCTAGCAACAGTGACTGACAGCTGCCGATGACGAGTGGGAGTAACATTCGTACTGGACTTTTTATATTCAACTGGGTTTTATATTCAAATGGGGTTAAAAACCTGTGTAAATATATTTACCATGGTCAATTTATGTGCATAATAAAAAGAATACACTAGCCCACAAAATCGCATCAAGGTAAGATATAAATGAACATTTGAATCTTCGGCTAAGCCGAAAGTATGACCTGAAACATCCTTAATACCATGTCCTCCAGTAAAATATAAAACATAAAAATGACAATAGCCAATTCTGGCTCCATAGCATATCAAATGAATTATCAGGATAGCAGCATACTCTCGCACCGTTGCTTGGCGCCTGGAGCGGTAATCGGGAACACCTGGCTGCGCAATTAGGAAATCCTATGGAGGCTACACGGTACGTCCTTCGGAGGACGCATAGGCTGCATCCTTGAAGTCTTCAGTCCTTCGAAGGATGCAGCCTTCACTTTGGGACACAGCTCGAGTTTGTGTTTGCCATGTGCTCCTCTGTCCCTTCCTCCTTGTTTCCCGTTACCACGCCCCCTTGTTTAGTTGAGTCCTTGTTTGAGTGTTAGCACCTGTCTTCTCGTTAAGTCCTTGTTTGTCTGAGTGTGCTCACCTGTTCCTCATGTTCTTAGCTCCCTTTATATGTTTGCTCTTTCCCTCTTGTATTTGCCAGTTCGTTAAATGTTGTACCTCAGAGTACTACTGTGTCTTAGTATCGTTCCTCTTAAATCGTTAGTGTTTTGTTGTAGAAGTTTGTTAGTGCTCTGGTTACTGCCATTGGCTCTGTCTTGTTCCCTGTTCCAGTCCCGTCCAAGTCCTGTCCAGCAAGCAGCCCTGTTCTGAGCCCGAGATACCCGAGCGCCAAGCTGTAAGAAGTTCCTGTCTGGCTTTAGCTGGTTACCTCTGGTCTCACTCTGATCTGCCATATCTACACTCCAGCCTACGGACACCTCATTACATCTGCTGCTCAGCTGTTGTCTTTGTCTCATCTCTACCTATTGTTTGGATTGCTACCTTCTCCCACCTCGTCGTGTCATCTGTTTGTCAATAAAGCTGTTAATTGTCATCCTGCATTTGAGTCCTCCTTCACAGACCCTTAACACAAGGACAAAAGATATATTTAGAAGAAGACTTATATTGACCATTTAAGATTTCGCTTACATCTATCTTGTAAATATGTTTTGCTATTTTATTAAAAAGGTTACAATTACAACAATAATTACAATTTCAACAATATTTCAAGTGTACTCTTTCTTTGTAAAAAAAAAAAAAAAAGATTATAGGCCTACATTTTATCATATGTATTCATTAGTTTGAATATAGCCAACATTGGAACATCTAACATCTTAGTCTATGACTTTATTTTTGACAAAAATAGTATTTTATATATATATATAGATATGAGCAGAAATTGCTAAACAAAAGCTTATTTGATGTGGCAGTATATTCTACAGTAAAAACTGTACCCAAATCTAGTCAACAAAATGTTGTCTTTCATACTTCGCCTGACTGTAACGTTGTTTTTATGAAATATTAGGGCATATAAATGTTAATTTGCAGTTTAATACGTTGCTTATACAAATACATTTTATTTCAACATATTTCAGTCGATTTTTACTCATTTCAGTAGGCTATAGCAAAGCACTTTATTCTTTCACACACAGACGCGATTCATATTTAGGCTAAACAGTCTTTACAAATATGTACCCTTCATTCATCTCACAGAAATATTATAGAAACGCGTTTCATCTTATTGCGGTTTACATAGGCCTACACTAACGTTATTCCATAACGTTATTCCACATTAAAGTCCCTGTAAAGTCAAAATTAAGTATGTGTTCTGAGTTTGTCATACCACCGAAAAATGTGTTATTAGACACCCAGCCCAATTTCAATGATTAAAAAAGCCGCCAAGTAAATAAAATAAGCTATCAAAATCTCGAAAAAATGAGCAGTAGTCTCAGCTCTCAAACGCTGGGGGCGTGTCCGCTGGCTGCGCTGAAACCACGCCCACTCGCGGGAAATATGACTCGCGCACAGCTCGTGCATGTCGGCGCGACGGGAGGATGAAGGCCGAAGCGGACAGCGGGAGATAGTCGGTTCGGCCCCATTCACCAGTAACAGCGGATTATCAGTGAATTCCAGTTGTCTCCAACGAAAGTAAACTATCCTGATCTCTACAGAGGCGGGTGTGGTGGTGATCATCAGCTCTCCATCAAGGTAACGCGTTAGCTCTTCACAAGATAAATCCACCTCTTCTTGATATGATCATTTTTCGGAAATTTAAATAAGGACACCGATCTGTTTTCTAAGTGATTGCATCCAGGGAATACGCATTTACATGACGAAGGCATAGCCAGAGCCGTGGGCATAGTAGCTAGCAAACTGTAGGCTGTCTGATAGTAACTCGCGATTGAGCGATAGGCTTAGTGACTCCGTGCGTCATCAAGTAGGGGCCCAATCAAGCTCAGGGGGTCGCAGTGCGTCATCGAGCCCCCGTTTTAGCCCTGCCCAAAAAATCCGGCTCACAGCAAGGGTGAAAAACTGTTAAACGGTCTAACTCCACAATTTAGTACTTCACAGTTCTCAGTCTTTGTAACATGTTTTAGCAATACATTTCTAGCACTTATAATGTGTTTAGAATTTTTTTGTAGAATTGCCTTTACAGGGACTTTAACACTTGAGAAAAGATAACAGCCTACCTCACTCCTCAGCGGGATCTGCTCCTCATATCAAGAGATATTGCTCTTCATATCAGCACTGTTCTGAGGAATCTTTTCTCCATAAGGTAGGCTATATTATGTCTCACTCGCGACGCTTTGTTTACAGCTGATGTGGGGGCGTTTCACAGGTCTGAAATGGTTCTCAGAATTTGCATTTGAATTGCAAGCGCTCTCCGGGGAGTGGTCACATTACTTTTGAATGAGCTCGTAATGAGCTTGACTGGAATCGTTCTCTTTTAATACAGATTTCACAAGCTGAGAATATTTTTTTTTTTATATAAATTACTACATTTAAAAGATGCAATCTCAAGCTTTATGCCCGTGGGTCTGTTTGCCTGTTTGACTGAATTTTCGCGGAGTTATAGATCATTTTCGAAAGCGTTTCAAATTGGAGTTTACTGACAGAGAGAGTGCAGAAATCGCATCATGTTAATTTTTCTTTATTTGGCAAAAAGCAAAAAACTTTATTTTTATTGTGAGTATACAGAAAAAAAATAGAAACTGAACAGGATCGATTGATGTATTACATGAAAATGAAAGATCAAAATTAACAGAGCATTTAGTGTTTATTTTACATTGCTAAAAATCATTTTAAATTATTTTACATCGCGTTTTTGGTCCCCAGAGGGTTAACTGATCTCAAGCCTTTGGTTCTTTGTAAAAAGGACAGAATTTTGGTGAAAGAGTAAGCACTCTCCACATCCATCTGTGTGTCTCCACTAACATCACTTTCAGACTCTTCGTGTTCATAAACGCTCATCATCTGACTGAGAAGAACAGCTCATGGGATTCGTCTTTGACACTTTTGTAACTTGTTCAGTGTTTGATTAAAAAACACTGAACTTGATTTCAAACTTGATTTAAAGTTTGATTTTTTTCTGTATTTTTTAAATTTGGAAATGTCAGCGTCCAACAAAACCTCTTCCTCATTAAACAACACTGACTCAGCTACTCTAGTCGTGGTTTGACCAGTTCTCTGAGGTTTTCTCCAGGTAAAGAGGCTCCGCTTTCGGCCCGAACGGGCGGCGGGTCCACTGCATTAACATCTCTGATGTTACATGCACAGTGTAGTCAAAGTCATCAACCTTAAACTTAAACACCAAATTCAATTCTTCATTGCTCTTTTTGAGAATCATGTGTATGTCACAGGCCGGGGTGGCCTCCCCCCGGTCTCACACCACCCCTATTAAGCGTACCACCTCGAGGAGTTACCCAAAGACATCACGAGACCAGACAAGGTAATCAGTATTAAACATTGTATTTTATTGAATTAAAATAGGCTAAATCCTAAACTAAAAAAACACTTGATTTGACTCTCTTCTTCGTCAGGCTGCGTAGGAAGTTCTCACAGCGGTTCCTCTTCGGGCAGCCAGATGTAAGTAATGGGGCAGACACTGGTACAGGGTTCACACAGCGGTTCCTCTTCGGACAGCCAGAGGTAAGTAATGAAGCAGACACTGGTACGGGGTTCACACAGCGGTTCCTCTTCGGATAGCCAGAGGTAAGTAATGGAGCAGTCACTGGAAAGGGGTTCACACAGCGGTTCCTCTTCGGACAGCCAGAGGTGAGTAATGGAGCAGACAGTGGTAAGGGATTCATACAGCGATTCCTCTTCGGACAGCCAGAGGTAAGAAATGAAGCAGACACTGGTACGGGGTTCACACAGCGGTTCCTCTTCGGACAGCCAGAGGTGAGTAATGGAGCAGACACTGGAAAGGGATTCACACAGCGGTTCCTCTTCGGACAGCCAGAGGTGAGTAATGGAGCAGACAGTGGTAAGGGATTCATACAGCGATTCCTCTTCGGACAGCCAGAGGTAAGAAATGAAGCAGACACTGGTACAGGGTTCATACAGCGGTTCCTCTTCGGACAGCCAGAGGTGAGTAATGGAGCAGACAGTGGTAAGGGGTTCATACAGCGGTTCCTCTTCGGGCAGCCAGAGGTAAGTAATGGAGCAGACAGTGGTAAGGGGTTCATACAGCGGTTCCTCTTCGGACAGCCAGAGGTGAGTAATGGAGCAGACAGTGGTAAGGGGTTCATACAGCGGTTCCTCTTCGGACAGCCAGAGGTGAGTAATGGAGCAGACAGTGGTAAGGGGTTCATACAGCGGTTCCTCTTCGCGCAGCCAGAGGTAAGTAATGGAGCAGACACTGGCAAGGGATTCACACAGCGGTTCCTCTTCAGGCAGCCAGAGGTAAGTAATGGAGCAGACACTGGCAAGGGATTCACACAGCGGTTCCTCTTCGGGCAGCAAGAGGTAAGTGATGGAGCAGACACTGGTATGGGGTTCACACAGCGATTCCTCTTCGGACAGCCAGAGGTAAGAAATGAAGCAGACACTGGTACAGGGTTCATACAGCGGTTCCTCTTCGGACAGCCAGAGGTGAGTAATGGAGCAGACAGTGGTAAGGGATTCATACAGCGATTCCTCTTCGGACAGCCAGAGGTAAGAAATGAAGCAGACACTGGTACAGGGTTCATACAGCGGTTCCTCTTCGGACAGCCAGAGGTGAGTAATGGAGCAGACAGTGGTAAGGGGTTCATACAGCGGTTCCTCTTCGGGCAGCCAGAGGTAAGTAATGGAGCAGACACTGGCAAGGGATTCACACAGCGGTTCCTCTTCAGGCAGCCAGAGGTAAGTAATGGAGCAGACACTGGCAAGGGATTCACACAGCGGTTCCTCTTCGGGCAGCCAGAGGTAAGTGATGGAGCAGACACTGGTACGGGGTTCACACAGCGATTCCTCTTCGGACAGCCGAGGGTAGATAGTCGAGCCAAGGGCCCTTTCCAACAGGAACAGCTCAGTAGCCTGGTAGCAAATCTTGCCAGGGAATCAAACAACAGTGCATGATTGTGCAACAAATCCTCTTCAAGTCAGACAGTAATCAGGTACTCACGCCAGGGATCCTCTTCAGTGTGAACAGCTCAATAGACAGATAATGCTTCCTCTTCGAGTCAGGGAGTCAAGCAGCCATGCATGAATATTCAAAAAATCCTCTTCAAATCAGACAGTAATCAGGTACTCACAGTGAATAAGGTCTCCACTCGCGGTCCCAGCCGACTCCCTCCTCTCAATTCACGAAACTGTACATCCAAAACTGTGTGGGAAGTGTACTACGAACACACAACTGACATTAGAGGCTTCAAACCAGATTTCAATAAACTCCGGGGCAGTTTCACCAAACTGTTGTATACAGTGGGTACTGAAGGCATTAGGTTTCCTAATAAGAATTAAAGATTACACTTAACTGCTTGACGAAGTAACATAGATCCACTGCCTCTCTTCCTCTGTTAGCATTATCTCCCTTTATGGATCCAGATCCATCAAACCGCTAATTTAAGGCTCCTTCTTCCTAATGTGCAGTCTCTCCCCGCTCTGTGTGATCTCTTCTCTCCACACAAACATGTCCTTTTATAATCCCCCTCGCGAATACATGTCTCTCTCGCGGCTCAATCTCCGCTCGTTACACAGCTGACGCTCATTTCCCCATTTAATAAGCCCGGCCGGACTGTTTACACGGATGTTTACATCGAAATCGCTCCCACAGGGAAACAACATTGGGCAAAAAATAGTTCCGCTTCACATCACCCCGCGACATGTACATGTCTCCTAAAAGACACAATGTGTTTAATGTAAGAACTGATTTTCCTGCTAAAACAAAATGATGCAATAAAGCCATAAAATGCACCCTGGACAGCAGATAGCAAAGACAGAGCACAGAACCTTGTCCTTCCCAAACTTATCTCCTTGTCCCCTTGTTTGACTTCAACTCATCCCCCCTCTCCCTCCTCTTTTCCCTCCTCAAGTCACTGAAAGTTCATTAAGAATGTCTATATATCGCATATGGTGTATCTTGTGAATATGTTGTTTTTTCCTTTTCATGTTTGGTATCATTTTAAGTGTCGCAGTGCGATTGGTAAAATGGTCTTAATTTAATTGCAGTCATTGGTTTAATGAGAAAGATTGAGAACTTAGGAGAATCCTGTTTCTCCTCTCTGGCTGATATCTCTTTAAGATATCTCCTGAAACCAGGTGCTACCCCCCTGGGGTACATGGATTGGCCCAAACAACTCTAAACAACATTTGTATAACCCCTTTTGTTCTGGTCCGGTTATTTAAGGCGAGGGGACAGAGCAATCTTTGGGACTCTTTACCAGGATCATCCCCCACAGTGATGTTTCAGTGTTTTCCTGTGTCTCTGTCAGGAAAACATTGCTTACTTTTAGAGTCATCTTTGAGTAAATTATGTCATGTATTTTCTGAATTGGCTTTTAATCATTTACTTCTGTAATTGGCATGATACATTTTTACCTGACAAATAAATGTTACATCTTGATTTATTCTGTATTCTGAAATCATTATTTTAATATATTAAGGAGGCTGGTGCTACCGCAAATCTTAGTTAAGGTAGGTCAAACTAAAGGCGCATGTATGAACGGAGCAGTAGGCACGTCATCTGGAGACCTTTTGATTTCTGTCTATCACTGGTTTAGCAAGTTGTATGGAAATGGCTAAATTAAACTACACTCTCTTGTTCGAGTGAGCAGTAGGCAACCGACTTTTGGGGTATTAGCAAACCCTACATCCTCTGACTAAAATCAGACTTAACAAATTTGTGTCCGTGAGAAACACGAATTGGCCGACGTGATCTCTGTGCGGCATTGGGTCCATAATGAATTAATAACTGAAAGTATGGGATACTCAGAATAATCAAAGATCTAAATTAATTCATAATCAATATTTATGATTATTTTCTAATCAGAAATACGATCTAAATTTGATTATCATTTGAAATTGGAGTCAGAATACGCATAGAGCTAAAGTAATAGTACAACTAAATTCCAATAAATTAAGTGAACTTCACTGGAGCGCTGAAAAGACATACACGCTTTAAACCTTCGCCAGGCCGTTGGATTCCATCGTTGGGCCAATGGATGGTCCTTACATTAAAGGAGAAGTTCACTTTCAAAAAAACTTTTGCTGATAATTTACTCACCCCCATGTCATCCAAGATGTCCATGTCTTTCTTTCTTCAGTCGCAAAGAAATTAAGGTTTTTGATGAAAACATTCCAGGATTTCCCCCCATGTAATGGATTCTATTGGGACCCAAACGGTAGAAGGTCCAAATGACAGTTTAAGTGCAGCTTCAAAGGGCTTTAAACGATACCAGATGATGAATAAGGGTCTTATCTAGCGAAACGATCGGTCATTTCCAAAATAAATAAAAAAGTTTAAGTTTTATAAGCACAAATGTTCGCCTTGCTCTGTTCTGTGATGCGCGTTCGTGACGTCACGTAATACGCAATTACGTTGAAAAGGTCACGCTTGAAAAATTTCTGTCCTGAAGAAAATGTTCTTTTTGGCTTTTTAATATTAAAACACCCAGGATACGCACACGAAATGGGCATTTTAAACGATAAACTGACACAAATACATTTGAAAATGTGTATATGGTCCTCCTTCTGCACATTTGTAAACACGTCAAGCGTGACCTTTTCAACGTAATTGCGTATTACGTGACGTCACGAACGCGCATCACAGAACAGAGCAAGGCGAGCGTTTGTGCTTATAAAACTTAAACTTTTTTATTTATTTTGGAAATGACCGATCGTTTCGCTAGATAAGACCCTTATTCATCGTCTGGTATCGTTTAAAGCCCTTTGAAGCTGCACTTAAACTGTCATTTGGACCTTCTACCGTTTGGGTCCCAATAGAATCCATTACATGGGGGGAAATCCTGGAATGTTTTCATCAAAAACCTTAATTTCTTTGCGACTGAAGAAAGAAAGACATGGACATCTTGGATGACATGGGGGTGAGTAAATTATCTGCAAAAGTTTTTTTGAAAGTGAACTTCTCCTTTAAGATGAGGAGATTTACAGCTGATAGGAATCATCTTTATCGGAGACACTAGTTTTCCTTGTCTATGATAATGAGCAAATGAAGAAACACATTTCCATTATGACCAACACAACTTACCAAGAGCAGCGGAAATGAAAAATAACGATGTTTTGGAAAGTGATATTTTCAGATAAAGTCTTCCTCTGGCGTTCCACAAAAAGGAAGACGAGCTCAAAAGAATCGACTCAAATGATTCGGTCATTAAGTCGTCTCGGAGATCTCAGTTTACATATATATTTATAGCCTTGTCAGAAATTAGCTTAGCACTGGCGCAGCCTCGCCTTAGCATTCCTAATGATTTTCCTCTTTTTTTTTTCTTTTTTTTTACTCTGTCACTTTAATTGAAAGAAAAATTATAATGATCATTAAAAACCTAAATAAAAGAGTCGCACTTACGGATTGAATGTCAATGAAAGCTTTTGACTGACTGTTTTCGCTAGTTTTTGTAAGGTGGCGGTGGAAGTAAAATGGGTAACAGCTTAAGTGCCAGATTTCCCTTTGCATCTGTGGGAAAATAATTTGACATTTATCAACACTAAAAACAGTAGCTGAGCTGTCATCTAATAATAACTAGTATAGTAATATAGTAATAATATAGGGCCAGATTTATAAACAGGTCAAATTAGCGTAAGACCACGATATCCCATAAAAGCGCAGACTGAAGTGTAAAGTTCTGCTGTCGATCTAATGATAATGAGCAAATGAAGGAACACAGACACATTTCCATGATGACCAACACAACCTACCAAGAGCAGCGGAAATGAAAAATAGAAAGTGATATTTTCAGTCTTCCTCTGGCGTTCCACATAAAGGAAGACGAGTGGAGTAAAAGAATCGACTCAAAAGATTCACAAAGTCGTCTCGGAGATCTCGATTTATATATATATATTTATATATTTATATCCTCGTCAGAAATTACCTTAACACTGGCGCAGCCCTGCCTTAGCATTTCCTAATGATTTTTTTGTTTGTTTTTTACTCTGTCACTTTAATTTGAAAAATAATAATAAGCATTAAAAACCTAAAGAAAAAGTGTAGCTTCTGAATAAACAATTGTTTTAATGGGGAGGGCTCAAAGTTTATTATTATTATTATTATTATTATTATTGAGCATTTTCACATAGGTGAAATTAAAACATGAAATAATTTATTTACTCTGGCTTCTTCCTTTAAATATCACAATCCAGACACTTTAATTGGAGAGTACAGATTTTCTGTAGCCATCAAAACTACATCATAATCGATCTTCTCACTAAAGCTGATCGTCTGTGAATCAACGCCTGGCCGACAGAAGAGCGGAAGTGTTGAACATTTACATGTTTACTTTCCACCTCTGTATATTTCAGATTGTAAAGAGTCTGTAAATTAATGTAAACTAAAAGCAGAATCCCTAGAGCTTGATATCATTATAATCCTGAAGATTAATTCCTGAAGACTTACCGTGATGTGATATTTGTGCCAGTGTAAAATATGTGTTGGCTCTCTGTCACCCTGTTTGAGTTTGCATTCTGTGCACTGTCTACACTTCCTCTTCCTGTCTGTGGTTTTCCTGCCTGCAACTTTGACGCAAGCAGGAAACAGGCTAACGCATGTATTGACACATGTATCCTCTGTCCAACTGTATTAAACTGAGAAACAACTGAGCAGCAGTCTGGTCTCTGTGTCTCTAATTTGGTTCTCCAAGTGCACTGTCAGCAGGCCCGTCGCGACAAGGCAGGCAAACCAAGCAATTGCTTGGGGCCCCGAGCTGTCCTGGGGCCCCAAGACAACGACTGGTTAAGAATAAAATGCAACGACAAACTGTGTGAGCGCCCCTTTGATAGTCAATGCAGTAAAGTGCAATGACACTGTTATCGGGATCCCCCTCAAGGGGGCCCCCCTCAGTAGTCGCTGACAGCAGCCAGCCAACTGCGTGATCTCTGCTGCCGGCAAAATACAAAAACTCCTCGGCAGTCATCATGAAGCGGAATTATGCTTCAGGAAGCCAGAAAAGAATGAAGAGAAAGGAAGAGGAGGATAAGAACAAACAAGATAGTGGTAAGTAGGGGTGTAACGATACACGTATTCGTATTGAACCGTTCGGTACGAGGCTTTCGGTTCGGTGTTCGGTACGCATTTTCAAACCGATAGGTTGGATCATTTGTCCTGCCGACCAAAATTTCGTTATTTCAAATGTAGGCGCGTTGCGCGTGGCAAGCGCGCTCATAATGTAGAGACGCCGGCGCGACCACAACATTGCCCAACATCAAATGGCAAACGTAATGCAAGCGAAACGAAACTGAGCTACTCGTTATTGTGTGGTTGACGGACCGTTGTTTATCAGTTTGAACCAGTGCAGCGCGAGCCGATCGTGATCATGCGACACTGTTACTACACAGCTCTAATAAGAGATCCAGTAAAGAAAGCATTTTAATTCGCCACAGAAGTAATAACATCGCTGCGAGATCTAGTGAGAAACATTCACATTGTTTGGCAGGAATAGTAGGCTATAATGCCTTCAAGTAACATTACGTCGGTTTTATTTTGACATTATGAATACAATGCCCTCAAATGTTAATCTTAACTAAAAAAAACATTTGTTTATAACTACTACAATATTAAATAAAAAATTTTCCAAGGAGCTGTTTTGTTTTATATGCTCCTAAGAAGAGTCAATTATAGCTCCAGAATTGCTCAAAGTAAAAAGAAATAATATTTTATGGTGCTAGTTTTAATTAAAAAAAGAAAAAGAAATAAATCAAGGAAATTGGCATTTCTTTCTTTTTGCTGTATCGAAAACATACCAAACCATAACACGTGTATCGTATTGAACCGAACCGTGAATTTTGTTACACCCCTAGTGGTAAGTGATAAATTACACTGGATAAAATAGCTCCACTTGTCTTGTACAAATGGTGTAATTTTGCAGCAGGTAGGCTAGAAAAAAAATATGTTTATGTTAGCTACCTGCCTGAAGGCAAATGCTGCTTGTAACAAACAGTTAGTGCAACTTTTTTTTCGAACGGACAGAATATGGTTACATATTATAATATGTTTTTTATTGGGGGGGCCTCCATGTCCATTTTGCTTGGGGCCCCCAAATTCCTTCAAACGGCCCTGACTGTCAGGCTTCACGAGATTTGGAGGGCATTGCAGAAGACTGTAGATAATTGAAGAAAAAAAGTCACGCTGGTTTGGGTTTTGTTTTCACTTTCACGTTTCATGTCTTTAATTTTGTAATTTACCAATAGTCAAAGTTCCTGTCATGTGATTCCCTTTTCCCTCATGTGTTCTTGCCATGTGCTCCTCTTGTGAATGTGTCATGTTAGGTGTGTTGGACATCGGCTGGATGTAACCGATCGGCGAGAGTTGCTGAAAACAGAGACGTGAAGTCTGAAGACACTTTCTGCTTCCCGTAGTGACGCTCACGTGATGTTTGCATACTTTACCACAGCTTTACCTCAGATATCAACAACAAATAAACCCTGTCCATCTCCAGACATCAGTCACATCAAGTGTCTCCAGGAATGGTTTATATTCTGAATTAAGTGATGAGAGTCGGCCTGATGGATTTCACCTACGATTCTGTGTCATTAATGTTTCCATCAGAGATTGGTTTCCATCTTCTTGTGTTGTCTTGTTCCTGCAGAGAATTAAAGGTGGAAGAATCATTTGAAAAGTGTTTTACATTAAATCGGTTTGTTCATAGTAAATTTTACGGACCTGTATCGTGTGTTAAACAGGACAGTCCAGTGTGCGCTCATGTAGAATATGTAAATCTCAGTAATCGGCACATTACCAGAGCTTTACTATTATTATTATCCGCCTACACCTAAAAATGATGATTTTACTATCACATATGTTCATAACGTCCTGAAAGTCAGTTGTTGTGAAGTAAAAGCACAGTTTGTGATAAATAATAAGAAAGACTAAATAAGGCCGAGTCTGAAACTACAGTCTCTACTGAGAATCAAAGCTTGTTGAGATTGAAAGAAACACTCGCTGATATCTGATGTCTTCCTTCCAGATGATTCTGTCTAATCTGAGGAGGATTCGTTACGATCAGAAATATTTCACACATTTCAGTCTGTCATATTGACCCTGAGGTCTGTGTGTCTTTGATTATAAACACACACAAATATGATCTTGACTTTGTCATGTTCATGATAGAGATATTTCAGTGTGAGCTGAGACACAGAGGCTGGTGTGTGTGTGTGTGTGTGTGTGCTTGTCAAGCTCTGGCATTTTGTACACAATTTCCCCGCTTGAAAGGAACAGACACATCATCAACGAAGGCCTTAACTGGATTCCACTCTTCTCTTTATTGCATCAATTATGATGAATGTTCAAATAGGTAGACAGAAGAAAGGTGAAAAACCTTTAACAGAAATCAAATGTAAATTAAAATATGTAAATTAATTCCAAATAAAAGCTTATTAAACATCCGTTGTTGTCATTTAAGTCTGTATCTCTCAAATAATTCTCAAATAATATTCATTTCAGTCTGCTGATCTCTCGTCACATTCATGATCATTCATACTGTCATCAGTTCATATCAATCATTTTCCTTACTCGAAATAAATGTTAACTTAAATACAATGATGAAGAAAGTGGTGTAGAGCCAAATGTATATACAGTCAAACGTCACAAAGCTTACTGTGTAAAAAAAAAAGAGTCAAAAGCCAAAAAAGTCATAAAGTAGGAAAAGGATCCGCACATGTCGAATAGTGCAAAGACTTTCCAACTGTTGGTTGATGATGCTTCATTAGAGTGGGGAGATTGCATTGGTGGATTCAGGTGCAGCCGGGAACTTTATTGACTTATCTCTTGCTAGGAGTCTCCAGATCCCATCTGACTCACTCACTAAGCATTAAGCTGGTTTAGATCATACTTATCTGACCGCTACCATTTTGTCTATTTGAATGGAGAAAAATCGATCATAACTCCAGTAAACTATGGAGTGCCGCAGGGATCTGTGTTAGGCCCTCTATTATTCTCAATATATATGATGCCACTTGGAAATATTATAAGGAAACATGGAATTAGTTTCCATTGTTATGCTGATGACACTCAAATATATATTTCATCACGGCCGGATGAAAACGCTAAATTATCCAAATTGGCAGAGTGTGTTAAAGATACAAAAGATTGGATAACGCGTAATTTTCTTTTATTAAATCCAGACAAGACAGAGGTAATACTTATCGGTTCAAAAAACCGCCCACAGAACCTCTCACAATACAACTTTGACATCGTAGGATGTCCTGTTACTTTATCCTCTACAGTAAAAGACCTGGGTGTTATATTAGACTGCAACCTGTCTTTTGAAAATCATATTTCATATGTTACAAAAACAGCCTTTTTCCACCTTAGAAACATTGCTAAGCTACGTAATATGCTATCAGTTTCTGATGCAGAAAAGTTAGTTCATGCATTCATGACCTCGAGACTAGATTACTATAATGCTTTATTAGCCGGTTGTCCTGCATCCTCAATAAACAAGCTACAGTTAGTCCAGAATGCCGCCGCTAGAGTTCTTACTAGATCAAGAAAATATGATCATATAACACCGATTTTATCATCACTGCATTGGTTACCTATAAAGTTCCGTATTAATTACAAGGTATTGCTATTGACTTATAAAGCCCTAAACGGCTTAGCTCCAGTCTATTTAACGGATCTTCTATCGCCCTATAATCCATCGCGCTCTTTAAGATCAATAAATTTGAGGCTTTTGGTCATACCTAGGATATCCAGATCCACCAAAGGAGGGAGAGCATTTTCACATTTGGCTCCGAAACTCTGGAATAGTCTTCCTGATACTGTTCGTTGCTCGGACTCACTCTCCCAGTTTAAAACTAGATTAAAGACTCATCTTTTCGGCCAGGCATTCATATAATATTTTTAATCTTACAGTTCAAACTACAATCCGGCCTCTAGTTCATAAATGCCAGAGGAGAACTGGCCCCGACTGAGCCTGGGTTCTCCCAAGGTTTTTTTTTTTCTCCATTAGGTCACCTGATGGAGTTTTTTTGGTTCCTTGCCACTTTTGCCTTTGGCTTGCTCAGTTGGGGATATTTTGGGGATATTTATTTTATTTTATCAATCAAAAAATTCCACTAGAAACAAACCTTGTTGTATTATTTTATTTTAATTTAATACTGTGAAGCTGCTTTGATACAATCTGTATTGTGAAAAGCGCTATACAAATATACTTGATTTGATTTGATTTGACTCACTACCCTTCTGACGGTTACTGCACTGGATGGAAGACCTCTGGTTCCCGGGAAGGTAACCCTTCTAACCTCTCTCCTTCGCCTCTCTATTCACCAACACCAAGAGGAGTTGTGTTTCCACCTGATACAGAGTTCCCTGTGGTCCTCGGCCACCCCTGGCTTTTTCACCATAACCCTCACCTTGACTGGGCCACTGGCGCTATCCTCAGTTGGGGTCCCACTTGTCATGTCACCTGTTTGGTCCAGAGTTCCCCTGACCCTATTCTCGAGTCTCAAGATCCCCTAGACCTATCTCAAGTCCCCACTCAGTACCACCATCTCAAGGCAGTCTTCAGTAAAAAGAGAGCCACCTCTTTACCACCACAGCGTCCTTATGACTGCGCCATTGACCTGCTTCCAGGTACCTGTCCCCCCAGAGGCCACACATTCTCCTTGTCTTCTCCCGAACATGCTGCTATGGACAAGTACATTGAGGAGGGCCTCACAGCAGGCATCATTCGTCAGTCCACTTCACCTGCTGGTGCTGGTTTTTTCTTTTTGGGCAAAAAGGATGGGGGCCTTCAACCCTGCACAGATTACAGAGACCTCAACAAAATCACTATCCGGAACCGTTACCAGTTGCCGCTTATGGCCACAGCCTTTGAGATACTGCAGGGAGCATCCATATTCACCAAACTCAACTTGAGCAATGCTTATCATCTAGTGCGCATTAGACAAGGTGATGAGTGGAAGACCGCATTTAACCCCTTGAGGTTGGCAAACTCGCGGGCGCGTTTTGCTGGATTTTCTTCACATTGTAGCACAATAAACTTAAATGACTCCGTCATTTATGGTCATACAGAAAAAAGAAATATGAAAAAAGAATCTGTGATATTTCTACTTTTGTATGTGTCCACTTACAATCAAATCAAAACATTGTGCTTTTGTAAAATAAAGAAAATAAACAGGGTGTGCGTTCTGCCTCTCCATCGCGGTGAACTTTTTTTTCTTGAGCACGTCTATAAAACTGAAACAAAACTCAGCGAATACTTGTCACACATTTATGAGCCATATACCTTTATAAACATTTACAACATGACATCATGACTTTGCGTAAAAATACACGCCACTTTCAAGTCAAGTGGCGTGTTATTTATATGCATTTTGAGCTATCCGCGTGTATGTTCACGTCAAAACAAACCGTCATCTTCCGCGTGTATGTCTACGCCGTTAAACGTCAGAGTGATTCCGCGTGTATGTGTACGCCGTTAAATGTCCGAGCAAAACGGAGCAAAATGTATATCTACATCTGGGGAGCAATATTTTTTTTCCTAGGATGGTAGGGGAAGACTCATAAATGGTATTAACCCCAGTGACGGGTAGGTTTAGGGACGGAGTTGGGGTAGGTCATATATATTTATATATACAGTAATGTAACGTTAAGTCAACGGCGTTGATAAACACGCTGAAAAGCGATTATGGGTGTTGATAGCACGCCAAAAATGGAAATACGAATTGGCGTGTCATACATACGCCATTTCATGAGATCAGTCTGACATTTAAGTGTGTACTTTTAAATGATCGGATTCAAATTGAAAACAAATATTCTATGTTTTAGTAATTTGTATAAAACCAACAAGATGTCCAGTATCTCAAACCCTTGCTCATTATTTTTTATTTGACCACGCCCACGCGCACAAAAGAGATTGACATGCAAATCTGGAACGCAAACGCGCTCGTTACCTCAAAAACAATGTTGTGTTGTAAATAAATCCAAACAATCAAAAAGCCATTCTTTCTTAAATCTCCTCATTCTTTGTGCAAGGTTGCTCAGAATGATAGGGCCTGATAGCTCCTAATAGGGCCATTAGGGTGGGTCTTTGTCTTTCTCAGGTGTGAAAGAAATTAAACATTCATGATGTCCACGCCTCTTCGCATAAAGCTTTCTCACACAAAACATGTCTTGCAAATTTTAACCCCCTGGGGTTAGCGGTATCGCCGGCGATACCAGCTCGCTTTTTTTTATCAGTGAAAAAAGAGACTCAAAAATACTCTATTGACTTTGATTTTCCATAGGAGTTTCATACATCAATCGATCCTGTTAAGTGTGTATTTTTTTGTGTATACTCACAATAAAAACAAAGTGTTTTAAGAAAAATAAAGAAAAATAAACACGAAGCGAGTTCTGCCTTCTCTCTGTCAGTTAAGTCCATTCTGAAACGCGTCCGAAAATGAGCCATAACTCAGCGAATACTCAGTCAAACAGGCATATAGACACACTTGCATGAAGCTTGAATTCTCTTCTTTTAAATGAACTAATTTATATAAAAAACAAATATTCTCAGTTTATGCAATCTGTATGAAAAGAGCGAGATGTCAGTCGTTCTCATCTCAGCGAATTATTTTTAATGTGACCCCGCCCACGGAGAGTGCGCGCTATTCAAACGCAAATGACTGAGGCAATCCTGCAAACTGTGAACGCCCACATCAGCTCGAGAAAAGTCTCGCAGTGCTGTGAGGAATAATACTATAGTGGAAAATTTACCTCAGAAGTGCTGGTATTTCGAGGAGCAACAGATCCTGAGCTATGGAATACTGTAGTAAGTTTTTTTTTTCATTCTCAAGTGAATCGTTTCTGTGAATGAATGAATGAACGGCAGAGATGCGCGCTGTTTACTACAACTTGCAAAAGACGGTTTAAATTTGAATCGCGTTTCTGTGTGAATGAATGTTTCGCTTTTAGCAAACTGTATTGCTATACTGAGTAAAAATCGACTGAAATATGTTGAGATAAAATGTATTTGTATAAGAAACGTATTAAACTGCAAATTAACATTTATATTTCTTATAATAAAAACGAAAGTTACTATGTTACAGACATATGAAAGACAACATTTCGTTGATTAGTTTTGGATAGATTATACATTTTTACTGTAAAATATCTGTCACCTCAAATAAGCTTTTGTTTGCCAATTTTTGCTCACATGTTAAATATAGTATGTTTTGTCAAAAATAAAGTATGTTAAAATAAAATACAAATAATATGTTTTAGTGTTTATTCCAATGTAGCCTAGGCTATATTCAAGTAATGAATCCTTAACTTTGAAATATGTATGATAAAATGTATACTTTAGTTTTTACAAAGAAAGATTACACTTGAATTGTTGTTGTAATTGTAACCTTTTTAATAAAAAAAAAATATTTACAAGGTAAATGTAAACAAACTATTAAAAGGTAAATATAAGCCTTTTCCTTAAATAA
Organism: Squalius cephalus; assembly: GCF_949319135.1. Lineage (NCBI taxonomy): Eukaryota > Metazoa > Chordata > Actinopteri > Cypriniformes > Leuciscidae > Squalius > Squalius cephalus. Next base: position 2,718,536 of record NC_137125.1, read on the forward strand.
TTTTTATTGTGTTTTATTAGTGACAAATTTGGGGAGAGGATAAATATTCCAAAACTGAAAATACAGTATGAGAATTAACTGCACAATTACTAGACATGTTTTCCTTGGATATTATAGGCCAATTTGCAAGCACAATTTGTGGAAAAATAAAAAAGAATTGAGATGCTTCCAACTGTTGCTCTTGCATTCTTTCTTGTGACACACCTGAATGAATGGCTCATTAAGTATGCGGGCCCCATTGTCTCCTCAGGTGCGAACCACTAAATATGCATGATGGTGTTGGATTGTTGACGCCCACTCCGCATATTGCCTTTCCAAACAGAAAGTGTTTTGCAAAATTTAAATCAATGTATTGTGTTATGTGAATGATTAGGCAGGATGATTTTCACATCATTTTGAAGAAAAAACTCTAGGCGACAACATATTGACACATATTTAGTATGTGTTTTGTGGCCTTATTTCAGAAACTTTAGTTTTTAGTTTTTTCAATAACCACGCATAAACATTATTCTCTCAAAAATACAAACATGTACATGCATGTTGCTCACATATTATGGTAGCCATGTTTGTGCTATATAGAGTGAATTTACACCTTTGCCATTAATATGTTTATAAGCAACTAAAAAAAGCACAAATGTCAGGGCATGTCAGAACATCTCAAGGACCCCAAAAAACACCTCAGACCCCAGAGGGTTAAATCAATGTATTGTCTTATCTGAATGAGCAGTCAGGGTGACTTTCACATAGTTTTAGAGCAAATATTCTAGGCTATGTCATACAATTTTCAAAAGTCTTATGAAGAAATAATCAGTATGGGTTTCATGACCTTATTTTTTTTTTCACAAACCATGCATAAATGTCATTATCTCAAAACTACAAACTTTTACATACATGCTGCTGATATATTATTGTAGCAGAGTTTGTGCTGAATACAGTGTAATCAGACTTTAGCCATGAAAATGTCACAAGTAACAGAAATAAGCACAAATGTCAGAGCATGTCAGAACTCCTCCAGGGCCAGAAAACAGCTCAGACCCCAGAGGGTTAAACCAGGATCTGGAGACTACTCTCAAGGTGCATGGCTGCCAATAATCCATCCTCCTGGTCATCCTTCATTATGTGGGCAGAGTACGCCCACAACACTCTGTGCTCATCGGCTACAGGCATGTCTCCCTTCGAATGCCAGTTTGGTTATACCCCTCCATTGTTCCCTGATCAAGAAGTTGAAGTTGGAGTTCCCTCCGCTCGGCAGTTTGTCAGACGCTGTCATCTGAGGAAAGCTCGACACAAGCTTCTTCAAGTCTCTCAGCAGTACCAGCGACAGGCTAGCCGTTGACGCAGACCTGCCCCCACCCTGCGTTCCGGACTGAGAGTTTAGCTCTCCACAAAGAACCTTCCCTTACGAGTAGAGTCCCACAAACTCTCTCAGCGGTTCATTGGGCCTTTCAAAGTGGTGAGGAAAGTTAACTCTGTTACTTACCGTTTATACTTACCTAGGTCTCTAAAGATTAATCCTACATTTCATGTCTCCCTTCTAAAACCTGTTTTGTCCTCTCCCTTTGCTCCGGCAGGTAAACCTCCTCCTCCTCGCATTGTTGGAGGCCAACCAGCTTACACGGTCCACCGTATAATAATAATAATAATAATACATTTGATTTATTTGGCGCCTTTCTAGACACTCAAGGTCGCCTAAATATACATATACTGGACTCCCGTCGTGTGCGAGGATCACTCCGGTATCTTGTGGACTGGGGAGGCTATGGCCCGGAGGAGCGCTCCTGGGTTCCTGCCAGAGACATCTTGGATCCCAAGTTAATTCGAGACTTTCATGCTCATAAGCCGGGGAAGACCGGCACTGAAGGCAAGGCAAGTTTATTTATAGCACATTTCATACACTATGGCAATTCAAAGTGCTTTACACAGAAAGGAACTAAAATAATCACAAAATAAACTCACAGAACCTCGAGTTTAATCACATCAAACTCACTAACTCCAGCACAGACCCAGGCCATCAGCATGGTTTCATCTCTCAAGTTCCCCAATTAAGTCATTTATGTTTGTCTCTTATCCAATTCTCAGTTTAGTTTAGAATCAAAAGGAGGAATATAGTGAAATCAGTCGGACATACAGTGGATACAGTTATAAAAATTATTTATAAATGGTGTAGCTGCACGTCCGAGGGTCTCCGGTGGAGCCGTAGGTGCACTCTTAAAAAAATGCTTCTAAACAGTACCAAATTAGGGTTCTTCGGCTTGCTAAATAGAACCCTTTTATGAGGTTCCATAAAGAACCATGCTTTAAAAGTGCTATATAGGACCTTAATGGGGTTATATAGATGATGGTTCACATGATCCCCACACTGGTGCCCATACCCAGCATATCGAGAGGGCCTGTGTTTCCGGTATGTGTTTTTAGTGTTTGCATATGTGGTTTATTGTGTCTGTGTGTTATATTAATGTATAATAATTCTTTATAATAAACTTCAACATATCAAAAGGTGCTTAATTCATACTTACCAACAATTTGACGAATTGACGACAAACTGATGACAAGCTACAAACAAACTTAAAGCCAATACGCAACAACTGAGGATATTAGAAGACATGTTTGTCATAAGTGTTATTGTAAAAATATAGGATATCAACATAATGATGTAGTTGTTTATATTTTTAGCTTTATTGCAAGTGTATGACATTTGTTATAGAAATAAACAATGGTAATTAAGTGCTTTTACTAAAAATGAGAAAAATTTAAATTATTAAAATTGTATGAACTACAAATAAAGTCAGTATGTGAGGCTAAATAGATGTGTTTTAGTCTGAATTAGGTAAGATGTGTGCTTCCATTTCAGTTTCAGCAATGCCTTCACTCGATTGGGATGTTCTCTTTTGTTCTGGGCGGCAAGTGCAGTAACTGTAACATCGGGCATATTTTGTAGTATTAAACATATTTATACCGACTTCATCAGGCTCCAAAAATTCTTCACAAAGAACACAAAGAATGGCCTTCTCAGCTGCCATAGTTGCAACTCTTGCATCATCAGAACAGTGTGTTCAACGCATCACCGTTGTGTTTTGTCGGGGCTGAACGCAGCCCTGATTGGCTGTGGTGCCTCTGTCCTAATTGGCTGTGGTAACTCTGTCCTGATTGGCTGTGGTAACCCTGTCCTGATTGGCTGTGGTAACTCTGTCCTGATTGGCTGTGGTAACTCTGTCCTGATTGGCTGTGGTAACTTTGTCCTGATTGGCTGTTGTAACTCTGTCCTGATTGGCTGTGGTAACTCTGTCCTGATTGGCTGTGGTAACTCCTGTCCTGATTGGCTGTGGTAACTCCTGTCCTGATTGGCTGTGGTAACTTTTTTCTGATTGGCTGTGGTAACTCCTGTCCTGATTGGCTGTGGTAACTCCTGTCCTGATTGGCTGTGGTAACTCTGTCCTGATTGGCTGTGGCGAATCCATCAGCGACTGGTCTTTGTATGGAGCCACCGTGAGAGGCCATCATTTTGCTATGGATCTTGTCTCTTCTCCCACAAACTCCACTATCAGGTACTTTATTTTAATTTTATTTTTTTGCTGCAGTAACGTTGATGTATTTAATCTACAGATTTCCACAATCAACAACGCCTCTTGCAGTTCAAAACGCTTCCACTACGTCATACATTTCCTCAGTTACGCTTTCAGGTTTAATACGTAAGGCAGTCTGTCAGAAGCTAGTTTTACTTTATAAAGAATTTAAAAATGGATATTGTTATTACAAAATCCCATCGATTAACTTCCCATATGGAAAAGGTTTGCTAAAAACATCTGTGATTCTTATATGTTCCAACAGAATATTGTAAGGGACATACTGTATATGCTGCAAAAACCACATATATAAATGGCATAATATTAATGTATTTTTAATCATATATGTCATATATGTCCTACATACAACTAAAGCCATATAGATTTTCATGATGTAAAAACATAGGAAAATAATGCTAATTTAAAGGAGTCATAACCTGCAATTTTCACTTTTCCACGAGAATCAATGTATGTTATGATCGACTAACGATTATACACTGGCCGGGAAGCCGATATTTAAAAGTGAAGCGTTTGTTTACCTCAGGGTAAATAAACCAGCGCGCGTGCACGCGCACTCAAATACGAGATTTTGATTTCAGCCCCCTCTTGACGTCATGAGGTAGTAGGATATACCATATATGGACACCGCAGCAGGAAGCCCGCACTTCCCCTCTCCCCCTCATATTCAGTTCAGTCGAGAAAGATGGAGAAACCGAGTGCACACCGGACTTGCTCTGTGGTTGATTGCCATAAAAAACATGTAAATGTGTTTTATCTCCCAAAATCGGACGAAACTATCAGGGACCAGTGGATGAAATTCATTTTTAATGACGCTGTCCCAACAACCCTTTCAACTGGCGTGCAGAGCCATATAGAGCGTCCACGACAGCCAAAACATCGCATTGATCTCGCGAGACAATAATGCCTTCAGAAATAAGGGTAAAAGTAGGTCTGTGTTTATTTTTTTTCCACTTTTCTTTTTTAGAAGGGCCTGAAAGACTATAATACAGCAGTAGGTATCCAATGTAATACTAGGTTATGACTCCTTTAATATGAATGTCCAGCATGGATGTGTATAAAACACAGTGCAGTTTACCAATCAGTATAAGGCTGTACTTCACTCATGCTTGTTCTTATCTCGTCCTAAGTCGAACCCTATGCCCTGTAGTCAATCTGTATAATCAGCCTTAGATGAAACACAACATTTAAACTACACACACAAGCACACATTTTAATTACAAAATTATTCATTAGAGTGTATTCTACAAGATACATTTGCATATTTCACATATCAATAGTTTTCATTTTAAATCCTGCATCACCAGATTTCATTTTCATTTGTGACAATTTCTCTAAACTTTATCACAGTACAACTATGGTATACAACTACAAACATAAAACTTTCCTAAATGTCGAAGTGATTCGTATGCTTATCACTCTAAAAAATAATTCAGTGGCTTAGTAAATATCACAGTAATAATTAACTTTATTAACTTAATAAAATCTCTGAATATCATTTACCTGATAGTTTGAGTTGAACATACCGAAATAATTGACTAAAACTCCAACAATTTGAGTTTTAACTCCAACATCTGGACATTTTAGTCATATTGGCTAATTCTCCTTTATTATTGCCCTGTTTTGATCTGTTTTCCTGGAATTTTATTTTTTATTTTATTTTATCATTGTTATTTTGTTTTAAAGAGATAAAAATTGTGGTTATCAACCTTGAATGACATGGTAATGAATTTATATCATATTATTTTGGCGGCAGTAAAATTTTGGGCGGTTTTTTCTTGTAGTGGGCGGGTTTTGGTGAGCTTTTGGGCTGGAAATCACCGTCCCAATCTGGCAACACTGTCAGTCTCTCTCCAGTCTTCAGAGAGTTCTCCTCTTCTCTTCTCAGCGTCGCTGAACTGGTGCATTTCCTCTGTGAAATTCAGGTGTGTGTATGTTTTTATTTATCTGTATAATCATTAATGTGCTTTAAATCATTTTATTTAATGCGAAAGAACATACAGAGACGCAATGTTACTCAAGAGTTAAACGAGTGTCGACTCGGCCTGCCTTTTCCCGTGATTGTAACGCCTTGCATAAAAAACACACGACTATATTCCTAAAGATAATGAATATAACTAATTTGGATGATAAAATGTCCTCAGAACTGTGCACTGTTTGTTTATTGGCAGGTGATGGAGTCAGTCGCGTCGCAGCATCTTTCGGCTGTGAGTGACGCAGGACGGCGGTGTAAAGTTAGAGGCTCCCCCGCAGAGGCGAGTCCATCTCCGGCACAGCAACCAGCGCTGATCCGGTGGATACTGGATAACAGACCGGTTGATTACACTTGAATTACTTGAATGTTTAGGTCTAAATGTTTAATTTTTACTTCGAAAATGTTTCTTACATGAGTTTAAATGTAGGCAATATTGTATACGTGTTAAAAATAGTTCAAAATATGCTGTATTGCTGTAGGCTACTCATCGACAATAAAGGCCAAAGTCATGTAGTTATACCGGTGGTTGTATGGAATATTTTTACAAAGGTTTAAAGGAAATAAAAAAGTTAATATTACTGGCATATAACCACAGTTAATATTACTCATAAATATTTGTTTCTAAATATTTTTACTCAATTTGATTTGTTAATGTACCAAATGCAGTTACTCGGATCTATTTAATTTGTTTTACTTATATTTACTCAGTTAATACAGTGTATGTAATTGATTTCACTGCTTAATCTAGGCTAATCAGTATTCTAAGTGTAAAAATGTTTCATCAAAAAAATTTGTAAATCATATTAAAGGTTTTTAGAGTGCATCACCACCAGAGTTCATGTCACATAACAAAAACATATTCCAGCCAATTTGCAACATTTTAATCACTGTTCTAGAAACATGTTTGACTCAACTTTGTTCATTTGCAATAATATGTTATGATTTGTTCACAAACAACAGCCCAGACAGTTCACAATTAATGTAAATACACAGTCTTACAATGTCATTGCTTTTCAACTGCTCTTTCAAATCCTGTAGGAAAATTAAGTCTTCATAAAGGTCAGTGATATTCTGACAGTAATATTCGAACCGGGCGGATTCTGCACTGTACAATTAAAAAAATTGCCAACTACATATAAGTGAATCAGATGTTGGTCATCAAAACATGAAATCTGTATGAAACACAAACAAATGACACAAAATGTGTATACATTTTATATGACTTTAATTTGACTAGCATATGATTCAATATAAGAACTTTAAATTATTTATATATGAATTTTATGTGAGTTTTATATATTTCTACTAATACCATACACATTTGCACACTTTTGTCATGTAAAACTCATAAGTCTTTTAACAGTATTCATATATAACGCAAAAATCCCCTACAAGTTGTATGTGTGCTATTTAGTATGAAAGTGGCCATAATCGGTCTGATTTTGTATAAGACATGTATGGGCCTTATATGAAACACAGAAGGTAATTCTGGCCGATTTATGTAAGGAAGATATATGGTTGCTGTATATGAACCATGCAGGTTTTTTTCATATGGGTTCAGAAGGGCTTTATTAACCCCCTGGAGCCGTGTGGATTACTCTTGTAATGGATGGATGTGCTTCTGTTGGTTTCAGTTGGCCCCCCATTGACTGCCATTATAAAGCTGGGAAGAACCGGGATAAATTTAATAACTGATTGTACTCGTATGAAAGAAGAACGTAATACACTCACAGGATGGCTTGAGTGATGAGTAATGCCTGGCTCACACTACAGGAGTTTTAAAATCCTAACCGATTTTGAAATCTGGTTGAAGCACACACTTAAGGAGAATCTTTGCAGATTTTCTTCCCCCAAATCTTAAACATGCTCACACTACAAGGTTTGAAAATCGTGGTGCACCACACACTACAAAATGTCATTAAGATTATCGTGCCAGAGGAAGCGCCTCACGTGATCTCACGCAGCAGATCTGAAGAGTAAAAGCAAGGAAACATATGGGATATGCATTGCCATGACATGAGACACGCATGCACGCACATACACACGCACAGAGACTTTGAACCTACCGGTACTTTGAGTTAAGAGCTTAGATCGGGCCCAAAAAAATCAAGCCCGACCCCTACCCGAGCCCATGCACGTTGTGTCCGAGCCCGGCCAGGCCCGACACAACACAACACATTAACATAACTGTAATTATGAGCCCGATCCCAATTTAAACCCGACCATTTTTTTAATACGTGGGCCAGGGGCAGTGCGAGATATTTTTTTAACGCAGGTGCTGAGGGGGTGCTAGATATATAGCATATAAATACTATTGCAAAAATTGTCCACTTAATATTTAATATTCAATCATTTTAATTGTCACAATTAAAGTAGCCTATTCATTTTATTAAATTGACCAAGCACAACATTAAGCATTCAATCAAATATTGATTAAAGATTTATTATTATTAGGCTAATAATGTTAACATAATATACTATCATTATTTCGACATAATATGTGTGCGTGCAACAAGCTAGATGTGCATTTTTAAATCCGGTGACGCGTGCATTGATTTTGAAATCCATTTCGTTTTAACGCGCTTTTTAGTTTCGGTTTCATTACTGAACATGTAACGTTACTCGCCTTTGTGCCTTCTGACCACAGCGTAATACTTATTTATTTAGCAATAAATAAATGGAGATAAAAACGCATATCGAGTTGAGTCATTCAAAATTAACTCAAGGGAAATTCCTTCAGCACGACAGCCCTGCTGTCTTTTTGACAGCACTGACGTAATCACAATCTTGCTCATCCCGATAAATATCAAACATGTTTGATATGATCGGGGCGAGCCCGATTTGTGTGAGAGCAGATCGGGAGGGGCAAGATTCGATCTGTGAACGCCTCACATTACCAGATAATCTGCGCCGAACATCGGAACCGATCGAGGTCCTCGACAAAATTTTTTCTCAGATTCTCGGGAGGGGTAAATCGGGCATAAATCGGCCTAAAACTCCTGTAGTGTGAGCCAGGCATAAGGGTGTATTCACACCAGGAAAGTCTGATAGTTCACTTGCTTTGGTCCGGAACAAATACAATGTTGATTTGTTTTGTTTTGTTTGGTACGGTTCGCTTTCACACTGCTCTTTTTGCAAGTGAATCAAAATGTGGGCTAAGGTCGTCCATTCATTGGTAGAGGTGTGAACCGACACTGGTCTCACGGTTTGGTTACGATTAAGATTATCATGTCATCGATTCAGTTCAATTCAATATCACGATGCACCGCATCCTCAATTTAAAATTTTACTTCAAAAGTGATTTAAGTGCGATAAGACAAAAGAGAACGCTCTGTCTGTGAATGTCCTGATGCACACAAGACGCGCAGAAAAACGTGCGATTATTTTAGTAATCCAGTATTCTACTGATTATTCCATTGAGTAATCGGATAAATAACAATTGTAATAAAAAAAGTGAACAACAGCCAAATTAATTACTTAAAATACAAATAGGTAACTCTTTACAATATTACGGAAGAGGATTAGGGCCAGGAAATAAAATAAATAAATAAAACCAACTCGAGATTAAAGTCATTATAATGCGAGATTCAACTCGTTAAATTTCGAGAAAAAAAGTCGAAATACAATCTTGAGAATAAACTCATTAAATATCGAGAATAAAGTCGTTGTGTTTCGAGAAAAAAACTCGTTAAATTTCGAGACAAAAAGTCTAAATACAATCTTGAGAATAAATTCATTACATTTCGAGAATAAAGTCGTTGTGTTTCGAGAAAAAAACTCGTTAAATTTCAAGAAAAAATTCGAAATAATCGTGAGATTAAACTCATTAAATTTTGAGAATAAAGTCGTTGTGTTTCGAGTAAAAAAGTCGAAATGAAATGTAGAGAATAACGCACTCGATCAGTGTTCATTGCATAGCCTACTGATAGAGGATGGCAGAGTTGGATCACTTAGTCAAGCTATATTTTAGACTTTCTTTCAGTAACAAAGAAATACTATCAACTTTAGCTAATTATGACAGAATAATAATTAGCATATGAACTTTAAAGAGAATTTGCAAGCGGCTAGGTCTTTTTAGAAGAAAAAATCAGTCCAATTTGCGCGATGTACTCGCTTTTGTCCAACATGAAATGACAACCAGTGGACAAACGCAAGGTTATCGCTGGCTTCACCTACGCGTGATTCATCGAGGTTTCGTGGTTTCCCAGGATACCATAAGACACATTATTAAACTTGTTGATCCTCAAGAAGGAGTCCTGGAATTTCGACGAAGGAGACGCTTGAAAAGACGCCAGTACACTTGCGCTGGCCCAAATGCACTCTGGCATATGGACAGCTATGATAAATTAAAACCATACGGCATTGCCATTAATGGCTGTATAGATGGTTACAGTCATTACATTCTGTGGATGTAGGCGTACACAACCAACAACGATCCTAAAGTAATAGCCAGTTACTTCATAAAAACAGTTACTGGCATAGGAGGGTGTCCCCAGAGGTTCCGCGCGGACATGGGGACCGAAAATGGTAGTGTGGCAGCAATGCAAAGGTTTTTACGAAGTAACCATGGAGACAGTTTTGCCGGAGAAAGGAGTTTCCTTTACGGAAGAAGCACAGCAAACCAACGAATCGAGGGATGGTGGGGTATCCTCCGTAAGCAGAGCGCACTGTTTTGGATGAACCTTTTCCAGACATTAATCAGTGATGGACACTTTAGCGGAGACTTTTTGGATAAAAGTCTGATCCAGTTCTGCTTCCTTAACCTTATTCAGGTATGTCTTGTTTTAAAATGCCATTTTGTAGACCTACTATAGTTTTATAGCTAACCTATGACATTTCTAACATGAAAAAATACTATAGTATTTACTATAGTAAATTCCATCCATCCATCCATCCATCTTCTCCCGCTTATCCGGGGCCTGTAGTATAGCCTACTGTATAGCCTATACTAAAGTATTAACAATTTGTTAATGAATGCTATGCATACTGTAGTGTTAACTATAGTGAACTGACAACTGCATATACTGTAGTATACTTTAGTTTTTACTACAGTAAACTGTAGTGTATTGTAGTATACCCTATAGAAAAAACTTAGTAGGCTACAGTATTGGGTAAAGTAATTTGTTTATAGTTGTTATATTACCACAACAAATATAGAATTGCCACAACAAATGAATTCAAGTACTTTACTATAGTGTGGTTCAAAAATACTATAGTATTTTTACTATAAATTACTATAGTATTTTTTCATGTGGGTTACCATAAAAAAAAAACAGTTCCAGACCTAGCCACTGACAGCCAAGATAAACAATGAACTAGTAACTATTAGGCTAACAACGCCAACGGATTTTAGAACGAGTATTGATATAGTAGCACTTGCTAAACTATATCTTCTAAATAGCTATATAATTACGCATACAACACACTGTTGTTCAATATACCTAAAGTATGCTTTATTTCTCTGTACATTTTTTTTTTATTTTGTATTTCTTTATTCTTTACAGGACGAACTTGATGAGGAAGTAAATACATGTAATTCCCACAAAATCAGAGCACGATCTGGAAATGATGCAGCATCAGGACGTCCGATAGTGATGTTCTCTCTTCCAGGATTGCACAATGCCGAAGATAGACTCAAATTAATTGACATGGACGAAGCGGCCTTGTGTCAGGAAGAGTGCACCCCCAAGGGTCAGTTCCCTTGTGATGAAACAGTTTTTGATCTGTGCTGTCTGTTAATGGAGGAAAATGGATGGGATGCTCCTACAGATCCATTCAGTGCAGCTAATCTCTACATATTGTTGAGAGCAGAAATACAGCAAAATATTTGATGGTCCTTAATCCAAAGAAAAGTTTGTTAGCTGGGCACCTATCCGTCATAACTCATATTTATTTGTCTTTTCTGTAGTTCATGCTCCATATCAATGAAAATTAGAGCAGGTGTGTTAAAATGAGTGTGACTTTGCAATATCAACAGCAAAAGTTTAATACACAATGCTTACTTAACCCTTTGTAGGTAACTATACATGTATTCAACGTACCACTATACAGTGCATTATGGATTGCACAGCCTTTATTTAGCTAAACTGCATGTTGCTGTGTGCCATGTTAAAAATAAGAGTATTTGATGTTTTTTATGATACTGAATTATCAACATTATGTCTGATTTATGCACAGTTTTTGTATATGCACATTTCATCTTTAAGAAAAATTTTTATTTAGTACAAATGTGAACAATGAACAGCACTGCTTATTGAAACATGAAAACATTTGGAAATTTCAAAATCTGTTAAATTGGCACAAAACTCCTTGGATTTTAACAGAAACATATTTCCTAAAGGAACTTTGAGTCTGCACTGAAAATTAACAATAAAACATTTGAGCATACAATTACAAGTATCAGTGTATGTATGACAATAGTGTCTTTTTATCTGTATCTGTATCTTAAAATGTGATCAAGCAGTTAAATTCTTAACACTTCACAGCATACTTAAAACTGGGATTTAAACTGCTTTTTTTTTCAAGCATTTGCTTGATTAATTGCAATCTTCAAGCTAAGATTAAATTCTAAGGCAACATTGCTAAAACCAAACAAGCAAAGGGAAATGTGTGTTAACTCATCTTTAACTTATGATAAACTTTTGATTTCTGTAACTGAAAATCAAATTAAAATCAAATCAAACAGAAATCAAAATTATTTTTCAGATATTCTGAATGAGGTGGACAACTACATGTTAAACTATGTCCATTACCCAAATGATGCTCTCCAAAACAGCATTAAATTCAGCACGGAAGTCTGGAAAATTCTCATAGTTCTCACACAGCTGAAGGAACATCCCACATGTACGACCAATAGGCCGCCTTGTGAAATAATCACTGCAAACTCAACAGAGATGCGGTCTGACACAATCAAGTGACATCCTGTGCAGAACCTCAGAAACTTTCCTAGTTTCTCATCATCCATTTCTCTGATGTACCTTTTCAGATGATGTGCCACTTCTCTTTGCTTTGCTGTCATATCAGCAGGGAACTTCAAAAGTCCTAAGACCTTTTTAGTTGTTGGTAAGAGTTTAGCATACATCTCTTTTAGCTCCTCAAAAGTAAGGGTGATTTGTGATTGTGTGATGTCCTTCCAACAGTCTAACACAAACATTGGCTTTTGGACAAGCTCTTTGTGGGAAATCTCCTTCAGAATATCGGAGAACTTTTCTGCAGAGACTTTTCTGCGGCATTCATAGCTGTCAAAAACTTACAACAGTTCATCAAGTTCAACAGAAGAGAAATCCTGTAATGCACGTTGAAGAATTTCTCGTTCTTGGGTGCCTACAAACTGAAGGAAGCACTCTATCAGGTCACTGTATACTGCACCAAAAAGCATCTCCTCCATAAAAGGGGGGGCCAGATTTATTGGAATGTACTGGCAGTCTTTGTAACCTTTCAGGAAAATTCTGCCAACAGCTTTCCAAGAGTCAGATTGGAAATCATGTCTAATGAAAGGAACTTTCATTGTAGTTCCAAGTGTACAACGATCATAGAATTCTTGCCAGAAGGTACTATATACATCTCGGAGAACCCCTGACCCACAGCCAGCTTCCTCTGAATTGTCTGGCAATAAGCGTCTAAATGCCAGTTGCCTGGTCAAAGTCTCCGGATCAGAAAATTCATTGATCATGTCATGGAGGCAGTTTCCATTATGTATAATTATTTGTTTGGTTTGAATGCCAATTTCAGTGGTTTCTGGAGGCACATAAACTAATGTGTTCTCCAGGTCAGATTCATCTCCTGAGTCAGGGCCAAATGTGATTTCAGGGTCAGAAATATTAAGTGGGTCATTCACTACATCATCTGCCATGATGAAAACTTCCTCAGCTAATGTAATACTCAGGCCTGGTACCACTGGAAGAGCTGCGACAACTGAGGAATCTGCATAGTTGTTAGTGGGCATTGTAGAAGAGTCTGCTAAATCTACACTATAATCACTTTGTAGTGAGATGATGCTGGTCTCATCATTATTTTCACTTTCAGACTCAATATTTAAAGTACTGTCAGCTGACTCGTTTGGCCTAGTAGCTATGTAGAAGCGCAAATTTGGCAGTTTCACTGCCTCATGTATTGTGCCAATGGAGACATCACTGGGAAGAACATTTTGTCTGAAGTCCCAAACTTCAAATGTGAAGTCACATTCATCACCCTTACAAGAATTTCCATCTGGGAAGAAAAGTGCATTAATGTCCATTGCAACCTTTCTAGTACCCCCTCCTTGTTTTGTTCTGACCTGTTTTGTTTCTTTGTTTTCTGTATGAATCCAGCCAATTTCAATCTGTCGCTTACTTGCTTTGGCTCTGGATTTGGGTTTGGGTTTAGAAGTCTCAGGTCTCTCTTCAGATTGGGGTTCAGTTGTAGATTGCTTTCTCAGTTTCATCTTTTCTCTCAGTCTTTCAAACAGACCCAACTTCCTTTTGGAAGCAGGGTTTTGATTGCGGCAAAAATTGAAAAGAGCAAGTCTATCTCCATATGAGGGGAATATAGTTGGCCAGAGCTGAATCCTCCATTAGCAAGATAACATCTCTGTCAATCTGTAGATTAAAAAAATAATATGCCATTTGCCTTTCAAAAGTACAATCAAGGTCAGTTTAAAGGTATAAACTAATGATTTATATGTTTCTAATGTGTAGGCAGTAGTCATTATGAGTGTACAGAAAATGTACATTAAATGTATTATTAATTGTTTGTGTTTTCTTTTGATGCAATACTTTTAGTTTTTTACTTTAAATTTACTATAATTTATCATCAACTAACTAAATAAAACACTACGGGCCAGATTTACTAACAGCTTGCACCAGAGCTAATCCTCTTTTGCTGTTAAAAAATATATTTTACTAAAGACAGCGGCTGACCATATTGCATATCAGTGATGCGCGGGTTGATCCAAAATGAGCGGGTGCCTGCGGTGACACGCGGTTACGAGTCATACAAAAATATTTTTAATGATATTCGGGTCGCGGTCGGTCGGGTCGTTTGAAATAAAAATGCCAATTAAACCTTTGTAATATATATAGTAGGCTACTAGACACAATTTTCTATGAAATACACAGGCCTACACTTTATTGGCTGAATAACTGGCAAGAAGTAGGCTACGATGACGCACGAGCTCAGTCTGCAGGTAGAGATGGAGGCGGCAAGAGAAAAGGTGAAGACTGGGGAGTGGAAGCTCCGCAAATACACAAATAGAAAGAGCAAAGTGTGGGAGACATTTGCCGAAATAATGAAAGATGATGACCAAAGTGCTGGCTTTGGCATGTGTACTTCTTGCGATGCTATACATTTTATAGCCACAAAACTGGCACGACCAACCAGGCACGCCAGGATTCCAGTTTTGGATGGGCCAGACCAATTGTGGGTGGGCCTTAAATTAAAAACGTTAAATAAAAAATAAAAAACGTTATCCAATCACTGGTTAACCTAATAAAAAAATATTGACTAATATAGCCTATGTTATATTATCTGTGCGTATACATAATCTAGATTTTAATAGCTTGATGCTCTTTAAATATTTTGTTGCATTGTTAAAAGTTTCGGTGCATAGGACGGACCTATCCGCGATCGCTCTCCATGGTTCTGACCAAAGAAGAGCGCTTTGGAATCTCCATTAAGCATCATACGCAGCATACCTGGGCTGCATTTTCCGATAACATTGTCTCTTAGCACGCTACGAAGACTCTTATAGGGATAGTTCACCCAAAAATGAAAGTTCTGTCATCATTTACTCACCCTCAAGTTGTTCCAAACCTGTATGAGTTTCTTTGTTCTGCTGAACACAAAGGAAGATATTTGGAAGAATGTTTGTAATCAACAGATCTCGGTCCCCATTGACTAACATAGTAGGAAAAACATATACTATGGTAGTCAATGGGGGCCGAGATCTGTTTTGCGGCAAGGGGAGGATGAGGATGAGGATGAGGATGAGGATGAGGAGCTGATCGATGCCAGCATGTCTTTGAGGTGTCACGACTATGACAGCAGACCAGAACCTTCAGCTCTGGATCTGGCCTGTGAGAAAACTGACGCACAGCAGCAGGCCATCTTACAGCCACAGAAGCGAACAGAGGAGACGTCGTTGAGGCAGTCCTTTGGACTAGAAATGTTCAAGAGCTCCGATGAGGACATCAGGTTTTATACAAGGTAGGAAAAAAAGTTATCAATTTACTTCAGTCCTAAGTAAATTCTGTTACTCTTGCTTATCATTAGTCTGCCCATTTCCAATTTCAAAACAAAGCCAGAAATGACTTGTAGACTAGGTTAAAACATTACATCATGTTATATGAGTGACAAGACATTGGTTACCTATAAAGTTCCGTATTAATTACAAGGTATTGCTACTGACTTATAAAGCCCTAAACGGCTTAGCTCCAGTCTATTTAACCGATCTTCTATCGCCCTATAATCCATCGCGCTCTTTAAGATAACTAAATTCGAGGCTTTTGGTCATACCTAGGATATCCAGATCCACCAAAGGAGGGAGAGCATTTTCACATTTAGCTCCAAAACTCTGGAATAGTCTTCCGGATACTGTTCGTTGCTCAGACTCGCTCTCCCAGTTTAAAACTAAATTAAAGACGCATCTCTTCAGCCAGGCATTTATATAATACTTTTAATCTTACAGTTAAATCCGACCTCTAGTTCATAAACGCCAGAGGAGAACTGGCCCCCGACTGAGCCCGGGTTCTCCCAAGGTTTTTTTTTCTCCATTAGGTCACCTGATGGAGTTTTTCGGTTCCTTGCCACTGTTGCCTTTGGCTTGCTCAGTTGGGGATATTTGGGGATATTTAATTGAATTAATCAATCAACGATACTATTGATCAGCATTACCAAACGTGGACGTTCCACTAGAAACAAACATTGATGTATTGTTTTAATTTATTACTGTGAAGCTGCTTTGATACAACCTATGTTGTGAAAAGCGCTATATAAATAAACTTGACTTGACTTGACAAGACTGTCCTAGCCCAGACCTTAAGCAATAGAGAATGGGTGTTTTCAATAACATAATCAAAAATAGGTAAATAGTGTCAAATGAATCTAAATTAATTATAATTTTAAATTTTCTAATTTTACACTTTCTAATTTTAATAAAACTTATAAAATTTATAGAAATAAATAAACTTTACATAAAATAAACATAAAATTACTTAAAAAGCATTGGACTACCTGCAAAAAAAAGATATTGACCTGATATTGAGAAAAACTGATACTGAGAATTGTGAAACCATGATATTGTTACTGTGAAGTAAAATTGAGATTTCGGTCATATCTCCCATCCATATTCTCTGCTAGATAGCAGAAAAGGTTCCCACAGTTTTACAGACAGTATGAATTTTTTAATAGTGTTCACCACAAGTATATAGACTACATTGTAACCAGAAATGAGTATATAAATGGCTGCTATTTTGCATAAGTTTATTTGTACTTGCCAGAAAGAAAGAAAGAAAGAAAGAAAGAGAGGGCAGAGATGAGGTTAGGAATGATAAGTCAGTCGGCCTGTGTAGTTTCTTCATTCACTGTGACCTATACCTGCACTGGATGGCCAATTTCACATGTATTTTGTGTATTTTCAAAATACAAAATACTGTATTTGTATTTAAATACATTTTTTCACACAGTATTTTGTATTTGTATTTTAAATACATTTCCGTGTATTTATGCCCATCTCTGCTTCTAACTGGGACTGTATACCGCTCATCAGAGAAGATGCTAAAGCTGAAGCACAAATGTAATGCATGTGACATCATGCACTACTCAATGGGAGACATCATGAAAAGTGGATTGCTATTGAGCTGCTCATGCTGTCTGGTTACAGTCCAACGTGTTCTTACAATGCAATTTGATCTTTTTCATAGATTTGCCAGCTACCGCCATTTTCATGCATTTTGGCTGCAGACTGAACCTGCCACTCGGAGAATTGCCCGTGTTGGACAGTCATCGACAACCACAGCTCCCGATACGACTGCTGACCCACCGCGTAGACCAGTAGGTGTGGGGTTAGAGTTGTTGCAGTTTTCCAAATAAGAGTTTTACAAAAATTTATAAAATTCAGAAATAAATAAAATGATTTGCAAATAAAAAAATATTTAAAAATGTTTTATTATTTTACAAACATAACTCTGCCTGGCATTTATTTGTTTATTTGTGAACTACTTTCTGTGCATTTGTAAATCGCTGCACACATTTGTGAATAGCTTCTTGTGCATTTGTAAATCCCCTCAGGCATCTGTGGATTCTGAAACACTTCTATCCTCAACGTGCAAACAAATTCACAAATAACTGGACTCCACCCACCGTTTACTCAAGCCAATCAGATAACGGCCACATTGAGCTTTAAACAGACGTCACAAAGGGAAAAACGTGTTAACAATGTTCAGCGATTTACAAATGCACAGAGAGCAGTGCACAAATAAATGCCAGGCAGAGTTTAATTAATTCTTTCTAATTACTTTTGTGCAGAGGCGGACAGAGTACACAGCTTCATTACTTGAGTAAAAGTACAGATACCCCTTGCTAAATTTTACTCAAGTACAAGTAAAAGTACTACAGTCAGATGTCTACTTAAGTAAAAGTACTGAAGTACTTGTTTTTAAAAGTACTTGAGTACCAAGAGTACAAGAGTACATTTTCTAAATATTGCATTACTACTGCCATAGTGCTTACATTTATGTACAGAAACGTCCTACATGGAGTTATGAAAAATGTTAATGTTAATACTAGGGGTGGAACGGTACACAGAAGTCACGGTTCGGTTCATACCGCAGTTCAGACATCACGGTTCGGTACGAGTTCGGTACAATGGAGGGAAAAGCAAAACAAAAATGCAGAAGGCAATTTTTTTTATTGTGCATGTCTCAGGATGTACCATAGTGTCATACAGTCTCTCCCCTGAGCTAGCTGCAACAGCCTGCCCTGAAGTGTGTAAAGTAAGATGTAAACAAAATAAGACAATCAGCTATAAAACTGAAAATAAAGCATCTCTTATTTATGTGCGGACGCACGAGCGCGAGGGTGCGTGCGGCAAAAAATGTCGTCATTGTGGTGTGGGCGGTCATGCGCGTTGGGTGTGCAAGGCCACATTTCGCTTGGCGGTGTGCAGTGCATGGCTTTTAGCGCACGGCTCCGCATCCGAAGACGCATGACTTCGAGCCGAATCTGGCCGAGCATGTACATCTCACAGCACCGGCACCCAGTTCTTGCGTCTACATTAGTTGCTTACATTAACAAAATGAGCCTACAATAGCAGACATCTAGCCTGGTAATACCAGACTCTGCTACTTCACTTTGCTTCGTAGAGAGAGTCTGGAATAGCATAATAGAGAAGTGTTTTCTCTCTCGCGGGGGGGCGCTTGTCTGAAGTTTAAAATCATTGGTTACCCCGTAAGCCAATCACATAACGTTTGGTTATGGCGTGTGTTATGCGCATGCTCAGCCGCATCTAACTTCCACTGTAAACACATGTATGATGCAAAAACTAAACCATCGAGCGAAATACCGGAGTGAACATGGCTGTGAACGACTTTTGCAGATTATGTGAAGTAAATCTACGCAAGTACGCATCCACCACGGTACAATCAGCGTCTACGTCACGGCTCTCAGCCCGCCCTCTGTTCGTTGATTGGCCCGGCTGTTTTCAGGCCGGTGGAAAACTGAAAGATACGCTGCTATCTCAGACTGACTACAGGAGCGAAATGAAATTAGCGGAAGTAGGAAGTCTGACGTAGTCAGGCTAGCAGACATCAGCCCTTTAAATAAAAATAAATGGCCATGTTTTATAAAAAGGTTCACAAAACTAAATAAAAATGTTTAGAAATTATGTAAGATAACGTTAATTTAGTTGTAGGTTACGTTCTCATATTCATTTTTTTTTTCTAATGTCACAAGGAATAATCTGGTTTACTGCTTTACACGATTATTTTGCTGTGTGGTTTTGGAAGTGTTGTTTTACTAAAATAAACATTCACGAGTGTAGCCTACCTTACTTCAAACCGCTGATTCCTGATGGTTTAGAGGACAATTACACCGAGTCGCACCCTGTCGTTTCAAAGACTATACACCGGCGAGCGCGAAGTATAAATGCCTCGTCCATTTGGGGAGGCGCGCGCTGCGGAGGCAGGCGAAAGTATAAACCATAGACAGTATAAGAAGGTAGGCTATAAACAAACCTAGCTTAAGGCGGGGCTACAGATTAGGTGTCCCTAAAGAACCCGTGTATCTAACAGTAGTTCCGCATTACATTAATTAATTTGCACGCGAGTTTTATTTATTTTTATACCGTATTCTCCGTGTAAATTCATGTACCGAACCGTGACGCCCGTACCGATTCGGTTCAATACGAATACATGTACCGTTCCACCCCTAGTTAATACCTTGGAGAATGTAAAGAAATTGAAAGTAAAATCAAGTCATTTTCATCTTTTTACCATGCTGCTTTATTTAACATTTTCACTTGCCCACAAGGCAATAGCACAATGGCAACGCTCTGACAAACCTCTGCTAGAGTTTTAATGGATTTTTTGCACCCACATTTGAACCCGACTATGTTAAACACACCGCATACTCAAGAACATCAACGCAAATGCTCAGCTTACATTAAGTGTAATATCAGAAAAGAAAATTCAGCTAACAATTGTGTGTACATGTGAGTTTCTCTTTTTTTCATCAATCAAATCACAGGGTTCCAGACTGCGACCAAATATGCGACCATTTTATTGAGAATGTGCGAGTTCAAATTGTATGTGGTCGCATTTGTGCGAGTGCATGGTCATGTACTCAGTTTAATTCACGCATGAATTTTCCTGCATTGAACTTGTTTTAGCGCCCGCCAAAGTGAATTTTTGTCCCGCCAAAGTCTTATCTGATCGGTAAGTAAAGTAGATGAACTGCCGCTTGTGACAGGGCGCATGTTTAACTGAAAGAACGAGCAGAGAGAGAGAGAGCCGGTCGCGCGCGCAGACGCACGATCGGTCTCTCTCGCGCACTGTCGCTCGCTTTTTCTTTTTTCCTTTTTTTTTTATTTATTATTTTTTTAGAAGAAGTAACGGGTACTCACGGTTATGGATAGAAATGTAGCGGAGTAAAGAGTACAATATTTGCCTCTCAAATGTACTTGAGTAAAGTCATGAGTACTCCCCAAAAATGATACTCGAGTAAAGTACAGATCCCTCAAAATTGTACTTAAGTACTGTACTCAAGTAAATGTACTCCGTTACTGTCCGCCTCTGCTTTTGTGACCTCTGGGTCAACAACTATACGCTGGACTAGCATGTCGTCTTGGGCACAAATGACAGAGTCACACCATGCCATTCCTGTCAGCATAAGTTGCCCCAGCACCTGCCAGTAGTGCATGTGGCTTTCTTTCAACAGCAGTGTTCCTTCTTGCATGTGTAGATACTTGCAGTCAACGTGGCTGGTAACGTCGGGGCACTTGATCTCAACCAGGCCAAAAGGTGGCTGCGCAAGAGGGTCAAACACTAGGCCATCTGGTGAGGTGCCAAGCCATGGGGCGTCAGTGTGCACAATTAGGCCACAGGGCATGTAGTTAACATCCCTTATTCTGCAGTATTCTTGTGCTGCCGTAAACTCCATATCTGCACCTGTTTGAGTAAAAGATGTTTCTGAATTTGAGTTGAATGGTCGCAATAAAGTGATCATAATGCAAAGTATTGTAATTAGCAAATGAATGTCATTGCAAGGTAGGCTAACAGCAATTAGAGGGTGCAGAAAGTGTCGTAAATGCCTTGTACACACGTACAGATCATTTGTAACAGGTCAGTAACAGTGTTCAACACAATGATGTGTAAACGCATGAATAAATGGTATATGGACTGCTTTTATATAGCACTTTCACAGACCTATGGCCACCAAAGCGCTTTACATATAGCCTCACATTCACCCATTCACTCACTCATTCACACACCGACGGCGGTGTCAGCCATGCAAGGCGCCATCCAGCTCGTCGGGAGCAGCTGGGGTGTCTTGTTCATGGACACCTCGAGACTTGGTCAGGTGGAACCGGGGATTGAACCACCAACCTTACAGTTTGTAGACAACCTACATGAACCACTGAGCCACTGCCGCCCCTAAAAATAATTTACAACACTTTCTGCATCCCCTCATCTAAAGTGTAAACTATTCATCACTTGTAAATGTGCTACACATCATTCATAGATTACCACTTCAAGAATCAGTAAGGCATAAGATCAACGAATGTTATCTACGAATGATGTGTAACACATTTACAAGTGATGAATAGTGTACACTTAAGATTAGGGGACGCAGAAAGTGTTGTAAATGATTTATTCATGTGTTTACACATCATCTATAACAGGTGTTGAACACTGTAGTGTGTAGTGTAGTGTAGTGTAGTGTGTAGTGTAGTGTAGTGTGTAGTGTAGTGTAGTGTGTAGTGTAGTGTAGTGTAGTGTGTACTGCAGTGTAAGTGCTGACTGGTGAGGGTATAGACAGCTGTCTTCTGTAGTGTGTAGTGTAGTGTAGTGTGTATTGCAGTGTAAGTGCTGACTGGTGAGGGTATAGACAGCTGTCCTCTGTAGTGTGTAGTGTAGTGTGTAGTGTAGTGTGTACTGCAGTGTAAGTGCTGACTGGTGAGGGTATAGACAGCTGTCCTCTGTAGTGTGTAGTGTAGTGTAGTGTAGTGTGTAGTGTAGTGTACTGCAGTGTAAGTGCTGACTGGTGAGGTATAGACAGCTGTCCTCTGTAGTGTGTAGTGTAGTGTAGTGTGTACTGCAGTGTAAGTGCTGACTGGTGAGGGTATAGACAGCTGTCTTCTGTAGAGTGTAGTGTGTAGTGTATTGTGTAGTGCAGTGTAAGTGCTGACTGGTGAGGGTATAGACAGCTGTCTTCTGTAGTGTGTAGTGTAGTGTAGTGTAGTGTGTAGTGTAGTGTATTGTGTACTGCAGTGTAAGTGCTGACTGGTGAGGGTATAGACAGCTGTCTTCTGTAGTGTGTAGTGTAGTGTGTAGTGTAGTGTATTGTGTAGTGTAGTGTAGTGTGTATTGCAGTGTAAGTGCTGACTGGTGAGGGTATAGACAGCTGTCCTCTGTAGTGTGTAGTGTAGTGTGTAGTGTAGTGTACTGCAGTGTAAGTGCTGACTGGTGAGGTATAGACAGCTGTCCTCTGTAGTGTGTAGTGTAGTGTAGTGTGTACTGCAGTGTAAGTGCTGACTGGTGAGGGTATAGACAGCTGTCTTCTGTAGAGTGTAGTGTGTAGTGTATTGTGTAGTGCAGTGTAAGTGCTGACTGGTGAGGGTATAGACAGCTGTCTTCTGTAGTGTGTAGTGTAGTGTAGTGTAGTGTGTAGTGTAGTGTATTGTGTACTGCAGTGTAAGTGCTGACTGGTGAGGGTATAGACAGCTGTCTTCTGTAGTGTGTAGTGTAGTGTGTAGTGTAGTGTAGTGTAGTGTATTGTGTAGTGTAGTGTAGTGTATTGTGTACTGCAGTGTAAGTGCTGACTGGTGAGGGTATAGACAGCTGTCTTCTGTAGTGTGTAGTGTAGTGTATTGTGTACTGCAGTGTAAGTGCTGACTGGTGAGGGTATAGACAGCTGTCCTCTGTAGTGTGTAGTGTAGTATGTACTGCAGTGTAAGTGCTGACTGGTGAGGGTATAGACAGCTGTCCTCTGTAGTGTGTAGTGTAGTGTAGTGTAAGTGCTGACTGGTGAGGGTATAGACAGCTGTCCTCTGTAGTGTGTAGTGTAGTGTAGTGTAAGTGCTGACTGGTGAGGGTATAGACAGCTGTCCTCTGTAGTGTGTAGTGTAGTGTGTAGTGTACTGCAGTGTAAGTGCTGACTGGTGAGGGTATAGACAGCTGTCCTCTGTAGTGTGTAGTGTAGTGTAGTGTAGTGTGTAGTGCAGTGTAAGTGCTGACTGGTCAGGGTATAGACAGCTGTCTACTGTAGTGTGTAGTGTAGTGTGTAGTGCAGTGTAAGTGCTGACTGGTGAGGGTATAGACAGCTGTCTTCTGTAGAGTGTAGTGTAGTGTGTAGTGTGTACTGCAGTGTAAGTGCTGACTAGTGAGGGTATAGACAGCTGTCCTCTGTAGTGTGTAGTGTGTACTGCAGTGTAAGTGCTGACTGGTGAGGGTATAGACAGCTGTCTTCTGTAGTGTAGTGTAGTGTAGTGTAGTGTAGTGTAGTGTGTAGTGCAGTGTAAGTGCTGACTGGTCAGGGTATAGACAGCTGTCTACTGTAGTGTGTAGTGTAGTGTGTAGTGCAGTGTAAGTGCTGACTGGTGAGGGTATAGACAGCTGTCTTCTGTAGAGTGTAGTGTAGTGTGTAGTGTGTACTGCAGTGTAAGTGCTGACTAGTGAGGGTATAGACAGCTGTCCTCTGTAGTGTGTAGTGTGTACTGCAGTGTAAGTGCTGACTGGTGAGGGTATAGACAGCTGTCTTCTGTAGAGTGTAGTGTAGTGTGTAGTGTGTACTGCAGTGTAAGTGCTGACTAGTGAGGGTATAGACAGCTGTCCTCTGTAGTGTGTGGTGTGTACTGCAGTGTAAGTGCTGACTGGTGAGGGTATAGACAGCTGTCCTCTGTAGTGTAGTGTAGTGTGTAGAGTGTAGTGTAGTGTGTAGTGTAGTGTAGTGTGTAGTGTAGTGTAACTGCTGACTGGTGAGGGTATACTTTCTCAGTTGGTTGCACCTTTTTTTTTTTTTCTCCATGCCATGGGATTAATGCCATGGGATTAATGCTGATGAATAGTGGTCTTAATCTGCATACCCTGATGTAAAAAGACTGACATTGACAATACCTCATGTTAGCAAAATGTTTTAATACTTTAACTATCAAATCAAAAAACTCTCCAAAAAAACTATTAATAAAACATGCATGTTTTTTAATGTTTGCTTATAATTTTACTATCTTCACAGCTGTTCAACCCATTGTCTCCTTGGTTGCGAATAAATGTCAACTTTAGTAACACATACAGTAGCAACTGAATTCAGAGGGGCCAGCTCTTATTGTCACAGTGTCTGGTTTGTGTTTCCCCAGGTGTCCACTAGAGGTCTCTTTCCCTTCCTGTCACCATTCACTCTGGAACCTCATTTCCCATAATCCTTTGTCTGTTCCCATCACTCTTGATTGCACTCAGCTGTTCCCTATCACATTGTTAGTCTCGGTGTATAATACCCTGTCTGTTTCAGTTCATGTCACGGAGTCATTGTTTAATGTCACGCTACACTTCCAAGGTCTGTTTCTCGCCTGTTCTTGTTTTGTTTCTTGTTTATTTTGTGTTATTGTTTATTGGACTGATTAAATGGATTTCGACCCTGGCATGGATGACTACGATTCTGATTACATTGATTTTGACCTTTGCATGGATGACGACGAGTTGGATTTCCCTGATTACCATGTTGCTGCGTTTGGATCCACCCATTTCTCCGCTAGCGTTCGTGACACTTATAGTTGGGCCTCCTGGTCCTCTTTCCTTGGGATAATCACAGCCCTAACATCCTGCCTGGCATCATAATCCATCAGTTCTGGCCCCTCTACACTAGTTCTAATGAGGTCCTCCACAGTATCAGTATGCAGATTTGCTCTAGTGTCCGACTTTATTCTCTTCTGACATGAAAATCCTCGTTTGCACACTGCTGCAGATATTGGGAGCAGCAGCATTATCTTGACCAGGTGCAGAACATTCTGTAGAAAACAACCATATCGATCAAACCACTTCAAGTTTCACTCCACATCAAGTGTCAATGATCATGTTCTGTTCAAATACTGAGTAGTGCTCTAGGAGAAGCTTCCCCTCTTTGACATCGTGGAGTGTCAGCTTATCTCCTGGCCAAGAGTCATGGTTGAAGACACTGAAACACCTCACTGCCTCGGCTGTTGGGGTGTTCGTTATATTCTCTTCTATTACCAAATGACAGAGATTGAAGATAAGGAAATAGGCCTAGCAACAGTGTTGGAACCTATCAGTGTGATTATGACAGTTGTAAATACAACAACTCACCAAGAAGGCTGTCAAATCTTTCTTTTAGGTGTTTTCCTGTGGATTCACAGGTTAGCTCCATGGCTTTCTGCAATCTCGGGGCACACTGGCTGATAGGTTGACCTTCTGCCAGCTTTTCAGCTTCACCTTTTATAAGGGTGACTCCCTAATGAATCATTACATAAACACTCCACTGAGTACATTTCATTAACATGAACTAAACATTACATATTGTAGTCCATAAATGTACCTGATACTTTAACTTCTGTCTTCCAGTTTCTCCTTCTTTCTGTTGGTGCTGCTCCTTAATAGCGGTCAGGAACTCTGACTCTGGCTGCCATAGTGTGTATGGTAGCGAGGAGACTTTCAATTGCACTAACAACCGTTAGTTGTTGTAACCGTTAGATCAAACATGTGTCACCCCTGGCCCCTATTCTCTCTGTCTCCCTTACCTGAGGTAGAATTACATAATTTCTCTGGAGGAGCAACAAGCAGAATCGGCTGATGGAAGAATGCCACAAATGTCCCATCCTCCATGGTGGCTTTGATCTGCAAAAGTATAAATATGTCTTATTCTCAACTCTCATACAACAATTTTCTGTTCTTACACAAAGTCAAAACTGATTTCAATAATGAAACACTATCCAACTCAAAGAGGTGAGACACTAACCTTCCTTGCTCTGCCAGCTATGTCTGCATTGGCCGAGGCACCAGCCGGGTGGTCCATGTGCATATATACTGCAGCAAACTGCCCAGAGCTCTGGGGGTCGCCATCCTTCCCTAGTTTTAGGAACGTGCTCAAACTACGGGACACATGAGGCAGCCACCTTGTCCCTTTATATGCTGTGACCCATTGATTTGGGGCTGAAGTGGTAGGTTTTCCAGACGAGGTGTAGCAGGTCATATACTTGCCCAATCATAGAGACATCCTTTTGTACACTCAGCAATCCCAGCTCCAGTCTTTGTGTGGAACATAGTATAAAATGGTCAGGTATAATGTAATTTGATTTTGTAAAAAGATTATTTATGTATACAGGCAGATGTTAAACTGCAACACACCTGTGGCATGCAGTGGATTGGGATAACAAAGGACCCCAGCTCTGCATGGAGGAGGGCTATCACTCCACCTTTGTGGCCCAGGTTCACCGTAGCACCGTCAGCGCCCAAGGCTGTGGCTTCTTCAAGCCAGTTCTCACATTTTGGACCAAGGCTAGCAAAGGCTTTCTTGGTTGCAGCATAAATACCTGTAATATATGTAGCGTCTGGATCAATCAGACACACACATATTATTCATTTATTTAATGAATAATCCAGCAAACTCACTCTCCCAAATAAGGCCTGTGAAACGTTCCCCAAATGAAGCTAACACACTGGCAGGACGCAGTGTCTTGTTACAGGACACACACTGAGAACTGGGTTTTACGACGCAGAGGAAGAGAAATAAAAACCCTGTTAATCCTATATATATTCTATATATTGATTGATTGATTGATTTATTTATTGTCATCATAAAAAACATTGTAAAAACGTTGTTTACAACGAAATTAAAAGTGCTACTCCTGGTGCATACATTCATACACTTTCTCAAGTCATACTCTCACACAGAATCATACCAACACATACACATAATAAGACTGGTCACATAGTAAAAAGTGCAGATGCAGTGCAAATAATACAATCATTTCATCATGAAATAGTCCTATTTCAGTAAGTGAGTATTTAAAGTTATGATAGCTGTGGGGAAAAAACTGTCTCTGAATCTGGATGTGCGTGTTCTGACCGACCTGTAACGCCTTCCGGAGGGGAGTAATTGAAAGTGTTCGTGGCCTGGGTGGGTGGGGTCGTTGATTATATTTTTTGCTCTGCTGAGGTAACGTAATGAGGCAATACTGTCCAATGTGGGTAGAGAGCAACCAATTATTTTTTCCGCAGAACGGATAACCCTCCCACTTGATAAATGTGTAAACGTATCTAATTTTCCCATCTCATGATTTTCCCTTTTATGTGGCGTTTGTATTCTTGTAAACTCAATTGGGTTAATGTTTCAGACTTTGCATATTATGGTTAACCAACATTATATGTGCGGCATGTTTGGTCTCTAAAAAATCCAATCTTCGTCTCCGATTTGTTAATGTACATTACATGTTGCTAACTTTGCGATGCATTAGTATTATAAGAATCTTAAAGATTCTTTTCTTAAACACCCAATGAAAGTACATATTCAAATGCCCTGCTAGAACACAAAGGGTCGTAAAATTTCCCTCCAAAGGGAAATCTTCTCATTGGCTCTTGCACCTCCAGAGATTGTGCCATCTTCACGCTTTAAAGTCACTGATCAGCTTTTAGCTCTCTCTTAGTCCCTTTCTGAAATGCTGACGTGAAGATGATGCTGAACTAGAAGCCTCTAAGGACCCACCAAGCTTGTGCCAGGCTGCGGCCTTGTCTTTCCATTCACTAAAGATCCTCTGACTACCACTGGTTCTCTCTCTCATCAAGACCACATCAGCAAAGATCAACTGGAGCCTCAACAAATTGCATCAGGACGGTTTAATTCAAATGGGCGAGACATGCAAGTATCAAACTTAGTCTCATTATTTGATACATTAAGTATCCTTACCCCTTTAAAGGAACACTCCGACTTTTTGGGACTTTAGCTTATTCACAGTATCCCCCAGAGTTAGATAAGTCCATACATACATTTTTCATTTCTGTGCGTTCTGTAAGTGTTATTTGACGCACCCACCGCTAGCCTAGCTTAGCACAAAGACTGGATGTAAATGGATAATGGTAGCATACTAATCCCAATAAGTGACAAAATAATGCAAACATTTTCCTATTTACATGTTGTGATCTGTATAGTCACAGCGTGTACAAATAAAAAGGCTATATGACACAGAGACCATTTTTAATCGTATAAATACTAGGAACTATATTCTCACTAGGCGTAGGAGCAAAGCTACTTGGGCGGAGTGATTAGCGCAGCACACGAGACGCCCTGTGGTGAGGAGCAGAGAGTTCACTCAGAGTTGGAGTAATAGAGTCAGCAATTACTAGATAGTAAATTTATAGTTTACAATCATGGGGTGTTCGCTGTATTGTAAAGAGCTGCGACAATAAACAGGGGAGACCAGGTAATACTATGATGTTTCATAGAATTCCAACCAAAAACGCTGACCTGATGAATCAATGGCTACAAACACACCTGTAAACAGCATCACAAAGTATTTCGTTTGCTCTGAACATTTTACTATAGACGACTATTTTGAAAAAATGCAAGTTGCCACACGGACCATGAAACGTGTGCTAAAGGATACAGCCATCCCATCGATAATAAAGACAGGACAAATTGGATCACCTGTTGCTGCGGTAAGTGTTCCGTTATGTTTTGAGATGACTAACATTAGCCATACTGTAACAGTGCCATGCTAATGTATTGTAACCTTAGTACTGACACTATTACGTGAATAGGGGCTCCGTGTATCCCCTTTATTGTTATTATTGTGTTGTCATGAACACACTGTATCGCTCAATAACAAATGAGCGGCGCTAAATGTAACTCTCAGGACTGTAACATTCAACTTACTAATGAACAGCTTCCAAAGTTTGTAACTCCTCGTCTGTGTATTCTGGCTCGAAACTATATGGTTCGGGATCTTGGTTTCATACACAGTAAAATACCTCTGACAATTCCTAAAAGCCATGATCACGAGTCACGTCTAGCTAGTTAGTCACGTTAGTTTTGTTTACGGAACCATCAACAGGGCGTCTCGTGTGCTGCGCTAATCACTCCGCCTAAGTAGCCACTCCGCCCAAGATTCAAGATTTCACCACTGAGCCACAGGGGGAAAACACATAAGCTTTCAGTTAGCGTGAGCTTATAACAGAGTGTCATCATGCTTTGTGTCAGCGTTGTTTGCAGGCATGCATGTATTATAACAGGCTTTTGTTTACTGCAATATTAGTATTTCCAGCCGTCTGAACTTAGAGGGGACTGAGAAATGTGTGAGAATTGGAGGTTGGTCCGGCCTTGGCGGGACTAAAAACAACTCTCTTTCCTCCTTTCGACGGTGAGTGAGGCACGCGAGGTGCTGAACATTGGTCGTGACTGTCCGCTCTGACATCCCTTGTGAACGGCGCAGTTTGCGCGGCTCAAACAAAGATAGAGAGAGCGGGAAGTTGGTACGAGACATTTGAAACAACGCTCAATGCAAATTTCTGTGAGGACTGAGGACCTGAGGACTGGTGTGACATGTTCATATTTCCTGGTTCTGCTCAGGATCCTGCCGGCAGCGTTCTGTATTAGCTGACATTGTCTTATGGTCTTTTTGGGAAGGCCAGTGAGGAGTCCATTACAGTAATCCACCCTGCTGGTGATGAAAGCATGAACAAGTTTCTCTAAGTCTTGTCTGGAAACAAAGCATCTAATTCTTGCAATATTTTTCAGATGATAGTATGCTGATTTAGTTATTGCTTTGACATGACTACTGAAACTAAGGTCTGACTCTAGTGTCACACCAAGATTCCTGACTTGATGTTTAGTTGTTTGACCCCTAGAGTGAAGGTATGCGTTCACCTTGAGAACTTCATCTTTGTTTCCAAACACAATGACTTCAGTTTTGTCTGAAGAAACTGAAGAAAGTTTTGACACATCCAACTGTTGACTTCATCAATGCATTGGCACAGGGAGTCAATGGGGCTGTAATCGTTAGGCGATAGGGCTAAGTACAGCTGTGTGTCGTCTGCATAGCTGTGGTAAGCAATTTGGTTCTTTATCATTATTTGGCTCATTGGGAGCACATACAGGTTGAACAGGAGTGGTGCAAGAATTGAGCCTTGAGGGACTCCGCATGTCATGGATGTCCACTCAGACTTATGGTCTCCTATGCTCACATAATAACCTCTCCCATCTAAGTATGACCTGAACCATTTTAGGACTATCCCAGAAAGCCCCACCCAGTTTTCCAGCCTGTCAAGAAGTATGTTGTGATCGACAGTGTCAAATGCAGCACTGAGGTCGAGTAGTACCAGCACTGATAATTAGTCAATTGTATTGTAATTAGTCAATTACAGGCCGATCTCAAATCTACCCTTTCTGTCAAAGATACTAGAAAAAGCAGTATCCTCACAACTGTGTTCCTTTCTTGAAAGAAATGATATCTGTGAGGATTTCCAATCAGGATTTAGACCGTACCATAGTACCGAGACAGCTCTCATTAGAGTCACAAATGATTTGCTCTTATCCGATCGTGGTTGTATCTCTCTATTCGTGTTACTCGATCTTAGTGCTGCATTTGACACCACTGACCACAACATTCTTTTAAATAGACTCGAAAATTATGTTGGCATTAGTGGAATTGCACTAGCATGGTTTAAATCATACTTATCTGACCGTTATCAGTTTGTAGCAGTAAATGAAGAGATGTCTTATTGATCACAAGTTCAGTATGGTGTACAACTAGGCTCAGTACTAGGACCGCTGCTGTTCACTCTGTACATAATAATACATTTTATTTATTTGGCGACTTTCTGGACACTCAAGGTCGCCTAATCATCATTATCACCTAATCATCATCAATAATACATGCTACCCTTAGGAGATATCATTAGGAAGCATGGAATTAGCTTTCACTGTTATGCTGATGATACTCAGCTGTACATTTCTTAAAAACCTAACGAAACTTACCAATTCACAAAATTAAGGGAATGCATAGCTGATATAAAAAATTGGATGACTAGTAATTTCCTACTTCTAAATTAAATTATAGGACAAAAAACTTCCTCACGTAATAATCTATAATACTGTCTAACACTTGATGGCTGCTCTGTTAAGTCCTCGTCGTTGGTTAGGAACCTGGGTGTGCTCTTTGATACCAATCTTTCATTTGAAAGTCACGTGTCTAGTATCTGTAAAACCGCATTTTTCCATCTTAAAAATATATCTAAATTACGCCATATGCTCTCATTGACAAATGTGGAACAGTTAGTTCATGCGTTCATGACCTCAAGGCCAGATTATTGTAATGCTCTACTGGGTGGTTGCCCTGCACGCTTAATAAACAAACTACAGCTGGTCCAAAACGCAGCAGCTCGAGTTCTTACCAGAACCAGGAAGTATGACCATATTAGCCCGGTTCTGTCAAAACTGCACTGGCTCCCTATTAAACATCGTATACATTTTAAAATATTGCTGATTACTTACAAAGCACTAAATGGTTTAGCTCCGCAGTGCTTGAGCGAGCTTTTAACGAATTATAGTCCTTTACGTCTATTGCGATCTCAAAATTCCGGCCAGTTGATAATACCTAGAATATCAAAATCGATTTCTGCCAGTAGATCCTTTTCCTATTTAGCACCAAAACTTTGGAACAATCTTCCTAACATTGTCCGGGAAGCAGACACACTCTGTCAGTTCAAAGCTAGACTAAAAACACATCTCTTTGACCTAGCATTCACATAATACATTATAGACTTCTATAATTCCATATTAGGCTGCATAGATTAGGCCAGCCGGAACCGGGAACACTTCCCATAAATCCTGATGTACTCGTTACATCATAATAAGAATGGCATCTACACTAATTTAAGTGGCTTTGTTTATCCCGAGGTTTTCCCGCAGCCTGCCGGATCCAGGCCGTATCCAGATCTGACGAAGGACCTTCGCCTGGACCCGATGACAACGCAGTGCTGAAGTGCCAACTAGCCTCTCCCTGTGGAGGATCCCTTTACCACTCTACAGATAAAGCGTTGTTGGAAAATTCGTTTTGCGTACCTACCCCGAAGTGACAAAATAAAATAAAATTCTGTATCAAAATTTATAAGGAAAGACCAGTGCTTTGTTTAGGCTTGGTCTGTAGGGAATTACAAACCTGTGCACATATATTCAAACGCACATAAATATAGAACCAATTCTTAATGCGCATGTGAACGCCATCAGCGTTTCTCACAGGTTCGCGTTTAAAGTCTGTGTAGAGAGAATGGTGTCGTCTTAGCGGCCCCTAATTTAATAACAAATGATCGTTGCGACGGAAGCAAATCAATCAAAACTAACTAACCGGTTATATAAAGCCAAAACAATCTCTGTTACCTTAGATTATACGTTTATCTCTGTAAAGCTGCTTTGAAACAATTTCCATTGTTAAAAGTGCAATATAAATGAAGATGACTTGACTTGACTCATCTAACTTACATTTATTCACACATTCAAATGATGTCCACAAATTAGTAGAATCTACTTGTATTTTATTAGTAATGCAATCAAACTTAAATAATTTAATTAAATTGTAATTAAGTTCTTTATTAGATATACAATTCGGGCTAACAGTGTATACTGTTAATGTTAATATTAATTATAGTAGCTACATTATATTATTGTTATATTAATTAGATAAGATTATTAGGATTTTTGGATTTGGACTGGACTACTTTTTTAAATTGGTTTGCACTTTTGGATTTGTTTGCTTTTTGTTTACCCTCGTCCTTTTTCCTGGTAGTGGAGCCAGCAAGAAAGAGGAGATCCTCCCCTGTCTAGAAGTATTCTGAAATGGTTGCTCATAATAAGATAAATGTATTATTATTCTTTTTTAATGTCTTGATATAGTAATAATCCTCACTATATGGCTGTATAATATTTCATGTCTATTATTTTATGTTTCATGGTAAAATGCAAATAAAACTAGTAACATTTAATTCACTGCACAAACCCCCCCAGAAACAATTCTTAATGTTTCCCACCCCAGACTATTCTGTTGCAGTTTATTACATTCCCTCCACCTTAAGCACTGCATTCAACTCAGTCTCACTTTGGTTATTCATATTGTCACTATCCAAACAATTTATGAATAACTAATTAACTGTGTGGCTGCGAGGTCTCAGTGGTTCAGGAAGCCTCGTTTGGCCATCACTACTAGTAGCAATACACGTTGTTTGAGCTTAAAACCAAAGTTTCCCAATCAGGACTCAAAGTGGTTTGTGGTAACACAGCAGGCAAGCCATGCTTCCTCTGCCCAACAAATCTGGGGTGTGTTTCCCGAACAACGACGTAACTCGCTGCTTAACTACCATAGTGTACGATGCATCGTTGAAGAAATCAACTAGCTAGTCACGACTGTTTCCCGAAACCGTACTGTCGCAAAGTGGTCGTTCAACCACGTTGGTTTATGACGTCACGCACATGTTGGAGTAATAACTTCTTTTAATGAATCTGTTTGGGATCGAATTAACGATAGATGTTTTGCTATAAATTACAGAAATGACATCTGAGGACTAATTCTCATTTTTCTCAGTTATTTTGCTTTATTTCCCGATTCAATAATAGGCTCGTTCTTACATAGTAGAGCACGTTCGCACATGCGCACTCTTCAAAAACGGTGCTTTGAATCGAGAGCTGTCGTTTCAACCACACAACTTTGCGATGCTGTTTGCTAATGTTCGTTGGAACGATGGTTTTGGGAAACACTGACTCGTTGAACTATGCTGATAACGACGGAACTTGCGACCATAATTGGCTAATGATGCTTTTGGGAAACGCACCCTTGCCTAGCTCTACTACCCACCTGGGTATATACCATCCACTAGAGTACCATAGCGCCTCTGGTGGTGTGTAGTAGTAGTACACTCAGTATGAAAGAACATGGCATCAGGTCTGAGCCTGTTACAAGACAAAGAAGTGGATGATGTCACTACAGGCGCTCTTTTGTACTCAGGTGCACCTGTAGTGATTGGTTCAATCTGTTTTAAAATCAACGACTAAATTCATGCTAGTCAGGATTTAAGTCCACATAAGCATATACAACTCACAGATAGTCACAGATATTGTGCAGATACTTTCAGTAGGAAACAGTTAACATTCATGTTATATTAGAGGTGGTTTGTGGTTATCATTCATAATGAATTAATGCTGATGGAAAATGAGGAAATGTGCAATCATACTGAGTCTCTTACTAACAAGCTTTTGAAAATTGAGGAAAAAAATCACTCCTCATGCACTCAATAGGAAATGTTTTCTAATGGAAGAAACCAAATCAATTATGATACTCAGAAGAAGTGCTTCAAGTTAAATCCTTCATGACTGACACTTTAAAGAATGCATAAAAACTGTATTGTTTATTATTTAAGATATTATAATCTTCTAAATCATTATATGTGAAATATATGCATCACATCACTTTTGTGTTCACTATCAACATGTGGATGAAAGTGTTCTAAGCTAAGATGCTGTTTGATTGTTCCTCAAGTGCACCGTACTGTGAAAAAGTCTAATGTTCACAATACTTGAACATGAATTAGCTTTTCACCAATATTAAAGGTGCCACAGAATGGAAAACTGTATTTGCCTTGGCATAGTTGAATAATAAGAGTTCTGTACATGGAACTGACATACCGTGAGCCTCAAACTCCATGGTTTCCTCCTTCATACTGTATATAAATCTATGTAAAACGGGCGAATCCCAGCATAACACTGACTGTGACGTTGCAGTCGGGATCATTAATATTTACGCCCCCAATATTGTCATATACCAGCCCATGTTCTAGGCCAGACAGTGTTAACGTGGACCTGCACAGCCGAATCATCACAAGTTCTGCAGGTATTGTGAAGAAGCAAGCAAAGACAACAGGGGAAAAGTCAGATCATGGATATAAATGTTTTGTTCCAGGCTGTGCTGTGGATTTGAGCACTTTTCATTCCCTTCCCACAGAACAGAACTGTCAACAGGCATGGTTGATGTTTACAACACGGTACCTCACCATTTTAATTCACAGTTGTTAGTTTGCTCTGCCCATTTCACCACTGACAGTGTTTCTAACCTGGGACAATATCAAGCAGTTTTCGCTCAGCGTTTGATACTGAAGAAGGGGGCGATTCCAACTAACGTTATATTTCCATTACAACCCCTTCCGCAAGCGGTGAGTAATGTTAGTGATTTTATCCACTTATCCACTGTTGAAGCCATTTCTGTTTCTTAGTGAGCTAACAACATTAACGATAGTTTACCCTGTGTTGTCGAGATCGAACGCAAGAAACTAGTACAGAAACGTTAACCTTAGCTAACTAGCAAGCTCCAAGTAACGAGCATAGATTACTAAATAGTATGATGACCTATTTACAGAGAGGTTAATATTATTTCCGGCCTGTGTTGTCATATAAATCTACAAAATACAACTGTAGGTACATCTATGTCAATCCCTTTTGTCGGGTAGTATTATGATGTGGCCTATCTTCATCAACAACACATAACTCAGGAGCTAACTAGGTTAGTTAGGTTGCTTACAGATAGCTCACTCGCTCCTTCTAGCGAACGTAACCTTCACCTCTTCAGTTCAAACGATTGTCATTTGACAATGCATCTAGTCAATTTGTTAAAATATTTTGTTGTTTGCGAACTGAAGTATGATTATTTTGCACGTTTGTATTTCAGAGTACATCACAGCTCTGATGCGTACAAATCTGTGAAACAGCCAATCAGAGCAGAGCTCAACATTATTATTCATGACCCTATAACTGCTTCCTTAACCTCACAAAGGAATTAGTTATAAATCTGATTTTTTTATAGGGTGGGATTCACTAACTATATGTTGTTTTAAGGTACACACTGGAAGTGTTTATTACCAATCTTAACAAATCTGTGACATGCTGAAAACAATAAATAAATACTTTTCATTCATTGCATCTTTTTATCTTTCAAAAACCCTTTCATAGACACACAATAGATCTTACATGTTTTTCCACTCAAGAACCAGCAACATATAAATGAAAGTCTTATCTGTTTTTGATTGATGATAACGACGAAGATGACGATGACAAGGATAATGACGTTGAAAGTTTGACCACACTATAGAAATCAATGTCCGTGAAAGCTCGGGTCCAAGAATACAAATCAAAAATCTTCCTAGTGCCAACCTTAGTGTTGATACAAAATCACATATGTGGTATAATTCAGCTTCAGGATCCACAGCAGTAAGGGTGTAATCCAGTTTCAGGATCCGCAGCAATAAGCCACATGGCTTCTAAACTCACTTCATAGAGTTTCAGACAAGGGTCCAAACAAGCATGTGCGACAGAAAGACAAATCCCACAGAATGTGAAGTCCTTTTCCGATTGAGCATCAAACTCTCAGTTTCCCAATCAGGACTATTGACTGTTTGGATTCATAAGGCATGCTTACTCCTCCATTACAAATCTACTGCTTCTACTCTCTACACCCATTTTATACCTGAGATTATTACTCCTTGTTGGCCTCTCAAGGTGTGTAGTATAATTACAACACCCAAAAAAACATGTTAACAGGTTTGACTGTTACATATGCACCCGCTCACTTTAAGGCCCAATCCCAATTCTATTTTAAACCCCTTCGCCTACCCCTAACCCTTGCCCCTTGAAACAGAGTGGCAAGGCGTATGGGTGAAAATATTCCCTTAAGAAATGGGACACCACTACTACACCGTTACACGTCATTATACGTCGTTGCTAGCACCTACGTCACAGGAGATGCGCCAATGTTTATCACAAACTTCCAAGATGCCGTCGTCAGCTGTAGTCTTGCGTGAGTTACAGCTATTTTTTTGCATTTTTCTTATGAAGTTCGCAGAAAACAACGGAGATGGCGATATCTTCGACGCCAAATCTGCGTTCACACCAAACGCGAATAGAGCGTCTGGCGCGAGTGATTTCAATGTTAAGAAGCATTTACGCGCGTCTGGAGGTCTTGCGGCGCGAATGAGGCGTTTAGCGCGATGCGGTGGACGCGAATTCGCCTCATTCGCGCGTCCACTTAGCTTCAAACTTTTGCTTTTTATACGCGTCATATTGTTAACAAACTTTAGCGATTTTTTGCAACCGTTTCTTTGAAGAACATGACCGTAAATATGAACACAAGAATAAAGAAAATGATTATTGGCCGTCATGTTGCCTCTGTAGCCAGTGTATGCAGGTACATTTCTCATACCCCTTCATTTTAAGTGTGGTCCCGAAAAATCTTCGTTTCAAGGGCTATCTGGCCCTTCACCCTCTGGGGATCGGGTATCTTGTGGAGCTGAACTGCTCTTTCTACTGGAGCATTTAAGTTTCGACCTAAGGCAATCTGTGCTGGGGTATGGCCGGTACCCTCTTGCCAAGCAGTATTTATTGCAAATCGGAATTCAGGCAACCATTGGTCCCAGTGTCGATGCTGTTCTTCGACATAAGATGCCATCATTGTCTTCAAGGTTCGGTTGATGCGTTCAGTGAGGTTGGTTTGTGGATGGTAGGCGGTCATGAGCTTTTGGACAACTCCCCATTGCTTGCATACTTGGCTAAGTAAATTAGAAGTAAACTGAGCCCCTCTGTCAGAAACAAGATAGGCAGGAGTGCCTCATCTTGTAAAAATCTCTATCAGGATCTGGGCAATTCGTGGTGCCTTGGCCTGCCTCAATGGGAACAACTCCACCCATTTAGAGCAATAGTCGACCACGACCAAAAGGTGTTCATTCTGCTTAACACTCTTTGGAAATGGTCTCATGAGGTCGATTCCAATCATATGACCTGGTTCGACGATGGGTGTGGATTGGAGGTAACCAGATCATTTGCTCAAGGATGGTTTGTATTGTTGGCAAGTGATACATTCTTTGCAATGCTTCCATACGTCAGATCTTACACTCGGCCAGTATACCAGGTCTAGTAGTCTGAGTAGTGTTTTAAGTCTGCCCAAGTGTCCACTCAAAGGACTGTCATGAGCATAATGCAGAAATTATTTGCGTAAATCTGAGGGAATGATGAGTTGTAGTTTCTGACCTATTTGTCTGTCTGGCATGCTTCGGAACAAAAGACCAATTTCAATCACGTAATGTACACGAGAAATTTCTTGGGCCGTCTGTGATTTTACTCTTAAGACAAGCTCTTGAATCTCTGGGTCCTTTTGCTGTGCTGCCGAAATATTAGATATGTCCACTGGTAGGTTGCTTGGTAGGTTGCTTGGTAGGTTGCTGGATTTTGCAACTCTTACTACTGCAATAATGTCTGAGGATAGTTGTTCTGGTGACCTGGATAACACATCAGGCACTACGTTGCAATGACCTTTACGATATTTGACTGTAAAGTCATAACCCTGCAACCGTATTGTCCAAGGAGTTAATCGCGATGAAGGTTTAGGATGTTGAAATACCCAAGTGAGTGCAATGTGATCGGTAATGACCTCAAATGTCCTCCCTTCTAGATATGGTCTCCATTTTTCAACTGCCCAGATAACTGCTAAACACTCCATTTCAGATACTGAATACGACTTCTTTGCTCCTCTGAGGAGTCAGGGTGCATATGAAATGACTCTTTCACCATCCTCCATCTCTTGGGTAAGTACTGCACCCAGTCCCATCTCACTTGCATCTGTTTTCACCCGAAATGGTTTATTGAAGTCTGGTGGTAAGAGAACTGGTGCTTGAGTCAAGTCCTGTTTTATGATGTTGAAAGCTCTTTAGCATTCTTCTTCCCAAATCCAGGTGGATTTTTTTTTTTTTTTTTTGCTTGAGGGCATGTAAAGGTGCTGCTTTTGTTGAGAAAAGTGGAATGAAAAGATGATACCATCCAGCTAACCCTAAGAATCGCTGTACGTCTTTGAGAGACTGTGGAGTCCTTCTACAAAAAATAATCACATTAAGAAAATAACTATTTATACATCAACCAGTCAACATAAGAAAATAAACCATGCTTACTTCCCCATTACAAATCTACTGCTTCTACTCTCTACACCCATTTTATACCTGAGAGTATTACTCCTTGTTGCCCCCTCAAGATGTGTAGTATAATTACAACACCCAAAAAAAAACATGTTAACAGGTTTGACTGTTGCAACCTTCCTAATAAGGTAATAACAGCCCATTTCATTCTAGGGACAAATCCTAGGGTTGTAAATGAACATGTAAAAACGTATCTGGAGGATTTTTGCCCTTACCTAAGCCACATACATACATATCTGCATAAACGTTGATATCAGAGAACAATTTAAAATATTGAATCAATGCATTCTATGGCACCTTTAACACAACTGTAACGATGTATGCAGGGAAGCTGAAGCCAGAAGACTCTTTCTCACAAAACACTAATAAGTTTAATTATATTTCAAAAAGCAAGCAAACAGACAGTGCAAACACATCTAAACATAACAGAGCCTGGACCAAGAGTGAAGGCAAGGGTGAGGCTTAAATAACATACTGAAACGAGCTACTAAAATGACACACAGCTGAAACCAAAGAACTAATAATGACATAACCATGGAAACTGAACATTGAACACAGAGGAAGTGCATGCAGGTGAGGGCCAGAGAGGATGATGGGAAATGTAGTGACCGTGACAACAACATAATTTAACATGTGGAACGCACATTTTGTAATGATTTGTAAATCTTTACCAGAAATGCCCATTTCTTGTGTGGATAAAGTTAATATGCTTTACATTTATCACTACATCAAGTGTCAATAATTTGAATCAGACACAGATTAGTGGAACATTATTAAAGCGTAGTGCAGAATCAAACTAACTCAACATTACTGACAGATTGATTGTGGAGATTCACAAACATCAGTGTCTTTTTTATTATTATTGTATTTTGTTTAATGTGTTTATATTTTGTGTGCTGCAGGGTTTCTGTGTCTGGAATGAAACTGCAAATAAAGGGATTTTGTTTTCGGTAGTAAAAGTTGTTATAATATTTTGTATTTTAACCATATTTTGTTTTTATTTTGCTCTTACTGCTTAATCATAACTTCATAAACTTACAGTATGACAAAATCTTAGTATTATATCACTGTATTTCTGGATGTTCACATTCTCCTTTCTATAACACTTGTGTCTTTTTTTAATGGTTTTATATTGTGGAGTTTGGTTTGGTTTGCTGAGTGCTGATGCGGTTGCATGTGCATTAACTGTTAATGATGTTTAATGCATCTTTGTTTGGTGTTTCTGGAGTTAATTCAGGCTATAAAAGAGCGCTGAGCAGCTCATAAACACCATCATCTCCTGATGAGCGTCTTCAGTCTGATTCCCGGTAAGATCATGTTATTGTGTCGTTGTGTTTCAGCCTTTATTCAAACGTTAGCACATGTTGTTCAGCTTGTTGACTCTCTAGTGTGCTTGATTATGTGTAGAAGAAATTAAAGAAATTAAGATGGAATTGTTTAAAGCAGGTTTGGAAGTTTTCTTTAAGGTCCTGTTGGAACCAGTTTCCATTTCAGGTCCTTGATATTCATTTGATGATGTGATCAGCTCATAAACTTCATCATCTGTTTCCCAGGTGAAAAGGAAATGTATTTAAATTGTGATTTTTTTAGGCATACTTAATATATTAAATTACTGTACTAAGAGCGCATTTAATTTATTATTTTGAAACAACAGTATATTAAGTGTATTTCGAGATATGCTTAAGATCAATTTTAAGTTATTTGCAATATATTGTAATATATTTAATTGTGCTAAAATGGAACCACTTCAAGTACATTTAGTGCATTTAAGTGTATTTCTTTACAGTTCATTTAAAATGTACTTCATTTGAATGTACTTCAAGAATATTTCAATAGCATTTCAGCTCATTAGAAATATATTAGCATTAAACTAATAGTTTATTATAAAGCTGTTTTATTCAGTATTCAAAATGATATATTAAAAGTGCAAAAATAATTAAATATAAATGTGAAGACACACTTTGAAATCAAGAAAACTTTAATATACTATCTTGTGTACATTGCAAAATAAATACCTAGAGTACATTAAAAAAGTACAGCAGCAGATATAATCTCTTGAACAACATACATTATAATACATGAAAGATCAGTGAAATGCAATGGCAGAGCTATATTATACACTTTTGTAGAACATTTCTGTTATACCTGTATTACTGGAAAGTACACAATGAATATTACATCACTAAATAAATAAACATCACAAATGTTACGAAAAAACAAAGTGCAGAAGTGAATAATGCATTAGTTACAAACTCAGGCCTACAAACGGCTGAACCACAGAAACAGAAGAAGAGTTTGAGTGTCACATCTTCAACTTCAAGTGGACGATCACTTCTTTGAGTTCGGCTCATTTTCCACAACTGAGGGCTTGTGGTTCAGACACTGTAATGTTGAAGACTGCTTTATCACAGGGTCTGTGAAAGGGAAGAAGAATTGATATAAAATTAACCAATGATTAACATTTTTGTATCCATGTTTGAATATAAGTATAATAATTTTCACAGAAATGCATTAGAATTCCGTTGACTTTCAGTTTACCCTACAAACTGGTAAACTTTCATGTCAAGCTGGACATGAGTGTGTCTGTCGTCACTATACAGAACTCTATGAGTTACACTGAACATGAGATTAGAAGAAGCCCAACACGCCTTACAGTGAGCAGAGTTCAATCAAAAACTCACAGATATAGTTATTATCAGTAATAAAGCAACCTGTGAGTATCAGAGGGCATGTTGT
The DNA here is from genome assembly GCF_949319135.1 of Squalius cephalus. Lineage (NCBI taxonomy): Eukaryota > Metazoa > Chordata > Actinopteri > Cypriniformes > Leuciscidae > Squalius > Squalius cephalus. The sequence continues at coordinate 2,760,520 of NC_137125.1, forward strand.
GTATTGATAATTATGGTTTATTTAAACCTAGGGTATTCCCCATGACCGTGTCCCATGAGAAGGTCTCCATTACTACGCTGTGTTTACCTCAGTAGCTGATGGCCGGAAGTAGTTAAGCCCGTTTTGTAGAACCCGGAAGAATGTTGCGCATAACCCCTATTAGGCCGATTCAAAAATGATATGAGACTAAACCATACTTACCAGTCTCTTCTTCACTCGTCTCTGCACTCAGACTTCAGTTTTTCTTCTATAGCAGCTGATCTGGAAAACAGCAAACATTAATATTTCACAAAAAGTAGTTACTATAATAACTAATTGTGTTTTAGATGCATTGGACAATGTTTTATAGTTGTTTTAAGACAGACAAATGTCTCCACATAGATTTTAAACAGATTTATCAAAGTCTTTAGACCTGTCCACCTAGGAAAAACTAAACCGTGAGCGATTTATTTATGCAAACAGCAACAAAAACTCACCAGTAACTTCTGAGGGCAGATCTTCATCTCTCGACTTCGACTTGAAAAGCTTGGCTCTGATTGGTCAAACTGAATGTATCTGAACTGAAAAAGACGTGCTGTTAGACTTTGTGTCAAAAATACGACTGGCACAGACAAGTGACATCATTTAATACAAATCTTACCTAGAATCACAATATAATGAGGTTCCAAAAGTCACACGCCATGCAAACTTGAAGAAGCTGGGTAAAATTAAAAACATTTTCTATTAATTAGTTCCCCAAAAAACCTCTAAATCCTGTCATCACACACCCTTCCATCGTTCCAAACCATTTAAGACTTTCATCTTCTCGTTCATCTTCGTTCATATTTTAATAAAACCTGAAAGATTTACATCCCTCTGATAAACAATTCACCAGATGTGTTCACATTTCAGAAAGTGCATTGCAATAAACATCACCTAACCCATATGAGTCGTGTGGATTCCTCTGAGTCCTCTACAGAGACACGATCGCTCTATATATTTTAACAGTTTAAATTTAGACTTCTAAATCTAATCACATTAAAGTAACATATACGCACGCACAGCATATATCTGATAAACAGAAGCTCTGAGTGAGGCGAGCTCATTATCATAAGAACCAATCACAACTGTTCAACGGCTCTGGACCCAATCAGGACTAGTCACGTGTGTTATGCTATTGTTAGAATTTAAACAAGAACAAACTTTTTTAAACATCTTTGGAAAATGAATCTGTGATACATTTCAGATAATATGATGTTTAATTGCAAGGTGATCCATTCACAAATGGTCAAGAGTGCTTGTTTTAACAGACGCATCATTCTTATACAGAGCCAAGATGAAGACGGCATCGTTGTTCGTCAGTATTTTGTTTCCATAGCACATTAACAAAACATTTAATGACACTAATAACACTAAAAACAATACAATTACAAAATATGAATGATAATAATAATATCAATAATATTATATAGGCCTAGGCCTAATAAAAGTCTTTAGTTCACAAACGTAGCACAACTCATCTGTGAAAATCAAAAGTAACCTCAAACACTTGTTTAACAAGAAAATATTCTTCTATGGATATGAATAAACGCTGAGTGAACTTTAAAAATGAACGCATCAGATATAAAGCGTTCTCAGATTACTTCAGTCGTCGTAGTTGAGCCGAACCGTTTGTGAAAGTTAGACTGGTTCTTCACTCAAAGCACCATTGTTAGTTAATTGTGTCTTTAAGGTAATTACAGTTGCACACGTTGGATCAAATAGTTTGTCTGTCATCTCAGGCATTTCCTACATTAAATCCACACTGTAGATGTGTGTTTTACAGTGTGTGCAGTGAATGAAGAGCTCTTTAAACACGGCAGTGGAAACTTGTGAAACATCTGTCAGTCTGTGTGTTGCTCCACAAACTTCTGCTTTGACCTGCAGACGAAACACACAATCCTGTCAGTAACGTAAGTTCTTCAAGATTTATTCCTAGTTTAATAAACCATTGTACACTTGCAGCTGTGCTGGACTGAATATTCAGAACAACAGCATTCTTGCTTCTGTGATATTGTTCAAATGGAGGATTTCCAAACTTTAATCTTACATTTCACGTAGTTCAAGCTTTCTAACATTACACACATCTCCTCTAAAGAACATGTAGAGCAAACTGAGGAAACTTTATTTGAACAATCACACAGAAAACAAGTTATGTCATATATTTGTCCCTAATGTTTTTAAAAAAGTAGTAAATAGTAAATGAATGCATGTTTTTTAAACTAATGACTGGTTTGTTATTTAGTGTTGCCTGTCAAGATTTCATGAAACAATGGCAGAACAAAACGCCAGCAGCAACAGATCAAGTGAAGATTATTATGAAGAATGGAGACGTGAGAGGAGTAAATTTTTCAGTAAACTTGAGTCTGCAGACTCAATAATTATCAGGATCATTTTAGCCATTGAGATTCCAATCATGATCTTAACTCTGTTTGCGTTGTGTGCTCTTATCAAATCTCATCGCTCCACTCCAGTGTTTGTTATTCATTTGATTCTTTCAGATCTCATTCAGATTAGTTGTAAATTAATAAACACAATCACAGAGTCATGGGTTGCCCATATTGCGTATATTGCATATTTGTATAGTTTGATTGCGGGTCTGTATTTTATGGCATGTGTTGCTTTTGAACGATATCTTCTGGTTTCTCATCCTATCTGGTACAGATCTCATCATTCACTAAAAGTCTGCTGTGGCGTTTCTGTGATCATCTGGTTTGTTCCTCTGATCTTTGCAATCTTTGCAGTCGTTCTTCTGATCTTTGTAGACATATACTTTAGCATTCTGTCCCTACCGATCGGCTGTTTAATCCCCTACCTGATAATCATTCTGTGTTTTGTTGGCACTTGTCGCGGTCTTTCACACGCAATATCACTTACTTCTCTAAAGCGCAAAAAAATTTTGGGCAGTTTGTTCCTGGTGCTTCTGACTTACACTTTTCTCATTCTCCCGAACATAATCCTGGGTTTTATTATAGATTTTTTTCACAGTTACGACGGTGCATTGTATTATATATTGGGTTTTTTGTCTACTCATCTCCTGTTTCTGAACCCACTGGCTGACTGTGTATTGTACATGTTCTTGAGGCCTGATGTTGGAGGGTTAATGAAGTCTGTTCACTGCTGTTGTAGAACTGACACACATCAGAGTTCGACACACAGCCTGGACGAACACTCTCGAGACAGTAGTGCAGCGTTTGCCTGCTGTGTTTCAATGCAAAAGCCTGTGTCTCATTCACAGACCGCCTGCAGTTCAGTCTAAACATCTGCACTCAATAAATGAAGTCAATGTCATTCTTTTCACTGCACACACCCTTCCTTTCTGTGACATTTAGGTTTATTAGAGATAACTCTTGACTCAAACTCAAAACTCAATTGCTCTGTTTGCGCTCCATTAAACACATACGGTAAACAGAGTTTTATTAAAGATGTATTGATGTGCCGTTGATGCTTCTGCTGGCGTTCTGTATCAGCAGGACTTTATCATACGATAGAGAGGAGGGTTGTATAAAGCACGGTTTATTCTCTTTAATTCCCCCGATAGACTGACAGATCAACAACATCAAGTAGTTTAATGTCATAGTCTTGCTTGTGTTCCTAATGCATGTACATTAAACTCTTTTACCAAATAACTACTATTCACGCTATTATTCACAGCACTTGAATAGTGTTAGTTTAACTTCTATTGTTCTCCTCATTTGTAAATTGCTCTGGATTAAAGCGTCTGCTAAATGATTCAATGTAAATGTATTAAAAAGATGGTTCACTCAAAAATGAAACTGACATAATGTACATATGCCCTCATGTCGACCAAAAGCTGGATAACTTTCTTTCTTCTGAACATAAAAGACAATATTTAGACAATAGACGTCAGTGGACAGTTTCGGGTGAACTATGAGTGAGACTTGATTTAAAGTGCACAGAATATATTAGAAGAGTACTAAGTTTATATACAAATATTAACCAGAGCTTGCATGGAAATCAGAAGAGAGTTATTTGTAATATTGTTGTGTCTTTATAGAAGTGTTTCATATCGAGTCAGAGACTGTCCTGTATTCTCTCTCTTCTATCATTAATATAATTAAAGAGCTCTCAGTTCTCCTGTGTGTGTTTCTGTCTGTGATTATTTGACCAATAACAGCTGAGTTGAACTGAGAAGGTCCACTTCCAGAAGAGAGAATCCACTTGCTCGTATGACTTTAATGCAGAGACTCCACATGGAAAGAGCTCTCGCTCCGCTACAGTAAAGCCTTATTCCGCCTCTCCCACTGTTAATACTTCACCCTTCCGCATTTTCTCATCCGACGTCCGCAAAACTGACACGGCACATCCGCTTGCTAGTTCAGTAGTCAGAAGATTGTTTATAGCTAGCCAAAACTTTAGCAAAATGACAAATAACATTGATACGGTAAATGTTTTAAATTGGGAGCACGGAGAAAACTTTGTCCGATGATCAGATGCTCATATTGCCCCATCCATCGTCATTGTTAACGTGGGTAGACGATATGGAGAAGTGGCCAGAGGTAACCTATAGGGACATGTTTAACTACTTCATCCTGACAGAAAGAGTTGATGGAGCAGCAATGAAAAATTATAGTTCTGAGGCCTATCAATATTTACACAGTGGGAAAGTGGGTCGTGTACTCTTACACAGTGAGGGTGATTTCGTCTCTTCAAAGAAGATGTGACCCAGCCAGTCGAGCAGTCCAGACCACTCTGCGTGGGGCTAGTCAGTCACAGGGACCAGTGGAGACTACTGGATGCTCGTGCAGCGCTGCTTTGGGAAGGTCCTGCAGCCACACAGACTCTATATTATGGAAGGTAAGACTATCACACACATTATTAGTATTGTCAAATCTCTTGTACAGTGGAGTAAGGCAAGTGAATGGAGTCCAGGTAAGTACAGTGCATGTATAGTGCAATACAGTGCAATTCCAAACCACATCAATCTTAATAACTACTATTAATTGTGTATTTTAGGTGTGCATAATTATTAAAGGGATAGTTCACTTTGAAATTAATTTTTGATATGTTTTAGCTTACCTCAAAGGCATCCAAGATGTAGGTGTCTTTTTTTCCGCAGTAGTTTAAATTTTGATATTTTTAGGTCAAACCGTTCTTGTCTGTCAGTCATATAATGCAAGTCTATGGTCACTGTCTCAAACCCCAAGCACAAAGTCCAAATTAAACAATTCCCCATCGGCCAAGTTAAACAATTCCCCATCGTAAGTACACATTGATGGCCTAAGACACGAAACGAGCGGTTTGTGTGAGAAAACGAACAGTGTTTATATTGTTTTTGTCCTCTTGTATACACACACACCCAAATGATCAGAGGACGCGGGTGCTTCGGTCTGCGCAAGCGCCGGAAAGCGCCGGAAAAGGTCAGAGGGCGCGGGCGCTTCGATCTGCGCAAGCGCCGGAAATTATCTCTACACTATAGCTACACGAACATGAATCCACACTGTCTATTACTACTATTATTATTATCATTATTAGGCTAGTAGTAGTAGTAGTAGTAGTAGTATCATTGACTGCACCCTTATGAGTAGTACACATAGTTTCACATTGGTTTGACTAGCAGCTGCTTAGTATAGGCTACACATATCTTATAACTCTCTCATGTAAAACCATTCTTACCAAATATATGGTGCTGAAATACATTTTATTGCTCATTTCATGTAATGCCAGCTTTACAAATACAAAGGACACATACTAAGACGTTGTTCACATACCTCCGTTGGATGAGAAAACACCAGGCACAGCTGATGATGTCAGTACTATGCGATCCTCTCCTTGGTTTATAAAATCATCAGGGGAAAAATGATCGCTGCAGACCCTCCTCAACTTTAGTACGTTTATGGGTGTGTTGATATCCAGCCGAAGAGCGATCAACCAAAACTTCAAGAGGGAAGGCTTATAAATTGGGAATTCGTGAAAAGTCACCACTCCCGGATGAGTTCGCGCGAGCATACGTAATTGTTTTCTTTTACGTCGGTTTAAACATCCTGGATAAGCGCAAATTAGAACCATTTCGATTAGCCGTCTTACCTACAATCTCTGTTCTGTGTAAACAATGAGTGACGTACACGCGCGAGAGATAATTTCCGGCGCTTGCGCAGATCGAAGCGCCCGCGCCCTCTGACCTTTTCCGTCGCTTTCCGGCGCTTGCGCAGACCGAAGCACCCGCGTCCTCTGATCATTTGGGTGTGTGTGTTTACAAGAGGACAAAAACTATATAAACACTGTTCGTTTTCTCACACAAACCGCTCGTTTCGTGTCTTAGGCCATCAATGTGTACTTACGATGGGGAATTGTTTAACTTGGCCGATGGGGAATTGTTTAATTTGGACTTTGTGCTTGGGGTTTGAGACAGTGACCATAGACTTGCATTATATGACTGACAGACAAGAACGGTTTGACCTAAAAATATCAAAATTGAAACTACTGCGGAAAAAAAGACACCTACATCTTGGATGCCTTTGAGGTAAGCTAAAACATATCAAAAATTAATTTCAAAGTGAACTATCCCTTTAAGCAGGTTTTCTTTATGCACATCTGAATATAAGGCGTTTTACACTTCCAGCCTTCATGAACAATTATATATCACTTATAAATAATTAAATACAAAATGAATTCTAATTATTAAGATTGATATGCTAGAAAAAAAATATGCATGCACTGAATATGCAAAAGGTGAGGTAAAGGTAAATGTGGTATACTGTTGTAGGAGGGTCAGTGCGTTGGCTAAACAAGCAGCAAAAAACTGGAAAAACTTCAAAAATGTCCATGGAAAAATTCTTGTTTATTCAGGAGGCCACAAATTCCAAAAAAGGTGCAACACAGTCCAAAGCAAAATGTTCATTTCCAAGTTTAACTCAAACTAATGTAAGGCCCGTGAAATTGGTCCAATCTGCCGGTTCGCCAATACACGGGGAAGGTTATCACGTGTTCTGTCCTTACTCGTGCAAAGTATTGGTTGGTTAAATTTACAATACATTTAGTTATGTATTCTCTCGTTAATTCATCTGACTCCATAAATGAAAAGGTTTAATGATATCTGTGGATCATTAATCATGAGTGAATGTTTGACTATTCCGTTTAACCATTAAATGAACAATGTCAAAATCAGTTAGAATAATCACATTAGGATTTATTATGTCAGGTAAAAGTATCATGCCAATTTCATAATCAATTCAAAGATAATCGATACAAAACATCAAATTTCTGGAATAAAGAAAAGAGATGCACACCCAACATTAAGAAATATGTGAGGCTGAGAGCTCTCAACCTCACGGGCCGATCTGAGGTACAGAAAAGGCCCCGAACTCCCTGCTGCACTTCATTAAATAGCCAGACCTCTTTCACATGTAAACATGCTGAGCTAACAAAAGAAATTTGCATTCAGAGGTAGCACCTCTGGGTGTATGGAGACCATTTGTCTAGAGGCCAATTCCTCCTTGTATGCTAGTTATCCATAAACCTTCAAAAACCTTATTACCTTGTGTTTTACATATTTTGGAATGAGACATTTGTACCAGTCGCACTGTGACATTTTAAATGATACCAAACATGAAAATACTCTGTGATAATCATTCACATTAAACTATACATTTTCTTGGGAGAAACCAGATGATCATCTGAGCATAAGAGAGAGGGGGTAAGGGGGGAGGGAAGGAGATGTAGATTAGGATGACTCGGAGGTGAGACTTTCGTCTCGATAGTGCACGAGGGCCAGTTCAAATGGTAATCTCCAGAGAGGTCCTTTTGTCCTCTCAGGGTCTGGTCAACCCAGAAACAGACTGTCTGGAATTTCCTAATTTATCAATTCTTACACTAACTAACTAAAAAAAAAAAAAAAAAAAAAAAACTAACAAAAGGAATTTGTTCAAAGTACAACTCAAACAAAACAAACTCAAGGGAAAAATACACTTACAGTTATTTAGGATTCTTCTCACAACCTCTTCCTCAGGAAAGTCAGTCTTCCACTTTAAGCACAATGCTCTATAGCAGCAGCGGCTCGCCCATAGAGGGCGCTGGGGCGCCGACCTCCCTGCCAGTTTTTTATTTTTATTTAATTTTTTATTTAATAATAATAAGTTTTTAATAATCTCTCATTTTGAAAAATAATCAGTGTTAATGACATGCCATTAATGATTTTACTTTAGAATGTGTTTAGAACTCTCCAGAATGATTTTTGCATTCACTTCATGTTGGTGTAGTAGTAGCCAATAGGCTGTCTTCCCTGGGCTCCAGTTCGCTCAGCCCTACAGTGCTAGAATTTAAGCCAATGGTTCCCCTGTTGCTACGCAAAAAAGTTTATATTTTGCCAATCATCGTCGTCGAATTTTATGGTTTGGGGGCTCTGAAAATATCGCCCGTAGTACCAAGATTAGAGCAGTGCACGTGCACCTGCTGCCTGCACCACGGGACATTTACCTCAGAGGAGTGCGAGTGCAGTATGGCAGCGCCGGCGACGTCGAGTTGCATTAGTTGAGTAAAGTTGGCAATAAATTCACAGATTCGAACTTCCCGGGTCAATAACTGGTGAGCTAAACGTTGTTACTACACAAATAACACCTCTTTTTAATCGTAGTAATGTAGACAAGCAGCAACCTCAAAACGAGCTTTCCCTCGCAGTGGACAAACTACATTGATCTCTATGCGTAGGCGGCAGAGAGACAGATCCGAAGGGACCGTCTGCAAAGTGCAAAACCCGAAAAGCGTTACTACGAAAACAGTCAATAACTTCACTGTCACACACTATAGTGTCATCAAATTCAGTTCACACATCACTGCTGTCCTCCTGATGGTTATACTAACGTTACAACACTTATTTTGTATAAATATCTTTTTGCATAAATTTTATGATTATTATTTATGAAAAATATTCAATAACTGCACTGTAATTCACTGTATTGTTGCCAAATTCAATTTACACATCACTGATGTCCTGATGGTTATACTACAACACTTATTTTGGGAAAATATATATTTTAAATTGTATATACAATTTTAAATGTATAATTTTTATGAAAAATATTCAATAACTGCACTGTAATTCACTGTATTGTTGCCAAATTCAGTTCACACATCACTGCTATCCTGATGGTTATACTACAACGCTTATTTTGGATTTTTTTTTTTTATTTTATATACAATTGTAAATGTATGATTCTTATGAAAAATATTAAATAATGCATGTTGCAATGCATTCTGGGTTTCACCAATCAAAACTCATTCATGGCTCCCATCATGCATTGCTGCATGAATAAATAATGAGCTTGTGATCAGAGGTGATCTGTTTGTCACCATTGCTGAGATTCATATGCTAAATCTTGATGTCTATGTGCCTACATAAAAAAAAATGTAATCCAAATTATCAAAATCAATAATAATAAAAAAATAAAAAAATAAATATATATATATATATATATGAACCCAGAATGCATTACAACATGCTTTATTATTGTCACCATTGTTGTGATTCACAGGCTGATTCTTGATGTCTGTGTGTCTCTTTTTTGTATGAGAGAAACTTTTTAGAAATTATTTGGATTACATTGTAAAAGCTAAAAATATTATGCCGTACAAGGCCAGTGCTGCTATAATTAATAAAGTTAACCTAACTCAGAAATTGGACTCTATATGAGTTCAGTGATTCAGGTCAAATGATTGTGAAATAATGATTATGTTAAAACACAATCAACACCATCAGATCACATTTTCTATTTGTTCATCCGGCTGTTATAACTGAATTACAGCAGCCGAACAAAACTTAAAGTTAATAATTTAAGGGTCAAGAGCCCAACTAAAACACACACTAAATTATGGGTTTCTCCTTCAGTGACTCTGCTTGTTAACATCAGTTGTCTTCAATGTTGGCAATAAAAAAGAAAGAATTCTTAATTCAGATTTTTTTTTTGGTACATTTTAGTTATTTTAAATGGTTAACTTTTAAGGAATTAATTTAATTACTCAATTCTAATTTGTTAAATTTAATTAATAATTTTGCTTGTAATCTGTTGCCACAATTTTATTGAGTAAATATAGCGTATTCATTTTTATGCTGTCATTCTCTTACTCACTCAGTCTCTCTCTCTCACTCACAGTCACACACACCACGTTTCACACACATTTGCCATTAAAATAGTGATCACAATAGGAATGTAACTGTATGTTTGCTTTGCTTTTTTTTGTTTCGAAGTTCTGAGCTGGATTACTGCGTTTCTATCTGGAAACGGAGCATAATAAACATGCAACTTGTTCATTATCATTACCTGTGAAACTGTTGATTTCTACATGGCAGTTCAATTAATATTGTCTTTTTTGACCATTGGTATTGACTGGTTTGAGTTATTTTATTGGTATAAGCAAGGGACATGGGTGGCCTAAAATGCACCAGAATGCAGGAAATCACATATATGAAATTAAAAAATTTCGGGGGGAGACACCCCCAGACCCCCGCAAAAACAGCCCCACCTAAAATATTTTTCACCAGCCGCCACTGCTCTATAGTCATAAGCAAAATCTCTAATGCATTGATCAGGACCTTGAATCATAGCTTTAAGTTGTTCTTCTACCTCAGTGAGATAGTCAGTGGGAAGGAATGCTCCCAAGAAGGCTCTTTTAAACTCGTCCCAATTATGGATCTTGTTTCTTTCTGCCAGCCACCAACTCCTGCAGGTCCAGAGAGAACAGCATTAAGGGTGGCTACAAGTTCGGTGTCTGACAAGTGTCTAAGTGTCAAAAAATGTTCACATCGCTCCACAAACTCCACTACATCACTGGTTTCTCTGGTTTCTCCAAAACTAGGGAATTCTAAATGAATTGGGGGTTTAGGGTAGGAAGCAGTTGGCATAGTTGAATGCATTCTTTCACTGTCTAAAGTGGCAGCCCCAAAAAAACGATCAATGGGAGTGCTGGTTTTCCTGATACGGTCAACTTCCTTTCGCCACTTTTCATCCCTTCTTTGAAGACAGTCTATAACTCCATTCTCTAGCTTTGCCAAAGATCTTTGCATGAAATTTTCAATGTCATCAAACCGTTGATTCGTCGCTTCTCTGAATACAGCTTCACGGTTTACTGCACTTTCACTGAATGTGCGAAGACCATCTTTCAACGTGTTCATTTCAGCACGTAATTCTTGGACTGATTGAGAGAGGTTTGATATTACTAAATCTGTGTTTCCAATCTCATTTCTTCCCGGATTTACAACAGGTTGAGCCTCATCATCACTCTCTTCAGCTTGACTGTCAATATACATTTCACCTAACAGTGAGCTTATCTCTACCACGGATCCTGGATCCCTATATACTGTACATTTCCAGGGGGAGCAGGTTTGAAAGGAAGGGACTCTGCTACACCCACATCATCTATTGGAATTAACTCTGCCTCTGAATTAGAATTAGCCGTTTCCATTGCAAGTATAAAACACTGTTTGACCAAAATGATAAATAACAAATCAGATAACACAGTTAAATCAATTCATTTCAATACCACCATTCACATGAGTTTTCCCCGTACGGGCCATCATCTGTAACAAACTGGTCTTGCAATTTAAGTAAACCAGTAGTCACTTAAAAGTATAGGGTACTCACAAGGCATTAATGAATAAGGAGAATAACTGAATCATCACTTGTAATCAGACAAAGATAGGCATAAGCAAATTAACCAACAAAGTATATTCAACAAACTCAATAGTCAAATCAGAAAAATGACACTTATACAAGAGTCCTTGATCAAATAGTCCATGCTTGAGAAGTATTGTCCTTATGTGTGAATCCTTAGTCATTGTGCCCCAAAAAACGAATCAAAATATCCAAAAAATTTATAATAATCCTCCAAACATGATGAAATAGCAAAAACACCCCCAAAAAAACAAGTCTTCTCTTGAATCTCGATGGGTAATTAATAGGGATGCACCGAATATTCGGCCACTGAAAATTTTCGGCCGAAAATGGCCCAAAAGTGCATTTTCGGTTTTCGGCCGAAAGACTTTTATCACCGAAACAATACGGCCGAAATGTTGTGATGACGCAAACAGCAGACACCGCGACCTGCACGTGCTTGTCTGAAGCAACATTACATCTGCGGGGTGGACGTATTTAAATATATCTAAGAGTGGCCCACGGACAGCGATTTTCAAAACACAGACATCCCAAGTCTTCCGGAAGTTCCGGGAGTCTCCCGCGTATTGATACCGGCTCCCTAATGCCCGCAAATTAGTTTAAATCTCCCGGAATCGCGAGCGAGCATGAGCGCGCATACGTAGCGCGCGCGGCTGAGAGAGGGAGCGAGAGACCTTTGCGTGTGCAGAGCAGCCGTCATTTCTCAGAGGTTTACGTTTACCTGAGCTGTTTATGGTTTTTGCAACTCACGTCCATGAGCATATAACTGCAGATATTATTTTGGGCTATGGCAGTATTGACCTAAATGCACTTTGTTTTTATGAGAGAACATTTCATTTTTAAACCTTTCTCCAGGCCAGTAGGCTTTTACATTATTATTTAATGTACACATGAGTGGGGTCAAGTTAAACATTTAATTTTATACTTTGCAAATGCTAAATAAATATTTGCATAAAATTTTAATGGATTTATTCTTTGAAACTTTAATATTAATTTATGCAATTGCAATGCCTTGATTTTAGTAAACTTAGTACACAGTCATAGCCATAAATGCAATGGTACTAACAATAATTGGCATAATTTCTTTCGGTGTTTCGGTTTTTCATTTCGGTGCATCCCTAGTAATTAATCCATAAGTGACTTCAAAGAAGAAGGCTAAAAAACATCAAGCAGGATCAACTCACATGCCTCCCCCCCTGGCTAACTTCTTCTTCTTTTTTCTTTTAATGGTGGTTGGCAAACAACTTTTAACTGTGCATTACCGCCACCTTCTGATATGGAGTGTGGATCACAATAGCCTTTTCTGTCACTACCCTTTAATAGTCAGGGGGCCAATTCTGAAAAGGGCTTCCGTTAAGACTTTTGCGGACATGTTTTGGTACAAGCTGTCACCCTATTTTTTTAGTTAGAAGACACCCATAGGTAAGATATTAGGGTGGTTGTCAAGCTGAATTTTTTTGTGTGTGACTTGTACAAGCAATTTCAGGCCAATTTTTTGGTTTCCTGCTCAACACGACATGCCAACAGTAAATGTTGAATATCTCCACAACCACAAGGACCATATTCATAAAAATGGTATCAAATGAAAGCCAACACTCATGGGATGTCTGCTGAAGTGTCAGAATGAACATTTATTGTACAGTGTAAGAGACAACAGAACTAGAATATGAAAAAAACTATCTCCACCTAAAGAGAACCAGTTTTCAAAGTGAATATCAGCTTGGAAACATAACCTAGTATCCCAAAACCTCTATCAATCAGTACCCATATCTATGGGAATGAGTCAAGCCAAGTTTAAAGCTTGTAGGGAGAGACAGTGCAATGCTGCACAAGTTATAATACTTTAATGTCAAGGCAGAAATTTAGAACTGTAGATAATGGTCTATGGTGCTATTTGACTTAGTGTACCAGGTTGTAACACAAATTATATTACATTCACATATCACTATAGTTATTAATTCCATCCTAACAAAACTGCTCTCTCACTTCTTTAGGGTTAGTGGTTAGTAACTAGTTAGTATTAATAACTATGTAATAGTCGTATGGCAAAGGTATGTTTTTCCCCATCAAATCATTGGCTCTCAGGTTGGCAGAGGTTGGCTCTCAGGTTGTCAGTCTCATCCCTTTGAGACTGAATGTATTGAATAAGCAAGGTCAAGCTAAGCGCAATGCAAATAATGGTGTGTGTCGATTATATTGCAAAAATATTGCACAATATTATACTACAATAATCTCCAGAAAGAGCACAAAGACACCACTTCCTGAAAAATCACTTCAATCAAAGGGCTTTATCTTGGCTGTATTTTCCATATTTGTGACCCGTCACGGAAACCAGGGACACAAGTCGGCAGCACAACTTTCGAGCAAAATGAGAAAGAAGCTTTTTTTTTCAAAATTTGTGATTTTCGTTTTTTTGCAGAATCTGTTTGCTGAGATCACGAAGAAGCCTCTGCATGTTTGAGATAGCAGTATTGGTATATTTAAAAGCGTACATTTTGATTTTGAAATCGGCTTGTTTTTCGGAGATTCTAGCACGCAGTAGGGGCGTGTCATTGTCGGTGTGAATTTCCATAATGAATAAGCCGGCGTGGCAACTTATTATGCAGCGCTCTGGCCGGCTCTATCTGATTTCAAAATTAAATTAACATGGACGCCAATAACATTACGATGTCCAGCAATCGATTTAAATAGTAGGTTACATGGGGTTTAATTTGTTGTTTAATGAGATGTAGCCTAATGCATGTTGTCAGTGCCAATATATAGATCCAACAACTTATCTAATGTGTACCTTAATGGTCCAGAGGTAAAGCGTTCGCCGGTAGTGTCAGAGGGTCTGAGTTCAAACCCACCCTCGTATAGTTTTTTTTTTTTTTCGTGTAGTTTTTTTCTCTTATCAAAACGATTATGTTCAGCAGTGGTTGTATATCAAGCAGGGACACGCAAACGTTTGCAATATTGTGATATTAAACAGAACGAATTGAGAGTATGCGCAACGGATTGAAGCGTGCGTCGAGTGAAGACAATGCATTGCGTCACTGATCGCCGCGGCAACGAGCACTTTGATCACTTGATTTAAAAAAACACATTTCAGCTAGTATCTTATTTAAAAAACGAACGAAATGAATGCTATAGCCTACTAATAGCCTACTCATACTATAGCCTATATATCACATAGCACATCCTGTTTTTGATTTGAACATTGTCTAGAGTTTATCTTATTTTTTATTCAGTGTACACAAGAGTTGCCTATACAGTTTTATCGGTAGATGCTAAGAGACATTTATTTATATATTACCTGCAAACTTTATTTTTTATTTTTTCTTTGATGGCACATTTTCCTGGCCTTTCTGCTCCCCCGTGCTTACAGCTTTACAGGGGGGTATGGCTTATCTAAATGAGATGTAAATGAGCCCTAATGTCATTCCCAGCAGGAGAAAGGTGAGAATCTTCAGACGCTCTTTTCTCCCCTTTATGCGTTTTTGAGTGCCTACCTTTAAATGGCCATAACTTCTCCAAATATTATCAGATTTCATTGTGTTACACATCGTTGGAAAGCTTGGAGACTACACTTTCAGAATCTGTGAATAACTCAAAATGCCCCAGAACCGACTTGTGTCCCTACTTTCCGTGACTGGTCACATTTGTCTTGACAAATGAAACATTGTTCCCAATCAATATCTCTTCCTATTTGTTTTTCTTTGGATGCTAGGCTTACAGCTCCCTCTGGATCCATGTTATCTCATCTGAAGGCAAATCTATTTTTCACTACACTAGTCTGATTCACTACACTACGGTTTCTGAGTGGATCACTACAATGTCCTCTGACATAATGCTGCTGTGCAGCAAATAAATTAAAAACAATATTTCCATTACACATCTGCACAAAACTTAATTTACCTATTAGTAAGTAAGCTAGTAATTATTAAAGTAAATTAGCCTAGCTATACACTCACCTAAAGGATTATTAGGAACACCTGTTCAATTTCTCATTAATGCAATTATCTAATCAACCAATCACATGGCAGTTGATTCAATGCATTTAGGGGTGTGGTCCTGGTCAAGACAATCTCCTGAACTCCAAACTGAATGTCAGAATGGGAAAGAAAGGTGATTTAAGCAATTTTGAGCGTGGCATGGTTGTTGGTGCCAGACGGGCCGGTCTGAGTATTTCACAATCTGCTCAGTTACTGGGATTTTCATGCACAACCATTTCTAGGGTTTACAAAGAATGGTGTGAAAAGGGAAAAACATCCAGTATGCGGCAGTCCTGTGGGTGAAAATGCCTTGTTGATGCTAGAGGTCAGAGGAGGATGGGCCGACTGATTCAAGCTGATAGAAGAGCAACTTTGACTGAAATAACCACTCGTTACAACCGAGGTATGCAGCAAAGCATTTGTGAAGCCACAACACACACAACCTTGAGGCGGATGGGCTACAACAGCAGAAGACCCCACCGGGTACCACTCATCTCCACTACAAATAGGAAAAAGAGGCTACAATTTGCACGAGCTCACCAAAATTGGACTGCTGTTGCCTGGTCTGATGAGTCTCGATTTCTGTTGAGACATTCAGATGGTAGAGTCAGAATTTGGCGTAAACAGAATGAGAACATGGATCCATCATGCCTTGTTACCACTGTGCAGGGTGGTGGTGTAATGGTGTGGGGGATGTTTTCTTGGCACACTTTAGGCCCCTTAGTGCCAATTGGGCATCGTTTAAATGCCATGGCCTACCTGAGCATTGTTTCTGACCATGTCCATCCCTTTATGACCACCATGTACCCATCCTCTGATGGCTACTTCCAGCAGGATAATGCAGCATGTCACAAAGCTCGAATCATTTCAAATTGGTTTCTTGAACATGACAATGAGTTCACTGTACTAAAATGGCCCCCACAGTCACCAGATCTCAACCCAATAGAGCATCTTTGGGATGTGGTGGAACTGGAGCTTCGTGCCCTGGATGTGCATCCCACAAATCTCCATCAACTGCAAGATGCTATCCTATCAATATGGGCCAACATTTCTAAAGAATAAGGGTGTCACGAAATTAATGCTCAATCTCGATTATCGAATCAAAAAATGGAATTGTCGATGCTGCCACGCCCCCATTTCACGGCAGCTCGGCTTGCCTGTAATAGGTAAAACTCCTTTTCTCGAGAATATTGAAGCCTTTATTTTAAAACACATTGCAGCTGCACAGCGAGAGCATCATATCTCGTCTGAGCGAGCTGATTGTCTGTGCTGCAGCAACTGCACGAACCTATGGCGAGTTAGCAATGGCGTACGGTCCAATGGGAGCGCATGGCGCCCTGCCAACCTCGAGCGCACCAATTTGGACGTGGCTGGAGAGTAAAATTCACAAAAAAACTCGCCAAAGGATTTTAGGTTTAAATCGAATGAAGCGAAGTACCTGTTATGAGCGAAATAGCACGGCAAGGCAAAGCAGTACTCGTTCCCTTATCTCTAAGGGAACCGAGGTTACGCAAGTAACCAAGTAGCCTACGTTCCCTTACAAGAACGTTCTCTCGTACTGCATTGCAAACGCTGTGGGAACCCAATTTAAAACGCCGTGCTATTCGCCTGTGACTGCTCTGAGGAGTCCAGGGAGCCCCGGGACTATAATAGCCAGGTAATAGGTTATATTGTTTAAGTTTCCAATTGACTGAAGATATAAGTTATTGTTACATTATGTTGTTAATAAACGTTTTAAATTTGACAATGTAGTGTGTGGTATTGCGAACAAAGGTCAGATATTATTATATTGCATAAAAGTCTTAAAATGGCATAGCTTGTGCTTTCAATTTATTTTTTTAAAATCGAGAATCGAATCGAACCGTGACTTTAGAATCGAAAATGTAATCGAATCGAGGATTTGGAGAATCGTGCACCCTTACTAAAGAATGCTTTCAGCACCTTGTTGAATCAATGCCACGTAAAATTAAGGCAGTTCTGAAGGCGAAAGGGCGTCAAACACAGTATTAGTATGGTGTTCCTAATAATCCTTTAGGTGAGTGTATGTCTGGTAAGTATATAGCTAGTTGGAAAACAGTTTAGCTTACCTGTTTCTGGCAACATTTGATGGTAGAATGGTAGAATCTTGAGGTAAATGTTTGTGTAGACAAATAGATCAAGTTAATCTGTTGTGTGATTGTGTGATTCACTCCTTTATAAAGTTTTGTTCAGACTGTACTGTTGACACCTGCTGTGATCATCTTCTCTGGATCTGCTGCCAAATCACAGCTGCGCTGACACAACAGTGACCCTTGTGGTGTGATACTCTTGTGGTATTTATTGATTATTATTTTTTAATGATCATGCTTGCACATAAGTTGGATTATATTGTACATTTTATATTGCCCAAAATTACAATAGGTAACATGGAAGAAAATGGAAGCACTTTGGGGAAAAAAATCCGCTTTTACCACTTTTTGTTAAAATGGACAAAAAAACATTTTCTAAGCTGACAACCTGGCTAGAACACATGTTGAGGGGTTAAATATTAACACTGGATAGGTTGTATACTTGTACCAAAAAGTGTCCGACAAAGTTTTAATATCAGTTTTGGCCCCCTGACTATAAATAAATAAATACATACATACATAAATAAACCAATAAATAACTTCATAAATATCTAATAACATTATTAATATTCATACATTATCATTATTATTAAATACAACTTTCTAAGACAACTAAACTCATATCCTTCTACTAAGCCCTGTTTTATTCAAAAACACAAATATCGCTCTATACCCTACATGTCCTGAATTCATTTGTAATATTTCCTTCATTTCAAATCTAATTTTTTCTTTTCTAAACCAGTCTTTCAGCCTCATCCTTTCTTCCTTATACCTATGACAATTAATAATTACATGTTCTACTGTTTCGTTAATATTACAGACCTCACACATCCCAGTCTCATGTTTCCCTATTATTTTAAGCGTACTATTTAATCCAGTATGCCCAAATCTCATTCTTGAAATTATGTCCTCTTCCTTTTTATTCCTATTATTTTCTCTCATACCTCCTACCCTCTTCTGGATAATGTAGTACATTCTCGCTTTTGTTTCTATAATCCACTCCTTTTGCCACTTCTTTCTCATTTCTGCTTTGATTATGCTTTTAACTTCCGCCTTAGTATAACTTATTACCATATCTATCTCTGTTTTTTTTTTGTAGCATTTTTGGCATATTTATCAGCCAATTCATTTCCTTCTACTCCTATATGGGCTGGAATCCAGATGAGTTTTACTACTACTCCTACTCTATTAATTCTATAAACAACTTGGGCTACTTCCACCAAAATATCCTGTCTTGCTTCTGATTTCATGTTCTTAATACTGGTTAACACACTGCTTGAATCTGACCCTATTAACACTTCCCTTGACCTACTATTTTCAACCCACTCAAGGGCTAAGAGAATGGCCATCATTTCTCCTGTAAACACTGACAAATTATCATTTACTCTATTATTAAACATAACATTCATTTCTGGTATAATGAACGCAGCTCCTACTCTATTATCTTTTGTTTTTGATGCATCTGTATATATCTTAGTAAACATAGAATAATTCTCCTCTAGGTATCTACTAACCTGACTCCTGTCAATATTATTCTCTTTTTTCCATTCTAAAAAATGCAAATCTACCCCTAACTCCCCTAATAACCAAGGTGGAACATTAGATAATGGCACAGTTGGACTTAGCGTAATATCTCCTATCCCTATCTCATTGACTGCATCGCTTATTATCCTACCAAAGCTCTTAATCTGTCGTCTTTCCCTTTCTTGACAAGGTTGTAACACCGTCTGAGTCGGGTGTCTTTCCTTATGCCCTTTTAAATTTGCCCAATACGTTGCCATTATCTGATTTCTTCTAATCTCCAATGGCATTTCATTAATTTCCACTTGTAATGCTCCCTGGCTAACTTGCTTGGCCATTCCCTTAAAGAAGGCCCTCCTCCCCCTAGGTGCTCTCCTGTCAAAATAAAAGTCCATTTTGCCTACTACAGGATGTTTCTCCACCAAACATAAAAGTCCCACATACAAAAAAGACAGAGAAATTCAACTAGGGCCAAAAACCAATTCAATCATCCCTATACATATTTTACACATTGTCTAACGTTCAATGTCTTCCTCACATGGGTAAAATAAAGTATATTTGTGTATTTCTCTTAGCCCTAATATAGTGTCACAACCTGACAATAAAAGAATAGGTGATCGAGTGTTTCAGGACAAGAAGAACAAAAGCCACAAGATTCCACCTCGAAATGAAATCGTTTCTGTATAAAATCATTAACTGGGTAAACCTTAAACATGATTTTGTAATGAGTCTCCTTGACCTTCGGAGCAACTGTGTATGCCATATAGCAGGTAAAAGCTTTATCCTTCACTGAGGTTTCAACATCTCCCAAAAAATAGCACTGATAATCACCAGTGATAATACGTTTGAGTTCTTTGTAAATAAGTTTGTTATTGCACTTACTGTCTAAGAGGTCTACATTACATAATCTACATTGTCCTACATTTTTTTTTATAAATAAAGACATCAATTCGACTGCAAGATTAAAAAGTAATGGTGAAAGAGGACATCTCTGACGGATTCCTCGTTTAATTTGAATTCTGGGTGATGAAGCTAAGTTCAGGGAAACGCTACTGAAAATATCATTATAGAACATGGAGATCACTCTACAAAACATAGGACCAAAGCCAAACATTTCTAGAGATTTGAACAGAAAAGGGTGTTCAAGGGTATCAAACGCCTTGAAAAAGTCTAGAAATATAAGTAAGCTTGTCTGAGGAATTAAATAATTATAATCAAGCATATCATGGACTAATCTAATATGACTGTGAATACTTCTCCCTTTGATAAAAGCCGATTGTGTTTCACTGATAATTTCACCGATGCCTTTTTAAAGTCTATTTGCAAAAACATGAGAAAGCAATTTGAAATCATTACACAAAAGAGTTATTGGTCTCAAGTTGTCTAAAATAATTTATCCTTGTTCGACTTTGGAACTAGAATAATTAAACCATGCTTCATTGATGACGACAATTCACCTTTTAGGGGTTGAACGACTTCAAATTATTTAACGTCGACTGTTATGACATCAAAGTTCAGTCGACGTCGACTAGTCGTTGATGTCATTCATACAAAAAACAAGAGATGGGACTGCTTTGCAACTTGCCTAATTTATTAGCAGAACATTATACAGATGCTGATTATACAGCTAATGTTGCAACTTAAATAAAAAATAAATTATACAGCTCAAACGTTAACAATGCAACAATAACTCCCGTTTTAATGTTATTTTTTTAGCGATGCATGTCGGCATAACAATGCTAAAATTATACAGCTCATATGTTGTAACTTAACGGTTAAAATGAAACAATAACTCCCGTTTTAATCGATGCATTATTTCGGCATAACAATGCTATTTACTCAAGATAACACTTTACTACGATAACACGCCTACTCACTGTCACAGTCCTGCTCATTCACAGCTTTTAATTTTCGATCATGGTTTGCATGCAAGAACACGAGGGCATAAACGTGATACAATTCCAATTATTTGCGGGTGAAATGTGAATTAGAGATAAATCATTAATATGTTTAAATAAATATGTTTTAAAGATTTTAATAAAGAGATCTCATTTCCTGGTAAAACGCAAAGAGCGTACATGCTTTTACTTCCGTTTTTAAAACAATCTCTTCAGTGAAAATCAACCATGGAAAACATATGCTTCGAGCACCTCTTAGTGATCATAATATAACATGAAAAGAAAACCCTACATGGCATTGCCTAATAACTTGACAGATAACAGAAATTATTCTAGCAGTTTCATTCAGCTAACCCACCTTTTGCTGCAAGCGGCTCTCCCTCATCCTGGACCAGGCTGTTCAGGTGGCTGTGAGCGGCCTCTCTTTTACCCTCTGGGATGAAATGAAGATGTTTAAACCGAGGATCGAGCACACAGGCCACAGTGGGGATGGATTCTGTCAGATCGTCGGACTCCAGTTTAAACCGTGTTTCCAACTGCCGTCGAACAGTGTTCTTAAAGGCACGTACAGCTGTCATGTCAGAAGCTTCGATGCGCAGAGTGGTGCTGATCACGTTGAAAATGACTGGAAATATGAAAGACAGCCCCACATGCAACTCCGCACACATTATTTCTGTGGCCTTGTCCAAAGGTTGCAGCACTGGAATCAGCTGTTCCAGCATCTCCCGATGTGATGCTCTCAGGGCGAGTGACTTTTGGACGGCTGGTTTGGTGACGGTTTCATCTGCGAGCACAGATTGCACCACGACTCTTTGCTCCAACAGCCGCTGGATCATTACGTATGTGGAATTCCATCGGGCCGCACAATCAGTCTGGAGTTTGTTGGGTCTTATGCCAAGTTGTTCCTGTCGTTTCCTCAGGGCACAAGTGGCTACCGCTGAGTGGCGAAAGTGACTGACAACTCTCCTTGCTGCATCAATAGCCTTAGAAACGTCAGGTAAGACTAAGCCAGCTTTTATGGCTAGCTGTAGGGTGTGTAAAAAACACCTGTGCAAAACACCTGTATGCCCCATTCCTTAATTATTTCAGAAAGACGGTCAGCAATGTTGGCTGCAGTATGTCTCTCTGGCATCACTGATGTACACAGCACTCGGGCCGTCAGCTTCCATGTGTCGGTGATATAGTGAGCCGTTACTGTGATGTACGGCTCCATAGTGGAGGATGTCCACAAATCAGTTGTAAGCGACACAGTCTGGCCTCGACAGTTTTTTCATGCATGCTGTCGTACTGGTGTTTGATTGTGTTCCACAATGTCTTGTACGATGGAATATCGTAGCCAGGTTCAGAAAAGTGCAGTATTTCTCTAAAACCTTCTCCGTGCACTGCAGCTAAAGGTCGAATGTCTTTGACGATAAAATTCACCAGTAAATTGGTAATTTGCTGCCGTCTTTTCTCTGTCACAGCAGGTTGTTTAGTGAAGGTTCTAATTGACTGTTGTTGAGATGGTTTACATTCGTCACTTAACGTACTTAGCGGATGCCTTTTCAGATGCGTGTGCATTGCACTTGTTCTTTTGTTGTACTTCAGGACAGACAGGTGACATTTTTGCAAGCTTCATCTTCAGTGAAGTATTTCCACACACTTGATGTAACGTTGACCTGCTTTCTTGCTTCAATGACCCTCTGGGCTCTTCATTTGTTGTCGACTGCCACGCGGGCATGTTGATAGTATCAAAATTAGCGCAATCATAGTGTCACATGATCAACGCGACTAGTTGACGTCAAGCTTAAAGCGTCACGACATTGCATTAAGGTCGACTAGTCGGTTCAACCCCTATCACCTTTACCTATACACGTTTTTAGTGCTTCAAAAACTAAGATTCTTATTTCGGGCCAAAAATGATGCCATCAATACCTGGGGACTTTCCATTAGACATTTGTTTAATCGCAATGTCTAATTCTGAAATCTCAATGTCAGCTTCCATCATATTTCTAAAATTAGGGTCTATTATAAGAACTTTATCTTTTAAGTAGGAAAAGAAAAAAATCACAATCTCTATTTATAAATTTTGATTTATATAAATCACTATAGAAGGAATAGATGTAATCATCAATCACTGTTTTCTCTTCACTTATACAGTTATTAATGCTTAGTTTATTAATAGTTTTTATAGCTTGTTTATGTTTTTCTAAATGAAAGAAATATGAAGAATTTTCCCCCTCCTCAATCCACCTGGCTCTTGAGCGTATGAATGCTCCTTTAGCCTTTTCAGTATAAAAATCATCCAGCTCTAAATGCAGAGAGTGAAGTTCTTTCTGCTCTCTCTCGCTAAGAATATATTTATTACCAAAATAATTTAGGCTTGATAAAATTGTTATCTGCCTTGATTTTCTAGCATTTACAATTTGTTTTTTCTAATTTGTAATTGCCAATTTTTTTTATGTTAAATTTAACCCATTCCCATTTTCCTATTGAAGTTAATTCAGGCATAGTTTTAACATTGCTAATCATTAACAAAACAGAGTTACAAAATGATTCACACTTTAACAGATTGTTGTTAAACTTCCAATGAGTTCTGGTAAATGGTGAACTGCCATTGCTCCTAAGAGAAAGTGAAATAGCACTGTGATCAGATAAAACTGAAGGAGAAATATCACAGTCAACTGAGGAAGAAAGAAGATTACTAGTTATCAACCAAAAATCCAATCTAGAATGTTGAATGCGCCCTGAAAAATACCCCCGTGTAAATTGTTTCTTAAGTGGGTTCCTTACACGCCAAACATCAATTAGATCAAGAAACTGGGATATGTTATAGATTAGGGGCTTATAAGAAAAAGTGTTAAAAGGAGTGGGACACCAATCCTGCCATTCATCTGGAACGGCGTTAAAATCCCCTCCAATCACCCGTAGTGTTTGGGTGCACCCCCGTCCTTCTGCTGACTGAGCTTTCAATGTTGTTACGGAAAGGGCGAAGCTGATTGGTTGGTTCTTGTCACATGACCTGCAGTGCGTTTGTGGCATTCTGAAGAGTTGAGATTTTTTTGTGTCGCTTCAATTATGAGCATTTGAACTAACTTGGGCGAGCAAAAGACGCGATATGTGAACGGCCTGTTGGCGAGCGACCTCCGCTACATTGCGTTACACACAAAAACACTCCGGCGTGCAGCAGAGTCTATTCAAACAGTACCATGATATGCCAGATCTGCAGCCCAGCGGCAGCTCCAGTGGGGGTCACAGATGTGATGTAAACCAATTCAAACTAAATATTTTACCTCACAAACAGTCAAAATCCTGTGACTGGCTGTTCCTCAGATACGCGCATTGCTCTCGGGTTACATTTAAACTAGACGCTGTTTTCCCACGGACTCGCGTGCACTACAGATCAGAGGTCGCGAGAGGTGGATGAGAGGAGAACACTATGTTAAGTAATAATAATAATAATAATAATAAGTTTGAAAAATAAATCCTTGAAAAAAGTTATTCACTATCTACTGTATTTATTTATCCATGATTGGCGTAATATTGTGTATAGAATACATTTTCATATATTCATGTATGTCATACAAATCATTCTTATTTAAATATACTTAAAAGTAAACAACCTGATTAAAGCAAATAGTGTAAATAAACTATGTGAGATTTATATTTAACTATGTTGTCACGGTTCACGGGTCTGTCTGTTCATTCTGTGTGTACTGTTCTGGTCTGATTGTCTATCTGCGTCAGCTGTGCTGACGAGCTATCAGATCAGCGGCAGGTGTGTCTCGTTTATGGATCCTATATGTAGTCTTGTGTTTGTCAGGTCCACTGTCAGATCGTTGATTACTGCTTCTTTGTGTGCCACTCTGTGCAGTTCATTCCAGTTCCTGGTCACCGCGGACTATCCTGCCTTCAGTGCCGTTTGCATTGGACTTTGCCCGAGTTTTGCCGCTGCCGTTGTCTTCTACGGTTCCTGTCTTCTAGGAATTATTCAGCCCACAGCAGTCTCTGCGCTGCCAAGGACCTAACTGCCGACCAGAGACTTTCCACCTGCCTTGCCTTGTTCTCTTGCTGTTCTAAATAAACCTTATTCTCATTCGCAATTGGATCCAGTGTTTTTGTGACCTGACATATGTTTTGTACATAAAATGTATGTAATTGCACATACTATTTTGTCATTCATTTATGAATATTGTTTAGATTGGTTCATTAATGATAAATGTTATTTGTAACCTGCTATAAGCAGCAGTAATTATTTATGTGACTGAAATCAAAGTACACATAACAGTTTAATATAAAATGTTTTTTTGTTTTTTCATTCTGCTAGATGGCTGGACAGAAAACAAATCCCCTGTGGGAATACTTTCAGAGCCAACACCAAGGAATGCAAAGTGCAATATTTGCAGTGATGTGGTGAAAATTGGAAAATAAGAAAAAAAAAAATACCACAAACATGCGGAGTCACCTAAAGTAGTCGCCATGCATCTGTGTATGAAGAAGCACAGAAGAAAAGAGATGCTGCTTCAAGCTCTGCCTCAGTGAGCAAAGTCCAGACAACACTCTAGGTCAAAAGTTACTGACACATTAATAACAGAGATGATTGCCACTGACAATCAGCCTTTACAGTAGTTTCAGATGTTGGCTTTCAACGGTTGTTGGCTGTGGCTGAGCCATGGTACACCTTAAAAAGTGAAAAACACTATCGCACAGACATGCTTGACGGTGTGCACAAAAAAGCAACAGATAAGATCAGAACTTTGATTGCACCTGAGAATGCTGGATCCCATTTAGCTTTCACCACAGACTGTTGGTCTGGAGATGCTGAATCGCTGATGAGCCTCACTTGCCATTGAAAAGTGAAAAGTGCAGGCCATCTGTTCCTTTTGGACAAAAAAGCTAGAGGATTTGTTTCCAAGACAACGGAGGAATCCAATGAACAGTTGTGTTAGTCTAAGACCTGTTTAACTGACATCCCAGCAAGCTCTCCAACATTACTCCCGATGCTTCCAAGTTCTTCAGCTATTTCTTGAATGGCTGTCTTCGAGACATGTAAAATGGCTTCCATGCGTAAAAACAGTGAAGCCAACTTATGTAGAGTCAAGCCCTCAACAGGAAGATCTGGACTGGACTGGACTGGGTGCAAACACCCTTCGGCTGGTAGGCGGTCCGCAGGCTGATCATCTGTATTTTCAAACCTCTCCTCAACCTCTTCGATTGGCATGAAATTAACTCTGAGAACACACAAGCTTGAACACTGCCGTCTTCAAATGGGCACTGGACATTGTCATTGTTTTTCAGGGGAATACCCAGATGGGAGAAGTACTGTTCGCAGGCCTCTGAGAAACTGCAGAGGTTACACTTCAGCCGGGTCTTCACATGATCTACAGGTTTAGCATGATGCGAATGCAAGTGTCTCATCAGTGTTGCCTGAGTTGTGAAGGAGCAGACACATTCTTGGTCAACACATGACAAAGGACACGTCCTCCCATGATGTCCATGGTTTAATCTGTAATGCTGAATGATAAAAAATGCAGTCCTTACAAGTCCACTTCATCTTCACGTCAACACCAACATACCTACAATAAAAAAATATAGTTTATAAAAAATAAAAAATAAATAGTCAAGTCTCTCAGGCTTAAAGTTGGCATGAAGCAAAGTTTTGATCATATGACAGGAAACCACACCCTACAACAGACCTTTATTATCCCAGCGGAGCAGATTAGCGGAAGTGCTCGCCAAAGCAGTGTATTTTCCTCTGGTTATGTATATTTTCAGTGTGCTGTTAACACACAGCTGACTAAACACCTCTTAAAATGAGCATCCGCAGAGTGATTTCTAAATCTGGACAATTTCAGAGACAGGAGAAGAGATATTCTGATGATTACGGTACACAGGATTCTCCAAACTCAAAGCAACTTGTCGTTGTTTAATCCAACATAAGCCGAGGCTCGTAAACGTGACTATTTTACCACACGTTGTCAGTGCTCGACTGAACTGATGACCACGACGCTGCAGTGTGTGTGTGTGTGTGAATAAGATCAGAATGAACATTTATTTGTATTAAATATTTTTCTGTGTCAGTTTTCATTGACAGTCATTTCACTGTGTGTAATTCACACAATTATGGCAAAATTCTTACTATTCAAATCAGTTGCGCTGTCAACGCATTAGTTTAAGATTAATTGAATGTTTAAATGTTTAACAGCATTACATTTCTTTAAGGCAGCTGCAACTGCACATTCATCCATCAATTTTAATACTGCTCTTACGAAAATGAACCATGGTTTTACTACAAATAAAACAAAAAAAAAAAAACATGGTTATTGTAGTTAAAACATGGTAACCACTAATCAACCATGGTTTTGCTAACCATAGTTTAACCATGGTATTTTTAGTACAACTAATACAAATGGTAATCAATCCGTGAAAAAAAACATGGTTACTAAATTTTTACTATAATGAAACCATGTTTAGTTTTCGTAAAGGTGTTTATCAGTCGAATTAATTACAAAATGTAAATTCAACAGGTGTGAAATATGCTCAGTAAGAGAAAAAAACACTTTTAATGAGGACTGTGACAGGTTAGTTGGGAAATAAATTTCATATTTGGAAGGAAATATATTTACAGGAACATGCTGTGATGCTGCTGGAGAATGTGTCCTGACCAGATGTGAGGAAAGATTGGCCTATGTATAAATCAAATATTTTTTTATACTAATAGCGTTTGTGATCGGTTATGTAATAACTTTGAAATTACGTAATGTTGACTGAAATCACCTGTTAGTTAACTATAGTGCGCACGTTGTTTCGTGCACGTTTCTGTGGTTGGCCAAGACTTATTTAACTGAATGTTTAAACCTCATTTAAGTTCTTAACAAGCTATTATATCTGCTAACTGCTTTTGAAAACGGCACGTTGCTGTTGGTATTACCGCACGTTTGATTATTACCTCATATGAACATGTTATCTTAGTACTTGTAACGTACCTGACTAACTTCCCGCCATCAAATCTAATGCATATCTGTACAACATCTGAGCTTGCCTATTAAGAGTGAGCCGATGTTCGATGTCCTCCTTCTCCCCGCTGGCCTCCTCGACTCGTTTTTATTCTAAACTGTTTTTATTCTAAACTGTTTTTATTCTTATTTCCTTTTATTATTTTAATTTCTTCTATGTAAAGCACTTTGAATTGCCATTGTGTATGAAATGTGCTATATAAATAAACTTGCCTTGAAGTGAGATGTAATATACCTCTATAAATAAATACAGTTTAAGAGCATGTCTCATGCACTTTAATGCCCTCTGAATGTAAAAGATATGCTCCCTTTGAGCTGGAATCATGGGGATCCTGTGAAGTCCACAGTCCAATAGCCTGAAGTGAAGAGAGATGTGCAGTGCGGAGGCTCCCGAGGAACACGGTTGACAGGTATTGCCACTGTGCATGAAGCCCAACTCCTCTCCCCAAGCTGTAGTTTGTGTCGTCTGCAGTTGCTGATCCACCTTGTCCTTTGCTCTTCTTCTCAGTGTCCAAAAGGATGGTTCACTGCAAGCCAGAGTTTAAGACCTTAACAGAAACAAACCTTTTTTAGTTGTTTGTGTACTGGCCTACCAAGACTAGACTAACTAAACTGCATTAACACAACTGATGTACATAACCTTCAGAACATCATCATCAGCTGCACTCAGAGGATGAAGACTTCAGATGCAGAATCCTCTAATCTCCGTCTGAGATCTTCTGAAGGAGAGTTTCTTTAGCAGGCTCCTGTGTGTTTACTGGAGATGAACAGGACCTGTACCTTTACACTAAAGAGACATTACTGAACCTAAGACATGTCTGATAAAAATGCTCTTTTATAAGAGTTTGTCAGACGGCCCTCAGAGGCTTTTGCATATAAAGTCTACACAGGCACACAAGTTTAAGACTGGTGAGAAGGATATATATATAGCGTTAGAGATAAGTATCTTATGCAAAAATATAATATGTAAAAATGTTATTTATTCCAGGGATGATGGTGATAATCCTTTTATAATAATAAATGTTACTTGGGCATTTAATCATATTATAGTGATTTAGCAAGATATTTTCTTCTAGCTGTCTAAATGCATTTATGTATTTAATATTCTTCAGTCGAATCTTCAGATGAGAGTATTGAATAGCGCTTAGTCTCTCGCGAGAAGTGAATTACGCTTCTCTTGTTTCAGGGCATGCGATTGGCTGTTCGCTGCTGCTCCCATTTATCATTTGAAAGTCATGTCAAAAAGATCACTAGAACAGCCAGGGCAAACTTGCACAGCTTCAGAATCATACGGGATTGTTTACCATTTCATGCAGCAAATACATTTATGCATGCAATGATTTTCTCCCACCTCAGTTATTGTATAACCTCCTGGTCACAGGCAACAGCCACAACAATCAGGCCTTTAAGACTGATTTATAACAGAGCACTAAAAATATTAGATAAAACATCTGTCAGAACACACCATTGTGGAGTATTGCAGAGGTTAAACTTTTTAAATTTTGAAAATTTTATTAAATTTTGTAACTTGAAATTGATGTATAAATGTCTGTACAATCAAGCACCTGATGTTCTCAGACGACTCATAGTCCCACTTCGATCAGTGGGCTCCATCACACGAGGAGCTGCTAATGGAAATGTGAAAGTGCCCGTTAGAAAAAAGACCTTCGGACAGTCGGCCTTTACTGTCCAGGGTGCTAAACTCTGGAACTCCTTGTCTACCGAGCTGAAACAGGACTTAGATCTGGGGGCTTTTAAAAATGAACTAAAGCGTATTTTAAAACGAGATCAAGTGTGCAATAATTTTTAGTTTGCGCTCAAATGCACATTCTTGATGTAATGTCAGAATTAAGTAATGTTACTGTAAATGTAAATTAATTTTTTGTACTTTCTGTATGTATGTGAAAAGCCCTTCTAGGGACGGACATTGCAAATTAGCCTTGGCTATAAATGTTGTAGTGTGGTACAGGTTTATTGTTCACACATGTCCCTATTAAATAAATTAAATAAATAAATAAATAAATAAATGTCACTCTCTCATGTGTGCGCGCGCGCCTCCGGGTCAGGAGAGGAGTTCGAGACGAGTCGACGGAGGCCGTTGATGAGTGTCATCATCATGAAGGTAATCGTGTTTAACACGACATGTTAACAAATAGTGTGTCTTGCATAATGCCCATCATATATGTGTAGTGCTTGTGTATCTTAATGCGTGCACGCTTGTGTTATCGGGTCGCTCCCCCCCTCGTGCACACACACACCTCGTCACTACATTGGGCCGCTGATGCCGCTTCTCCACTGCATGGGACGGCTCACTTAAAGGTCCCATTGCATGGATTATTTTATTATTTTAGAATGTTTCCTGGGGTGCCCTTATAATGTTAGTATGTTTTTTAGATCAAAAGTTGTTATAATTTAGAAATAAAGGCATATTTCCTAGCCTGATTTCATCTTCTGATTTGAACACTCTGTTTGAAGGGGCGTGTCTGTGTGAGACTTCAGTGTAAACGCCCACTGCTGTGATTGGCTGACATGCTTGCATATTAAATATCTCGCATTACATGTGGAACTATCTGGAAAACGTTTACTATAGGGATATCCCAGTCACGTGACCCCTAGCCGCGTGTCAGCCATTTTGACGGAATACATCCATCAGCTACTCAGCGGCAATGGATCTATTAGGCGAATTATAAAATGATCTGTTTTGCTTTCGGGTTATAGGGCTGTGACGGTGGCAGTTTTTTACCACTGCGGTGGTAATGGACCAACTACCTGCGGTGGTTGGGGGGTTGTTTTGAAAATTTAAATAAAAATGTAGTGTTTATTTGAGCAAAAAAGTGTTTATTTGAGCAATTCCGTCAAAGAAGCAACACACTAAAGCCTGTAAAGCATTGAAATAAATATCAGTAAATATTGGAAGAGATTTATCGGGGAATCGCCTGATAAGATTAACTTTAAAGCATTAATAAATGTATTTAAATATACGAATCAAAATACACACAAACACACACAAATACATTCTTATAAAACTGAGTACTCAATGACTTAAGAGCAATTACACACACTTATGGTTGCCACCCACTAATAAACCAGTAAACTGAAACGGTGGATGCAAGAAAAAAATTCAAATTCACAACTCTAATCAAACAAAAGAAAACGTCCGGTTAACAACCAGGGGCCTGTTTCAATAAGGAGGTTCAACCAACTCTGAGTTAAAACTTGAACTCTGAGTTGACTTACCCTGAGATGGGAAACTCTGAGTTTTCGGTTTCAGAACAGCTGAAATGAGTTAGTTCAATCAACTCTGAGTTGACCCACTCTGAGTTAAGCGCGTGCACCACAACTATAAAAAGCCATTATCAATGGAGCGCAGATATTACGAGTCACCATGGCAACAGCGCCAAACAAAAAGAGGAATTACTGTTATACAGTGTTGGGTGTAATTAATTACCAAGTAATCTATATTGTAAAGGGATTACTCTTAATTCTTCTGTAATTTAAAATAAAATCTGATGTAATTACATTAAATAGGCTATAGAGAACAATTCTGTATAAAACAATTGTGGATTTAACATACATTTTTAAAAGGTATATTTCTTATGTACCTTCTCCCTCTACACACTTTGGTCAATTCAAGAATAGTTCATGCAATTGTATATTGTTTATTTGAAAGCATTAAAAGTGCAGTTTCTTGTCTCTCCTTGTATTGTTCAAGTGGTTGAGGTTGATATGGGATTTAGTAATAGGTAGACCAAAACTTTCTAAAGATAGTAATTATTACATTAATCTAATTACAGTGTTGAAGATAACATTGATTACTATTTTAGAGTAACTTACCCAACTGTTATAATATCAGAGGTGAAACTGGAAGAACAGTATGTTATTCAACCTAATTTTAATTTTCATGTGGAGCAATCCTGCAGGCATTGAAAGACCATGGCAGCAGCTGAAAATTAAATATAAAAACATAATTCAATAAGGTAAGGCTTGAGCATATCATGGGTGTAGGCTACCTGACTTTACAAACATTTGACATATTAAATAACTAAATAGCATCCAGTGTCTAGCAGTGTAGCAGCATTTTTGGCTGAGGGAATTCCAGGAGGGACTTCAGAGCCAGTCACTCCCAAAGATTCAAGGGCCTTCATAAAATGTAAGAGGTTTACATATGTGTAATTTTTTAAATAGGCTATTTTTGATATTTCCATTTATTTTACTTTGAGGTTGGGTTTTTTGTTGGTCCTAACAGATTCTGATAGTAATATCTGTATTTTGGAGCCTCCTGTCCCAACAGAACCCCAGGCAGTTGTAAGTCGCCTACTCAATACACCAGAAATTAAATAGTGTTATAAAGTGCACTCGACCAAATGCTCATCTTCACAGGACGATGAGGATAAATAGTTTCTGCTGCCACAGAGAGGCCTACAGAAGTAATGTTAATAGTATGTGTCTACACAAACAATCTACCTACTCAGATTTTTTCGAATTTTTATGTGGATAATCTACGTTTAAATCTAAGTATAAACGGGTATTCTTATCTCTCCCTCCGCCCGAGTGTGGAAGAACAGCAGGAGGACGGTCCATCAACTTCTGTTGCACAGATGAACACAGTTCAGTGATTTCCAGTAAATGCCACAGTTTAATTCTGTAGAATTTGTTTAGAACTACATTATATAACTCTAATCTACTACTGTATTTTCAGTTGCCAGTTAAGGAGTTATATAGACTTCATCTTATTAAAAAGAAAAAACTGCAGTAAAAATAGCAATATTTTATTTATTAATAAAATATTAATTTTATCAATACAAATTTACTGAAAGAATGAATGAGGTGTTTAAACACCGCTTCCCCTTTAAAAAAGGGGAGGAGACCAATATAAACTCTGGGTTTACTGAAGAAAACCTGCTCCCGACCAGGTTAGGTTCACAGAGTAAGTTACCATGGTAACTAACTCTGAGTATAAGTTACCTCTCTTTCTGAAACAGGCTTGACTTACTCTGCTTTCTCAGGTTTAACATACCTCCCATTCTGAAACAGAAAACTCAGAGTTTCCCTCATTTCAGGGTTAACATACTCAGAGTTTTCACTTAACCTCCTTTCTGAAACAGGCCCCAGGTTAGGTTGGTTGTTAGTGTCACTGAGTCATTATGAGGAACACATTCAATCCTTCTGATGAGTTTAAACTTTGGATGTAAACTCATTAACAAGAGATGGGTTTGTTGTTTTTCAGGACAGACTTGCCTAAGAAAGGAACTTCCTGTTGAGCGATGGACATTAATGGTTTTCATGATGGAACTTATGTTTTCACTTAGTCTCACATATTTTAAGTCATATTTGCAGCTATATTTGTGTATGTATTTGAAAATTGACCTTCATACTGACTTCTTAACCTCAGAAACTAATCACTGATTTGTGGGAGTATCCGACATGTGTGATCATATAAAAAGGCAAAGGGCTCATTCTCTCACCCTTTCTTCTCTCTCTCACTTTCTTTTTCTT
The DNA here is from genome assembly GCF_949319135.1 of Squalius cephalus. NCBI lineage: Eukaryota > Metazoa > Chordata > Actinopteri > Cypriniformes > Leuciscidae > Squalius > Squalius cephalus. The sequence continues at coordinate 2,794,157 of NC_137125.1, forward strand.
TCTTAAAGTAAAGTTATTCCTCGCTGCTGTCACCAAATGCTTGCTCTGGGGGAGAATCTAGTCTGGTCTAGACCTACTATATCTGTAAAGTGCCCTGAGATAACTTCTCTTAGGATTTGACATGCATTTTATTTAATTATGAAATGCATCAAAGGATTTCTGAAACATCAGGTGTTACTACGGCTGCCACCTCGTGTGTGTAAATAACTGATTGTGTTTATCTGAGATGCAAAGCAGGCTGTGCCAACCCGCGCGGTAGATTGGTTGGCTGGGGGAGTCCCGCCCAGTTACTGGAGGTCCCTGAGATGGGGACACTGATTGGTGCAGCATACCACCTCCGAGCCAATTGAGAAGCTTCAATGAAGTCAGCCTCCGAAGCCTGATGGATGGCAGCCCAGGGCAGCTGCCAGACCTGGGGTGCGTTTCCCGAAAGCATCGTTGGCCAACTATGGTCGCAAGTTCCGTCGTTACCAATAGAGTTCAATGGACATTGCGATGAACTTGCGACCATAGTTGGCCAACGATGCTTTCGGGAAACGCACCCCTGATTGGTTTGTCGAGATGTATGAGAGTGTGGTGATCAAATGTGTTTTATTATAGTTCTATTTAGTGTGATGTTGAATCTATACTGGATTGTTTAAATGAAAACAGATTTCCAAGAATCCAGCCCTATTAATAAGCTGCATTCTGTGTCCTATTAAAAGTTTTACATTTAGAAATCTTAAATTGAATTTAAAGAACCCTACAGGGAACCTATAAATGATGATTTTATTCTTTAAAAGAAATAGAGTCAAAATGTTTATCACATTTTATTAATTTGATCCGACAGACATTTGAGATCATTTTACAGTCGTCGCAGGAAACACTGGTCTGTGATTGGCTGGTCTCAAGGTATTTAAAAACCTCAGGTAACCATAGCAACAGCAGTGATGCTCTGGTTAACTGAGCGGTGAAACTAACCGGACCGTAACATACCAACAGAAACACTCTGAAACATGGAAGATCAGACCTGTTCTTCTTCATCACTCTGTCAATATTTATCACTCAATCAATATTTATCACTCTACTCAAACAACTATCCCAATGCTGTTACATAAAACCCAAATATCCACTCAGAGTCACTCAGATTGGACTTTGCTGAAGTTCTCTTCCTCCTCCTTAGTGTGGAGTGTTTAAAAATGCCTTGTCAGTAAATACAAAAGTTCAATAACTAAGGAGTAAATCGTCTCAGCGTCATTAAGCCAATCAGCATGCAGCATGCTTCTACCAATATCTAATGTCTGTGATTGACTCTCTAACGTTACAGGGCGTGAAGGCACGGAGAAAAAACTCTACGTTACAGAGACAGACGTGTGTGGTTGTGTTTTGAGAGGGTCTACATTTTTATTTCTTTTTGGTAAATTGGATTTTTTTCTAAATTTGTGTCAAAAAGGAACTGGATTCACCATTTTGTTATTGAATATTTTCAAACTGTACCAAGCTCTACCCAAATTCACCCTGGTTCTCCAACTCCTCCGTGTAGACAATATGTATATGTTTACTTTTGTAATCAGTTTGTCATTACTAACTTATCAAATTCAATTAAAGCTCCACTATGTGATAATTTTTGAACACAAGAGGGCGCAGTTTCCAACGATAACAAAGGCGAAGCTTGATGACGCTATGAAGGAGGTGACGATGGGAGATGTCGTTTTTAATGCGTTTTCACCAGCTAGCGATGTATCTAAATGGAATTAATGAATCATGATCACGGATGAGGTAATTTCGTTTTTGTATTACCTGTATGTCTGATCGTATTATTTTATGTCATCATAATTAATGAACTGCAAGGAACGTGAAATATTATGCTATATTATTACAGGCATGTGGTGTAATTCATATCTATTATAAGTACACACTTAAATGTTTATAAAGGTATATGGCTTATAAATGTGTGACAAGTATTCGCTGAGTTTTGTTTCAGTTTATAGACGTGCTCAAGAAAAAAAAGTTCACCGCGACGGAGAGGCAGAACGCACACCCTGTTTATTTTCTTTATTTTACAAAAGCACAATGTTTTGATTTGATTGTAAGTGGACACATACAAAAGTAGAAATATCACAGATTCTTTTTTATATTTCTTTTTTTCTGCATGACCATAAATGACAGAGTAATTTAAGTTTATAGTGCTACAATGTGGAGAAAATCCAGCAAAAGGCGCCTGCGCGTTTGCCGACCTCAGAGGGTTAAAATCATTTTAACTGTAACTATTATGATACTGGTACAATAAAAAATAATTGATTTGCTTACCTGTCTATCAATACACTCGCGAGAGCAGAGTCTCTGTCAAGTCCAAGATTAGGCTTGTTTGAGATGAGCAAAATCTGCGCAGAACCGATCACCGGTGATCAGCGCGAGATGCATGCCGGTTAGAAATGTGTCCGAGTGCTGTCCGCCTTGCTCTGATGTCATGCTGACGTATGTCAAAAATCTCTCGCGAGCGCAAGGCGCACCTGTCGGATTCTGCAGTCAAGCGCAGTTGCTCTCCACCGACTGCGCTGATCAGAAGCACGATGGGAAACGACTTGCTGACGACACAGCTTAATGTTTATTGGTTTAAACAACCGTGATGTATTGTTCTCTTTTAAAATGTTTGATTTTAAAACTCTGATATCATGTTTTATGTGTATACGTTATGTGTGAATATTCCCAAACTATCTAACAGTGCGATCTCTTTGGGTTATGCAATTTATTTTTTATAAAAAAAAAATAAAATAAAAACACATATGTCTGTATTAAAGAAAAAAAATATTGATAAACATGTATTTGGAATGGAATTAAATAACAAGTACTTTGGGTGTCTTGTTCATTTTATTTATTTTCATATAAAAGCAACATAAAATTGAATTACATCCAGTTTATTAGCAGCACTGTGATCCATCTTTGATCTCACAGGTGTCAGATCCACTCAGTGGGTAAGGGTTTCATATTAGTTTGAAGGTACCCCCGGGAGCCGCCATTGGCTAACAAGCCTTCACCTGCTGTTAGCATCCCATTGACTTCCATTCATTTTGGCATCACTTTGACAGAGAATAACTTTACATCTGAGGCGTTTAAAGACTCCATTTGTCCATTATTTATTTCTAAAGAAACACGACAATGTATAAAAGGCTCCATTACCTTGTATCTTACGTTATGGCCCCGTAGAAGCAGTTTTTGTAAAAGTAGGCTAACGATTGCGTCAAAACCACGCGACTCTCTGGAAATTACCGTAGAGACAGGAAGAGAAGCTCGCGGACAATTTGGGGGACGCGGAGGCATAAAGTCCGATAAAGTCAAGGGAGAAGCCCATAGAGAGTCATTACGTTGCTCCTGCTCCTAGCTCATGGACAGATCCTTCTCACACTCTCCGTCTCTGCAAGATTCGGAAGGGAATGGTTCCGATTTCGTTTGGCACAGCTACTAGAAAACTTACAACTGTCAGGCAGGCTGCTCACGTCACATCCACGTTGTCAAGCTCAGTTTGAGTCTGCGCAGTACGCCTGGCAATCAGGAAATGACTGCTTCTAATGTGCTTCAACTTCTCTCCGTTGAAACCTATGGGGTCGCTGTGTCCAGTTTATATACTGTCTATGGATCCACTACGAGAAGAGAGATCTGCTCTTTTTTCACTCCTCCTCTCACTGCAGCCGCCTACTCTCGACTACATTTCAGGCGAGGCAAGGCGCATCTCAAACAAGCCTATTGTCGCACAGCTCTCTCCATCTCGAAAACGCCTGGCCGAGATTTATCCGGTTTTATTCCTCCGTTTGTCACACAGTCTGCAGCTGTGTCCCAAGGCTTGTTCGACTTGAACCGGCGCTGCACAGACCGATCGGTTTATGACATCAAAGTACCGCGAGAGCAATTCAAAAGCATAAGGAGCCGTCTACTTTCTATTCGCTCTCGCGGTACTTTGATGTCATTCACCGATCGGTCTGTGCAGCGCCGGTTCAAGTCGAACAAGCCTCCAATGTGAAGGCTGCATCCTCCGAAGTCCGTATTTGAAGGCCGATTGCGTCACAGCGGCGCGACGAAGGATGTCCCAATTCAAAGGCTGCACACTTCGGAGGTCGCATTTGAAGGCCGATTGCGTCACCGCGGCGCGATGAAGGCTGTCCCAATTCAGTTCTGCATCCTCCGAAGGCCGTATTCGAAGGCCGATTGCGTCATCGCTGCGCGACGAAGGCTAAAGCGACGCCAAATGCACCCTTCGTTTCCCCGTGAAAGGAAGGATACATAAATGGACACTTAGCGGCCTATCTTACCCTATTCTACCCCATAAGTCATCGTGCGCCGGTGACGACAGCATTTATATTTAAATGTAAGTATTATGTTTTCATTTACTCAAATAGCTAGTGAAACCTGAGTTAAAAGCCACAAGTTTTTCTTTCTTATAAACTTCATCTTAACTCCTTCGTCATCATTGCGTGGCTTCATTTGTCAGTTGGTCTGAGGCAAAACTTGTGCTAATAGGGAGCAAGGAGCAGACAGACCAATTTATTAAATTGCAATTTAAAAAATAAACTAAATAAATTAAATTAAAATTGATTGTAATATTTGCACTAGTCTGTCTAACTTGTGTAAATAAGAAATATCACTCACCCTATAAAGCCTAAAACCTAAGAAAAGCAGTAGATAAGGCAATGAGGTTTCACTTTTATGTGTTTTTGTAGTGCTGTCATGCAAGCTATGTCTACAAAGGTTTTAACCAAATTTGAGTATTCATAAATATGATTTCTGAATATGAATATGATCTTACAAAGTAAGAAAGTTGAGGTCACATCTTTGCTGAAATGTATTGTGCTGTTGTTGTTAACAAGCCATGGTTAATTTGCTCTGCCTTAGATTGCAAGTGTCCTGGGACAGGAGAGGGTGTGAGTGGAAACCCACTGCTGAAACTCGGCCCTGGTTTGTCCTCATGGATGAGGTGTTGGGACAGAGGCATTGCACCAGCCCCATGTCCACATTGCCTCAATCCCTGAGGATACACCAGGGCCGGGTTCAGCAGTGTGTGACCAAGAAGAGGAAGAGGCAGGACCAGCACCACCAGCACCAGCACCACGAAGAAGGCGAGACAGAGAGGACGAGTTTTTGGACTTGATTGGAGAAGACATGGGACTGCAGAGGCGAGAAGAGCACAGGAGAGGATGGAGAGGATGGACAGGCTGTTTTCTCTTCTTGAAAGAATGATTGAGAAATATATATATATACAGTATATAATCTTGTTTAACTTTTTTTCACTTATATTTTTTTAAAAGGAAAAAAAATTCTGTACATTTATTTATTTTTATGCAACTTTAAATGTGTAAATAAAAGAAAATTCATTGCTCTGGACATTATTTTTGTAATGACAGTCATAATTTCTACATGAAACAAATTCTTCTATACCTTTTTCCCCCCAACTATTTACAACATACGTCATACATCTGGGATGGGCCAGAGACCCTGGTAAGGCCTCCTGCTGGTGGGACATCATCTGGGATGGGCTCCACAATAGAGACCCTGGTAAGGCCTTCTGCTGGTGGACATCATCTGGGATGGGCTCCACAATAGAGACCCTGGTAAGGCCTCCTGCTGGTGGGACATCATCTGGGATGGGCTCCACAATAGAGACCCTGGTAAGGCCTCCTGCTGGTGGGACATCATCTGGGATGGGCTCCACAATAGAGACCCTGGTAAGGCCTCCTGCTGGTGGGACATCATCTGGGATGGGCTCCACAATAGAGACCCTGGTAAGGCCTCCTGCTGGTGGGACATCATCTGGGATGGGCTCCACAATAGAGACCCTGGTAAGGCCTCCTGCTGGTGGGACATCATCTGGGATGGGCTCCACAATAGAGACCCTGGTAAGGCCTCCTGCTGGTGGGACATCATCTGGGATGGGCTCCACAATAGAGACCCTGGTAAGGCCTCCTGCTGGTGGGACATCATCTGGGATGGGCTCCACAATAGAGACCCTGGTAAGGCCTCCTGCTGGTGGACATCATCTGGGATGCTCTCCAGAGTGTTTGACTGCATATTTTCACTATCCACTAAGTTGTCTACCAACAGGTTTGCAGGGCTGACTCATGCAATAAATATTGAGATACTTTATTACACTAAAATACTTTTAATAACCACTAATACCACATTGGGGAAAAACTACTAGTCATATATTTCAAACCTTAGTTAAGCAAAATTATCTTGCATACTCTAATGTCCTTAAGGCAAGAGTAAAAGTAAAGGAATTCTGCAGGAAAAAAACCTTGTCAGGGTTGTTATGATGGTTCTGCTTTTATATTACTGCATATGTTTCATTTTACTTCTGAATATTTTCAAGATTGATACATTTAAACTATATACTTTTGTGTAGTTTAATGTAAAACAATGCATCATATTGTAAAATAACAATTTTGTAGTGTTGCTGTCCCGTGTGGGAAAATTAATACTCGTTAATACTCGAAATTACTTCGAGTATTAACGAAGTATGTAGTTCCTTACATACCACCACTGGTTATTTTGAAAATTAAAGTAACAGAATGTAGGCCTATTGTCAATATTAACAAATTGTTGCTAACTACAGCTCCGTCCCATTTCAAAGGGTGCATCTGAAGCGCTCGAACCGGTCTAGCCTACAGAGGACTGTTCTTGTCGCCTAGCAACAGTGACTGACAGCTGTCGATGAAGAGCGGGAGTAACATTCGCACTGGACTTTTTATATTCAACTGGGTTTTATATTCAAATAGGGTTGAAAACCTGTGTAATATATTTACCACGGTTTATTTATGTGCATAATAAAAATAATACACTAGCCTACAAAATCGCATCAAGGTAAGAAATAAATGAACATTTGAATCTTCGGCTAAGCTGAAAGTACATGACCTGAAACATTCGTACCATGTCCTCCAGTAAAATATAAAACATAAAAATTACAATAGCCAATTCTGGCTCCATAGCTGTTTACTCAATTATATCAAATGAATTATCAGGATGGCAGCTGTCCTCTCGCACCGTTGCTTGGCGCCTGGAGCGGTGATCGGGAACACCTGGTTGTGCAATTAGGAAATCCCACGAAGGCTACATGGTGCGTCGTTCGGAGGACGCATAGGCTGCATCGTTTGAAGTCTGCGTCCTTCGAAGGATGCAGCCTTCACTTTGGGACACAGCTTGCGTGTATCCGAATATGGACGCTTTCGTTTTGTTGGCACTTCAATACTCGCCAAAGAGTAATCGTGATCCATAACAGCTATAACCATACAGTCTATGGATAACGCTATAACCACCACTTCCGCATTTGACCATGTGATATTCCGGTGTGGTGGAACATCACATCAGAGAATGTAGACGGGCTCTGATCACATGGTCCACACCGGAAAAAAAGGAAAGAGTGGACATTGCGTCACTAAGAGGCGACATTTCTTTTCCGGGACGGCCAGTTTTTTAAAAACGGAATTTCTCTGAAATAAAAAAATCTTTGGAGACTTTTGAGATATTGTAAGTACACAACTGGAGGAAATATATCACACTGTGCAAGTTATTTTCGGAAATTTTATTACAAAATAGTTACATATTGGAGCTTTAACAGTGACAGTTGGTAGCGATTAGAATTCTTTAAATCATTGATATTTCTGCCACCCTCGTTTGTATTAAACTATGGATTCAGAAATATATGTCAATTTATAACCATTTGAAAATGATGAATCAAAGCACACAAAGGCCCAAACAAAACTGGACTCATAGGGAGAGGCTTATTTATCCCCTCCACTCAATGATCCAGCATCAGGGGTCACAGTCCGGGTCCGAATCATGGGGGCGCTTCCTGGAGCAATTCTCAATTTGATCAATAAGACCTTTAAATAGTTCACTTGCCTGTTGATGTTCAAAGCACAGTCCGCCCCCCGGCCTTTTGTATTGGGTGACTGCTCTGTTTACATCAGCGATACAGATCAAATGATTATTATTATCTTTAGCTACACACCACTTGGAATGATCATTACCAGCCTTCCACTTAACCTCCCCGTTACCCAGATCAGCTTTTACAGATTTAATATTGATCACTTGATGTTGATTTTGTACACAGTAGGAATCTTCACGGCCACACTGGCGGCCCCAGGTCTGGACTCTCACATCAGTGTTGTATGTTTCTGCAATAGTGAGGTAAAGATCTCCATCTGCAAGAACAACAACACATGAGTCATGGTACAGAAACTGTCACAGATCAACAGGTTCTCACTCCCATCTGGTAAAATACAGACAATATTACACAACATACTCCACCTTTTACATGCTTTGATTATAAAGAAATCAATAAATCTTTTCCACTTGGACTTAAAAGTTCATCTTTACATTGGTGACGTTTTTTTATACATTCTGCAGATTAGTGTTCAGTTTGAGGAAATGGAAACCAAAAGATTATTTCAAATTTGGAAACTAAATTTGTGTAATTTAGCTCCAATTGTTTATAGGTTTAAAACACATTTAGTATATTTTTTACCGTATATTCCTTGTTGTGGCCTTTCTTCTTCTGAAACAAACAGTAAAATAGTTTGTGTTAGGGTTGGGTACCAAATTCAATACTTTTTTAGGCACCGAATGAATTGCCTCCTTAGCATAGAGTACTGAAAAATACCTTGTCATTCAATACCAAATTTCAATACCTAAGGAGTGAATCTCATCTGCATCAGTGAGCATTCAGCATGCTTCTACCAAGATCTAATAATTATCAGTCTAATAATAATTGAAACGTTACACGTCGTAGAGACACGCAGGTGTAATCCTCTTTATATCTGAGGCAGCTGTGTTAACAGTCGATAGTGTCCCTGACATGTACAGACAAAGCCACAGATTCGGGTAGTTAATGATTAACCGTTAAACTGTTAACCGACAAAAGGATTTTGACCGATTAATTCTGTCAGTTAAATCATTAAAACTCTAGCCTGGCTCCGCCCTCCTTCGTACTTCCGTTCAATTTTCATTTCTTTCATTCACCACTTTCAGTACCCCGTCTGGGTTTGTGAAATATTTGCCTGTTTTCTCCGGCCAAATCTTTATTGTCCAATCAACGAACAGAAGGAGTTGCTGAGAGCGATGGCGTTGAGATCATGCTCTAGTTTGTAATTCCGTAGTGGCGGCGGAGAAAGATGCGAGCGAAGCCATTCGGTCTGTTGTGAATATCCAGAAGTTAAAGCTTGAGCAAGAACAACCTTTGCCAAGTTGTGTTGGTGGCCATGATGTCTTGGCCCTCCTCCCCACGGGGTTCGGGAACAGTTTGATTTTCCAGCTCGCTCCGTTAGTGGTGAAGGAGTTGGTTAAGGCTAACGCTAGCGATGCTAAGCCGACGTCACGACCAAACGTTAGCGATTGGTTACGGCAGATCCAGAGTGGCTCTAGGCAGATCCAATAGTTTTAAAGATCAGCAGAGTACCCGCCTTCAAGGAAGTTAACACTTGTCAATGGAGAGAGGTCAGACTCTCTGGACAAATGAAATGGACCAGAGTCTGGTAGGACCAGGCTAGTATACCAGAGTCTGGTAGGACCAGGCTAATGGACCAGAGTCTGGTAGGACCAGGCTAGTATACCAGAGTCTGGTAGGACCAGGCTAGTATACCAGAGTCTGGTAGGACCAGGCTGATGGACCAGAGTCTGGTAGGACCAGGCTAGTATACCAGAGTCTGGTAGGACCAGGCTAATGGACCAGAGTCTGGTAGGACCAGGCTAGTATACCAGAGTCTGGTAGGACCAGGCTAATGGACCAGAGTCTGGTAGGACCAGGCTAGTATACCAGAGTCTGGTAGGACCAGGCTGATGGACCAGAGTCTGGTAGGACCAGGCTAGTATACCAGAGTCTGGTAGGACCAGGCTAATGGACCAGAGTCTGGTAGGACCAGGCTAGTATACCAGAGTCTGGTAGGACCAGGCTGATGGACCAGAGTCTGGTAGGACCAGGCTAGTATACCAGAGTCTGGTAGGACCAGGCTAATGGACCAGAGTCTGGTAGGACCAGGCTAGTATACCAGAGTCTGGTAGGACCAGGCTGATGGACCAGAGTCTGGTAGGACCAGGCTAGTATACCAGAGTCTGGTAGGACCAGGCTAATGGACTAGAGTCTGGTAGGACCAGGCTAATGGACCAGAGTATGGTAGGACCAGGCTAGTATACCAGAGTCTGGTAGGACCAGGCTGATGGACCAGAGTCTGGTAGGACCAGGCTAGTATACCAGAGTCTGGTAGGACCAGGCTAATGGACCAGAGTCTGGTAGGACCAGGCTGATGGACCAGAGTCTGGTAGGACCAGGCTAGTATACCAGAGTCTGGTAGGACCAGGCTAATGGACCAGAGTCTGGTAGGACCAGGGTCTTTAAACCATAGATATAGAACAATAGATATGACATGACGTCATAACTAATGGGACTAACTGGCCGCCATCTTACTAGTACTGTTTACAATTGGCACCTATAGGCAGCAAGTATGCTTATCAGCTGTGCAGCACCTAACTGCTTTACCAGAACGACCGAAGAGACCCAGGAGACTGGCATCACTTTCCACATGTCAGTAGGAGTAGATAGAGTATTTTCTCTTCTTTTTTTAACTATAAGTACAGAAAAGTTGGTGAACGAGCTAGCTAGCTAGTAACGTTGCCTAGCAACCGTTAATGGACCGGCTGAGATGTCAGTTATTGGTGATTGCTAGCTAGCTCTTAACAGCATTTATGAACAGCAAACATAATTTTAGTTGATTGATTTTTGACCTCAAATAGGACGTTAAGTAACGTTAACGTTATAACAATTGTTTTTAACACGTTGTTAATATTACCCTAAATTGACTGCTATGCGGCTGATTTCACTCAATCTGTGTTAAGTTTTCAGTTAACTTAAAGTTAACGACAAGTACTCTTCTTTACTCCTAAATCTCATTTTATAATACCTCAAGACAAATCCAGCAAGCTAACAGTACGTTAAAATGTAACGTTACACACAGAGTAAAGTTACGTTACACAAATCAACATTAGCCACATCAAGCTACTACACGGAGCCCTAACCGACCGACCAGTAACACTTAACCTTACATTTTCACCAGCTAACGTTAGCTCCCCAAACATTAGCCATGTTGAATCCTGCTGTCAGTCATCATATATTAACAGCTATTGTTGTCAGCTTACATCATGCCTTTACACGACTCTCCTTTCAGCAAAGCAAATTAAAACTTAATAATCCATGTCTTGATGAGGTAAAGTAACGTCAATCCAGAAATGATTCCTACTTCAGCAGCAAAGTCTTCGCATTACTAGCTATCGTAAATGTAATTTTTCATAACGTTAGCGCAATAAAAAAGACAAGTGCGACAAGTCAGCAGTTCTGGTGAAGTCATTATAGCCTTTATCAACAAAAACTCATTGAAGCTAGCAAGGCTCCTCAACTACTCCGTTCATCGCCAAAACAAACTTCATGCCAGTTGACAGTAAGAAAAAAACCCGCCAAAACAGGAAGTAGTAATTCAATGGAATCCAGTCTTTAAATATTTATATGTGAAAATAAGCTATTGAAAAATAGGCTATAGGCCTATAATATGCACACACACACATTTACATGTAGACAAAAAACCTGAGGTAGCCCAAAAAAAGATTATTCTCTGATTATATAAACATTTTACTCTTAAAAAACAGTCTGAGGAACAAACTGAACAAGACCATCCTATTTAAGGGCCAATAGGATGATCAAAAACTCACAAAAATGTGTATGTATGTAGTTTGTGTATGTGAGTGTGCTTGTGTGAGATAAAAATATATTTTGCACAATTTATGACATAAATAAATGTATTAATAAATTACAGTTGGATGTTTCTCTCATGTGTCTTATCGTAACTACCTCTATAGGCCATAATACTGAATCTATTTAGGATTTCTACATTAAAAAAATATTGTTTAATGTATATTAGCCATTCAGAATAACAAAGACACTTTTTACATATTAAAGGGGGGGTGAAATGCTGTTTCATGCATACTGAGTTTTTTTACACTGTTATAGAGTTGGATTCCCATGCTAAACATGGACAAAGTTTCAAAAATGAAATTGTACGTTTGAAGGAGTATTTCTGTTCCAAAAATGCTCCTTCCGGTTTGTCACAAGTTTCGGAAAGTTTTTTTTCGAGTATAGGCATGTGTGACGTCAGATGTAACGGAATTTCCTTATACGGGTCCTAAGGGCACTTCTCCGGGAGGACGCGGGCGCGCGCGCACTCGTAGACCAGAGCAAGAGAGCGAAAGCAGTTCGCCATCAAAGCGCTCTGCTCGGCTTTAGGGAAGGTTGCCATGGCAAGACAACCCTGCACAGATTCCCAAAGAACCCAGCGTTAAGGGACCAGTGGATGGAGTTTGTTTTTCCAGAGCATCATCAACGGAGTTGCGTAAGACTGTTTGTTCCCTGCATTTCGACGATGATTGTTTTATAAACAAAGCCCAGATCGACGGATTTGCAGATCGTCTAATGCTTAAGGATCGAGCAGTCACAATGATAAAGGTTCGCGGTCGTGGTTGGAACCGGATGGTGAGTAAAACTGCTTCTATTGTCTCTGTGTGTTGTTAGCTCGGCGCGTTAGCACACAGCTTTAGCTCCGCCCACACGGCCCGCCTCCAGCTGCTCGCTTTTTTCCGGAAAGACTCGGTACAGCCTATCTTTCTTTTATAAATATAATAAAACTAAAGACTTTTTGGAGATATGAAGGATGCAATACTACTCTATAGGTACTCAAGATTAACAGGAGATTGAGTGAAAATGAGCATTTCACCCCCCCCCCCCTTTAAGTTCAGGCAAAATTGAAAAAATACTTTTTTTACTTGCAATATAAATGCTAAATTATGAGATTATCTTCAATTACTTGCTTGTTCTCTTGGAGCTATATCAATCAAAATTCCACCCAAATCTCTATTTTTTGTTTCGCTCTAGAAAGGCAGAGTTGTCTTATAGTCATTACTTTGAATTAAAACCACTATTGATGTATTGGTAGGAAAATATAAGGATTATGAAGACAACATGAGCCTCTTTCCCCATTGGTTGCATTGGAAGCAATTCTAAAACTTAACCCCAGTAAGATGGCCGCCAAGTGGTTCCATCCTGGAATGGCAAGTCAGAATTACATGTCATATCTATTGTTCTATATATATGTTTTAAACAATATTATTAAAACAAAAATAAAAAGGTTATTACATTTCTTTTTGCATTGTGAAAGAAATATTTGTACCTGCTAGTCAATTTGCTAATACTAACTTTGCACTAGCAAGTTGCGTTTTAGCAGTTTTTTTCTGCTTTTCGCACAAGCGGTTTCAGAAAAGTGTCTGTGTGTGTCCACGACAATGCACGTAACATCGTGGCTGCACGACCGGTTCAAGTCTGCAGCTTTCCATAGAACACAGAAAGTATGTCCGAGCCTCCTGGATGAGTGAACTGAGACTGCTTGTCAGTTGATAATCTATTAACGAGAGTCAGCTATCAGCCAGAAAAATTCTAAATTAGCCTCCCTACCCGTACCCGACAGTTATTTAAACTAAAAACTCTTTTTCATTTGAGGCGAAGAGTCTCTGACACTTTGACAGGAACCTTTCTGAAGACTGTTGAAGCATGAAGTCAGTGAGCTTCAGCAGCTACAGACATTTCAATTTAACCAGTTCTAACAAGTCACATGCTGTAATGAATTATGATAAATGTACTTCACCACCCACCGCTGATCTAAAACTACAGTAGAAGCTTCTCTCAACCATTTCACATAACATTTGATGTTAGAAAGCCCACATTGTTAATGTATTGTTAAATTGTTTATTGGGATAAGTTCCATTCAGTAATAGCCAGTTCTCTGTAAGTTTCTATACATCCTACGCTCTTGAACGTACCATAGCACAAAACTCAATCTCGCCTAGGGCAACCAAAGGGCTAGAACCGGCCCTGCAAGCCATCTCCTCCCGTTAGCATCCCATTGACTGCCATTCATTTTGGCGTCACTTTGACAGAGAATAACTTTACATCTGAAGCGTTTAAAGACTCCATTTGTCCGTTGTTTATTTCTAAAGAAACACGACAATGTATAAAAGGCTCCATTACCTTGTACCTCACGTTATGGCTCCGTAGCAGACGCTTTTATAAAAATAGGCTAACGATTGGGTCATAACCACGAGACTTACTGTCACACAGTAGAGGAATTACCGTATAGTACAGGAGAAGCTCACAGGTAGTTTGGACTTACATTAGCTGTTTAGTTTAATTACTAATGTTAACTAGCATGTTAGTGATCAATAATTAGCCTGTGCCTATGTAACGCTCAGCCAGCACCGGGAAAGAGACTTATTATATCCTTCACTGGTCTCCGTCCAGAGACACGGGCTCTGCTGGTCCACTTCTTTTACTGTCTATGGTGAAAACTCTGTGCTGTTATGCTAGTTCTCCAGTGGATATACATCTCCTTTGCCTTTCTCAACATTCACCTCTACCTCCCTGTTTATTGCTGTGTGTAAATGACATAAGGTGAGATTAACGACATTATACTGTCTGACTGGATGCTAACGTGTACTGTTTAGATGTGCATAAGTTAATGCTATATCTGTTGTAGTTATTAGCGTTGTTAAAGCTAATAAGCTAATTCACAGTGGGTATAAGTTAGCAGAAGGTTTGATATTCGAAAAATATGACCTGTAGTAAGTAGTAGCCTGCCATTGGCAACTACTACAGCAATCAGAATGAGAAAATGTCTTTTTATAGAATTTTGGTGATTTCTTTCCTGAAAGAATCCCAGTAGGCCTAGTCTATGTCACAAGCCTGAGCAATGTAATTTGTAGACGGTCCCTAACTCTGCCAACAGCCGGAATGTTGATTGAAGTGCTGTTTTCGCTCGTAAATCGGTTGCAACGAGAAATACCATTGTGATTTGTTTTTTGATATAGTGTCCTAAACTGTCCTTAACATACTACACTCATAATGTAGTGGACTTTTATTGAAGAAACTGAATTGGGGGTAAGTCGAAAACGAATATCCTGCAAATATCAAACCTGCTGCTAACTTATACCCGCTGTGAATTCACGCTGTCTGCATGCATCATGTGAGGTGATTTGCGTATGTTATATGATTCCTGTGATATACTTGAGTACCGAATACAGTCCTTCGCTACCTTATTATGTTTGTGTATATGTATTTGTGTTACGTATGGTGTTTGCTGTAGTGATTGTTACTTTGTATTATTACAGACCACAGCTAAATAAATCAACCAAACAGGACGTCTATATCTGTGTTCTTTAACGGGAACACCAACCCCACACCTTGTCACTCTAAACCAGTTAAATTCCTGGAGACAACCCAATCTCTCCTTTTCATTTGATTTCCACAGTAAAAATGGTTCTTAATCTGATTCAAACCATCATGCAGATATCTCACCTTTATACAGTTTCTTAGCAATGCTACGAAACCGTGTTCCTCCTGCTGATGTCAGGTCGTGGATTCCCGCTCCTGGTGTTGGGTTATTGTTTGTAACTTTGATAAGCTCTTCATGGAAGTCAGCTGGAATATGATCATCAAATGGGAAAGCTGAGATGTCCAGCAGGTGTTGACCTTCGAATAGTACAAAAAGACAACATTAACATCATATTCAAATCAACCACTAAGACTATAAATATGAAGATTTAACTGAGAATATTACCTATCTTTTTGAACTCGTTGTACTTGAATGTTACACAGATAAACATCTGAGCATTTGTCATTCCGGTGGATGGCCAGAAGTTATTATCTCTTTTGAAAGGGAATTGTGGTGTGCTGTGTAAGAGCCAGACTCCTGTGTCTTTATTCATCATCACAACTCCTGAAACATCAACAGATAGACACAGAACTATAGACTGATGTTTAAAGTCCTAAAATGTGATTTCCTGACTGTTTTTAATATTATGAACTAACAGATAATAGACTAGATCAGTTGCACTGCTTATTGATTTAGTTCACTTGAATGCATCAGTAGATATTACTTCCTCAGCTTGAATCTCCTGTGGGCGACGCGAGGAGAGGAATCAAGAATGCACAAACTGGGAATTAAAGTTCTATTCACACTGAGCAGACTCTGTCCTCTGTGATGAAAACATGACGGAGGTTCAGAGAGTTGCTTTCTCTACTCACCTTTACTGTGGCCAGACCTTTGCGGAGCATTTTTTCCTGGAGGTTGATCGCTGTAGCTGATGAATCCAAAGTCTGCTGGCTGTAAATTATGCAGAATGAAGAGAAGAAAGTGTCAGAAACAATGATTTAATGATTAGGATGTACATAGTTAAAGGCATACGCCACCGTTTGTTGAAACAGTTCTTATCATGGTCTCCCCTGGCTGTAGATAGGTGAAACAGGGCTTATCACGGTCTCCTCTAGCTGTAGATAGGTGAAACTGGGCTTATCACAGTCTACCCTAGCTGTAGATAGGTGAAACAGGGCTTATCACGGTCTCCCCTAGCTGTAGATAGGTGAAACAGGGCTTATCACGGTCTCCCCTAGCTCTAGATGGGTAAAACAGGGCTTATCACGGTCTCCCCTAGCTCTAGATGGGTAAAACAGGGCTTATCATGGTCTCCCCTAGCTCTAGATGGGTAAAACAGGGCTTATCACGGTCTACCCTAGCTGTAGATAGGTGAAATAGGTCTTCTCACGGTCTCCCCTAGCTGTAGATAGGTGAAACAGGGCTTATCACGGTCTCCCCTAGCTGTAGATAGGTGAAACAGGGCTTATCACGGTCTCCTCTAGCTGTAGATAGGTGAAACAGGGCTTATCACGGTCTCCCCTAGCTGTAGATAGGTGAAACAGGGCTTATCACGGTCTCCCCTAGCTCTAGATGGGTAAAACAGGGCTTATCACGGTCTCCCCTAGCTCTAGATGGGTAAAACAGGGCTTATCACGGTCCCTAGCTGTAGATAGGTGAAACTGGGCTTATCACAGTCTACCCTAGCTGTAGATAGGTGAAACAGGGCTTATCACGGTCTCCCCTAGCTGTAGATAGGTGAAACAGGGCTTATCACGGTCTCCTCTAGCTGTAGATAGGTGAAACAGGGCTTATCACGGTCTCCCCTAGCTGTAGATAGGTGAAACAGGGCTTATCACGGTCTCCCCTAGCTCTAGATGGGTAAAACAGGGCTTATCACGGTCTCCCCTAGCTCTAGATGGGTAAAACAGGGCTTATCACGGTCTACCCTAGCTGTCGATAGGTGAAACTGGGCTTATCACAGTCTACCCTAGCTGTAGATAGGTGAAACAGGGCTTATCACGGTCTCCCCTAGCTGTAGATAGGTGAAACAGGGCTTATCACGGTCTCCCCTAGCTCTAGATGGGTAAAACAGGGCTTATCATGGTCTCCCCTAGCTCTAGATGGGTAAAACAGGGCTTATCACGGTCTCCCCTAGCTGTAGATAGGTGAAACAGGGCTTATCACGGTCTCCCCTAGCTGTAGATATGTGAAACAGGGCTTATCACGGTCTACCCTAGCTGTAGATAGGTGAAACAGGGCTTATCACGGTCTCCCCTAGCTCTAGATGGGTAAAACAGGGCTTATCACGGTCTCCCCTAGCTCTAGATGGGTAAAACAGGGCTTATCACGGTCTACCCTAGCTGTCGATAGGTGAAACTGGGCTTATCACAGTCTACCCTAGCTGTAGATAGGTGAAACAGGGCTTATCACGGTCTCCCCTAGCTGTAGATAGGTGAAACAGGGCTTATCACGGTCTCCCCTAGCTCTAGATGGGTAAAACAGGGCTTATCATGGTCTCCCCTAGCTCTAGATGGGTAAAACAGGGCTTATCACGGTCTCCCCTAGCTGTAGATAGGTGAAACAGGGCTTATCACGGTCTCCCCTAGCTGTAGATAGGTGGGCCAACGCATTTTTTGTGCATGCATTGTTTTAGTCCGGTGCAACACCGGCAGCGTTTCACTGCATCAATCTGGATAGACTTGTGCTATCAGTAAATGTATTGTTGTCCAAATAATAGATATATTGGCCCTCATTTATCAATCTTGCGTAGAAACGGGCGTATATATTGGCGTAAGTTTATGCTTACACTCCTCTCATCGCCTGATTTATGAAGCTGTGCGTACCTTTGAAATCCAGGTGTACGCAATACCTGCCCTTGATAAATGCCGCGGCTGAAAACGATCGTCATTAGAATAACACGCCCCTATATATTCAAGTCTCCGCTCCCCCCACGCCCTCATTTTACGCCATGGACACACGGAAGACGGCAAAGAAGAGAAACTTCTTTGAGAAAGAGAAAGCGAAACCAGGGAAGTGGAAAGATGCTAAATTGATTTCTAGATTTTTATTATTAATGAGGCTTATTGTTAGCCTATTTAGAAGAAGAATGTCGTATTATTATTATTATTTAAAAGAAGAAGAATGTCATTTTTATTATTTTGTCAGTCTGAATAATTTTTTTGGTCATTGAAAGCCTTTCATTACTAAACCCAGTCCGTGCACATCTGCCGGGCCTAACCCTGGCCTAACCATCGTTTCAAAGAATAGTACAACGGCGAGCGCGTTGAGTATAAACGCCTCGTCCGTTTGGGGAGGTGCGCGTGCAGTCTGCGGAGACTCGCGCTGCGGAGCCAAGTGAAAGTATAAACAAGGCTTGAAACATCAGGTGAAGCGCACAGACTCGCAACTTAAGGAATACATATGCCTACAAATCAAATGCTTTGGTGAAATCACACAAATTAAACATTGAAGTCCATGTTGCACAAAAAAACCCACTGAAGTTTATAATTACTATGTTGTTGTTTTTTTACAGTGGGTCATAATATATCATATCTTTTAGTTTGTCAGTGCGTTTTGTGGTGTTAGGAATTGTTTTTCTGCGCATTCCTGCACTCAAAACGTGCGTACACCACCTCCTGAGCTGGCGTAGGATTTGAGCGTGCCGTACGCCAACGTCCATATTGATAAATCTCAAAGTCACCGTGGTTTTGGGTGTACGCCAGGTGTACGCTGGAAATTTGGTGTACGCACTTTTGATAAATGAGGGCCAATGTATTGTGATAAAACGTGGGATTTACATCCCTAGTATGTAGCCAATCCAAAGAGGGGAACAGTAAGGTGTGGGCGTGTCAATGTGTCAAATTTCTGTGAGACGCTGCAGGATAGGTAGGGGTTTGTAACTAGACTATACATGGTCCAATCTGCCCCAAATTATTAATGCTTTTAGAGACATGGCCTGAGGACATCTACAAGTCAATAATAGTTATAGTCATAGCTCCCCCTACTAGAAACAGGAAGTTAGCCCTGATGCCACATAATGGAAACAGGAAGTGGTGCACAATTTTAAATATGTAATTTCTAGGGCTGGGCAACGATTAAAAGTTTTAATCACGATTAATCATGATTAATCGCATTGTTACACGCAAAATCCAATTTTTTTTTATTTAACCCTTATTTAACCAGGGAAATCCTTTGAGAACAAGTCTCTTTTACGAAGGAGCCCTGGCCAAGAAGGCCAGGCCAATAATGAATTCAAAAGTAGTGTATAGCGCAATTGTATTTTAAATGTTCTTCCGTATGAACTAAAGTGCCATAACATTTGTTCTGCAAACACTTAACATCAACATTTTGTTTATACAGCAGCAGTTAAATAAAATATTTAGTGTAAATCTCAACTTAAACAATGTAATAAAAGCAAATACAAAATGAAAGCTTATTGCCACTGTAATAGCAATTTTTATCTCACTGGGAAAAACAGCATCAACAGGTGTAAGAAACACTCAAAAGGCAAAATTGTAATAAAGAAGAAAAAGGTTTATTCACTGAGGATGAGTTACTGAGCCGCAGCCACCCGGCTTGTAAGTCACAATCCCGTAGACTCCATAAAATACAAACATTTTATACAGTTTCTTGGCAAAAACTCCTCCTTCCCCGGCTCCTTGTAAATTTCCAGAATGATATCCTCTATCTTGAGCTGGTTTGGACTGGTTTTCTACCCCCTGGTGCAGATCACCCTGTTCTTTGTCCCTGAGACACCAAAAGGCCTTCACTTATGACCTAAATTGCCTCCTCTTCCCTCAGGAGAGGGCCTGGTGCTTCGTTTATTAGTTAAATAACCCTGTATTCTTCTAACCAAACTCTTTCTCATGCTCAGGTATAAGTATTTTATTACCCTGTCTTCCTGTCCCTGCTTCAGCTATTAGAAAACCCTCACAGAAGCATACGGTCAGATGCTATCACATAGTTAAATGAAATCAACAAGTTTAAATGAACAAAACACAAGAACAATGAATTTTTCATTTACAGCCACTGCCAGGGCATTCATGTTATCCTGTTTGTTATATGTATATATATATATATATATATATATATATATATATATATATATATATATATATATATATATATATATATATATAAAATTAATTAAAAAAATATATATTAAAAAAACTGCCCACAAACTCCTGAGCCACAATCATAACATTAAAACAGGCAATTTCTTTCTTCTTCTTTGTGATGGTGCGTCTTGAGGGAATCTCATACCTGCCATAATTTCTTGTGATTCTCCATATCACTAATGGGCCTGCAGTCTGTAGCTATCCACTTTGCTATGGCGTTTGTTAGCTTCTCTTTCCTTTGTTTATCTATACTTCTCCTACACACTGCATCTAACATAGTTGTAGTAGTAGTTTTTTTCGTAGAATGATTTGCTGGTATCAACTGTGTGTATTTAGTGCATTTAGGTGATATTTCAGACTGGAAGTACTCCGGTGATAAGAAAATTGGTCGACTGTGCCGTCCGGAAGAACTTTAAAATGAAAATGGCCATGTACAAGTTCCGTACCCGTCTCCATGTTTGAGGTTTGTTCATTCGCCAATTCTTTTCTTTTCTGTTCCTGCGTTACTGTGCGATTCAATAATTGTCGGCATTAATTAATTAATGAGTTAACGCGATAATAACACGGTAACTTGCCCAGCCCTAGTGATTTCCAACGCTATGCACTCCATGGAGGGAATTAAGTCTAACTTCTGCGTGCAATGTCCAACGGTCATGGAAATACACGGCCGCATCGACTGGTGAGCTGCCGGCACACCTGACAGATGCAGAGTACGAGGGCCCGTTCATCGGAGCTTGGAGCTTTAACTCTGAAGTTTCAGTTTCAGTGTGTTGAACAGTTTCAACACAGCAACACGTTACTTTTAAGGAAATCTAGATAGTTGATGCTTTTATAATTAGTACAGACCATCATATCTATCCATCAGTTTGAGTCATGGTTTGATTTTCATCAAAATACAAACTGATCTGCAGTTTAAACATGATTCTCACCATTGATGTGGTAAAAATGGGCCGCAGGGTGTTTGCCAGGACACCATCATCAGCGTTGATGTGCTTATTGGGATCTTTAGAGGTCTTCCCATTTGAATCAATGTAAATATATTCCAAACCCGTGTTATTCAGTTTGGGTGCCTTGTAGATGATGTACCTGATGATGATGATGAGAAGAGGAGAGGACAGAGACTCATGAACACTAAACATGAATCTAATGTAATCGATCACATGCATGTTCAGAGTGACCAGACTTCTCTCTACACCCTGAATATATCTGGAAACAGGAAGTTAGCCTCATGTCGCAAACATCATCCGATTTACATGAAATCTATATTGTGTGGTCCACACTTGATATAAAGCCACATATTGCATGTTTAGTGCAGGGTGGCTTTTTGCCATGAAACAGAAAGTAGTTGTAATTGACTGGTGTCTCGCTAGTACCCCTGACATGCTGAGGGGTGCAAGGGCCTGTTCATCGCTGCTTGCAGCCAGGACCGGCGATTGCTATAGGCGACCTAGGCGATTGCCTGGGGCGTCAGATGTGTTGGGGGTGCCGTGTCCCCCTTAGGTCTACTTCCCATTAATAATAGAATTATGAATGACAAGCAAAATAAAAACGTCTTTATTAAACATGATCATCCTAGGGCCCCCCGACCTCTAACCCCCCCCCCCCCATCCCCCCCTCCCTCAGCCACACGTTTACTTGTCAACCTTTCACAGCCACTTCCCTAAACTGTCTCATTCAGAGACCAGCGTCCCAAATGAACATGAACAAGAGCAGAAATCTTGCTCAAACACATCTGAAATATTACAGTCGAGGGGTTTATTAATTCAATAAAATGAATTCTTGTATCATTCAGGTGAATAATTTTAATATGCACATTTAAGGAGGATACTTCCTCAACAAAAGAAGCAAAAGTGGGAAGAGTAAATGATGCTAGGCTACATGTGTGCTGACTCAGATATAATTAGAAAAGTCGATCTAAAGGAGAATAAATAGTTAAAAGCAATACAGAATGCCTGAGAGCCTTACTGCAATATATTCCATTATATTTTTATATTTGGATTGTAATCTCTGTTTCCCTTTAGATAAAGATATTTCCAGCATAAATTGATTCAGAAAAAGGTAAAAAAAATACATAACTGAATCTCACCTAGGGCAACCAAAGGGCTAGAACCGGCCCTGCTTGCAGCTTTGATTGTAAAGATTATTTTTGTGCTGAACAATTACATATTTGGGCTTGGCATGATTGAAAAGTTCCAAAAATGTGCACACAGGTCAGACCTGGTGAAAATTGCAATTGTTGGTGGGAACATTTTGCTCATCTAGAGGAACATATACATTTTTGGTGAAATTTCTTTGCCTGACGTGTGCGTGGCATGGTTGCTCTATAGTGCCCCCTAATTATTTTTTGCCTTTGACCGCATCTTTGACACCCTTAATATACTTGAATACTCACAAATGGGTCATGTGACAACAGGCCATTTTAGGCCCTTTACAGGTATGGACGCTTTTTTGAAAACCGATTCAACAGATTCCTCCGAAATTGGGTCAGCAGCATGTCAAGACTTTTACGATGCCAAATTGCAAAGCTTCGTCCTCGGACCCTAATAAACTATTTCAAAGTAGGAGAAGTAGTAGTAGTAGTAGTGCTGTCTCACCAGTCCACTTTTCCGTTGTTGTGGTCTCTGCAGGTCACGTCTTGTCCATCAGCGCTCCAGCAGAGCAGACTGACCGCCAGGAAAATCCTCCACATAACTCCCTATAGAGGTACAGTGAAATGTATCTGAAGTTCTCTGGCCCAAGTTGCAGAAGCTTGGTGACGTGGTGACTACGGACACTGTCTGGAAGAAAGAAAATAATGAATTGAATGCAACCATGATTTAGGTACCACTCTAATCCAAGGAAATATGCTGGTCGAAAAAAAAACATAAGGACTCCAGGGAATAGACTCCCCAGAGCTAAGTTAATAACAAGCATTTCTGGGACATGGATGCACACAGATGGACAGAGGCAGTGGCGTAACGAGCCAACACCGGGCCCTTAAGCAGGATTATCAAAGCGGGCCCCCCTACTACAACACGTGATGATGATACGCGCACCAAAAAAAAAAAAAAAAAAAACCACTGCCAATAACACATTGTTACTGTCACTGCTATATACACATAGGCCTAGGTCCAAATACATATAAAAAAAGATGCATTTTCAGGGCTTTCCTCTGTGCAAAGTTGTCGATCATATCATTAAGATCCAGATAGCGCGCACGGGCATTCTCAATCGCTTCAGGTGCTTTACTCGCTTCACTCTCTTGCTCCATCTCAATCTCGATCTCCCCCTGTGTCATCTTTTTAAGCTTCCTATTTTTGGTAATTTATTAATTCATTTCTCAAATTCCTCTTTTCGTTTGCGCTTTTGAAAGCCACTTTTGTGTTTAAAATTTGACGACTCCATATGTCTCAAATTCAACGTTTTTTACTGTTTTGCACGCAATGCGCATGTTCACCCGGGGATTCCCCAGTCCCAATTCGAAACAAATTACACCAAATTCATCATTGTTCGTTTCAAACATTTATTTAATGATCAGTCGAATATGTTGTTGTCATTATTTATTCAAATCAATTCGCAAATTTTTTTAAATGCGATCAGACTAAAAGTAGTAAAATGCGATAGGGGGACCCGGCTGTCAATCAATGTCTTCCAGTAACGCGGGCGGGCCCCTGATTGGTCCGGGCCCGTAAGCAACCGCTTACCCTGCTTACCGATAGTTACGCCTGTGGACAGAGGAGAGAGAAGTTCAGTGTGTCAAAGGAAAGAAGTCCCCCGGTAATCTAAAACTATAACAGCATAATTAAGAGAGACAGGTTAAGGAGAGGAGCCTGGTCGTGATAGAACTCTCCCCAACCTCTACTGTCGTATGAATGTAAGGTAGTATGTTCAGTTATTAGTTATGTCAAATACATATGAAAATCCAACTATAAAATTAAAAGATGATTTTTTAAAAGATGTACAGTCACTTTGCTAAATCACTAAAAAACACAGATATGATTCTTTTTTAAACATGGAAAATAAGACAAACATGTTCAGTTCTCTCTTGTGTTTCAGAACTATTAGATTCTGAGTAAAGATATAATTGAAAAAACTGTCTTAATTTAAATTCAGCTTCCAGATGCGAGGAAATCATCGGAGGACTGCTGAGTCATTTGATAGACTGCAGTGAAGTATTTTTTTTCATCTGGTGATGGTATCCTTTTAAAGTAATTGTATATAGTTAATATTATTAGTAACAGCTGATATGTGCTACCTTAAATCTGTCATCTCCTGCAATGAGAGGACAACAAAGCATACAGTAGAGTCTCCATTGATGTGGTTTTAATGTTTGTGGTGTCAAATATACGCCACAGAGACACAGAGCAGGTAACAAAAAGGGAACCGTCTTCGTCCTTCCACATCTATCGCCAGTTGCTATAAACCGACCCAAAAGTTTAGGTACTTTGAAAGAAAAGAAAGTACTTTGCTGAATAAGAATTGTTCTTTTACTGGTCAGCTGAAGAAAAGGCTTATTGATAATCAGATACGTACAGATTAGACTTCTGACTGCCGGCTTGCAGTTTGTCTGTTAGATTTTTACTTGCTGTCTTTATGTTATATGTTGTGTTTGTTACTTATTGTTATGCATTGTACCTGTGTGAATATTAGTCTATATATAGGGCTTTTATGTGCTGACTTTAATACGTCATTTTTTTTTTTTTTTTTTTTTTTTTAGGTTTCCATTTTAAAACTGGCCATGGACAACAGATGAAAATTAATCAGGAACTTCAGATCCATTTCTCTGGACCTCTTCCTGGGTTGACCCGGACTTTAAAACACAGGTATGGATCACAGGTTGGATGATTCTGTCACGTCTCTTATGTCAAGTTTCTGTTTAGTTGGTTTCATGTTTTCTGTTGGTTTTCTATTTCCTGTTTTATTTTCATAGTTCCTCTGTCCTTCCATGTGTTGTCTTGTCTTACTTCCTGTCTTTTGTCTTTCCCGCCTTTGTGATTGTCTTCTCCGCCCTGATGTCTTTCACCTGTTCACCAGCCCTTGTGTCACCTGCCCTTTGTTAAGTCAAGTCAAGTCAAGTATATTTATATAGCGCTTTTCACAATACAGATTGCATCAAAGCAGCTTCACAGCATTAAACCAAAATAACACAACAAGGTTTGTTTCTAGTGTACATTTATTGATTGATAAAATTAAATATCCCCAACTGAGCAAGCCAAAGGCAACAGTGGCAAGGAACCGAAAACTCCATCAAGTGACCTAATGGTGTCCTAAAACTCCATCAGGTGACCTAATGGAGAGAAAAAAAAAAAAAAACCTTGGGAGAACCCAGGCTCAGTCGGGGGCCAGTTCTCCTCTGGCATTTATGAACTAGAGGCCGGATTGTAGTTTGAACAGTAAGATTTAAAATGTTATATGAATGCCTGGCTGAAGAGATGCGTCTTTAATCTAGTTTTAAACTGGGAGAGCGAGTCTGAGCAGCGAACAGTATCCGGAAGACTATTCCAGAGTTTTGGAGCTAAATGTGAAAATGCTCTCCCTCCTTTAGTGGATCTGGATATCCTAGGTATGACCAAAAGCCTCGAATTTAGTGATCTTAAAGAGCGTGATGGATTATAGGGCGATAGAAGATCCGTTAAATAGACTGGAGCTAAGCCGTTTAGGGCTTTATAAGTCAGTAACCCTCGTTTACTTACTACCTTACTGTCGGGTCATTCTCTTGGACTGTGGTGTCGTGGTTTGTTTAGCTCTGTGCTTCTCTGTTTTGGTATGGTATGTTTGTCTGTGTTTCCAGTTTGTTCCAGAGGCCCGTTCCAGAAAGCAGGTTTAGTGAAAACTCTGAGTTGGTTAACCCTGAGATGAGGGAAACTCTGGGTTTTCCGTTCCAGAAAGAGAGGGAACTTAACCTCAGAGTCAGTTACTATGGTAACTGAGTCTTTGAACCTAACCTGGTCGGGAGCAGGTTTTCTTCAAGAAACCTCGAGTTTCTCTCAGTCTCTCATTTCATCATTCATTCATTCAGTCTGTATCAGGCGCATTTTAATGCAGTTTTATCTGCATGAATAAAAAAACGTATTGGTTTATATTAGGCAGATTATAAAACATGTCATGTCCTTTTGTCGACGATCCCGTTGATGAAAAAGCTGTATTAATTCACAGAGAGTTTACCTCGGTATTGAGTTTCGACTATAGATGTATTTTCATTTCTACATAACCGATTTGAGAGGTATTTTTTATCACAGTCCATTAGATATGTAGATACCTTATCTGTCCTCATATCACTAACATTAGATATGTAGATACCTTATCTGTCCTCATATCACTAACATCAACCATCGTGGACAGGCTTTAACATCCAAGCAGATTCTTTGTATCGCATTACGTATTTTGCGAACAGCAGTTTTCTTTACAACAGTGTAGCGATCATACTGTAATAGTAAAGCCACTGTAGAGCCGTCAGAAAAGTGTGACTCGCTCTGGAACGTTTTTTAAATGTTTTTGTAGTGTTCCCTGGACAGTAGAGCCATTAAAAAGAAATACATCACATCATTATACATTATAGTTCTGTAAATGATCATGGTGCTGCAGCCTCAGAATGGGATTAGTAGGCTATAGCTAGTTTACTTTTTCGCCCGCAGGATTGCACCTAAATGAAATTATAGGTGTAATACAATTCCAGTTTTCACCAGTAATATTATGTTAACTGTGATTAAATATGAAATTAATATACTGTGAATGCGTACTGTTGTACTAATGTACTCTCTCTTTTGAAAACGGCAGCCGCTGTCTTGCTTTTTTAACGAAATACATGTTCAAACTCACTGTTTGCGCGCATAAGTATTTCTGCCGACCCGTTTGTTTGTGGTTGTTACCATGGTGAATCGTAGAATCATGGCTCCATTCATACTGCCTTTTGTGCACGCGCGTAACCCTGAGTGAACATACTCCGAGTTGATTGAACCAACTCAAATCAGCTGTTCTGGAACCGAAAACTCAGAGTTTCCATCTCAGGGTAAATCAACTCAGACATCAGGGTTAGACTCAGAGTTTGGTAAACCTCCTACCTGGAACGGGCCTCTGGTCTTTTGTGTCCTCAGTACTTTTGGAAAGTTTTTTCCTGTTTCTTCAGGACGCTTTTTGTTGTACCATCGCGTAATTATGTCTTTGAACTCTACACTGCTCCTTCTTCTCTACATTTGGGTCCATGCCTCGCCACTCCCGTGACAGTTTCTGAATCAGTCGGTCTTCCCGTTTGTTACATCAACAGACCTTTCAAAATGTGTTCTTAAAAAAACTAAACAAAAGGTAGTAAAGTGTTTAATAGATGACCATTGATGTGAAACGTTTAATGATGCACTCCTTAATATGTGCCGTATGGCATAATGTGATATGCTATATGTATAATATTGCATAATATCCAGTCTATTTCACTCAAATGGAGATGTAACTGTGTGAATGAATGATAAATTAATTAATGTGAAAATACCAACTGGGAATTTATCAAAAACTGATGAATGTCTGGTACCAAATTTAAGGATTTTGAAATGTAACGCATCAACTATCAGGTGAATGTTTATATCTTTATATCTTTTGTCCCCTACAAGCCAAATTCCTCACTACTTAATTACTTTAAAACCTTTTGTAATAGCAATAATAAAAACAGGATGATGTGAACTTGAAGCCCAGTGAATGTGGAGGTGTAACTGTTGCTGTAATTGTGTGTTTTAGGGAGTTATGTGGAGGATTTTCCTGACGGTCAGTGAATGTGGCGGTGTAACTGTTGCTGTAATTGTGTGTTTTAGGGAGTTATGTGGAGGATTTTCCTGATGGTCAGTGAATGTGGTGGTGTAACTGTTGCTGTAATTGTGTGTTTTAGGGAGTTATGTGGAGGATTTTCCTGACGGTCAGTGAATGTGGAGGTGTAACTGTTGCTGTAATTGTGTGTTTTAGGGAGTTATGTGGAGGATTTTCCTGATGGTCAGTGAATGTGGAGGTGTAACTGTTGCTGTAATTGTGTGTTTTAGGGAGTTATGTGGAGGATTTTCCTGACGGTCAGTGAATGTGGAGGTGTAACTGTTGCTGTAATTGTGTGTTTTAGGGAGTTATGTGGAGGATTTTCCTGACGGTCAGTGAATGTGGAGGTGTAACTGTTGCTGTAATTGTGTGTTTTAGGGAGTTATGTGGAGGATTCTCCTGATGGTCAGTGAATGTGGCGGTGTAACTGTTGCTGTAATTGTGTGTTTTAGGGAGTTATGTGGAGGATTTTCCTGATGGTCAGTGAATGTGGTGGTGTAACTGTTGCTGTAATTGTGTGTTTTAGGGAGTTATGTGGAGGATTTTCCTGATGGTCAGTGAATGTGGAGGTGTAACTGTTGCTGTAATTGTGTGTTTTAGGGAGTTATGTGGAGGATTTTCCTGATGGTCAGTGAATGTGGAGGTGTAACTGTTTAATGTAATTGTGTGTTTTAGGGAGTTATGTGGAGGATTTTCCTGATGGTCAGTGAATGTGGCGGTGTAACTGTTGCTGTAATTGTGTGTTTTAGGGAGTTATGTGGAGGATTTTCCTGACGGTCAGTGAATGTGGAGGTGTAACTGTTGCTGTAATTGTGTGTTTTAGGGAGTTATGTGGAGGATTTTCCTGACGGTCAGTGAATGTGGCGGTGTAACTGTTGCTGTAATTGTGTGTTTTAGGGAGTTATGTGGAGGATTTTCCTGACGGTCAGTGAATGTGGAGGTGTAACTGTTGCTGTAATTGTGTGTTTTAGGGAGTTATGTGGAGGATTTTCCTGATGGTCAGTGAATGTGGAGGTGTAACTGTTGCTGTAATTGTGTGTTTTAGGGAGTTATGTGGAGGATTTTCCTGACGGTCAGTGAATGTGGAGGTGTAACTGTTGCTGTAATTGTGTGTTTTAGGGAGTTATGTGGAGGATTTTCCTGATGGTCAGTGAATGTGGAGGTGTAACTGTTGCTGTAATTGTGTGTTTTAGGGAGTTATGTGGAGGATTTTCCTGATGGTCAGTGAATGTGGCGGTGTAACTGTTGCTGTAATTGTGTGTTTTAGGGAGTTATGTGGAGGATTTTCCTGATGGTCAGTGAATGTGGCGGTGTAACTGTTGCTGTAATTGTGTGTTTTAGGGAGTTATGTGGAGGATTTTCCTGATGGTCAGTGAATGTGGCGGTGTAACTGTTGCTGTAATTGTGTGTTTTAGGGAGTTATGTGGAGGATTTTCCTGACGGTCAGTGAATGTGGAGGTGTAACTGTTGCTGTAATTGTGTGTTTTAGGGAGTTATGTGGAGGATTTTCCTGATGGTCAGTGAATGTGGCGGTGTAACTGTTGCTGTAATTGTGTGTTTTAGGGAGTTATGTGGAGGATTTTCCTGATGGTCAGTGAATGTGGAGGTGTAACTGTTGCTGTAATTGTGTGTTTTAGGGAGTTATGTGGAGGATTTTCCTGATGGTCAGTGAATGTGGAGGTGTAACTGTTGCTGTAATTGTGTGTTTTAGGGAGTTATGTGGAGGATTTTCCTGACGGTCAGTGAATGTGGAGGTGTAACTGTTGCTGTAATTGTGTGTTTTAGGGAGTTATGTGGAGGATTTTCCTGACGGTCAGTGAATGTGGAGGTGTAACTGTTGCTGTAATTGTGTGTTTTAGGGAGTTATGTGGAGGATTCTCCTGATGGTCAGTGAATGTGGCGGTGTAACTGTTGCTGTAATTGTGTGTTTTAGGGAGTTATGTGGAGGATTTTCCTGATGGTCAGTGAATGTGGTGGTGTAACTGTTGCTGTAATTGTGTGTTTTAGGGAGTTATGTGGAGGATTTTCCTGATGGTCAGTGAATGTGGAGGTGTAACTGTTGCTGTAATTGTGTGTTTTAGGGAGTTATGTGGAGGATTTTCCTGATGGTCAGTGAATGTGGAGGTGTAACTGTTTAATGTAATTGTGTGTTTTAGGGAGTTATGTGGAGGATTTTCCTGATGGTCAGTGAATGTGGCGGTGTAACTGTTGCTGTAATTGTGTGTTTTAGGGAGTTATGTGGAGGATTTTCCTGACGGTCAGTGAATGTGGAGGTGTAACTGTTGCTGTAATTGTGTGTTTTAGGGAGTTATGTGGAGGATTTTCCTGATGGTCAGTGAATGTGGTGGTGTAACTGTTGCTGTAATTGTGTGTTTTAGGGAGTTATGTGGAGGATTTTCCTGATGGTCAGTGAATGTGGAGGTGTAACTGTTGCTGTAATTGTGTGTTTTAGGGAGTTATGTGGAGGATTTTCCTGATGGTCAGTGAATGTGGAGGTGTAACTGTTTAATGTAATTGTGTGTTTTAGGGAGTTATGTGGAGGATTTTCCTGATGGTCAGTGAATGTGGTGGTGTAACTGTTGCTGTAATTGTGTGTTTTAGGGAGTTATGTGGAGGATTTTCCTGATGGTCAGTGAATGTGGCGGTGTAACTGTTGCTGTAATTGTGTGTTTTAGGGAGTTATGTGGAGGATTTTCCTGACGGTCAGTGAATGTGGAGGTGTAACTGTTGCTGTAATTGTGTGTTTTAGGGAGTTATGTGGAGGATTTTCCTGACGGTCAGTGAATGTGGAGGTGTAACTGTTGCTGTAATTGTGTGTTTTAGGGAGTTATGTGGAGGATTCTCCTGATGGTCAGTGAATGTGGAGGTGTAACTGTTGCTGTAATTGTGTGTTTTAGGGAGTTATGTGGAGGATTTTCCTGATGGTCAGTGAATGTGGTGGTGTAACTGTTGCTGTAATTGTGTGTTTTAGGGAGTTATGTGGAGGATTTTCCTGATGGTCAGTGAATGTGGAGGTGTAACTGTTGCTGTAATTGTGTGTTTTAGGGAGTTATGTGGAGGATTTTCCTGATGGTCAGTGAATGTGGTGGTGTAACTGTTGCTGTAATTGTGTGTTTTAGGGAGTTATGTGGAGGATTTTCCTGATGGTCAGTGAATGTGGTGGTGTAACTGTTGCTGTAATTGTGTGTTTTAGGGAGTTATGTGGAGGATTTTCCTGATGGTCAGTGAATGTGGTGGTGTAACTGTTGCTGTAATTGTGTGTTTTAGGGAGTTATGTGGAGGATTTTCCTGATGGTCAGTGAATGTGGAGGTGTAACTGTTGCTGTAATTGTGTGTTTTAGGGAGTTATGTGGAGGATTTTCCTGACGGTCAGTGAATGTGGTGGTGTAACTGTTGCTGTAATTGTGTGTTTTAGGGAGTTATGTGGAGGATTTTCCTGATGGTCAGTGAATGTGGAGGTGTAACTGTTGCTGTAATTGTGTGTTTTAGGGAGTTATGTGGAGGATTTTCCTGATGGTCAGTGAATGTGGTGGTGTAACTGTTGCTGTAATTGTGTGTTTTAGGGAGTTATGTGGAGGATTTTCCTGATGGTCAGTGAATGTGGTGGTGTAACTGTTGCTGTAATTGTGTGTTTTAGGGAGTTATGTGGAGGATTTTCCTGACGGTCAGTGAATGTGGTGGTGTAACTGTTGCTGTAATTGTGTGTTTTAGGGAGTTATGTGGAGGATTTTCCTGATGGTCAGTGAATGTGGAGGTGTAACTGTTGCTGTAATTGTGTGTTTTAGGGAGTTATGTGGAGGATTTTCCTGACGGTCAGTGAATGTGGTGGTGTAACTGTTGCTGTAATTGTGTGTTTTAGGGAGTTATGTGGAGGATTTTCCTGATGGTCAGTGAATGTGGTGGTGTAACTGTTGCTGTAATTGTGTGTTTTAGGGAGTTATGTGGAGGATTTTCCTGATGGTCAGTGAATGTGGAGGTGTAACTGTTGCTGTAATTGTGTGTTTTAGGGAGTTATGTGGAGGATTTTCCTGATGGTCAGTGAATGTGGTGGTGTAACTGTTGCTGTAATTGTGTGTTTTAGGGAGTTATGTGGAGGATTTTCCTGACGGTCAGTGAATGTGGTGGTGTAACTGTTGCTGTAATTGTGTGTTTTAGGGAGTTATGTGGAGGATTTTCCTGATGGTCAGTGAATGTGGTGGTGTAACTGTTGCTGTAATTGTGTGTTTTAGGGAGTTATGTGGAGGATTCTCCTGACGGTCAGTGAATGTGGTGGTGTAACTGTTGCTGTAATTGTGTGTTTTAGGGAGTTATGTGGAGGATTTTCCTGATGGTCAGTGAATGTGGTGGTGTAACTGTTGCTGTAATTGTGTGTTTTAGGGAGTTATGTGGAGGATTTTCCTGATGGTCAGTGAATGTGGAGGTGTAACTGTTGCTGTAATTGTGTGTTTTAGGGAGTTATGTGGAGGATTTTCCTGATGGTCAGTGAATGTGGAGGTGTAACTGTTGCTGTAATTGTGTGTTTTAGGGAGTTATGTGGAGGATTTTCCTGACGGTCAGTGAATGTGGTGGTGTAACTGTTGCTGTAATTGTGTGTTTTAGGGAGTTATGTGGAGGATTTTCCTGATGGTCAGTGAATGTGGTGGTGTAACTGTTGCTGTAATTGTGTGTTTTAGGGAGTTATGTGGAGGATTTTCCTGATGGTCAGTGAATGTGGAGGTGTAACTGTTGCTGTAATTGTGTGTTTTAGGGAGTTATGTGGAGGATTTTCCTGATGGTCAGTGAATGTGGTGGTGTAACTGTTGCTGTAATTGTGTGTTTTAGGGAGTTATGTGGAGGATTTTCCTGATGGTCAGTGAATGTGGAGGTGTAACTGTTGCTGTAATTGTGTGTTTTAGGGAGTTATGTGGAGGATTCTCCTGACGGTCAGTGAATGTGGTGGTGTAACTGTTGCTGTAATTGTGTGTTTTAGGGAGTTATGTGGAGGATTTTCCTGATGGTCAGTGAATGTGGTGGTGTAACTGTTGCTGTAATTGTGTGTTTTAGGGAGTTATGTGGAGGATTTTCCTGATGGTCAGTGAATGTGGCGGTGTAACTGTTGCTGTAATTGTGTGTTTTAGGGAGTTATGTGGAGGATTTTCCTGATGGTCAGTGAATGTGGCGGTGTAACTGTTGCTGTAATTGTGTGTTTTAGGGAGTTATGTGGAGGA
Source organism: Squalius cephalus (assembly GCF_949319135.1). Classification (NCBI taxonomy): domain Eukaryota; kingdom Metazoa; phylum Chordata; class Actinopteri; order Cypriniformes; family Leuciscidae; genus Squalius; species Squalius cephalus. The sequence continues at coordinate 2,827,502 of NC_137125.1, forward strand.
TTTTCCTGACGGTCAGTGAATGTGGTGGTGTAACTGTTGCTGTAATTGTGTGTTTTAGGGAGTTATGTGGAGGATTTTCCTGACGGTCAGTGAATGTGGTGGTGTAACTGTTGCTGTAATTGTGTGTTTTAGGGAGTTATGTGGAGGATTTTCCTGACGGTCAGTGAATGTGGAGGTGTAACTGTTGCTGTAATTGTGTGTTTTAGGGAGTTATGTGGAGGATTTTCCTGATGGTCAGTGAATGTGGAGGTGTAACTGTTGCTGTAATTGTGTGTTTTAGGGAGTTATGTGGAGGATTTTCCTGATGGTCAGTGAATGTGGAGGTGTAACTGTTGCTGTAATTGTGTGTTTTAGGGAGTTATGTGGAGGATTCTCCTGACGGTCAGTGAATGTGGAGGTGTAACTGTTGCTGTAATTGTGTGTTTTAGGGAGTTATGTGGAGGATTTTCCTGATGGTCAGTGAATGTGGTGGTGTAACTGTTGCTGTAATTGTGTGTTTTAGGGAGTTATGTGGAGGATTTTCCTGACGGTCAGTGAATGTGGAGGTGTAACTGTTGCTGTAATTGTGTGTTTTAGGGAGTTATGTGGAGGATTTTCCTGATGGTCAGTGAATGTGGCGGTGTAACTGTTGCTGTAATTGTGTGTTTTAGGGAGTTATGTGGAGGATTTTCCTGACGGTCAGTGAATGTGGAGGTGTAACTGTTGCTGTAATTGTGTGTTTTAGGGAGTTATGTGGAGGATTTTCCTGACGGTCAGTGAATGTGGTGGTGTAACTGTTGCTGTAATTGTGTGTTTTAGGGAGTTATGTGGAGGATTTTCCTGATGGTCAGTGAATGTGGTGGTGTAACTGTTGCTGTAATTGTGTGTTTTAGGGAGTTATGTGGAGGATTTTCCTGACGGTCAGTGAATGTGGAGGTGTAACTGTTGCTGTAATTGTGTGTTTTAGGGAGTTATGTGGAGGATTTTCCTGATGGTCAGTGAATGTGGCGGTGTAACTGTTGCTGTAATTGTGTGTTTTAGGGAGTTATGTGGAGGATTTTCCTGACGGTCAGTGAATGTGGTGGTGTAACTGTTGCTGTAATTGTGTGTTTTAGGGAGTTATGTGGAGGATTTTCCTGACGGTCAGTGAATGTGGTGGTGTAACTGTTGCTGTAATTGTGTGTTTTAGGGAGTTATGTGGAGGATTTTCCTGACGGTCAGTGAATGTGGAGGTGTAACTGTTGCTGTAATTGTGTGTTTTAGGGAGTTATGTGGAGGATTTTCCTGATGGTCAGTGAATGTGGAGGTGTAACTGTTGCTGTAATTGTGTGTTTTAGGGAGTTATGTGGAGGATTTTCCTGATGGTCAGTGAATGTGGAGGTGTAACTGTTGCTGTAATTGTGTGTTTTAGGGAGTTATGTGGAGGATTCTCCTGACGGTCAGTGAATGTGGAGGTGTAACTGTTGCTGTAATTGTGTGTTTTAGGGAGTTATGTGGAGGATTTTCCTGATGGTCAGTGAATGTGGAGGTGTAACTGTTGCTGTAATTGTGTGTTTTAGGGAGTTATGTGGAGGATTTTCCTGACGGTCAGTGAATGTGGAGGTGTAACTGTTGCTGTAATTGTGTGTTTTAGGGAGTTATGTGGAGGATTTTCCTGATGGTCAGTGAATGTGGAGGTGTAACTGTTTAATGTAATTGTGTGTTTTAGGGAGTTATGTGGAGGATTTTCCTGATGGTCAGTGAATGTGGTGGTGTAACTGTTGCTGTAATTGTGTGTTTTAGGGAGTTATGTGGAGGATTCTCCTGACGGTCAGTGAATGTGGTGGTGTAACTGTTGCTGTAATTGTGTGTTTTAGGGAGTTATGTGGAGGATTCTCCTGACGGTCAGTGAATGTGGTGGTGTAACTGTTGCTGTAATTGTGTGTTTTAGGGAGTTATGTGGAGGATTCTCCTGACGGTCAGTGAATGTGGAGGTGTAACTGTTGCTGTAATTGTGTGTTTTAGGGAGTTATGTGGAGGATTTTCCTGACGGTCAGTGAATGTGGAGGTGTAACTGTTGCTGTAATTGTGTGTTTTAGGGAGTTATGTGGAGGATTCTCCTGACGGTCAGTGAATGTGGAGGTGTAACTGTTGCTGTAATTGTGTGTTTTAGGGAGTTATGTGGAGGATTTTCCTGATGGTCAGTGAATGTGGCGGTGTAACTGTTGCTGTAATTGTGTGTTTTAGGGAGTTATGTGGAGGATTTTCCTGACGGTCAGTGAATGTGGAGGTGTAACTGTTGCTGTAATTGTGTGTTTTAGGGAGTTATGTGGAGGATTTTCCTGACGGTCAGTGAATGTGGAGGTGTAACTGTTGCTGTAATTGTGTGTTTTAGGGAGTTATGTGGAGGATTCTCCTGATGGTCAGTGAATGTGGCGGTGTAACTGTTGCTGTAATTGTGTGTTTTAGGGAGTTATGTGGAGGATTTTCCTGACGGTCAGTGAATGTGGTGGTGTAACTGTTGCTGTAATTGTGTGTTTTAGGGAGTTATGTGGAGGATTTTCCTGACGGTCAGTGAATGTGGTGGTGTAACTGTTGCTGTAATTGTGTGTTTTAGGGAGTTATGTGGAGGATTTTCCTGATGGTCAGTGAATGTGGTGGTGTAACTGTTGCTGTAATTGTGTGTTTTAGGGAGTTATGTGGAGGATTTTCCTGATGGTCAGTGAATGTGGAGGTGTAACTGTTGCTGTAATTGTGTGTTTTAGGGAGTTATGTGGAGGATTTTCCTGATGGTCAGTGAATGTGGAGGTGTAACTGTTGCTGTAATTGTGTGTTTTAGGGAGTTATGTGGAGGATTCTCCTGATGGTCAGTGAATGTGGAGGTGTAACTGTTGCTGTAATTGTGTGTTTTAGGGAGTTATGTGGAGGATTTTCCTGACGGTCAGTGAATGTGGAGGTGTAACTGTTGCTGTAATTGTGTGTTTTAGGGAGTTATGTGGAGGATTTTCCTGACGGTCAGTGAATGTGGTGGTGTAACTGTTGCTGTAATTGTGTGTTTTAGGGAGTTATGTGGAGGATTTTCCTGACGGTCAGTGAATGTGGCGGTGTAACTGTTGCTGTAATTGTGTGTTTTAGGGAGTTATGTGGAGGATTTTCCTGATGGTCAGTGAATGTGGAGGTGTAACTGTTGCTGTAATTGTGTGTTTTAGGGAGTTATGTGGAGGATTTTCCTGATGGTCAGTGAATGTGGAGGTGTAACTGTTGCTGTAATTGTGTGTTTTAGGGAGTTATGTGGAGGATTTTCCTGACGGTCAGTGAATGTGGAGGTGTAACTGTTGCTGTAATTGTGTGTTTTAGGGAGTTATGTGGAGGATTTTCCTGACGGTCAGTGAATGTGGAGGTGTAACTGTTGCTGTAATTGTGTGTTTTAGGGAGTTATGTGGAGGATTTTCCTGATGGTCAGTGAATGTGGAGGTGTAACTGTTGCTGTAATTGTGTGTTTTAGGGAGTTATGTGGAGGATTTTCCTGACGGTCAGTGAATGTGGAGGTGTAACTGTTGCTGTAATTGTGTGTTTTAGGGAGTTATGTGGAGGATTTTCCTGACGGTCAGTGAATGTGGTGGTGTAACTGTTGCTGTAATTGTGTGTTTTAGGGAGTTATGTGGAGGATTTTCCTGATGGTCAGTGAATGTGGAGGTGTAACTGTTGCTGTAATTGTGTGTTTTAGGGAGTTATGTGGAGGATTTTCCTGATGGTCAGTGAATGTGGAGGTGTAACTGTTGCTGTAATTGTGTGTTTTAGGGAGTTATGTGGAGGATTTTCCTGATGGTCAGTGAATGTGGAGGTGTAACTGTTGCTGTAATTGTGTGTTTTAGGGAGTTATGTGGAGGATTCTCCTGATGGTCAGTGAATGTGGCGGTGTAACTGTTGCTGTAATTGTGTGTTTTAGGGAGTTATGTGGAGGATTTTCCTGATGGTCAGTGAATGTGGAGGTGTAACTGTTGCTGTAATTGTGTGTTTTAGGGAGTTATGTGGAGGATTTTCCTGATGGTCAGTGAATGTGGAGGTGTAACTGTTGCTGTAATTGTGTGTTTTAGGGAGTTATGTGGAGGATTTTCCTGATGGTCAGTGAATGTGGAGGTGTAACTGTTGCTGTAATTGTGTGTTTTAGGGAGTTATGTGGAGGATTTTCCTGATGGTCAGTGAATGTGGAGGTGTAACTGTTGCTGTAATTGTGTGTTTTAGGGAGTTATGTGGAGGATTTTCCTGATGGTCAGTGAATGTGGAGGTGTAACTGTTGCTGTAATTGTGTGTTTTAGGGAGTTATGTGGAGGATTTTCCTGATGGTCAGTCTGCTCTGCTGGAGCGCTGACGGACAAGTGACTTGCAGAGACCACAACAATGGAGAAGTGGACTGGTGAGACAACACTTCTACTACTACTACTACTACTACTACTACTACTACTTTGAAGTAGTTTATTTCTGTTCTTTTTTCAGCAGAACAATAAACATATGGGAGAATTAGCAGAGTGCAGTGAACTCCAGATTCAATTTCTGATTCAATGTCCTATTTCAGTTGCAAAACTAATTATCTCTGATATTTCTACAAGGTTCCCTCTTACCTGCTGCATTATTAAAAGTTTCAATGTTTACATAAAAAAATGCCCCAAAGCAGTTACATTAATGTACTTTTTACTGAACATGAACACACTACAACAGAATAACACAACAAAGTTGAACTCTCCAGACTCTACAGTCTGAGAGTATTTAGTGACATTTCATTCAGATATCTCGACAGACAGAGAGACCCTTTTAAAATGACCATGCCAGTTTTTCCCTCGCCAAAATGTAGCCAAACTTCCTATAAAAGCTAGCATGACCCAATTGGTACCAGTGGATTCCTCAGATCTTGTAGTTTCATATGATACAGACAGAGATCCATTCTGAACTGTAGTAATATATGTTGTTGTATGGTATTAAAAAGGTTTTGTATTTAGAAATCTTAAATTTACCATAATGAACCCTGCAGGTAACCTGAAAATTATGTTTTATTATTTAAAAAAAAAAAAAGAAGTCAAAATGTTTATCACACTTTTATTCATTTAATCCGACAGACATTTCAGATGAAATTCTCCTGGTTCTTTAACCTCCTTTTGTAAATAGTGATAGAGGGTCCCAGACAGTTCAAGCCTAATTTAGCATTTGGAAAAACTTTGTGATGCATTTTTTTTTTTGGCCTTTAACGAAGCTTAAAACACTATCAAAAGTTAGCTTTGGCTGCTTCTCACTTGCCATGATTACTCTGCTACCAGCCTCTGTCACGTCCTGTGTGGAGCTTGTGAGCATGCAGTCGAGAAGGCAGTGTCGCTGTCAAATCTGTCCCTGGGAAAAGTAACGTTGCGCCGAAATGAAAAAGGAACTACATTTCATTAACAAATTTTCAGTAGTAGCGCATTACACTACTTTTTACCCGAAAAAGTAGTTTCACGAGTTCACATGTTAATGAAATCTGATGTAATATTATAATGCGTATTTGGCTTGCTGTCCGGGGGGAGGGCTCCGAGCTCGGAATTAGGCCCGACCCCAGAGTACTCCCCCCTATAAATGTATAGATCATGGGTATCTATGAGCAGACCCATCTGAATGTGAGGTGATGGGGTGGTGGCGGGATGCTGAGAAATTTGTCATGAGACAGGTGGTAAGGGAAGGCTTTATTTATACTGGCTTCTTCTTGTGCTGATTGGATGATTACCTGAACATGCTCCTCCCGAACTTTGTTACATAAAACTTAATTTGTTACTTTGTATCGCGTTACACCCAACACTGCTTTTACATGCCTTTATTTGTAGACTTATTCAATGAAAAGGGTTCTCAATTTGGTAGTGTGACTTTTACATTTTTAGTCAGAATTTGCGTTTTGAAGTATCTAAACTAAATGTATGACTTGGTTGACGTTGACCATTTGTAAGACCCTGTCTCTGTTGACCTCTTCCAGAACCAAGTCTCCGCTGCGTGTTGGACTTTTTAGGCAGAAAGCTGTTTTCCCATCAGGCACCGAGTCCTAGTTCACAGCCAACTGTTCACCAATTCCTCGCAAAGCACAATAGCACTTTTACAACTTTATAAAAGATTAAGTTATAATTACCTCATTCAAACTTCTTTTAAGGGAATTGTAGAGCCATTGTATAATGGATAATGGAGTACAAATCAAGGCTTCCCCACCTCTCTTGCTATTACACATGTTCTTACATCATAAAGTAAGCAAAAAGGAATCTAAACAGAAGACAGTCAGACTTGTTGCACTCTTGGTTATCATCAGGGCCAGACGGAATCTGCAGATGCAGAATTTCACAGATTTTCTGCAGATTTAGATTATTTTTTTAATTAAATGCAGAATGTTAACATATCTTCATCACAAGCAGAAACACAGTCCTCTAAATTCCTGCAAATTTTCCTTTTGCATCACTGCCCAAAAATCTGCAGATTGCGTTAGTGCCTGGTTATGATGTACCTTGTGTTCTAAACGTATGACTGGTGTTTACCAGCTGTTACTAGAGACAGTTCAAAGGTCAGAGAACCGACCACATGGCTCGTTTGTTTAACACAAGCTTCAGATACATATGAACAGATACAGGGGTTACTATAGTATCATCTCTCAGTACATGGTGCATGGAGAATGGGAGCAATGTTCTACACTTTTTAAAATATATAGAAGAATCACAAAGTGATAAAATAATGCAACACTTTAAGAGTGTAAAGAAAAAAAATACGATCTTCAAGAAAATTATAAAATGTAACACTTTAAAAGTGTAATAAATTAAAGAAAGATTGGTTTCAGGAATCAGGATTATATAATCATTCAGTAAACACACGTTAAGAGTGTGTACTATGAAAGTAATATCGGTTATTTAATTCAAGCAACATTATGATTAAAGCAAAAACTTAACACCGTAAAACACAACCCGTTCTCACTCCCATCTGGTAAAATACAGACCCTTGGTCAGGTGGCTTTTGACTCTAAAAGTCTCCTTTAGAGTCAGATTTAGATGTGGTTGGTTGGCACTTTTGGTGTCACTGTTTGGTGCTTTGGATCTGGACGTAGGTTTAACTGACAACAACAGGACACTTAGGTTTAGGTTAAGATGGTTGGTGGGGTTACAAAATGTACGTTTCAGGGACACGCGGGACAAGAACGGGACCTGAACCCCGGTCTCCTGGGGGAAAGTCCTGTATTGTTTGACCCATCCCCCCCAAAACCTGCATCCTTATGCAGCATTTGAGCTTTCCTACCACTCTCTAGAGTTGCTACCGCTGTCTCTCCTAACACTACGTCATCTCACGGCGCCGCTGAGCTGCTGCTCTGCCCGCTGCGTTCCAGACAGACGCTGTTAGTGTTGGGTATCTGACGGTGAGAGACGCTGTCTAAGGGTCTGTATTTTACTGGTTAGGAAACAGGCTGTAAAACAGTATTTAGGAAAAACATGATTACTTCTTTTCAGACAATGTATGTGTGGATCATGTCTGTCAAACTACTTCCAGGATACCCACAATGTCGGCACACGTATGTTTGTTTCTTATTATCAACATTATTGGCTTGATAATAGTTACCATTATTTTTTATTACCAATTGAATCTAAGCCCTACGGCCTAATGGGGGACATCGTCCTCAGAGCATCTTCATGTGGACACTCTGTCCCCCTCTGCTGTTATAATATAAATATAAGGTGACTATATTATTGTTGGGCAGATGAACTTGTAACGTTATAAGAATCATTATGATAGCTACACTGGCTAACTGTTGCAAATGAGTAGCTGTAAATCAGAAGGTAATCTAACGAGTCTGCTGCCAGCAGGACAGTAATGTGTCTCAGCTCCTGGAAAACAGAAGCCAGAGTATTAATCACAATTATTAAAGGTCCTGTATTATGCCCCTTTTCACAAGATGTAAAATAAGTCTCTGATGTCCCCAGAGTGTGTATGTGAAGTTTCAGCTCAAAATACCCAACAGATCATTTTTTACAGCATGTTTAAATTGTCATTTTTTGGGGCACAGAAAAACGCGCTGTTTTAGTATGTGCCCTTTAAATGCAAATGAGCTGCTGCTGGACGACACAGGGGGCGGAGCTTCACGAGCTCGCGCTCAGTCTCTCAGGACAATTTCATCTCACAGAATGATGATAATATCAGAAACTCTCAGTAACGGAGTTCATTTCGAGTCGGACAATAATGCCTACAGAGTCAGAGTGCTGTATAGAGATGAAACAGGTATGGTTTAGTAGTTTAATTACGGTTATTATAACGTATTTGTCATCTGCTTGTACGTATCCATTATGTATTAATAGCCTACAAGTCTGCTGTCTGAATGATGATCAAACATGTACTGATGAGTTTAATAAAGTTTATTGTGCATCACACAAAAGATGAAGCGTCAGTTTTACTTCAGAAAATCACCGTAAGAGCTGAGTAAACACAGTAAGTTATAAGAAGTGCGCAAGTAGCCAGTAGAGTTGAGGGAGCATTCCTGTGGGCGGAGGTTAGTCAAAAAACGGTTCTAGTGACATCACTAAAGAAGGAAGTAGAGGGGATTTAGTCCAAACGGGCCGTTCACTGTAGTCGACTTCTGTTAAATAAAATATCTCACTTGGCATTGAACTTTGAGCTTTATAATTTTACAGATATTATTTATACTCTAACAACAACATTACACACTAACTAAAGTTTGAAACATGGGATCACAAAGAACGGGACCTTTAAAGATATCTTATGAGTGGAATCTATCCCGGAGAACTCAAAACAGCCGCTCGCTCCTCCTCATCCTCCCGTTTACCTGACAAAACGACGCCGGACTTTCCATCTACTGACGGTGAGCTGTAAGATTGAAGTTTTAACTTATGACATCGTTAGACCTATTTCAGCTAGGGCAACCCTTAAAATGTTAAACGCATAAACTCTGACTTAAGTCAGAAACGTTCAAACTATTAACTTATTACATTAACACCGACTTGAATTGGTAGCAATTATAATTTTTTTTAAGTTATTTATATTTCTGTCCACCCTCTTTTGTATTTCACTGTGGATTTAGAAATATATGTCAATTCATAATAATTATAAAGTGAAAAACCGAAACAGACTCAGACCCAAACACCAGAAAAAAAACAGGACTTGTAGACGGCGAGGAGAGGCGTATTTATCCTATCGATCATTAATCAGAGTCATCGTCACAGTCAGAGCCAGGGTCAAGTTTAGCTTTCTTAGAGGGAATAGGGTCAGGGGACGAGTTGCGACGCTTTGGACTTGGGCAATCCTCAATTTGATCAATAAGACCTTTAAATAGTTCACTTGCCTGTTGATGTTCAAAGCACAGTGCCCCCCCCGGCCTTTCGTACTGACTGAGTGCTCTGTTTACATCAGCGATACAGATCAAATGATTATTATTATCTTTAGCTACACACCACTTGGAATGATCTTTACCAGCCTTCCACTTAACCTCCCATTTATCATTCTCTTTACCCAGATCAGCTTTTACAGATTTAATATTGATCACTTGATGTTGATTTTGTACACAGTAGGAACCTTCACGGCCAGTCTGGCAGCCCCAGGTCTGGACTCTCACATCAGTGTTGTATCTCTTTGCAATAGTGAGGTAAAGATCTCCATCTGCAACAACAACAACACATGAGTCATGGTACAGAAACTGTTCACATCCTGACAGTTCAATACTGACTGATGTTACTCAAAATACTGTAGCACACTGCACAACACGCTCAAGCAAACTAAACACACACTGTGTGACTTTACAATTTACTCTGTGTGACGTGGATGTTATACGACACTTCTGAGGTCTGTACTACGAAGCAGGATTTGGCGTTAGCGAGCTAACTTAAGGCTCAATCCAGGATTTTCTGTACTACGAAGGTGGATCAGTTATCGGGTTCAATCGGCGTGGTAACTCATGCTGAATGCCTAACCTGGTCGGGAGCAGGTTAAGTTGGAGATCAGAGATCAACCGGTGTTAAAGCCCCGCCTACTGACCAATCAATACTCGGTTGATAACGGCGTCACCGTTCTTTGAAGACCAGGCGGAGCTCGGTGCACTGAGCGAGGGAGAGAGGGGTGCGCATATAAAAGTTAAAACATTTAGAGACCGACAACCCCGTTAACATTCCCTGATAGGTATTTTTATGAAATGTATATATTTTAATGGGAGGGAATTACATCTCGGCTATTTGTCGGCATCTTGAGCCGTGTGGTGCCCATGCGCACATCGGTTTGAATTATGTTTTTATATTTTTTATTTGCTCTCACGATCGCTTCCACTGCCAGGGTTGCAACTGAAATAACAGGCTAAAGCAACGGCAGTTTATGGAAAGCACCAGTGTAATTATGGTCAGATCTTCTTCCTGACTGATGGGGAAGTGATATTAATAAGAGTAATTTACGCATCTACAGCGTTGGCAAATTTTTTTTTGCCAGCTTTCCTTCCTGTTTTAGGAAGCAGCGACTGTATTGTGTTTTCTCTGTAAAACCGTGTCTGTGTTCTTCATATTTATGTAGAATTATAGTTTGCTCTTCTTGTTTAAAATATGAGGCTCTGGTAGATGTTTGCGATTGGTCATGGTGCGCAAACACCGCCTCTTCTATGTGAACGCGTGCGTCTCTAGATTGGACAAACCTGGGTTGATTGAACTTGTTGATAACCACCTTCGTGACACTGGTTATCCGGGACCGCAGTTGTTAGGGTTAGTGAAGCCGGATTACTGAAAGTAATCCAGGCCATGTTGATCTTGCTTCGTAGTACAGGGGCCAGGTGCTGTTTACGTGTTTTAAATCCATAAATCCATAGACATGGTGAGAAAGCTCTGGCCCAAATCAATCAGTTGTCAGGATAGAAAACTAAATGTCTCGTCCCGTGCTTCTAACAAGCTAATGTCAGCTCGACTCCAGTAAGTAAGAGACAGTGGTCAACGTCAAGACAGATGTTTATATATGCAGCATTGAATTTATTTGCATTATGTTAAGGGAGGAGGAAGATAAACAACGTGAGCCCCTCAGTTTTCTACATCCTTTATGTCACACTTTTCCCTCAACATTCAGCAATGTGACCAACATGACATCATAACATACACGCCACTGTCTAAATTGGCGTGTCATACACTTCATGAGGTCAGTCTGATGTGACAATAAGCTAATCAATAAATCTGTTCCACTTCCATACTCAATGTTTAGAGTATTTAAGCTCTAATTGTTGAAATATATGAAAATGTTGAGTTTAAAACACTTTTAGTCACTGAGAACAACATTTAGTTACCAAATCTCTTTGAGTCCTTAAGTGTGTCCTGTCGAGGTTCTGAAAAACAAACCGTAGAATTGTCAGTTAGTGTCATCTTCTTCACACCTGAGGCAGGGTTCATTTGTATTTTGTGTTTACAGCCCATAATGTCCCTGACATGTACAGACAATGTCAGGGACATTATGGCATTATGTTAAACTACACTAGTAAACTTCTCTCAACCAGTTCACATAATATTTTATTTCCACAGTAAAAATGTCTCTTTTCTTTGTAACTTTGTCTTTACTAAATTAGGTAATGTGATTCAAACCATCATGCAGATATCTTACTTTTATACAGTCTTACTTATCTTACTTTTATCATACAGTTCTTTAGCAATGCTACGGAACGATGCTTCTCCTCCTGCTGATGTCAGCTCCTGGATTTTATCTCCTGGTGATCTTTTCTTCTTTGTAACATCTATAAGCTCTTTAAGGAAGCCTTCTGGAATTTGATGATCAAACGGGAAAGCTCTGATGTCCAGCAGGTGTTGACCTTCAAATAGTACAACAAGACAACATTAACATCCTATTCAAATCAACCACTAAGACCATAAATATGAATATTTAACTGAGAACATTACCTATCTTTTTGAACTCCTCGTACTTGAATGTTACACAGATAAATGTCTGAGCATTTTTAGTTCCGCTGGATGGCCAGAAATTATTATCTCTTTTGAAAGGGAACTTTGGTGTGCTGTGTAAGAGCCAGACTCCTGTGGTGGTTTTATCCATCATCACAACTCCTGAAACATTAACAGATAGACAGACAACTATTAGCTGATAGAGGAGGATTGTTTAATATCATAATATGTGATTTCCTGAATGTTTTAATACTTTAAATAAAAGATAAAATACTGAGCTTTGTTGCTGCTCTGTTATTTACTGTTTTTTTTTATCAGCATGAGCCACTCTGCTTTTGCGTCACTATGATCGGTTGTAAACACAGATTCTCATTCAAATGATTCAAAGACAGCTGAAAAAGCTGAAGGAATTCAATTCAATTTTATTTATAGTATCAAATCATAACATTATCTCGACACTTTACAGATTGAGTAGGTCTAGACCACACTCTATAATTTACAAAGACCCAACAATTCCAGTAAAAAGGAAGTGAACAAATAGGAGTCACAGATCATTCTGTTAGGCTATGGTTCTGACCCAGCAAACAGAGAAACAAACACGGACAAGGAGTATGATTAACAAAAAGTATTTTTAATGAATATTCAGTTCTTTGGGTGTCCAAGGAAAGCAAACGCAGGGTAGGTCGGCTCTGGGCTGGATAGAGGCTGAGGCAGGCAGGCAGAGGAATGTCCAAAACTGTCATACAGTAATCCAAACGAGATGGTTGGAGTGACGGAGTGGATTGAGCTGGCAGCAAGGCACACCGCGGCAGCAGGTCTCGCGGTGTAGGTCACACTGGTAGGTGCAACGATCTGGCGCCAAGGAGAGCCAAGCCCAGGAATATATACTGCAGGTTTGCTGAGTGGAATTGGAAGCAGCTGTGCAGGTAAGTATCAGTGGGATTGCCAGCAGCTGCGCAGAGAGGTAGACTCCCAGCCACGCCCCTTGACCTACTTCCAGGAGAGTAGGGTTGGGTATCGTTTGAATTTGAACGATTCCGATTCCGATTCCTTTTTTCGATTCCGGTTCCTAACGATTCTCGTTTCCGATTCTTTTAAGAGGCAGGGTCAAAAAAGTTTAGATCAATTTTAATTCTATGAACTTTTTACGAACTTTACTATGAATTTCTCACAGGGCTGTTTTCAACTACAATATAAATATCAAATCTATTTTAAATAAATTTTTTTAGGACATTTTAAATGAGCTAGCTAACCAACGGTCTTTCTGAAGGGAATAGTCTGACCTTCTCCATCAGTTGAAATATAAAAAAAATTGCATCACAATAAGTGTATTGTGATTGTCACTAGCATTTTAGTAACTAAACTGAATTTTATTAGGTTAAGTGACACGTTACAATGTTTACATGGTACAACTTCTGGTGAGCTACTCTTTTTTTATTATTTCAATTCAATTATTGTGATTTGATTTAATATTGACTACTTTGGATAAATATTAGGTACTCAAGATAGGCGTTAATTTAAAAAGTCTAATGCTGTAAACATACAGAGAGCCGTATCAGCTGGCAGTATTATTTAAGGTTAAAAATAACTCAAATTAAATATAATGCGTTATAAACGCATTATATAATAAATATGTAATATAGTAGGCCTACACATATAGCAAAATACTCTCTATAGCTCTTTTTTTCTTGCCTACTATGTGCTATAGCCCATATTATGTTCATTAAATGACTTTCCTGAGGTAAATATGACATAATTGTTCTCCAGCTATGTTATTGACCTCTTCACGCTGATAAAAAACACTGACTGATCGATATTATGAGGAATATACATTTCGGTAAGTTGTACTGTATCTTTCAACAGTGTTTGTGTTTTTTTTTACTATTAGCTAGAGATGATCGGTTCACGTGCGCTAGGGATCTGTCACGTCAAAACGGTATTTATTGTTTGATTTTCGTAATAAAATTGACAGAATCTGAGAGATTTTTTTTGTATAAAGTAACTGCTCTGTCTAGTCTGTCGGTCTCCGTGTTCTCTTTGCTTCGCGATTTTATTGTGCATGAGAAAATGGATGTGTGGCGTGAAAGCGTGTGAAAAGTGTTAATTGCGTGAGTCTCACGGTGAATGCGTGAGAGTTGGCAGCTCTGCATGTGTAAATGTGTTTTATGATTTTTTTTTTACGTTCGCCGGCATCGCGCACAGTTTTCAAATGGACGAGCAGAGGACGAGAGAATATGGTTGCAACTTGCAAGATACCGAACAATAAGAAAACGTTTTTAAGGTTTAACGTCAGGGTTGTTTGCTCTGAATAAATTTTATGAGACGCTGTGTGAGTTACAGTAATAAGGCAACTCACACAGCGTCTCATAAAATGTATCGGTTCGCAGTTAAGCATAACAATCCATAAACGTTTACACCTGCTAGTAATATACGCATTTACCATGCCGTGTGTACGTTACAGTTTACAAACTAATGTGGGGAAGTAGGCTACAGCTGTCAGTGTTCAGCGAGTTAACATTTGGCAGTTTGAAATCGATTAGGTAGTTACTTCAGTTCAGAATAGGGCTAGAAATTATCAAATTGGTAACTTAGACAGCGGTTTCTTCTTCCGGTCAGCGGACTGTGAATCGAAACTAGGAATCGAAATTTAAGATTTTGAACGATTCCGGGAAAATCGCAAAGCTAGTCCCGGTTCCAATCGATACTCGATACTCAATACCCAAGCCTACAGGAGAGTAGTCAAACACCCATACAAACACCCAACACACAGTGGGGACAAACACACATACACACACCACTGACACAGTGGGGACAAAACAAGGGGAGAGAGGCACACAGAACGGGGAGAACAGCTGCCCACATAACAGATTCAATTAGAGATAAAATTCATCACCTTTTGCCCTCAACTTCTAATGGCTCACCTCTAAACGCAGGAGTGCTAGAAAGAACGATAAGACCTGACATATACTTAGACTGCTTTTATCCTATAAACCTTCAACAATTAATGTTAAAGGTCTCTTAAGCTAAGCCATCTACCGGTCTCTTAGACCCCATCCAAACGAGGCTACTTAAAGAAGCACTACCCGTGGTTGACACTACATTACTAGATATGATCAATATGTCTTTATTAACAGGTTATGTACCGCAGTCATTTAAACCTATTCTGAAAAAAACCACCCTCGGTCCTAGCTAACTATAGACCTACAGTATATGTAACCTTCCATTTCTCTCTAAGATCCTTGAGAAGGTAGTCGCTAATCAATTATGTGACTTTCTACATAGGAATGGTCTATTTGAGGACTTTCAGTCAGGATTTAGAAAGCATCATAGCACAGAGACGGCACTGGTGAAAATGACTAACGACCTTCTAACTGCTGCTGACGAAGGACTTGCCTCCATACTTGTCTTATTAGATCTTAGTGCTGCATTCAACACTATTGACCATACCATCCTGTTGCAGAGACTGGAACATTTAGTTGGCATTAAAGGAATCACACTAAGCTGGTTTAAGTCCTATTTCTCTGACCAATCTCAATTTGTTAATGTTAACTGTATATCCTCCAGCTACGCTAAAGTTAGCCATGGTTTTCCACAAGGCTCACTGCTTGGACCAATTCTATTCTCCTTATATATGCTTCCTCTACGCAATATCATCAGGAAACACTCAATTAACTTTTACTGTTACGCAGACAGCCAATACTTCGCTAAACTTCAATCGTGCATTAAAGATATAAAATCCTGGATGACCTACAATTTTCTTATTATAAACTCAAACAAAACTGAAGTTATTGTGCTGGGCCCTAAACACCTCCGAACTTCATTATCTAAAGATATAGCTACCCTGGATGGTATTGCCCTGGCCTCCACCACTACTGTCACTACTGTTATTTTTGATCAGGATATATCCTTTAACGCCCACCTAAAACAAACCTCAAGAACAGCCTTTTTCCATCTTCATAATATTGCCAAAATTAGGAATATCCTGTCTCAAAACGATGCTGAAAAACTAGTCCATGCATTAGTTACTTCCAGGCTGGACTACTGTAATTCTCTATTATCAAAATGCGCAAATAAGTCCCTTAAGACTCTCCAGCTGATCCAGAATGCTGCAGCGCGTGATCTGACAAGAACTAAGAAAAGAGATCATATTTCTCCTGTATAAGCTTCTCTGCATTGGCTTCCTGTAAAATCCAGGATTGGATTTAAAATCCGTCCCCTGACCTAAAAAGCTCTAAATGGTCAAGCACCATCATATCTAGAAGAGCTCTTTGTACCTTATTGTCCCACTAGAGCACTATGCTCCCAGAATGCAGACTTAATTCTGGTACCTAGAGTCTCTAAAAGTAGAATGGGAGCCAGAGCCTTCAGCTACCAGGCTCCTCTCCTGTGGAACCAGATCCTAGTCCGGGTTCGGGGGGCAGACAGTGTCACCACATTTAAGAATAAACTTAAAACTCTCCTCTTTGATAAAGCTTATAGTTAGGGAGTGAGGAGTTGCAGCGTCCGCCTAACCGGCCCACCTGCTTCTCTTCATAGTCATCAGATGTATGTATCGTATAATCTATAATACAGTGAGAGTAGAGGGAGGCAGGCCAGTACAGCCCGATCCGGTTGGGGAGAGTTCTAGCCCAACCAGGCTTCTCTCCTTAACCTGCCTCTTAGTTATGCTGTTATAAATTCTAGATACATTCTAGACTGCCAGATGACACACTTAGCTGCTCTCTCATCTCTCTTTTCATTTGTTTCTTTTTGTGTGCATCCTTGTCCCAGAAATGCAGGGCAGTGGTGGCCTAGAGGTTATGCTGCGTTCTATTATTTATCCGTGTCGGAGTTCCGACTAGGAAGACAGACGTTGCCTAGCAACATGCACCAACACGCCCCCTTTCCTCGGATTTTGCCGCTCGGAAGTTTGGACAACCGTGAGGACCCCGAGCAAGAATTCCGATACGGAATCCAAGATGGCTGCGCCCTGTGTTACTTGTTTTCATTGTTTTTGTACCGCTTTGGTTGTTTAAATGACGTTGTTTAAATTTTAATCACTCGTCGTATTACTGCAATACCTTACTGCGTCCGTATCACTGCCTGTGGGTATGGGAATCGGTCTTGTTGTGAGTGCAATATTTAATGAAGACTCGTTTCAAACGGGTGTTACTAACGTGGCTAGCGTTGCTAACAGAAGGTAAACTATAAGCACATACTCATTTTGGAGCGCCTGGTACTCGACCAGTGCTACCATAGCAACAGCTTTCCGGGTGATGTCCATGTTTTTCTCCGACTCGGACGCACAAAACATACCAGAACGCTTGAAGTGTAGAAGTGACGTCAAATCCGAGGTCCGAGTCGGTTCGTTGACAATAATAGAACGCAGCATCAGAGGAGACCGGGAGGTCGTCGGTTCAATCCCCAGACCAACAGGATAAAATCTAGGTGGGGAAAGTGAAAGTGCTTGTCCCTCCCTCATTACCATCACTGAAGTGTCCTTGAGCAAGGCCCTTAACCTCAACCGCTCCAGTGGAGCTGCTCAGTGGCAGCAGAGTCAGACTGTGGTTGTACTGGGCAGCTTCCAGGTATGAATGTCTAACTGTGTGAATGGGATCAGGGCGTTCCTGCAAAAGAGAGGCTGCCTCTCAGGGAACCTCCCCAAAGTAAATAAAGGTTAAAAAAAAAAAAAAAAAATGGTTTACTAACCTGGGACTACTGAGCTCTCTCAGTGTAAAAATGCTTGTTACTACGCCACTGCTGAGTCCTTATGTTTCTTCTTCGCGTAGAATATTGCCTTGGATTAGGGTGGCACCAAGATCTGGGTCGCCGTGGACCTGCTACACCCTGCTACGTGCTGCGATTCCCTGAAATGTCCGGCTGCGTCCTGCTGCGTCCACTGCATCCACCCATGCTCTGCTCCACTACATCCCGTAACGCCTTGCTGTGCCGTGCTATGACATGAACTACTACGACTACCATTGTAGTCACTGAGGTTTCTTCCTAAAAGGGAGTTTTTCCTCGCCACTGTCGCAACAGCCACTGCTAATGCTTGCAAAATTATACAGTGTGGTCTAGACCTACTCTATCTGTAAAGTGTCTCGAGATAACTCTTGTTATGATTTGATACTATAAATAAAATTGAATTGAATAAATACGATAACAGAGATGTGATGTCATTACATACAAGAAGTATGACATCACACTGAGCAGACTCTGTCCTCTGGGATGAAAACCTGATGGAGGCTCAGAGAGATGTTTCCTGTGAGAGTGATGCTTTCTCTACTCACCTTTACTGTGACCATACGTAGAGCCAACATTAGGGACAGCACCCGTTTCATCTGGAGGTGGTTGATCGCTGTAAGAGATGAATCCAAAGTCTGCCGGCTATAAATGATGCAGAATGAAGAAAAGAAACATTATGATTTATTTTTAAATTATTGGGATGTCTAAAGAGGGGAACAGAAAAGTACCAAATCTACCGCTGCCAATCAAATACAACAATAAAACACGCTTTCTGGACACATTCTTGTTAAGACATGTTTAGGTCTGTAGGCTATGGTTAAACTGTAACAGAGAGGTGCAATCGATCACAAAACTCACGGTACGGATTGGATCCATTTTTGGATCAGCACAAAACAAGGGGGAACAATTTAATAACAATAACTATTAACAATAATACTTATTTCACCAGGAAAGTGCTGTTGAGTGACAAAATCAGATGAGAAAAGGGTATTTTTAAATAACTTTGAATGCACTACGAGATTTACCAGTTTCAAGTGAACGCACCATTTAGTCATGCCTGTTTTGTTTTACCAACGACAGCTGCAGACGGTTGTGTGTCCTGGTGTTAGAATCCTCTCCAGTGAAATACAGTCTCACTTTACACCGTTTATCTGTCAGCATTTAAACCGTGTTTAATCCAGTTACTAGCTAACGCTAGGCTAACGTTACCTGCTGCCAAGTGTAACGTTAGTGTTAACCAGTGTGACATGCAGCGAGCAGCAGAGAGCAGACCAGGCATTTAAGTGTCCGAGAAATGCGGCACTGAAATCTGCGTTGCTATACCGTCTGGTAGATACCGATGGTTTAGGCCCCGGGGCCGTAGTAGCACCTGATTTTAACCGTTAAGGTGAACAGAAAATTGCGTTGCGTGTATATTTTCACGGCAACCCTCCCTGGAGATTTCTCAGTCTACTTTGAATAACATTGACAGTAAAAATAGATTTCAGACTTGTTATGGTTAAATCTTTTTAATTGATGTGCGGTTCACATGCATTCTGAGCACTGAACTAGCACTGAACCCCCCAGGAGTGTAACAACAGGACTGTTATCTCTCGCTTTCAAAATCTTTTTTTGTGTGAAATGAAGCTGCCTTCAAGTGCAGTCGGACAAGTTGGTTGCCACTGTCACTGAAGTTCGAAGCTCAGAAAATCGTTTTCCCTATTATAATTAGTACCAGGGTTCTCAAGTTTTATCAAAAGCTTGGAGTGAGATCACATGCGGTTGGGGGAGGAGCCCTAATGGAGCCCCGCCCCCACCTGTCCCCGCCCCCAAATATACCCATTGTTCATAATTAACCAGCACAAACTGAAATTATAACAATTGGTATATCTGATAAATGACAGAGCAATTCATCACATCAAATATACTCTTTAATGTTATATTTCAAAATTACAAATAAGTTATACAAAAATTACAAAAATATAACAAATTGCTCCAAACGGTTTGGAAAAACAAATCTTTTTGCATTTTGAATGTGTCTAGTTGAAATGGTAACTTATAATGATTTATTGTGTGGTGGGACATTGTGAACAAATTAGGCCTACATATTAGAGTATTATTAATGTGTGTGTGTGTGTGTGTGTGTGTGTGTGTGTGTACACAAGAGTACACACTCCAGCTTATGAAATGTGTTTTGTGTTGTAAGTGTTTGAAAAATACAAATGCAATGGCAATGATTATGTTTTGACAGGATATAAAATATTACCCAGAGCACTCTGCTTTAATACATGTAGCCTTAATGTAACTAGAAAGACTATTAATGCAGTATAATATATAATTTAAAATAAAATAAATAAATTTACATGTATTTAAAATAAAATTAAGAAATACATCTTAATTCCTTCCCATACCCACTAAAATGTCCTTAAGTTTCAAATAACGTAAGCTAGCCAAACTGAGCCAAAGCTTCTGGTCTGGTTGCAAAGTAGTTGAAGAGTTTTTGACTGCATCAATAATAATAATAATGTATACGATGGGCTATATAATGTTCTAGCCTAAAAATGTTAGACAAGCTTTCTTCCAACTTACCTTCTCCATCACGACGTGTGTTCGGCTGTTCGCGCGATGTTGTTGGTTACCTAGTAACGAACGTACGGTGGCCGAGAATGTTCCGTGTGTTCGCGGAACTTCGCGCATCTGGCCGAGATATATGCTGGCGGCGGGAAACTTCACTTTGTGTGCCCGCGCATCTTATACAACGTTAGATATAAAGCTTGCAGTACAACTTGGTTGGCATTGCCTTTTCAGCGTGAGAAATACACGGTGTGGCGTGTGAGCGTGTGAACTGGTTGAATTGCGTGTGTCTCACGGCCAATGCGTGAGACTTGAGAACCCTGAGTACAGACCATAATATTTTCAACAATCTGTGGGCACACACACTGTTCCCAGCCTGTGGAAAGATCTATTATTACACCTATTCCAAAAAAATCATGTCCAATGGATGATAACGACTATAGACCAATAGCGTTAACATCTGTTGTAATGAAATGTTTGGAAAAAATCTTAGTTCCCCTGCTTAGAGCCGATACTGACCCCCTGCAGGATCCTTTACAGTTCGCGTACAGGTACAGGAAAGGCACAGATGATGCGGTTAACAGTATTACGCATTTGATTTTAAAACATCTAGAGCAGGGATTCCCAAAGTGTGGTACGCGCACCCCCAGGGGTATGCGAGCTACCACCAGGGGGTGCGCGAGAGGAAAAATGTAATGGCGGTCTGTTTTTTTAAGTGGGATTTTTCCATACAATAAAAAACATGAACAGTAAACATTTCCTTTGTAAATTCCTTTTCCTTTTATTTTAAATAAAAAAACTATAATTTATTAGTTTTTGATAAAACAAATACATATGAAATGCACAACGACACACCTAAAGTCGCTCACGCACATGACCTACAAGCAAACTCTACACACACGAGGCCTGCGAAACTCCCCGCGCACAAACTCTCCACGCACATACTTATATAAAACGCGAGCACACACACAAACTCGCGCACATACACATACTCAATGTGTCCCGAGCACACACACACACAAACTCTCCGCGCACATACTCATATGAGACGCGAGCACACACACACACAATATCATAAAGATGTGGAAAAGTCGATCAAAACTAAGTATGGCTACATTTCTCCAGACTCGATGCCAACAGCGCGCGATGCAGTATTTGCGGTAAGATAATTGCTGCAAAGACCACGACGAATACGAATTATTTGCCACGACAAATATGATGAAGCCCTTGACAGTGCACATAGTAAACATAAAAAGAGCAGAAAGTGGCTCCGTCTTCGACTGGTAAATGAAGTTCTTTTGAAAATTTTATACATCAAAGAATCATGAAAAAAATTATAGTTTCCAAAATATTAAGCTGTTTTCATATTTCTGAAGGGTCATGTGACACTGAAGTAATGATTTTGAAAATTCATCTTTGACATCACATGAATAAATTACATTTTGAAACATATTCAAATAAGATTTAAAATTGTAATACTATTTCACAATATTACAAGTTTTACTGTATTTTTTGGATCAAACAAATTCAGCTTTGGTGAGCTCTTTATATATATATATATATATATATATAATAAAAAATATTGTTCAAAATATTGATGTTTATTTTATGTTTTAGCCTATGCTCTTTGTTACTTATGTTGTGGATCGTGTGTAGGCTAATTTTATTGTCGCACTTGAAAAGTATCAGATTGATCCTCGTTTTTATTTATTTTATCTATTTCGGAGCCTATTCTCTTTAATGTTGTGGATCGTTTGTAACTTCATTGCAATTTAATTCAATGTACTACTGTCATTCTAATTTCCATAACCGTTGTGTTATGATGATGATGCTAGCTCCACGGTCATTTAATATTGCTGCAATGTTTCTTTTACGCGGTACAAATAACCGTGCTTTCTACTGAGCCTGTGTCTGTCACTCGATCGTCCTCTTAAAAGTGGAAGCTTGTGCGTAGCTTTGTTGCATTATATTGAAACTTTGTTGATGTTGATGTTGTTATTGTCATGCGTGTAGATTTTAGTTCTGCTTTTAACACGGTTCAACCTTCTGATTCAGAAGATGAGTCAGTTGAATGTTAACCCTTTTTTGATTAAATGGTACCACTCCTTTTTAACCAGCCGTACTCAGGTTGTAAGGGTCAATAATACCCTATTAGATTCTAAATTAACACACATAGGTGCTCCGCAGGGTTGTGTGAGTTCACCTGTTCTTTTCACAATCTATACTAATGACTGCGTGAGTCTACATGCTGGAAATTACATTTTTAAATTTTCAGACGACACAGCCATTTTGAGCCTACTGTACAAAGATTCTGATCCATCTCCCTATCATTTTGAGATAAAGAACTTTGAACATTGGTGCGATGCCAACAAATTGATTTTAAATGTTAAAAAAACAGAAGAAATAGTGTTTGACCCCAGAGCAGTCGGCGCCCACAGTCCTGTTGTTATCCATGATACTCAAATTAAACAGGTGTGTTCATATAAGTATCTTGGCATCCATATTAATAACACGTTTACATGGCAGGTGCATGTTGACAACTTATGTACTAAACTCCAACAAAGACTTTACTTTCTGAGGAGACTCAGGCTGTATGGTGTTAGCAAAAAAATGATGACGGTATTTTACCAGGCTGTTCTGGAGAGCCTAATCAGGTATGGGATCCAAGCATGGTATGGTAACCTCTCTGTACAGTTAAAAAACAGACTTTCCTATATTATCAAAACTGCCATGAAAATTGTGGAGTGGAAAGACTTTCCATCGCTTCAAACACTATACGAGCAGTCTGTGTATCGAGGGGCACACAGAATACTGGCGGATCCCTCCCACATTCTTTATCCTGAGTATGTTCTTCTTCCTTCGGGCAGAAGGTATAGAGTGCCCAAATGTCGACTTAACCGATTTAAATACTCTTTTGTGCCTGCCTCCATTAGAATCCTGAATGACAATACAAGTTCAAAGACTTGATCGTTTCTGGTTAGCACTGATTATTTTATTTTATACTGTTTTTTATTTACTAGTTTGTGTGATTTAAAATTGCAGCATACACACTGTGCCCAAGACAAATTTCCCTAAGGGGACAATAAAGTATATTGTATTGTATTGTATTGTAATATCTATCCATCAGTTTGAGTCATGGTTTCATTTTTTATCAAAATAGAAACAGAGCTGCAGTTTAAACATGAGTCTCACCATGTCTTTGGTTAGTTTAAAAATGGGCTTCAGGGTGTTTGCCAGGACACCGTTAGGATTGTCGATGAGCTTTTTGTGATCTGTAGAGGTCTGCTTCTTCTTCCCTATTGAATCAATGTAAATATATTCTAAACCATTAGTGTAGATCTCTTGCAGTCTGGGTGCCTTGTACATGATGTACCTGATGATAAGTAGAGAAGAGAAACATCAATGTGCAGAGAGGACAGAGACTAATAATAATAATAATAATAATCATTTAAATATCTAAAAGTTTGTTAGAGAGTTTGCTTTTATCTTGAGCCTTTGTTTGTCTTGTGTACCACGCAGTAGCATTGGTGCAGATAAAGCAAAGTTACAGCAGCAGCGTTTGAAGGCTTTAGTGACGTGAGGACACCTTGTCCTATGCTGCACAGACGGTCAAACCTCTTAAAGGAACACGCCGACTTATTGGGAATTTAGCTTATTCACCGTAACCCCCAGAGTAAGACAAGTCCATACATACCCTTCTCATCTCAGTGCGTGCTGTAATGCTGTCTGACGGCTCCAGCGGCATCAGCCCATCACAGAACAGGCAGGTGAATGGTTCCAGTAATCCTACTGCTCCCAATAAGTGACAAAATAACACCAACATGTTCCTATTTATATGTTGTGATTTGTAGAGTCACAGCGTGTACAAAAAACACCGTAACATGAGGCACAGCCATCTTCTAACCGTAAACAAACTGGGAACTATATTCTCAGGCGGAAGAATATAGTACTTGGGCGGAGTGATATGCTCGCAGCAAGCCTGTCTGAGAATATAGTTCCCGGTTTGTTTACTGTTAGAAGATGGCTGTGCCTCATGTTACGGTGTTTTTTGTACACGCTGTGACTCTACAAATCACAACATGTAAATAGGAACATGTTGGTGTTATTTTGTCACTTTTGTCACAATTCGGAGCAGTAGGCTAGTTGGAACCAGTTACCTGCAGGATCTGCGCTAGGCTAAGCTAATGCTGGAGCCATCAGACAGTGTTACAGCACGCACTGAGATGAGAAGGGTATGTATGGACTAGTCTAACTCTGGGGGTTACTGTGAATAAGATAAAGTCCCAATAAGTCGGCGTGTTCCTTTAAGGACAGTTCTTTTTCTAACTTCATGCGGTGTTTCACTGTCACTGACAGCACGTCTGTCCGCGAAAGACAGGTCGAACTGTGCTAGGGCCGCGCCCCCTCATATAATCACCATGAAGAAACTATACTAAGCTCCCTCAGCGCTTCTCGGCTATCTTGGTTGGTTATCTGCTAAACAATTCACAGACGGACCGTTAAGTACTACGTCACCGATCGTAGTTCCCTATCCAGTCTGGACTTGCTGAGCAAGTACTTCGCAAGAAGTTTTAACTTGTGGTTGCACAGTTTGAAAGCAGTGTCCGCGTCAAGGTGAACTGCTCTTCTGTCTAGCTAGTCGGTATTTGTTTATCAGTTGCTTAGCTGTGTAACTTCTTTAACGTCTATGTATGAGGGAGTGCCCTGACAGTACCTAGGTAAGGACTACTAGCCAGTCAGAAGCAGAGTATGAGGGCCCTGACAGTACCTAGGTAAGGACTACTAGTCAGTCAGAAGCAGAGTATGAGGTCGTGCCATGCTAGCAGCTAGGCGAGCATTATAACGTGTGTTATAAAGTGACCCGCGTTTGTCTCTGAAGTAAAGGCTGGACTACAATAGAGCTGTTTGGAGCAGTTGGTGAACAGGGTTTTCTGTTGGAGAAACGCAGGCCAGGTTTAGAAAAAAGTTCTTTGATGTTCAAGAAATTTGGTGGGAACATCTTTAAGAACATAAACCTTTTCAAGAAGTCAGCCATACTGATTCATCAGCCTATACGAGTAAAGAACTGACAGATCCTGTGGGTAAAACCAAATCCAAAAAAATTACAGCTCTTGCGAAAGGTGGCAACTAACTGCAGACCTGTCAGCATCGTAGAAGACTCTTGTCTTAAAGAAGTACTACGGTTGGCAATCTGACCCATGTCATTGCCGTCGAGGGGGCCAGCAGCCCCATGCACACACAGCCAGTACTCCACGGAGAAAACAGCCACACTGGAACTGCTGCTGTGCTGCAAAAGCTGTCTCATTAACCGGTGATCACTGGACGTCAGTGAGTAATTAAAATGATTTAGGAGTTACTAAACACTATACGGATTCTGGTAACGGTAGGGATTTTTAGTTTTTTTGTTGGGTACTTGGAGGAATTGTGCAATAATGACAGATTCACACATTTTTCTTTTGTTTACAGTAATAAATATTAAACAAATGCAAATCTTAAGTCAAGTTCATAAAGTAACTTTCTTTGCATTCATTTGATTCCCAATCAAGATACACTGGTAAGAATTGCTTTCCATTGTTAATATGTACTTAAAAACAGTTCTGAAATGCAAAATAATAACATTTTAATCATGTGATAAAATGCGATTAATAACTATAGAAATTCAGCGATTAATCGTGATTAAAAAAAATATCGTTTGACAGCCTATATATATATATATATATATATATATATATATATATATATATATATATATATATATATATATATATATATATATACACACACACACAGTACATACGTATATATTATCATTTTTTAACGGTAGTAAACTTCTAACCCTGTATAGATGTGATATCATTGCTAGCATTGGCCTGGCTCAGGTTAAACTCTTTGTAAAACATGAAGAAATACAGACAAAGAATTAATCTATAGTTGTTGAGTGTTGTCTCACCAGTCCACTGGTTCATCCTTTTCGTTTCTGCATCTCACTTCTCTGACTTGTCCATCAGCGCTCCAGCAGAGCAGACAGATCGTCAGGAAAATCCTCCACATAACTCCCTAAAACACACAATTACAGCAACAGTTACACCTCCACATTCACTGATCGTCAGGAAAATCCTCCACATAACTCCCTAAAACACACAATTACAGCAACAGTTACACCTCCACATTCACTGATCGTCAGGAAAATCCTCCACATAACTCCCTAAAACACACAATTACAGCAACAGTTACACCTCCACATTCACTGACCATCAGGAAAATCCTCCACATAACTCCCTAAAACACACAATTACAGCAACAGTTACACCGCCACATTCACTGACCATCAGGAAAATCCTCCACATAACTCCCTAAAACACACAATTACAGCAACAGTTACACCTCCACATTCACTGACCATCAGGAAAATCCTCCACATAACTCCCTAAAACACACAATTACAGCAACAGTTACACCACCACATTCACTGACCATCAGGAAAATCCTCCACATAACTCCCTAAAACACACAATTACAGCAACAGTTACACCTCCACATTCACTGACCGTCAGGAAAATCCTCCACATAACTCCCTAAAACACACAATTACAGCAACAGTTACACCACCACATTCACTGACCATCAGGAAAATCCTCCACATAACTCCCTAAAACACACAATTACAGCAACAGTTACACCTCCACATTCACTGACCGTCAGGAAAATCCTCCACATAACTCCCTAAAACACACAATTACAGCAACAGTTACACCTCCACATTCACTGACCATCAGGAAAATCCTCCACATAACTCCCTAAAACACACAATTACAGCAACAGTTACACCACCACATTCACTGACCATCAGGAAAATCCTCCACATAACTCCCTAAAACACACAATTACAGCAACAGTTACACCTCCACATTCACTGACCATCAGGAAAATCCTCCACATAACTCCCTAAAACACACAATTACAGCAACAGTTACACCTCCACATTCACTGACCATCAGGAAAATCCTCCACATAACTCCCTAAAACACACAATTACAGCAACAGTTACACCTCCACATTCACTGACCGTCAGGAAAATCCTCCACATAACTCCCTAAAACACACAATTACAGCAACAGTTACACCTCCACATTCACTGACCATCAGGAAAATCCTCCACATAACTCCCTAAAACACACAATTACAGCAACAGTTACACCTCCACATTCACTGACCATCAGGAAAATCCTCCACATAACTCCCTAAAACACACAATTACAGCAACAGTTACACCTCCACATTCACTGACCGTCAGGAAAATCCTCCACATAACTCCCTAAAACACACAATTACAGCAACAGTTACACCTCCACATTCACTGACCATCAGGAAAATCCTCCACATAACTCCCTAAAACACACAATTACAGCAACAGTTACACCGCCACATTCACTGACCATCAGGAAAATCCTCCACATAACTCCCTAAAACACACAATTACAGCAACAGTTACACCTCCACATTCACTGACCATCAGGAAAATCCTCCACATAACTCCCTAAAACACACAATTACAGCAACAGTTACACCTCCACATTCACTGACCATCAGGAAAATCCTCCACATAACTCCCTAAAACACACAATTACAGCAACAGTTACACCACCACATTCACTGACCATCAGGAAAATCCTCCACATAACTCCCTAAAACACACAATTACAGCAACAGTTACACCTCCACATTCACTGACCGTCAGGAAAATCCTCCACATAACTCCCTAAAACACACAATTACAGCAACAGTTACACCACCACATTCACTGACCATCAGGAAAATCCTCCACATAACTCCCTAAAACACACAATTACAGCAACAGTTACACCTCCACATTCACTGACCGTCAGGAAAATCCTCCACATAACTCCCTAAAACACACAATTACAGCAACAGTTACACCTCCACATTCACTGACCATCAGGAAAATCCTCCACATAACTCCCTAAAACACACAATTACAGCAACAGTTACACCACCACATTCACTGACCATCAGGAAAATCCTCCACATAACTCCCTAAAACACACAATTACAGCAACAGTTACACCTCCACATTCACTGACCATCAGGAAAATCCTCCACATAACTCCCTAAAACACACAATTACAGCAACAGTTACACCTCCACATTCACTGACCATCAGGAAAATCCTCCACATAACTCCCTAAAACACACAATTACAGCAACAGTTACACCTCCACATTCACTGACCGTCAGGAAAATCCTCCACATAACTCCCTAAAACACACAATTACAGCAACAGTTACACCTCCACATTCACTGACCATCAGGAAAATCCTCCACATAACTCCCTAAAACACACAATTACAGCAACAGTTACACCACCACATTCACTGACCATCAGGAAAATCCTCCACATAACTCCTAACCCAGAGATTGGCATGGGGTACTTTCCATAAAATCATCTCTCAATGCAAATCAAACCAGCTATTAGGCTAACTGAAATAAAACCATGCCAATCTCTAGGTATGGTGAAGGCTATGTGATGATGTGGGGCTATTTTAATTCCAAAGGCCAAGGGAACTTTATCAGGATGCATAGTATCCTGGATCCATGAAGTAACTGGCCTTTAAAAATAAAAATCTGCCTGCCTCTATGGGAATTTAACATAGGGGTGTCCAAACTTATGCACCCTGTATTTTAAGGAAGAACATTTATTTATTTACGATACATTATTCATTCACAAAGAAAACTGGTGTCCTTAAAGGTTGGACTTTTCCTATTTTTTTTTAATTAAGGCATTAAGTTCAGTTTCCAAAAGATGATTTTTTATTCCTTTTTAGTCAACTTTAGTATGGGTGTCTAAACATATGCATAGCACTGTAAGTTAACATCATTTCATACATTTATTTTGTAACTATTTTAAGTGTAACCATAACATATTTTGTCATTGAACATTTTCAATTATAACTAATGTGCTAACTAGTTTTTATTTGGTATTGACTTTGAAGTGCTACATATTGCAACACAATATCGTCGCTATCTATAGCAACGCTCTCCCACAAATATTAAGCTATTGTAACTGCACTTATTTCTGTCGTTGGTATAAGTGGCAGTGGGTGGTTAAAGACAAGAAATGTGCAGTTTTCTACCATCTTGCCAATAACTTTTCTTTAGTCATTCGGCAGTTCTTGCAGACTGAACCACTGCAGGAATTCCACCCTTACAAAAATACATCTAAAAACTGAAAGATGATTCATGGTCACTTTACTAAATCACAAAAAAACACAGATATAGTCCTTTTTAAAGATGACAAATGTTCAGTTTTAATTACCGGATTCTGAGTAAAAACATTGACGCAATCTAAGAAACAGTTCTTAATTTAAATTCAGCTCTTTTCATTTCAGTGTTCTTACCTGTGTTGTTGGTCTGTGATGCAGAGGAGGCAGAGAGCAGTTTATATATCTGCAGAGGGGGAGGAGGACGCTCTGCGGTCACATGGTTTGGAAATTACAGTAAGTAAACTCCCTTTACTTCTTGTTAAACTCACACCCTTTCTCTGAATGTAACAACAAAATTATCAAGGAAGGTAACTTTTGGCACAATCCAGAAATTTGCACATAGCACCTTTCAACAACACCGTAAATTTTATTTGTATAGCACCTTTCATAACAAGTAAACCCAAAGTGCTTTACATTTAAACAGCATGAATAGAAAAGAATACAATAAACACAAGACAATAAACACATTTATTTTTTTAAACTTTAATAATTACAAACAAGCAATCAGAAGCACTGAAATGTATTGAAGATGTGAATTCAATTGTGGTTTCATCTCACAGTGTTTATTTCATTTTAATTCTGCTTCAGATGGAAATACAGTCAATGTTCTTTACATAATGTTGGATAGTTTAATAGAATAGTTCCGCATACTGGAATGGAAATTGAATGATTTGAAACAGGAACAATGCACAAATAAACTTTAAACTTGTTAAACAAGAGAATATGTCTTGGGCCAGGTTATAGCAACAATTGCTAATTTCCACTTGAAGTCCCTGGGCTAACATACCATAATATAATAATAATAATATAAACATACAGTGCTATGCATAAGTTTAGACACCCATACTAAAGTTGACTAAAAAGAGGAATAAAAAATCATCTTTTGGAAACTGAACTTAATGCCTTAATTTAAAAAATTTGGAAAAATCCAACCTTTAAGGACACCAGTTTTCTTTGTGAATGAATAATGTATCGTAAATAAATAAATGTTCTTCCTTAAAATACAGGGTGCATAAGTTTGGACACCCCTATGTTAAATTCCCATAGAGGCAGGCAGATTTTTATTTTTAAAGGCCAGTTACTTCATGGATCCAGGATACTATGCATCCTGATAAAGTTCCCTTGGCCTCTGGAATTAAAATAGCCCCACATCATCACATAGCCTTCACCATACCTAGAGATTGGCATGGGGTACTTTCCATAAGATCATCTCTCAATGCAAATCAAACCAGCTATTAGGCTAACTGAAATAAAACCATGCCAATCTCTAGGTATGGTGAAGGCTATGTGATGATGTGGGGCTATTTTAATTCCAAAGGCCAAGGGAACTTTATCAGGATGCAAAGTATACTGGATCCATGAAGTAACTGGCCTTTAAAAATAAAAATCTGCCTGCCTCTATGGGAATTTAACATAGGGGTGTCCAAACTTATGCACCCTGTATTTTAAGGAAGAACATTTATTTATTTACGATACATTATTCATTCACAAAGAAAATTGGTGTCCTTAAAGGTTGGATTTTTCCAAATTTTTTAAATTAAGGCATTAAGTTCAGTTTCCAAAAGATGATTTTTTATTCCTCTTTTTAGTCAACTTTAGCATGGGTGTCTAAACTTATGCATAGCACTGTACCATGTGAATGTATAATGTCAACATACAAAATAACCAATATTATGCAACCAGGAAAGAGTCTCTGGAATGTAATTCAGCAGAACACACGTCATGCATCTAAAGCAAAGTTGGGCGTTCCTCTGATTGTTCAACTTCACAGGAAGAGACTTAAAGTAAATGTTGAACAGGAACAGTTGTTTGCACACTGAGGTCTGACTGTCATCTTTTATAAAGATGAGCACACATGAAATATAATCTCTCAGTGCTGCACTAAAGAAACATTTTCCTTCAGTGATGAAAACCCTGCTGGTCTTTGACTCTCTGTGTAGATCAGGGGTCAGCAACTTAGCTCAACCAATCAACACTAGCAATAAGTGTGCCAGAGTTGTTTTAAATGTTCCAATCTGATGTCAAATTTTTATTAAAGATATAGATTTTCAGCGTAGGGAATTACTTAAAGGCTATTTGTTGGCTTCTTGAGCCGTGTGTTGCCAATGCGACATGTAAGGACCATCCATTAGCCCAACGACGGAATCCAACGGCCTGGCGAAGGTTTAATGCGTGTATGTCTTTTCAGCGATCCAGTGAAGTTCACTTAATTTATTGGAACTTAGTTTTAGTATTACTTTAGCTCTATGCGTAATCTGACTCCAATTTCAAATGATAATCAAATTTAGATTGTATTTGTGATTAGAAAATAATCAAAATATTGATTATGAATTAATTTAGATCTTTGATTATTCTGATTATCCCATACTTTCAATTATTCGTTCATCACGGACCTAGTGTCGCTTTGAGACGTCACGTCGCGACTGCGCGCTCACGATCACAAACTAGCCAGTCCTGAAATAATCAGAGGGTGCAGTACAAATATTTTACCCTATGCAGTCGCACACTACAGACCCATAGGTGTAATTTATATAATATTTGCAGCATACAACATGCTAAGTCAGGGAATAGTCAGAAATCAGGAGGTCTTTCTAAGATGTGCCCCATGGTCCATTCAAAGTGCCTTCAGTTTGATCTATTCTGGACAAAGGTTTGCGGAAACACCAGACTACACATTAATCTACTGGAAATAATGATTGCAGAAGAATGCAGAATAAATCAAGGTTAACATTTATTTGTCAGGTAAAAATGTATTATGCCAATTACAGAAGTAAATTATTAAAAGCCAATTCAAAAAATATATGACATCATTTACTCAAAGATGACTCTAAAAGTAAGTAATGTTTTCCTGACAGAGACACACAGTAATGTGTGAGGGCTTTCCAACAGGAAAATACTGACATGCATTACTGTGTGGGGGATGATCTTGGTAAAGAGTCCCAAAGGTTGCTCTGTTCCATCGCCTTAAATACCAGATCAGAACAGAAGGGGGTTATACAAATGTTGTTTAGAGTTGGTTGGGCCAATCCATGTACCCCAGGGGGGCAGCACCTGGTTTTTTGAGATGTAAAGAGATATCAGCCAGAGAGGAGATACAGGATTTTCCTAAGTTCTCAGTCTTTTTCATTAAACCAATGACTGCAATGAAATTAAGACCATTTTACCAATCGCACTGTGCCCTTTAAAATGACATCAAACATGTAAAGGAAAAACAACATATTCACAAGATACATGTGATATATAGACATTCTTAATGACCTTTCAGTGACTTGAGGAGGGAGAAGAGGAGGTAGAGGGGAGATGAAGTCAAACAAAGGGACAATGAGATAAGTTTGGGCAGCACAAGGTTCTGTGCTCTGCCTTTGTTATCTGCTGTCCAGGGTGCATTTTATGGCGTTATTGCAGGGTGAGTTTTGTTTTAGCAGGAAAATCAGTTCTTACAGACGGCCCCTGGCCCCTTGGGACAGATTTAGATCAGGCCTAAGGGGACATGTTTTGGACATTTTCCTGTTTCCACATTTTCAGTGTTATTCTCTGAGTGTTCATAGGGCTGACCACTGTAGTTTGCAGTGTTTGTCGATTGGTGCAGGAATCCAGTCGTCACCTGAAATAACAGCATTAAGACAGGTTGAACATTAAAATGAAAGCATGGCAGAACGCGTGGATGCTGCAGCAGCTGGACTGGGTGTCACATGACCCTCTTGGCCGGGTTCGCTTTCACCTGCACTTGGCTGCGTTGGTGTTCAGTCTGTAGAATGATCTTGTTGTATCAAGTCTGTTTGCTTTGGTCAGCATGATCAGAAAGTGTCATTGGAAAGTGTCATCATAATGCTTTGCGGAAACATCTTTGTCCTCCCTAGGATGTTTTAACTGACCATTTGAGAAGTCCTCGGTCACCTTCAAGCAGAAGGTTTCATTTGACGGGTAGATCAGAACTCCATAGTTGAAGGAATCATTTCGCTGATGACGCTCCACTGCGTGTGAGACACCTGAACAACTTCTGAATGACCATGCAATAATTGAACACTGATGTATTTGTGGTTATTATAAGATGAGGAAAAAAGTTATTGGATAAACACAAGAACACAAGATAACAAAACATGATGTACTCAAAAATGTGAAACTCAAAAGTCAAAGGTGCGAGTGGTAAATATGGTCTCTTTTTCAGAATCATATATTTAATGAACAGGTGTAATTTGATCACCAAATTCTTCACTATCGCAGTGATCTGGTAGTGGAATTTAGACTTGGTCTGGATGAATCAAGGAAGGGTAGCAGAAAGTCACCATAACTAGTATATTTACTAGTGGTATGCATAATTAGAGTAATTAGAGTATATCATATAATTAAACATGGAAATACACAATTTCATAATTATAAAATTGTCTACATTAGTTGTTATAAGTGCAAATCATCAATGAAACCTAAGGTTTTAATCTATTCAATTAGAGAATGAAATGTATAGAAACAGAGATTTAAATTCTATAGTTTAACTCTTGTGAGCATCCTCTGTGCATTTGATGTACAGGCTAGGTCACACTCAATAGTGCAGGTCTGACTGGAAATTGTATAGTTGACAGATAGAAATGCCTGCATTTTAGATTTAGCTGTTTAGATATTGTCATTAGTCATTTGTTGGAAACTAGGGGGCCCTCCTGGTTTGCAACAATGCTAACAATTGGACATAATAAATATTTTGTCCAAAGACCAGTTGTATTAATGGGTCTCAATTAGATTTGTAATGAGGATTTAAATCAATTGATGTGTGACCACAGCCATGCATGTCCTATGCACAGCACAGTATTCACATACAAGAAGTTGACAAGTCTGTAATGCTGAAAAGAAATTATTAAAATAATTTCCCTTGTCCTATATGTATGAAGGTGAATGCTGTATTGTAGATTTGCATTATGTGAATCATTTTGGCCTGGATAGTCTTATGATCTATGCCAGGTAGAGATGTTCTAAGATTGTCATAGTGATGGTGTGTATTGTGTATGTTTGTGTATAGGAGATGGGTGGTGTTTTATCCTACCATAATTTGTGTTGCATAATTTAGTTCCAGTTCTAAACTGGGAGGCCACATACAAGAGCTACTTCTGTAGTGTTATGAGGTGTGAGCGGCCCCTTGAAGTTTCTCCACCCCCATCTCCTAATGTAAAGTTGTGTGTCCTGCTTAAGGCAGGCGAGACCAGACCCTTATGGAATCTGGTTCTAAAGAAAGTCATTTGTCAGCCTGTAAGGGAAATAGACCTAGAGAGGAAAACACAGTTTAATCTTGAGCCTTTATACA
The DNA here is from genome assembly GCF_949319135.1 of Squalius cephalus. NCBI lineage: Eukaryota > Metazoa > Chordata > Actinopteri > Cypriniformes > Leuciscidae > Squalius > Squalius cephalus. The sequence continues at coordinate 2,862,223 of NC_137125.1, forward strand.
AAATGCATTAAGATAGATGGTCGATCTCAATATTTATTTGATGGCTTTAGCCAGACAGTTGTTACTGATGGCTTTGATCTGTTAAGATTTTACGCCATTAGAATAAAATTAGTTTTTGTTTACAAAGACATGTATCATTATCATGATCATGCGTTTGCAAAAAAAAGGTCAATTAAACAGTGATAATGGTCAGATCTGACTGCTGTTGCACTTAAACTCACACAGTCTGCTGTGTTGTGAGCATTAGGACCCTCAGGTCTGCTAGGGAAATCTCTTTACATGATGCTGTTTATTTACACTAGCCAGATCTGTGTTTAGAGCAATTAGATCACCAGGGGCCTGTACCATGAAGGTAGCTGAACAAACTCGGGGTTACAGGATTAGTTTTGAGTTGACAAAACCAAACCGATGCGATCAGGCTTTATTGGTACCATGATGCAGCTCATCAACTTTCTCTGTCAACTCAGGCTTTGATCCTCAAGCTATGATTACTCCACGCGCGCGTGCACATAAAAGAGTGACGTCGACACTGAACAACCAATCGCGGGTAGAGCGAGAGCGATATATTTTTCCGCGGAGGAGCAAGAGATAATTATTCATAATTACGATGAATTTAAATATGTATTTCAAGCTCGAAACAATACGGTCTCTGCGGCCAAAGCAAGAGAAGACTGTTGGAGAAAGATTGCTGATTGTACATGTGTAAGTTAAACAAATACGTTCTATATTTATGTAAAATTATGTATATATGTATGTGTAGCCTATACGTGTAATATAGCCTGTAGCCTATTTTTATAATATATAAAAATGTGCATGTACTAAGAAAGATTAATATTAATTGATTTTTAGATGCAACCCCAACTCCAAATGTTCTTGGCAGCAGATAAAGACAAAATCTAAAAATATAATTCAAAGTGGTGAGTATTTACCACAACCTTTTATTATTTGTGTGAACATTTTATCACAAACACTTGTTTGCAGCAAACAGAAATAAAGAGTTAAATTCAGAAAACCAGAATACACTGGCGGAGGAGTTGGCTCTGAGTAGGCAATAAGGGACGACTGATTATGGATGGGATTACAGGTGCTGTACAGTCTGACCCTGGTGCTGGCTCCTCTAAGCAAGTACTGGGTCAGGGTGTCCGCGGGGTTGTAAAAAGTATTAAAAGGTAGTAAATGAAATTAGCCAAAATTAAGGCCATTAAAAAGTATTAAAAAGTAATAAATGTCATCTGTCGAGGTATTAAATTTTCGAACCCCTATCCAGCTAGGCCTATGAGTTTCAATTTGTGTTAAGTGCAGACCTTTCTTCAAAAATTCGCGTGGATTTATTTAAACTCGCCCAGCCAGCATATATGTTGCGAGTAGAACCTGAGCGATATCATGTGACGTGGTTTTTGTTCGCGCGCGCGCTGAAACAAACTGGGTAAGTTACCCGGCTGGCTTGCTGCCAAACCTGTTCGCGAGTTCGCTTCTATTTCAGTCATTTTTTTTGGCGGCCGCCAAAGTGCATTTTTGTCCCGCCAAAGCCTTATTTGATCGGTGAGTAGCCTAATGTAGATGATGACTGCTGCGCTGACAGGGTGCATGACATGTTAACTGAAAGAATGAGCAGAGAGAAAGAGCCCCGGTCGCGCGCGCGCACTCTCTCCACTCTTGCTCTCTCTCCCTCGCTCATATTAATCAAAATCTATTGACAGGATGGTAAAAGGTCGGAAGACCTAATTGTTTCACGTGGCGCATTCGGATATTTATTTCTTGCATTACCGCTGGGTGTGAATTGTGCTAAAATACACTGCCTTATCTTCTCTGAAAAGCGTTCCGCCCATTCAGCTGACATAAACCACATTTTCAATAAACAAACAAAACTATCCAGTAATGAAATGTTTTCTGTGTTTGACACAAATCTTGTGCGATGTCCTTACTGCCGGGATAGTCACACAACACGTAGACGTCCGCTAATGACACATCGCATAATTCACGAACTAATGACTCCTTTGAACCGATTCACTTTAATGAATGGTTAAAATAACTGATCTGTCCGACACTGAACTCACGAGACGTCTGAATCGGTGTGTAACAGATCGGTAACATTTTACAATATGGTTCCATTCATTAAACTCTAGTTAACTACATTAATTAACATTAACTATTAAAAGACTGCACTTCTACAGCATTAATTAATCTTTCTTAATGCTAATTTCACCATTTACTAGTAGCCTACATTATTGAAATCAAAAGTTGTATTTGTTAACATTAGTTAATGCACTGTTAAGTAACATGAACAAACAATTCATGTATTCATGTATGTACGTAGTATTTTCAGGTTATTTATATCATGTGTAGAAACATTACAAAAAAAAAATCATTTACTTTAGACTGGAGTGAGGTGAAACCAGAAAAAAAAAGTGCAAAGCAAGTTATCTAATAGCTATTTTTTTATCTGGCTGCTAATTTTATTCAATTGTACAGTTTATGGTAGAAAATTAGACTATTAGTTAAAATAAACTTTTTAATGCAATACTTTTTAATTCTACTTTTTGATATTGATATGATTATAGACCAAAATAATTATTAGGTCTAGCAAAGAAGGATGTTATCTTACAAAGCTATGAAATCAAGTGGTAAAATCACAGCTTAAAAAAAAAAAAAAAAAAAAAAAAAAGAGGGCAAGAAAGGATCGGCCGCAAATCTCTATCTGTCTCTGTGTTGGTTTTTGAGTCCAGAGTTGAAGTTAAGTTATAATCACCGAAATGTTTTATTATTTTTGGAAAGATATTTCATTACTTTATACCGCTACAGTTGCATCTTGAAGTCGTGCTGGTATTAAAAAATATTGTGAAGGTATTAAAAAAGGTATTAAAAGGTATTAAATTCAACTTAAGAATTTCTGTATATACCCTGTGGGTACATGTGCCATACATTACTACTTTAAGTTGTAAATATGGCTGACTGTATGTTCTGCAGGGAAATACAGTGTCCCTGTTGAAGCCAGCACACACACACACACACACACAGTCTCCCATACAGAGGTCAGTATGCAGCAGACAGAACACCAAACATAACCTGCTTTACAACAGTTATGCTTTACATTGGCCTATTTTTATTTATTAGGGTGGAGGAAATGAAGACACTCTGTCTGTGTGTTCTCAGACAGTTGCTGATGTGAATGCACTGGGCTTTTTATTATGGCAAACATTTGAATGTGTGGCATAAAGGGACTGGCCCTTACACATCTCTTTAATTGTAGGATTTTTCACAACCTGCCCCAGAAACTGAGGCCTCTACCTCAATGGGCTTCAGAAGAAATGTGAACAAGGATTTAAAACTCTTGACATAAATTACAGTCAGTCCTGTGTTTGTAGGAAGTCAAGGAACTTTTTGTGATTTTGATGAGCCTCCAGAAAACTTGAAATGATCATGTTTGTGGTGGAATTATGTTTCAGGTGGAAACAGACTCAGTCAGGGCCCTGTACAAAAGGAGTCTCGAACTAGACTGCACACTAAAGGAGTCTTGAACTAGACTGCACACTAAAGGAGTCTTGAACTAGACTGTTCACTAAAGGAGTCTTGAACTAGACTGCACACTAAAGGAGTCTTGAACTAGACTGCACACTAAAGGAGTCTTGAACTAGACTGCACACTAAAGGAGACTTGAACTAGACTGTTCACTAAAGGAGCCTTGAACTAGACTGCACACTAAAGGAGTCTTGAACTAGACTGCACACTAAAGGAGACTTGAACTAGACTGTTCACTAAAGGAGACTTGAACTAGACTGCACACTAAAGGAGTCTTGAACTAGACTGCACACTAAAGGAGTCTTGAACTAGACTGCACACTAAAGGAGTCTTGAACTAGACTGCACACTAAAGGAGACTCGAACTAGACTGCACACTAAAGGAGACTCTAACTAGACTGCACACTAAAGGAGTCTTGAACTAGACTGCACACTAAAGGAGTCTTGAACTAGACTGCACACTAAAGGAGTCTTGAACTAGACTGCACACTAAAGGAGACTCGAACTAGACTGCACACTAAAGGAGACTTGAACTAGACTGCACACTAAAGGAGACTTGAACTAGACTGCACACTAAAGGAGACTCGAACTAGACCGCACACTAAAGGAGTCTTGAACTAGACTGCACACTAAAGGAGACTTGAACTAGACTGCACAATAAAGGAGACTCGAACTAGACCGCACACTAAAGGAGTCTTGAACTAGACTGCACACTAAAGGAGTCTTGAACTAGACTGCACACTAAAGGAGTCTTGAACTAGACTGCACACTAAAGGAGTCTTGAACTAGACTGCACACTAAAGGAGTCTTGAACTAGACTGCACACTAACGCACACTAAAGGAGTCTTGAACTAGACTGCACACTAAAGGAGTCTTGAACTAGACTGCACACTAAAGGAGTCTTGAACTAGACTGCACACTATAGGAGACTCGAACTAGAATGCACACTAAAGGAGTCTTGAACTAGACTGCACACTAAAGGAGTCTTGAACTAGACTGCACACTAACGCACACTAAAGGAGTCTTGAACTAGACTGCACACTAAAGGAGTCTTGAACTAGACTGCACACTAAAGGAGTCTTGAACTAGACTGCACACTATAGGAGACTCGAACTAGAATGCACACTAAAGGAGTCTTGAACTAGACTGCACACTAAAGGAGTCTTGAACTAGACTGCACACTAAAGGAGTCTTGAACTAGACTGCACACTATAGGAGACTCGAACTAGAATGCACACTAAAGGAGTCTTGAACTAGACTGCACACTAAAGGAGTCTTGAACTAGACTGCACACTAAAGGAGTCTTGAACTAGACTGCACACTAAAGGAGTCTTGAACTAGACTGCACACTAAAGGAGTCTTGAACTAGACTGCACACTAAAGGAGTCTTGAACTAGACTGCACACTAACGCACACTAAAGGAGTCTTGAACTAGACTGCACACTAAAGGAGTCTTGAACTAGACTGCACACTAAAGGAGTCTTGAACTAGACTGCACACTATAGGAGACTCGAACTAGAATGCACACTAAAGGAGTCTTGAACTAGACTGCACACTAAAGGAGTCTTGAACTAGACTGCACACTATAGGAGACTCGAACTAGAATGCACACTAAAGGAGTCTTGAACTAGACTGCACACTAAAGGAGTCTTGAACTAGACTGCACACTAAAGGAGTCTTGAACTAGACTGCACACTATAGGAGACTCGAACTAGAATGCACACTAAAGGAGTCTTGAACTAGACTGCACACTAAAGGAGACTCGAACTAGACTGCACACTAAAGGAGTCTTGAACTAGACTGCACACTAAAGGAGTCTTGAACTAGACTGCACAATAAAGGAGTCTTGAACTAGACTGCACATTAAAGGAGACTCGAACTAGACTGCTCACTAAAGGAGTCTTGAACTAGACTGCACACTAAAGGAGACTTGAACTAGACTGTTCACTAAAGGAGTCTTGAACTAGACTGCACACTAAAGGAGTCTTGAACTAGACTGCACACTAAAGGAGTCTTGAACTAGACTGCACACTAAAGGAGACTTGAACTAGACTGTTCACTAAAGGAGACTTGAACTAGACTGCACACTAAAGGAGTCTTGAACTAGACTGCACACTAAAGGAGACTTGAACTAGACTGCACACTAAAGGAGACTCGAACTAGACCGCACACTAAAGGAGTCTTGAACTAGACTGCACACTAAAGGAGACTTGAACTAGACTGCACAATAAAGGAGACTCGAACTAGACCGCACACTAAAGGAGTCTTGAACTAGACTGCACACTAAAGGAGTCTTGAACTAGACTGCACACTAAAGGAGTCTTGAACTAGACTGCACACTAAAGGAGTCTTGAACTAGACTGCACACTAAAGGAGTCTTGAGCTACACTGCACACTAAAGGAGACTTGAACTAGACTGCACACTAAAGGAGACTCGAACTAGACCGCACACTAAAGGAGTCTTGAACTAGACTGCACACTAAAGGAGACTTGAACTAGACTGCACAATAAAGGAGACTCGAACTAGACCGCACACTAAAGGAGTCTTGAACTAGACTGCACACTAAAGGAGTCTTGAACTAGACTGCACACTAAAGGAGTCTTGAACTAGACTGCACACTAAAGGAGTCTTGAACTAGACTGCACACTAAAGGAGTCTTGAACTAGACTGCACACTAAAGGAGTCTTGAACTAGACTGCACACTAAAGGAGTCTTGAACTAGACTGCACACTAACGCACACTAAAGGAGTCTTGAACTAGACTGCACACTAAAGGAGTCTTGAACTAGACTGCACACTAAAGGAGTCTTGAACTAGACTGCACACTAAAGGAGTCTTGAACTAGACTGCACACTATAGGAGACTCGAACTAGAATGCACACTAAAGGAGTCTTGAACTAGACTGCACACTATAGGAGACTCGAACTAGAATGCACACTAAAGGAGTCTTGAACTAGACTGCACACTAAAGGAGTCTTGAACTAGACTGCACACTAAAGGAGTCTTGAACTAGACTGCACACTATAGGAGACTCGAACTAGAATGCACACTAAAGGAGTCTTGAACTAGACTGCACACTAAAGGAGACTCGAACTAGACTGCACACTAAAGGAGTCTTGAACTAGACTGCACACTAAAGGAGTCTTGAACTAGACTGCACACTAAAGGAGTCTTGAACTAGACTGCACATTAAAGGAGACTCGAACTAGACTGCTCACTAAAGGAGTCTTGAACTAGACTGCACACTAAAGGAGTCTTGAACTAGACTGCACACTAAAGGAGACTTGAACTAGACTGTTCACTAAAGGAGACTTGAACTAGACTGCACACTAAAGGAGTCTTGAACTAGACTGCACACTAAAGGAGTCTTGAACTAGACTGCACACTAAAGGAGTCTTGAACTAGACTGCACACTAAAGGAGACTTGAACTAGACTGCACACTAAAGGAGACTTGAACTAGACTGCACACTAAAGGAGTCTTGAACTAGACTGCACACTAAAGGAGTCTTGAACTAGACTGCACACTAAAGGAGACTCGAACTAGACCGCACACTAAAGGAGTCTTGAACTAGACCGCACACTAAAGGAGTCTTGAACTAGACTGCACACTAAAGGAGACTCGAACTAGACCGCACACTAAAGGAGTCTTGAACTAGACTGCACACTATAGGAGACTCGAACTAGAATGCACACTATAGGAGACTCGAACTAGACTGCACACTAAAGGAGACTTGAACTAGACTGCACACTAAAGGAGACTCGAACTAGACTGCACACTAAAGGAGTCTTGAACTAGACTGCACATTAAAGGAGTCTTGAACTAGACTGCACACTAAAGGAGTCTTGAACTAGACTGCACACTAAAGGAGTCTTGAACTAGACTGCACACTAAAGGAGACTTGAACTAGACTGTTCACTAAAGGAGTCTTGAACTAGACTGCACACTAAAGGAGTCTTGAACTAGACTGCACACTAAAGGAGACTTGAACTAGACTGCACACTAAAGGAGACTTGAACTAGACTGCACACTAAAGGAGTCTTGAACTAGACTGCACACTAAAGGAGTCTTGAACTAGACTGCACACTAAAGGAGACTTGAACTAGACTGCTCACTAAAGGAGACTTGAACTAGACTGCTCACTAAAGGAGTCTTGAACTAGACTGCACACTAAAGGAGTCTCGAACTAAACTGCACACTAAAGGAGACTCGAAATAGAATGCACACTATAGGAGACTCGAACTAGAATGCACACTATAGGAGACTCGAACTAGAATGCACAATATAGGAGACTCGAACTAGACTGCACACTAAAGGAGACTTGAACTAGACTGCTCACTAAAGGAGTCTTGAACTAGACTGCACACTAAAGGAGTCTCGAACTAGACTGCACACTAAAGGAGTCTTGAACTAAACTGCACACTAAAGGAGACTCGAAATAGAATGCACACTATAGGAGACTCGAACTAGAATGCACACTATAGGAGACTCGAACTAGACTGCACACTAACGGAGACTTGAACTAGACTGTTCACTAAAGGAGTCTTGAACTAGACTGCACACTAAAGGAGACTTGGACTAGACTGCACACTAAAGGAGTCTTGAACTAGACTGCACACTAAAGGAGACTTGAACTAGACTGTTCACTAAAGGAGACTTGGACTAGACTGCACACTAAAGGAGTCTTGAACTAGACTGCACACTAAAGGAGACTTGAACTAGACTGCACACTATAGGAGACTCGAACTAGAATGCACACTAAAGGAGACTTGAACTAGAATGCACACTATAGGAGACTCGAACTAGACTGCACACTAAAGGAGACTTGAACTAGACTGTTCACTAAAGGAGTCTTGAACTAGACTGCACACTAAAGGAGACTTGGACTAGACTGCACACTAAAGGAGTCTTGAACTAGACTGCACACTAAAGGAGACTTGAACTAGACTGTTCACTAAAGGAGACTTGGACTAGACTGCACACTAAAGGAGTCTTGAACTAGACTGCACACTAAAGGAGACTTGAACTAGACTGTTCACTAAAGGAGTCTTGAACTAGAATGCACACTATAGGAGACTCGAACTAGAATGCACACTATAGGAGACTCGAACTAGACTGCACACTAAAGGAGACTTGAACTAGACTGTTCACTAAAGGAGACTTGAACTAGACTGCACACTAAAGGAGACTTGGACTAGACTGCACACTAAAGGAGACTTGGACTAGACTGCACACTAAAGGAGTCTTGAACTAGACTGCAAACTAAAGGAGACTCGAACTAGACTGCACACTAAAGGAGACTTGAACTAGACTGCACACTATAGGAGACTTGGACTAGACTGCACACTAAAGGAGACTTGGACTAGACTGCACACTAAAGGAGTCTTGAACTAGACTGCAAACTAAAGGAGACTCGAACTAGACTGCACACTAAAGGAGACTTGAACTAGACTGCACACTAAAGGAGACTTGGACTAGACTGCACACTAAAGGAGTCTTGAACTAGACTGCACACTAAAGGAGACTTGAACTAGACTGTTCACTAAAGGAGTCTTGAACTAGACTGCACACTAAAGGAGACTTGAACTAGACTGCACACTAAAGGAGTCTTGAACTAGACTGCACACTAAAGGAGACTTGAACTAGACTGTTCACTAAAGGAGTCTTGAACTAGACTGCACACTAAAGGAGTCTTGAACTAGACTGCACACTAAAGGAGTCTTGAACTAGACTGCACACTAAAGGAGACTTGAACTAGACTGTTCACTAAAGGAGTCTTGAACTAGACTGCACACTAAAGGAGTCTTGAACTAGACTGCACACTAAAGGAGACTTGAACTAGACTGCACACTAAAGGAGTCTTGAACTAGACTGCACACTAAAGGAGTCTTGAGCTACACTGCACACTAAAGGAGACTTGAACTAGACTGCTCACTAAAGGAGACTTGAACTAGACTGCACACTAAAGGAGTCTTGAACTAGACTGCACACTAAAGGAGTCTTGAACTAGACTGTTCACTAAAGGAGTCTTGAACTAGACTGCACACTAAAGGAGTCTTGAACTAGACTGCACACTAAAGGAGTCTTGAACTAGACTGCACACTAAAGGAGTCTTGAACTAGACTGCACACTAAAGGAGTCTTGAACTAGACTGCACACTAAAGGAGTCTCGAACTAGACTGCACACTAAAGGAGTCTCGAACTAGACTGCACACTAAAGGAGACTCGAACTAGACTGCACACTAAAGGAGACTTGAACTAGACTGTTCACTAAAGGAGTCTTGAACTAGACTGCACACTAAAGGAGTCTTGAACTAGACTGCACACTAAAGGAGTCTTGAACTAGACTGCACACTAAAGGAGTCTTGAACTAGACTGCACACTAAAGGAGTCTTGAACTAGACTGCACACTAAAGGAGACTTGAACTAGACTGCACACTAAAGGAGACTTGAACTAGACTGCACACTAAAGGAGTCTTGAACTAGACTGCACACTAAAGGAGTCTTGAACTAGACTGCACACTAAAGGATTCTCGAACTAGACTGCACACTAAAGGAGTCTTGAACTAGACCGCACACTAAAGGAGTCTTGAACTAGACCGCACACTATAGGAGACTCGAACTAGAATGCACACTAAAGGAGACTTGAACTAGAATGCACACTAAAGGAGACTTGAACTAGACTGCACACTAAAGGAGACTTGAACTAGACTGCACACTAAAGGAGTCTTGAACTAGACTGCACACTAAAGGAGACTTGAACTAGACTGCACACTAAATGAGTCTTGAACTAGACTGCACACTAAAGGAGACTTGAACTAGACTGCACACTAAAGGAGCTGACTGTGAGCTGAGGAGGCTCCAAACAAAATCAAACTGCTGGATAAAACTGATCTCAGTATGTATTTAGTTATATAGTGTATATATAAAGTATAACTTATTTAACCAAGTAACACTTTAGTATGAATATTTATTAATGCAACTTTCTCTTGCTCTCTTTCTCCCTCCCATCCCACAAAACCAATAAAACAATTTGAGGCCTATCTGCAGTTTCATTGTGCTTTTATTAAGTGTAATATTGTATGGTGATTGCTTCTACATCTGCACCAGCTGGGTGGTCAAGTGTGATCAGGTCAGTTTCATCGGGGAGAAGCTGGTTTTGTGGTGTTTCTCGCTCCTTTCTACTGGTGGCTATATTGTGCAGAATGGCACATGCAGACACTATCTGTGATGCCCGCTCTGGTGACTCTGAAGCGCCGAACACAGTTGAAATGTGCCTTTAGGAGGCCAAAGGTCATCTCTATCTTCACTCTGGTTTTACTGAGGGCCACACTGAAGCGGTGCTGTGGCCCTGTCTGAGGGTCAGGATAGGGGGTTATTCTGTAGGTTTTTCTAGCTCAGTTCAAATTAACAGTGTTTTGTACTGTACCAAATTTAACTTGCTTTCCTCAAAGCGCTGGCACAACACAGACTCATGGAAAATTTGTGAGTCAAGCACTGGAGCCAGGCCATTTGTCATCCAAACTTGATCATATATGTTCATGACCACAAGTCATCTGCAGATGAAATGTTTAGTAGATCATTGTTATATCTGTTAATGTTACTATTAATTCAAAGATTCATCTCACAGAAAACAATCATCTCACATATTCACATCATCTCTACCTGAACATTAAGGCTGTGATAGGATTTCCTATTAACATAATCTGCCTCATGTTCCCTAGAGCAGTGGAGATTGGAGCAATAGACTGCATACATGTTGCAATGACTTGGGAATCCTATCATAAGATTAACAGAAGAATAATAAAAAAGATTCTAAATAATTCTTAACATGTATTATATTGTTTAGTACATTTGTGAAATTTGCTTTTTGAAAAAAAAAAAGTGTTCATGTGATGTCACCCTATCAATATATCTTACTGGCAATTTTATAAAAGCCCTCTTTTATGGACATGGTCGATAAATGTCCGGGGAACACTATTAATGACACTTTTCATGTAGGCTACTCCTGCAGAGCGAGGACCACCTTGCGAATGGTTCGACAAACATATGTTTTCCCCTATAGCTTCTGTGCGTCACCCACCGTGCAAGAATGTACCACTTGCAAAAAAAACAAAAAACAAACGCAACGCAACGCAATACCATTTGCGGTAGGCTAGCCTACAGTAAGTGCATGAATTCGACGTGTTAAATTCTTTATGTGCGGCTCAAGAAGTTCGCAAAGATAAGACATTCCTTCCGCGGAAAACTGTATCTTTCATACAAGTAACTATCAGTTAAGGCAAGGGGATTTTGTCTGGCTATAAACTCTTTCTCTACGAAGTGCTCGTCAAACAATTTGCGCTGAGATGTCCACCGGATTTGGAAGAAAAGGTGAAGTCATTGCAACAGACACTTGGAATAAGTTACGTCACCTATATGTTTCTTTGCTCTCAGCTGATTGGTCAAACTTCAGTCTGAGATCTTGAATCCAGAACATAGCCTGCCCCGGAGCAGGTTAGCCGTGCAGCGTAAGATACCATGGCAACGAACACCGATTAAAGCCGAGCTACTTTCATAGAAACCCAGGTTTGGCGGAAACTAAACTGAAACATAGCTGGCTAGCCACCTAATCCGGCTTCATGGTACAGGCCCCAGGTGTGGTGCTGTGCTTGTTTGTTTTAGCCTTTGGAATTAATGGTGTTATTCAAACTCTTGGCCATTTGGATCTCTGTGGTCTATAAAGACTGTAGATTTTCTGCATTGATGTTTACATTCCACACAACTGTTCTTAAATGTCCAGAAAAATACCTTCCCTGATCAGATCCCATGTGAGCTGAAGCCCCCAGAGAGGAGTTTGTTAACACTTGCACCACTTCGTTTGTGGTTTTGTTGCAAGAGAAAATTAAAATTTGTACCTCCCCTTGTTACTGGTTAAAGATCTGTTAGATCAAAATTAAATCATCCTGTGGATTTGGATGGATATTCAAGGCATGGTAATCAGGTTGATCATTTTAGTTGGTATATACTGAGCATTGTAATTTCTCTCATTAAAGATTTTTGCACAAACAGAAGGTAAAGAAATTCTTTCTGATTCATTCTTCCTTTCAGTTTCCTTTCTTATCCAATACTTTCTCTAACCATCTATTATCTCATTCCTCCCAACACTAGTGTTCCTTCTTCTTGTTCCCTACATACACGTACCATCTGTCTACATTCTGATTCTTTTCATTCTCATTAAACATTCTTTCCTCTTCTAACCCAATGCTGAATCATCACGAGATTAAAGCCATTCTTGGCCATTACAATATAATGTATATTACAATCTGGTCATAATATAAATTATATTTTATAAAATTGTATAAATCAAACCAATTTTATTTACTGGTCTTGGGGGTTTCTACTGAGTAATTTGTCAAGACTGACTTGTTATCTTCTCACTGGTCTTCTAGAAGGTGTTTGGCCCTGCAGCTCCAGCTGTGCTGGCATTAGTATTGTGTACACAGCAACAACACAAACTGGAAACCAGTTACAGCTGCTTCAATGCTGTGAACATTCAATGGACTGCAGGCATTGAGAAACATGGGTCAAATCATTGCTCAGTTTAAAGATTTTTGTGACTACAATTTAGAATTGGACACAATTATCTTGTTTTAGGCTGAGATGTTATCAATTGCATTCTTTTAAGAATCTTATTTGAATATGAAAGAAAGGTTGGACAAACAGGTCTCATGGAGGGGGCCAAGATTGTTTTATGGTTTGTTGCTTTTGTCAGTCTCTTTTGAGACCTCGAAAACATACAAGAATGCAGTGATTGCAAAGTCTGATATAAGCTATGCTTTATAAGACTGAGCCTTAAATGGTGTTGTTTAAACCATATATGGGACATCAGTCATGAACTTTTTGACACTATTGAAAGATTTTCAAAGAACAATGATTACTTTGATATAATTTATTTATTAGTTTATTTAACAGGGACAATGCAGTATAACATTGCTACAATTTCATGCAGCCGATGCTCTACATATAGGCTTCTAGCCGGAGGCTAATTTGCAGCCCCAGTCCCTGGTTGGGCTAAAAAAAACAAAAACAAACAAAAACAAAAAAACAAATGAAATAAAATAAAATAGAATAAAATAAACAGCTAAGACTATGTACCACCATCAATGTTCACATATCTGCTTTTGTTTGAACCACTTTTTCAGTTTTGTTTGAAAAATATTCAACTGTGTTTGCATTTTCAATTCAGCTGGCAAGCTGTTCCATAACAACGTACCTTGAACTGAAAATGTAGATTGTGCAAATTTAGTTTTTCTCTGTGGTGCTATACAGTTCTGCGTAGTTTCACCTCTCGTAGCGATCCCCTTACTACTCTGTTTTGATATTAATTTGCATATAACTTTTGGCGCAAGATTATTTAAACATTTAAAAAACATTTTAATAAGAGATGAATTTATAAAATTTTCAAAACTAAGTAAACTATATTTTTGTAAAATGCTACAGTGATGCCATCTGGTTGGTTTCTTATCCAAAACTTTTAGTGTTTGTTTATATAGTGATCTAACAGGTTTAATAGTCAGTTGAGAAACCTGACTCCAGACAGTCACACAGTAAGATAAGTGTGAAAAAAATCATTGCATGCATGTATAACTTGGCTGCTTTCAAGGATATATATGGTCTAATCATGTAAAAACAATTCAGATTTGTTTTGATTGTTCTACATAGCTTCTTAACATGCATATCAAATTTCAAATGAGAGTCTAAAATAACACCTAAATATGTAAAATTATTAACTGTTTCAATTTCCTTTTGATTGATCTTAATTATAAAACCACTCATTTCCTTCTTTCTAATTGAAAAACACATTGAGACAGTTTTTGTACAATTCAGGGTCAAACAACTGATCTGTAACCACTGTGACACACCAATCATTTCATTTGTTAATATTTCTGCAGCTAAACTTGGAGTCTTTGCAGATACATAAATGACTGTGTCATCTGCATATAACTGACATTTTGTTTGCTTACAACAGTTTGGAAAATCATTAACATATAAGGAAAACAACAATGGGCCCAAAATTGACCCTTGAGGGAGACCCATATTATTATTTCGTAAAGCTGATCTTGAATTATTAATTTTAACACACTGATCTCGGGATTCTAAATATGATCTAAACCAATTCATTGCCTGCTGAGTGAAGTTAAATAAATTTAATTTGTGTAGGAGAATTTCATGATTCACAGTATCAAATGCCTTTTTGAGATCTAAAAACACTGCACCTACTACATTACCTTTATCTAAAGATTCCTTAATAAATTCTGTGAGATAGCAGTTTGCCATTTCTGTTAAATACTTAGGCCTAAAACCAAACTGTTTAGAATAAAGTAAATCATGTTTTTCTAAATAATTGATAAGTTGTTCAGCTACCAATTTTTCCAGAATTTTTGAAATTGCAGGAAGAATAGAAATTGGTCTATAATTCTGAACCTCATCAGCTGATCCTGCTTTGAAAATTGGAGTTACAATACTAGTTTTCCAATTTGAAGGGAATTTATTTTCTCTAATTGATAAATTTATCAGATTTACCAAGGGCTTTATCAAACAAGCACTATATGTTTTTACAAAAGCAGTATCCATTCCAAATATATCTTTAGCCCTTGAGTTATTCAGTTGATTAATAATTTGAAGTATCTTATGTTCATCAACCTCAGAAATATGAAAGGATGAGGGTGTGCCATTTATTACATTTTGAGGTAGTTGTATAGTTTTAAAACGCATAGCAAGCTCTTCCACAGACTGAGTAAAATATCTATTAAATTCATTGGCAATTTCAGTGCTATCAGTACTTAATCTACCATTTATGTTCAGCTCCACTAAAGGTTTTCTTTGTGTACCCTCTCTTTTAGAAAGTTTATTTATACACTTCCAAAGAGATGAGCTATTTCCTCCTGATTCTGTAATCAATTGCTCAAAATATGCAGTTTTTGCCTTCCTCATAGCACTAATTACTTTATTTCTTAATGATTTAAAATGTATAATATCTGTCTGCGTTTTTGTAAGCAATGACTTTTTCAAAGCTATATCTCTCTTTTTCATTAGTTGATAGATATCTGAATTTAACCATGGTAGAGATGCATTTTGTCTACATTTTAGCGGTTGTGTGTATTTTTGAATAGTTTTTTTCAATAGTTCTCATCACAGTTTCACTGTTTTTGTCCAATTCACCAATTTGTAATACATCATCCCAATTTATGTTTTTCATATCATTTTCAAATTTTAACATTTTGCTCTGAGGAATACCTACTTTTCCTGGTTTAAAAATTTGATGAAAATTATTCTGCAAACGTTTCTTTGTTAATTTCCTAACAACCAGGATCATGTTATGGTCAGACAAACCTGTCAAAAGATTATATGTTTTTATTACTCGTTCAGGTTTATTTGTAAATACCAAATCAATAAGAGTTTTACTTGTTTTTGTTATTCTTGTTGGTCCTTTTATTAACTGGTTAAATTTGTGTTTTGCTATAATTGATTTCAGTTTTTGCTTACCATGTTTGTCTGACCAATTTATGTTAAAATCTCCAAATATAACAGTTTCAATACGCCCATTTAAAAATTTCAACATTTCCTCTAAATTATTATAAAAAGACATATCATATGAAGGTGGATTATACAAGATCACAAGATTAAAATTCATTTTTGGGGACAATATAACATTTAACGCCAAACATTCTAATCCAACAATATCTAGTTGTACCTCAGCACATTTAAAAGTATCCTTAATATAAATCATTACTCCCCCTCCTCTTCGTGATGGTCTATCCTTTCTATAACAACTATAACCAGGAATATCAATCATGCATGATGATATACTGGTAGACAACCAAGTTTCACTTAACGCTAAGAAGTCCAGGTTTGAGTTCATAAGCAGGTGTTCAATTTGGTCCCTCTTTGATATAATACTTCGGATATTCAGGTGCCCCCCTAAAATACCCTTTGGTTTGAGTTTTGAGTCCCAGATCACTCTGGCGTGATTCACAGTCTGAAACAATTTAAACTGTTTCTGTTTCTGTGCAACATGGTTGATGGCTCCTTTCATCTTTAAGTTTTCATGAAGTACTTGTAGTTCGTCTGTTTGTTTTGCTCCAGACAACATATCATTTTGTCTATGGAAAAGAGATTGTTTAGACTCACCAAAGTTCTCTGAATCAGGGACAGGTTTACTACAGAGCTCTGATGTTTCAAACATATATGCATCCTGCAAGATATCCAAAGGTAGTTTGGCCAAACACCCAACATCTCCCAGCTTGTGCCCTGAAGGTCCACTGATCTCTTCCCCACAGTTCACTCTCCAGTTTGAATTACACTCAATCGATTCACTTACTGGTTCAGTGATTTGTTGATGGTCCTGGGTTCATCTGTATATCGCCGCTGAGCAAGAGAAGAATCAGTAGAACCTTTGCATTATACCATTTACTTCTCTTGACATACCGATGACTTTCTTTTCCTTTACGATGATGATGGTTACTTTGCCAGCAAATAGAGTAAATAATGTGGTATCCTTGGGTGAAGAAGTTCAGTCTTGGTGTATCAACCATGGGCATGAGTTTGGAAGATGTATTCTGTGTTTCATATCCAGCAGCACTGATAGCAAAACCACATGGACTTATCAGGAACCACAAACAAAGCATCCACATGCAACAAGACTCATTATCCCTCTTTCCAGCGTTTAAGATCCATCCTTGGCCGAAGATTTCTTTAGTGTTGATGAGGAATTGTAAAAAAAGGTTAAACAAAGGAGCAAGTGTGGAGCCCAACAAACCACACCTGCACCCGGCGCCCATCTTTGTTTCTCCATTCATATTGGTCTTTTTCTAAATTATCTCATGAGACAAGGACAAGCTGCATGTCCTCTGAAACTATTAGGCCTAGCTACAAGCCTCTTAGTAACACAATAATTGTCATTATATGCATAAGTTTTAAAATTTAGCGTATTTTTCCAAATTTCAGCCTCTAGGACTTCTGCATAGCAGCTGTTCTCTAGGACTGAGAGATCATTTTCTCAGATAATTTCTTTTGAAATATTCTAATTGCATTGCACTGTTTTGTCCAACTTTACTTTTCACACGCAAAGGATTCAAGTGAGACATTTTTACTTGTTATCTTTTTTTTTTTCTTGTAAGTTTTTTTCACAAGTTAGCGTGACCATTTTCTTAATTCCATTATTGCAATGTTGTTGCAGCAAAGCAAATAATTAAATGCAACGACATTATTTACCTCAGAATTTAAGTTTTTAGTTTTCAACCCTCTGTTGAGCACCAGAATAAAATTTGGATGATGTTATTCCAATTCAGGTTTCATCAATTGTTGCTTGGGCAAACAAGGAGGTATTTAAAGGTAAAGCAAGGGATATCTTTTCTCATCTACGCTGCCGCTATCATGTCCCTGATATGTGGTTTTATCTAATTCTCAAGCCCCACCGGATTTTGCGTTCTCCGGTCTAACTGGGTATGCCGACCCATTCTACAAATGTGTCTATATGAGGTGCGTCTGAATTTTCCCTCAACACTTCTAAAAGGCAAAAGAGAATTGACTTACCAAACGGCTGAAGAAAGAGAAGGACATCTTATTTCTCTTACTTGCTGCAAGTCCCAATATTTCACTGAAAAGACACTCGCAACCTGGAGAATCACGGAGGGACTGTCACCACATTGTAAGGACCACCCATTAGCCCAACGACGGAATCCAACGGCCTGGCGAAGGTTTAATGCGTGTATGTCTTTTCAGCGATCCAGTGAAGTTCACTTAATTTATTGGAATTTAGTTTTAGTATTACTTTAGCTCTACGCTTAATCTGACTCCAATTTCAAATGATAATCAAATTTAGATTGTATTTGTGATTAGAAAATAATCATAAATATTGATTATGAATTCATTTAGATCTTTGATTATTCAATATCCCATACTTTCAATTATTTGTTCATTATGGACCTAGTGTCGCCTTGAGACGTCACGTCGCGACTGCGCGCTCACGATCACAAACTAGCCAGTCCTGAAATAGTCAGAGGGTGCAGTGCAAGTATTTTACCCTATGCAGTCGCACACTACAGACCCATAGGTGTAATTTTTTATAATATTTGCAACGTACAACATGCTAAGCCAGGGAATAGTCAGAAATCAGAAGGTCTTTCTAAGATGTGCCCCATGGTCCATTCATAGTGCCTTCAGTTTGATCTATCCTGGACAAAGATTTGCGGAAACACCAGACTACACATTAATCTACTAAAATGAATGATTTCTAAAACTTCAGAATAAATCAAGGTTAACATTTATTTGTCAGGTAAAAATGTATTATGCCAATTACAGAAGTAAATTATTAAAAGCCAATTCAGAAAATACATGACATCATTTACTCAAAGATGACTCTAAAAGTAAGTAATGTTTTCCTGAGAAAGACACAGTAATGTGTGAGGGCTTTCCAACCAGAAAGCACTGAAACATCACTATGGGGGATGATCCTGGTAAAGAGTCCCAAAGTGTGTTCTATTCCCTCGCCTTAAATACCAGACCAGAACAACAGGGGTTATACAAATGTTGTTTAGAGTTGTTTGGGTCAATCCATGTACCCCAGGGGGGTAGCACCTGGTTTATTGAGATATCGTAAAGAGATATCAGCCAGAGAGGAGATACAGGATTTTCCTAAGTTCTCAATCTTTCTCATTAAACCAATGACTGCAATGAAATTAAGACCATTTTACCAATCGCACTGTGACCCTTAAAATGACACCGAACATGAAAAGGAAAAAACAACACATTCACAAGATACACCCTATGTGTTAAATAGACATTCTTAATGAACTTTCAGTGACTTGAGGAGGGAGAAGAGGAGGGAGAGGGGGATGCAGAGATAAGGAAGAAGGACAGTTTGGGCAGGACAGTGTCCTGTGCTCTCTCTTTGCTATCTTCTGTCCAGGGTGCATTTTACTGCTTTATTGCAGGGTGCGTTTTGTTTTAGCAGGAAAATCAGTTCTTACACTGTCATTGGATCAATATTATAACTATTATTGTCAAGTGTTGTAGCTTTCCTGCACAATTTCCCACACTTGAAAAGGAAAAACCTCGCCTCTGAATATAAAAAGAACAGGATTCCACTCAGCAAAGTCCTTTTGGATCCATTTGGTCCGTTTATTTGGACTTTTCTTTCTTTTTAAAATAGCAGGTGAAAAACCTTCAAATAGAAAAAGGAGAAATCACCAGTGTACAAAAACATGACATTAAAAAAAACAAACATTTGTTTTCTTTTTTGAACCCATTATTATCCACACTTGTACAAACGTCACATATTCAATGCAATACATATACAAAACATTCTAAATCATCATTTTACAAAATCCTATATATAAATACTATAAACAGTTAGGGCTTGCGCCACTCACACAAACAGTTACCGTAGCAATGTAACGTCCTCTTTAAACAAACACCGCTTCAGAACAGCATTGGCTTTAAACGGCAAGAGTCTATGAGTCAGGTAAGCAGATTAGTTTTCTTACCGGCAGTCTTCCAGAGTTTTGCGGGTTTGTTGTTTTGTGCAGTGCAACCTGTAGAGTTTCCAAACTGTTTGTGGTGCTTGTTTGCCCTTACTAAACACCGACAGCACATACTAGGAAGAAGCCGTTGCACGCGCTCAGCTGATTACAGATTAATCCCACCTGAGCGCCCGTGAAAATGCATACTACCGCCAGCGGGCGGCGATGAACGGTAGTCAACGCAACACCTCCCACTCAAGCTTTTTGTGCACACAGAACAGAAAAGGTTGTGAACCACACGTCACTTAGGAGAGGCTACCTGCTCCTCAGCAGGCAAAAGAATGACTAGCCGCCGGACATCTCTCCGCAGCACGATACCGGGACTTCCTTTCCCATCACAGGATGCTGAGGACTGTGACGCTGGCTTTGGTTGGGGTACTCGAGCACAATAGATAGTGACCAGGACCTCAGCATCCCGTACAACACCCCTTTGGTCTGGAGCCACCGCGACAACTCTTCCCAGCCGGAATTGGCCTCTCAAAGCATTCTGGTCGCAAAGCCAGACCACGTCCCCTACAGCAACATTCCTTTCATGGGTGTGCCACTTAGGTCGAATAAAGAGATTCGGGCCGGTGAGCTGACTCCAGGCCCTCCAAAAGTCGTTGACCTGGGTTTGAATGTCTTGAAGGCGCTAGGGGTAGTTGGCAAAATCAAACGTCCTGACGTCACCATATTGTGATGCTCGTCCCAGAAGAAGAGCATTTGGCGTCACGTATTGAGCCCGGCCTTCTCTACTCTGCACCCTTGCGTCAATAGGTCGCTCATTTGCCAGATTTGCAGCCAACTGAAGTGCTGTGAGGAACTCACTAAATGTAAGAGTTGTCGACTTGCCCAAACTTTGCAGAGCTCTTTTAGCGATGCGAACGGCAGCTTCAGCAGCCCCATTCCGATGCGGTGAGTCAGCAGGAAGCACGTTCCACACCCAGCTCGTCCCATTTCTTGCAGCAAGGTCTTCCAGACCAGTCAGGTCTTGACTCTGTAGGAATGCATTTAGATCTTTCAGCACCGACTTTGCTCCAATAAAGTTGGTTCCTGGGTCTGACCAGATTTTGAGGGGGTGGCCTCGAATGGCAGCAAACCTCTGGTAGGCCATCAGGAAGCTCTCTGTGGACAGACTGCTGGCTAATTCAATGTGGATGGCTCTGCTTGCCATACAGCAAAATACTACACCCCAGGCCTTCATGGATGTTCTCCTCTTGATATCATCCTTCACCAAGTATGGGCCAAACAAGTCAATGGAGCTAAACTGAAATGGCAAAGCAGGCCTTGATCTTTCCACAGGTAGAGCGCCCATGACTTGCTGGCATGCCCGAGCCTCGCCTTCTTGCAGGGGACACACTGGTTGACCACCTTTTCAGCCAATCTCCTTCCTTGCACGACCCAAGCCCTCTGCCGCATCCTCAGCACTGTTCCAGCGATCCCTTCATGCCCTTCCTGATGACCTTGATATGCCAGCAAAGTCCCCAGCCAACTACTGAAGGGAAGTAGCGGAACAGCCAAGCGATCCTCTTTAAAATACTGGATCCTTCCTCCGCACAACATCAGCCCACTCATTGCATCCTTAAACACAACCAGCCGATCCGTCGTGGTGGTGGGGGGGTTTGCTCCTTCTTGGGCAGCCAGGCAGAGATCTCTGAAGGCATCCTCTCTCTCTATTGCAGTGACAATGCCAGACGATGGTATAGCCTCCCACTTTGCCCTCCCCATGGCTCTGGTGCGCAGGAACTGTTTAGCTGCCCTCCAGGTCAGTGCAAGTGTCTTTAGTAGGCATGTTAGGTTGCTGAACCTCTTGACGTCCAGCAGTTTGGAAGATGCAGCCCCATCAGGTGGTCTGTGTGAACACTTCTCGATCAGAGGGGGGCTCTTATCAAGCTTTTCCTTTCCACCAGAGCGGGTGAGAACAGCGCTAAAAGCCTTCTTCTGCATACGCATGATATTCTCTCTTGCTTGAACAGCGACATCCTTTGCAGACTTTATTTACATTTATTCATTTTAGCTGACGCTTTTATCCAAAGCGACTTACAATTGCTATATATGTCAGAGGTCGCACGCCTCTGGAGCAACTAGGGGTTAAGTGTCTTGCTCAGGGACACATTGGTGTCTCACAGTGGATTCGAACCCGGGTCTCTCACACCAAAGGCATGTGTCTTATCCATTGCGCCACACCACCTTATTGGCCACTCACACTCGGGGAGACTCAAGAACTCAGGACCTAGCTGCCACTTTGAGCCTCTGTCCAAGTCCCTGGGGTCTGCGCCTCTGGAGATGATGTCCGCTATGTTAACCCTCTGAGGTCGGCAAACGCGCCCGCGCGTTTTGCTGGATTTTTTTCACATAGCAGCAACATAAACTTAAAAAAATCTGTCATTTACGGTCATATTAATAAAATAAATACATGATTATAAACTATAGAGGGTCTTCTTTTTTTTGTGTACACTCACATTAACATCAAAACCTTGTTTTTATTTTTAAATAAATAAAATAAACGGGGTGCGCTTTCAGCTCACTCTGTCTCCGCAAAAATCTTTCTGAAACAAGTCTGGAAAATGAACTGAAACTCAGCTAATACTTATCACACAACCATGAAACATGCGTCTAAAGAAAGCTTTAAATTTCTACTTTTAAATAAAACAATTCACATTCAAAACAAATATTCTCCTGCAATGTAATCTGTAAGAAACTAAAGAGAAGTACAGTTTCTCCCGTCTCACCTAATTATCGGTAATGAGTTCACACCCACTCGCAGAGCGCGCTATTCATAAGATAATGAGCTGAGGTGATCTATGCAAAATAAGGTAAACGCCCCCTGAAATGCCTTAAAACCAGCAAGTTTCATTTATTCACTTTCCTGCGCTGTTGGAAGATGACACGAGTTCAAATTTTGCTCAGAAGAAGAGCAGGACTCTGATGACGAACGTTTGTATTTTGAGCGACGAACGTTGAGCGACTTGATCCAGCCATGGATAATATTTCGGGTGAGTAAGTCTTTTTAAATTTACTTGCATTAGTTGACACATGTTCGCATTTATGAGGAAAAAAACAATATTACGTGACAGTTCTCCATTAGGGACGCGAGCGCTCTGAAGCAGCACTAAAAGACTTTCAAACTTTCACAGAGACCTCAAAACAGAAAGCACAAATCCATTCTTTAAAACGAATTTCGTTTTGTATTAATTGTATCTTAATTTTAATATTAAATTCATTAACAAATTTCCAGGATTTAATACATAAAAAGTAAATAGGCTAGCAATCACAACATGAGGTGCTTGAACTGGAGATCATCATGAACCAGACTGTAGCCTTCTCGCCTCACAGGTCTAAAAAATGTGAAATATATTTACAGAAAGCTGGTTCTAAACAAAACCATCCAAAACAAAAAACTATGTAGCCTAATAAATGTGCATTTATCCGGTGCGTTCACTAGCCTACTGCGAAGATCGCGAGTCAATAGCCTATCGTCAACTTCATCTTTGCCAGAAGTTAATAAACAATTAAAATGTCTTATTGCAATATTTTACATATTCATAATCATTATTTTTGCTGGATCTTTGAGACAGCTTTTTAGGTTTATGGCGTTTTGGAAAAGAGCTCTTCACGTACAAACACCGTTTCACTAAGGCACAGCGGCCCTTCAGCACATAAGAGAAAAAAAAAGAGAAAAAGCAGGGACTTACTAATTACGAAACTTTGATGTGGTTGAACAGGTGAAACAGTCACAAATTCCTCTGCAATTTAAACCTTCTCAGTACGAGTTATGAAGGAAGAGAACAGCATTACAGTTTTCAGCGCGTCCTCCTCTGATTGCTGTGTTCTGACTGAAAAAGTGCGTGCAGGAGCACATGCGCAAAACGTAGGTTTGTAAAATGTCCTTTTTTTAAAATGACATATGATAAAATAAAAATAATTCATATATCATTTTACAAAACGGTTTTGCGCATGTGCTTCTGCACGCACTATTTCGAATTTATGTAACGTTTTTGACGACACGGGACCATGGGCTGGGCCACTCGGAGGTTGCTTCCGGGAATAGGCTACTGCCCTACAGTATTAAAAGTCGCATATAATTTATAACATATTATTGTTTATAAGGTTATAGTGTGCGTTATTTGTTTTCTCTTTAACTTCTTTCAGCTCTTTTCATGTTTGGGGGGTCGGATTGTACAAGTTACTTTTGTTTATCGCTCACAATTGCTTTGTTTGTAAGACTGATTATTTTTTTTATTTTGGTCACATTTGATTTGCTTAGAGCAAATTTAGAACATTATGTTCCTCCACATAGAGGAATTACAATAAAACAGATTGAAAAACAAAACCTCCTCTACTTCTTTTGTTCAGGCTGCGATGGGCCATTAGTCATTGGGGGGGTGTCTATGTCACACCCCTGGTCTGAATCTCATTAATATTTATAGCCATTACCACTCCCATGCATAAACCTCTTCTGACAAAAAACGTTTACAACGTTTAAATCAATGTATTGTTTTATGAGAACGATTAGGCAGGATGATTTTCACATCATTTTGAAGAAAAAATCCTAGGCGACAACATCCATTTGTCAAAAATCTTGTGGACACATATTTACTATATGTTTTGTGGTTTTATTTCAGCAACTTTCATTTTTATTTTTTCAAATAACCACGCATAAACATTATTCTCTAAAAAACACAAAGATTTACAAGCATGTTGATCAGATATGATGGTAGCCCTGTTTGTGCTTTATAGAGTGAATTTACACCTTTGCCATTAACATGTTTATAAATAACTGAAAAAACAACAAATGTCAGAGCATGTCAGAACACCTCCAGGGCCCAGAAAACCCCTCAGACTCCAGAGGGTTAACAGATCCCGGAATCCACCACCAGTCTTGGACATTCGTGCTGCCTTGGATTTCCCCAATCCTATTGGCGAAAAAGGTCTGGTAACCATAGCTTTCTCTTTGGATTGCACCCAGGACGGTCTGGCTATCAACCAGGTGATACCATCTCCCCACACGAATTCTGCAGTGCTTCTGGAAATACTTTTTCTGGCGAGCAGCGTACACAGCTCCACAGACTTCGGCCTTTACAGCGTCCCCTTTGTGGTCTAATGGTGTCAACTTGGCTTTGGCTTCAACCAGCTGTATGGTCACTCCTTGGAGGCATTTCCACCGCAGGTATAAGATGGCACCATAGGAGCTCTCGCTGCCGTCAGAGAATGTAATGCTGGGCTTGTCATCTGGGTCAGGTGGTGTAAGGCCTCTGATGAACCTCAACTGGTTGAGAGCAGTATAGTCCTCTAGCAGGCGAATGGCATCTTCCCGAAGATCATCAGATAAAGGCATGTCCCAGGTACCTTCTGAGTTGTTGTGTTTTGTTTTTGCCTCTTGAAAGGCCCTTCTCACTAATATGGCCCCCTTTTGTTTGACCGGTGTCACAAGGCCGAGGGGATCATAAAGTCCAGAGACTTGGCTTAAGAGCTCTCTGCGGGTGAGTGGGTTGGGGGCTGCTGCCCTTACCTCCTCTTTTGACAGATTTTCGCCCAGCCTCATCTTCCTTTTCTTTTTGGAAAAATTCACAGCCACCATCAAGTGAAGTTTATCCTCTTCAGGGTCATAGCCAAGACCCAGTGCTTTATTTTCTCCCTCAGAGAGCTGGTTCGAAAGGACCATTGTTAGGGGCTTCTGCAGCTCCTTGCATGTTTGCCTCCCGCTTTGACCCGAGTAGACCCATGGCTTCATGTGGAAGCCTCCCGCTTTCAGGATCCCCTCAATGTTGGCTGTTAAGACCTTGAGTTGACCCAGATCGTTGTGAGATGTAAGGATGTCGTCAACGTATGCATCTTCTTCCAGTACGCGACACTCCTCCTTGAAGTGCTTGAACCTTGGCAGCTTCGCAGTCTCACGCATGGCGACCTGAGCAATGCAGCCGGCTGGCTTATCGCCAATGTTTACCCGTGTGATTGCATATTCCTGCACGTCCTCATCCTCAGAGTCCCTCCAAAGGAATCGGTGGAGGTGTACTTCTTGGTCCTCGAGCCAGACTGAATTGTACATCTTTTTAATGTCCCCAAGTGCGGCGAAGACACCTTTTCGAAAGCGAAGGAGGACGGCGCGGATGCTGTTGAGGACGTCCGGGCCCTTAACAAGGACATCATTCAGGCTCTGGCCCTGGAACTTTTGACTGCTGTTCCATACGAGGCGGACTGGCGTGGTGAATGAATGGGGGTTGGGAGCAACCAGGTGGCTAATATACCATACAGGACCAATCCAGTTTCTCAGTACGTCTTTGGATAGTTTGACAGTAGCATTTCTCTCAAGCATGTCATGAACTTGTGTTTTGTAGGCCTCTTTCCACTCCTTCTCCTTCGACAGTTGCTTTTCAGTTCTGAAGAACGTAGCTTCTACAGCTCTTCGATTGTTTGGCAGAGTGGCCAGATTCTCCGTCCAGGGGTATTTTGCGTGCCAGTGTGGCTCGTCACTGTGCTGATCTCTGACTACATATGTCAAGCCACTCTTTATTTGCTCCAGCTCTCGCTCCTCAGAAAGAGTCATTTCTTTTCCTCCTGGCTGGCAGTTTCCACACCTGCAACCCCCACACCTTGGCTCGCAGACGGCCCCAATGCTGTCCCACTTCCACCAGGCCATAAAGTCCCGGACAGCAGATGATATGGTGGCGTGGACAGGCTGAGGGGGCAGAACTGGGCTCTTGGCTCTGACCTCTCTGTACTCAGCGGCAGCTGTTCGCATGGAACGTGCGAAATGTGTCCTGGACCCATAGGCTGTGACCACTACTTCCTCAAGGAGATTGGGGTGAGAGCCTCCAACTGTTTTCCCCAGGGGGCCATCCCACAACACAAGGTCCCCAACGGAGCACACCTTTTGAGGCACGAGCTGGCCTTCCTTGTGACTGATGAGGAGCTTGATTTGTGAAGGCCGGACCAGTTCATGGATGGGAACCTCAGGAAATATTTTCTGCAGTTTCTTAGGTGACACATGACGACTCACCTCCGCAATACTATCAAGCCCATAACAGACAAGCTGATGAGATCTCAGGGTGCCCTTTGAGGTTGCAACCCGGATCTTTAAGAGGTATCGCTTTGTTTCAACGGTGACCTGCATACCACCGACACCATGGACTGTAAGTGTCACCCCTTCGCTTCTCAGGTTTAGCTCGTCTGCAGCCTGATGGGTAATGTAGTTTGTGTCGGAAGCAAGGTCTATCAAGGTTCCGATTTTTTGCCCAGCATTTGCTGTGACCTCCAAGATCATCATTATGACCGGGAACTCATTGAGCCTGCTCTCTGCCAACAGACCGCGCTCTGGCGCAGCTGAGCTGAAGGTCTTTGAGACTGAGTTACAGAAAGCATTTTTTGCACTGCTGAGCTAATTCGGGAGGCAACTTGGTCAGAAAGTCTTCCTGGGCGTCAGTGTATTTTTTCACTCCGCCTCTTGCTGGACTAAGCCTTGAGCTCTTCTGCCTACTTCCCTTGCTTACAAAGTTAGGACAGAGGCAGTAATGATGTGCCAAGCTCTGAGTGTCCTTGCATGCTTAATTTCTGCACAGGAAGTTTGTTTTACATTCTCCATCATCACCATGAACCTCTAGACATTTCCCACAGGCACCAAGCCGTCTTGCTGCTTCTTTCTTTTCTGCCAACTTGAGTGTTTTAAACTTCTTGCAGTAGAAGAGCTTCCTTCTATGGCCATTTTCCCCACAGACATCACAGGCTGTTGAAAGGCTAGCAGTTTTGGTGGCCTTTGTCCGGGCATGCTTCTGTGGGATTTTTTCCTCCTTCTTCCCAGACTCATCATCTCTTAATTGCTCCAGCTGTTCATAAATCTTTTCCTGGCTCCTGAGAAATTTGAGCAGCATGTCAAACCTGTCGTCCAACAATGCATTCTCTCCTTCCGCCACGTAAATCAGCCACTCCTTTTTCAGGCCCTCTGGCAACTTGCTTTCCAGGGACATTATCACAGGTGGGTTCTTCAAGGCGCCTATGTTTCCCAACACACTGAGGTCATGCAAGGCCTTTTCAATGACTTGGATTAAGTCCACAGTCTTTCTTGGTTGGTAACTTTTCACTGGGGGCAGTGCCTGCAATTCTTCCACAATCTCTAAAGCGATAGCAGTCTTGTTTCCAAAGCGGTTTCCCAGGACGCGAAAGATTTCGTCCGCTGTTCCATAAGTTGACAGGCGGAGGTCCCTTGCCACCCTTTCCTCGAGACTGTCCAGCAGCTGGAACTTTCTCACCTCCTTGGAACCTGTGGGTTCTCCTTGTTT
Source organism: Squalius cephalus (assembly GCF_949319135.1). Classification (NCBI taxonomy): domain Eukaryota; kingdom Metazoa; phylum Chordata; class Actinopteri; order Cypriniformes; family Leuciscidae; genus Squalius; species Squalius cephalus. The sequence continues at coordinate 2,890,560 of NC_137125.1, forward strand.
CTGGAGTGCTTCCCAATCCTTTTTCCAGAGATAGAAGTTCCGCTTTCTTCCATCAAATTTTGGTAGTGCTGTTGGCCTCAATTTAATGGCAGGGGTTGGTGAACTGGTAGTTTCTTGGGATGCCCGTTGGGGTTCTACTTTTGCCTGTATAAACAGGGCTTTCCCCGAAACTCGCTCTAGCAGGCAGTCTTCGACATTTCTCACCCGCTGCTGAAAGTCTTTACGCTCCTCCTCTGGGATCCAGCGATTCCACTGGCAGGTCGCTTCTTTTGCTGCCTTGATCAGCCCATCGAGATTTTTGAGCATAAATTCATACGCCTCCAACTTCAAGTCAGCCCGAACTGAAGAAAAACGCTCACACTCCTTTTCAGCTGAAATCATTGCTAAGGAGAGTTCAGAGTTGCCAAAGTTATTCCATAGGACCTTCTGAATGATCCCTTCAACTTCCTCTAGTTTCCCTTCACATTCCTCTCCTGTCCTTTTGATGTCTGCAACCACCTCGTCCTTGGAAGCAACTTTCTCTTCTTCCTCATAAGCGGCTTCCAACTCGTCATTAGCTTCCATTACTTTTTCAGCATCCTGTGAGACCTTACAGAAGGCGTCCATGATCTCCTTTGCAGACATTTTCCTGCATGACTTGACGAGAGAATTTGCTGACCGGGAGAAACGCTGTTTAGCAACAGTCCTCTCTTTCTTTAATTGCTGCAAAGGTTTCAGATCGGCCATGTTTAGCTGAGATTGCTGAGCTGGAACGTCAGACTGGAGCGTCGGCGCTGGGACTACAGCAAGGGGCTGGAGCTTTGCCTTGAGCTGGGCTGGGGCTGGAGCGCAGCGCGAGAGTTTTGGTGCTGCTGGGCTGGGCGGGAGCTTTGGCGTTGAGCTGGGCTGGGGCTGGAGCGCAGCGCGAGAGTTTTGGTGCTGCTGGGCTGGGCGGGAGCTTTGCTCTGAACCAGGCTGGGCCGGGGTTTGACGTTGGGTGTTAACTTCAACCACTTGCGCGGTTTTTCACTGTCAAGTGTTGTAGCTTTCCTGCACAATTTCCCACACTTGAAAAGGAAAAACCTCGCCTCTGAATATAAAAAGAACAGGATTCCACTCAGCAAAGTCCTTTTGGATCCATTTGGTCCGTTTATTTGGACTTTTCTTTCTTTTTAAAATAGCAGGTGAAAAACCTTCAAATAGAAAAAGGAGAAATCACCAGTGTACAAAAACATGACATTAAAAAGAACAAACATTTGTTTTCTTTTTTGAACCCATTATTATCCACACTTGTACAAACGTCACATATTCAATGCAATACATATACAAAACATTCTAAATCATCATTTTACAAAATCCTATATATAAATACTATAAACAGTTAGGGCTTGCGCCACTCACATAAACAGTTACCGTAGCAATGTAACGTCCTTTTTAAACAAACACCGCTTCAGAACAGCATTGGCTTTAACCCTCTGAGGTCGACAAACGCGCCGGCGCGTTTTGCTGGATTTTCTTCACATTGTAGCACTTTAAACTTAAATTACTCCGTCATTTATGGTCATACAGAAAAAAGAAATATAAAAAAATAATCTGTGATATTTCTACTTTTGTATGTGTCCACTTACAATCAAATCAAAACACTGTGCTATTGTAAAATAAAGAAAATAAACAGGGTGTGCATTCTGCCTCTCCGTCGCGGTGAACTTTTTTTTCTTGAGCACGTCTATAAACTGAAACGAAACTCAGCGTATACTTGTCACACATTTATGAGCCATACACCTTTATAAACATTTAAGTGTGTACTTTTAAATGATCAGATTCAAAACGAAAACAAATATTCTCTGTTTAAGTAATTTGTATAAAACCAACAAGATGTCCAGCTTCTCAAACGCTTCCTAATTATTTTTAATTCGGCCACGCCCACTCGCGCAAAAGAGATTCACATGCAAATCTCCACATGGAACGCGAACTCGCTCATTACCTCAACAACAAAACACTTCACTTCACTTTTCGTCGAGTTTGAAAGACTTGCCTGAGCTTACATTGGATTTAGGCTACCTCAGAAGAAGAAGAACGCGTTTTGAAGACAAGAAAGATAAGGTAAGAAATTCTTAGCTACATATTAGTTTGTTATTGTTGCATAAATGTCACGTTGCAGTTGAACTGTTGCTAGATATATGGGGAATATTATAATATTTAGACCTGTGTTTACTGTTACTGTGTTTGTGGATATCTGCTCAAACGTAGATATGGTAACCATAATGTTTATATTTGAGCGCGATCGCGTTTGAATGTATCATATTTTTGATAGCGATCGCGTTTGAATGTATCATATTTTTGATAGCGATCGCGTTTGAATGTATCATATTTTTGATAGCGATCGCGTTTGAATGTACTGTATCATATTTTGGATGAAAGCAAAACGCACCAAACGGCTTCATGTTTTTATTATTATCTCATTTCATATCATCATAACGGATACATTTGAAGTAACATGATAATCAATATATTTTTCTCTAGCTTAGTTGTTACTGAAATCTTTTGAAAGATTTATACTGCTATAGGTTATTTATTGTTATTATTATTTTATCCGGCACTGCCTGCATATACCTTATGCCTACAAGGCACAACATACCTGGTGTTCATTATATTATGTTGGAAACATTTGTGTGTGTGTGTGTGTGTGTGTGTGTATTCTGTGAATTTTAAAAAGCAATTTTAACCAGAAAAATCTAATATTTATTTCCAAAATCGTGCAGGCCTTTCTCTTGATATCAGTATGTTCACTTTTTTTTTGTTCAGGGCCCAGATGCCACTGAGGACTTCAACATTCACATGAGTCTCTGTACGTGAACACGGTAAAGTGAAAATCTTGGAAATGAAAGGTATGTACAATGTTTTTAGGAATGGCACAAAGGTCTGTCTTTGAAGTGCTTTTTTGGCATTTGTTGTGTATCTTTGGATTATGTTGTGTTGTAAATAAATCCAAACAATTTAAAAGCCATTCTTTTTTAAATCTCCTCATTTACAGTATTGTGCAAGGTTGCTCAGAATGGCAGGGCCTGATAGCTCCTAATAGGGCCGTTAGGGGGAGTGTCTTTGTCTTTCTCAGGTGAGAAAAGCTTGCATATTTATGAGCTTCCGCATAAGGCTTTTTCACACAAAACACGTCGTAAAATTTTTAAATCAATATATTGTCTTATCTGAATGAGCAGTCAGGGTGATTTTCACATCGTTTTGGAGCAAATATTCTAGGCTACGTCATACAATTTTCAAAAGTCTTGTGAAGAAATAATCAGTATGGGTTTCATGGCCTTATTTCAGTGAGAATATTTTTTTGTATTTTCACAAACCACGCATAAATGTCATTATCTCAAAACTACAAACTTTTACATACATGCTGCTGATATATTATTGTAGCAGAGTTTGTGCTGAATACAGTGTAATTAGACTTTAGCCATGAAAATGTCACAAGTAACAGAAATAACCAGAAATGTCAGAGCATGTCAGAACCAGGGCCCAGAAAACAGCTCAGACCTCAGAGGGTTAAACGGCAAGAGTCTATGAGTCAGGTAAGCAGATTAGTTTTCTTACCGGCAGTCTTCCAGAGTTTTGCGGGTTTGTTGTTTTGTGCAGTGCAACCTGTAGAGTTTCTAAACTGTTTGTGGTGCTCGTTTGCCCTTACTAAACACAGACAGCACATACTAGGAAGAAGCCGTTGCACGCGCTCAGCTGATTACAGATTAATCCCACCTGAGCGCCCGTGAAAATGCATACTACCGCCAGCGGGCGGCGATGAACGGTAGTCAACGCAACAATTATTATGTAGTAGGTGTAATGTAAATAGACACTGTAAAAATGTTGGCTAGTAGAAGCCGAATTTGCCGGTTGATAACAGACCCACTACGGAGAGTCCGGTTAGAGACTTTCACCAGAGATGATCAGATATTCGGGAATAACCCATTTATTGTCACCACAACTCAGTACACTGGATCATTCTGATTTGCATGTGTGTGTGGTTTTCTATAAATAAACATATAAGAAAAAGTTATAAGTAACAATAACATATAATAGTAGTCATCACAATATAAACATAGTAACAGTATTCTTCACAATAAATATTAAGCTACAATGATTAATAAAGTATAATAAGAAAACAAATGTGCCATTATATGGAAAAATGCACTGCTAGAAATGAGCAGGGACGGACTGGGGCTAAAAAACAGCCCTGGACTTTCTCCCAAATAGGCCCATCATCCGGCCATTCGCCTAGCCGTGTGCGACAGACACTAGCCAGGATGTCCTGATACTATATGCCACAATACTGTAGCCTATCAGACAAGGTATTTACAGCAAGTAACATCTCAAAACCAATGATGATTATTGGGGTTGTGTTTATTAATGAAGCCTCAGCCTTCAAATAAAAACAAAAAATGTACACTGCCATAAAATACAAATAATGAAATGTCACTGGCTACAGAAACCCCAAATTACACAAACTTGTAATTATAAAACATATAGTTACTATACCAGGGGTCTCCAACCTTTTTGTGTGCAAGGGCTACCTCAAGTGATAAAATAATCTAGAAGGAATTTTTATTTGTTATACTCCAATATTTATTATAACATGGTGAAGCTTTTTTACTTTTCACCATCATATGGGAAATAATAAAATATCTTGATATTCTGGTTCAGACTTAAAAAAAAAAAAAAAAATTCCTGAAAAATTATGAAAATATTTATTGATTTTTTATTGATTTTCTATAAACCTATTGTATGTGTTATCAAAAACAGTAGCCCAAACAATTAGTATAAATATAAATGAAAAAAAATCAAAAATAAAATAAAAATAAACTGCCATAACTTCTAAACAAAACATTACTGCATTAGGCCTACATTTAATACATTTACATGACTATATTAATATAACAGCATTTTAAATATGAATACAGGCACATTTCTGCCAAAAAAGTTTGTTTTAATAAAGTTAATTCATAAGTTTTGGTGTGAAATGTCTTTTAGCTGGTTTGTTCTCGGAACAATGTTTCGCCTGTTTTTTTTTTTTGTTGTTTTTTTTGTTTGTTTTTTTGCGTCAATATGTTGAGAATATCAGCGCTGTTTCATCTGGCTTTTTACAAGCTTAAATCACATAGTCATTTGTGGGTTTATAATAGAGATAGAGAATTCTGCGCTGAATTTAAATGCTTCTCAGTGGATCGCGCAGCTCTGTGTAATAATGTTCGCGTGATCGAGATCAGCTTTGTCCGCGATCGCTGTTTTTTGGGCCGAGCTGATAATGCTCTGCGCTGCTCATATCAAACAAGTTTTGTTCCGCTTTTTGAGCGTTTGCCATTTGATGTTTCTCATACGCAACGCAAATGACAGCGTATAATCAAAGAGAGTTGGTTAATTTTGTAGAGGCAAAAGTTCAAATTGAAACGTTTAGTTGAAAAGGTCGCAAAATTATACCATTCGAAGTCTGGAACCCCGACGGCAAGTTGGGGCTATTTATAGAATGTGTTTAGCGGGAAACTCACAGGCACCACGTTGGAGACCACTGCTATTCAAATATAATGTAAGCAAATTTAAAAGTGCGGCCTTATAAAACTAACTTTCTGTCAGTGGCTATAGGCCGACTCTTCTTCCTCAGTTGTTGTTTTTTACACGTATATAAGTGATCATATTAGTGCCCCTGCTGTTGGCTGTTCATATTGCTTTATTAGACTTTTTTTTTTTTTTTGTGCAGACGGCCCTCGGTTGGACGGCCGTTCTGGACTTTTCCAGAACGCACAGATTGTCAGTCCGTCCCTGGAAATGAGTAATTCACAATAATTCTGAGCGGTTGAAATTCGACACCCTTGCGCACTGAGGACAGAAATGGAGCCGCTCTGACTATCACATTAGTGCGCATGCGCTAAAAGAGTGCTTTAACTCTAAAAGTGAGTGATATATATATCAAATAGACCATATAATGAATAAAAGGCACATAGATTATGTCTTATGAATATAACAATAAAATATGTGAGGAAACTAGTATGTAAATATACACACGAACATCTTTACGAGCTCTGTCGTATCGTCACTCGCATACATTAACTTTTACACATGCGGGGCTATTCAAACGTTCATAAAATGAGTAAAGAACAATGTATAAACAGACTGCAACTTACTTTAGAGGCACGCACACAACTTTAGCAAGGATTAATCGTTACAGTACAGCTTGCATCCGTCCGCTTTCTCGAATCAGTCAGACTCCGTTTAGTGGGCGGGAGCACTGACCTGCACGTCTTTTCCGCGGCGCTGATTGGCCCGCTGGATGGATGCTATGACGGATGCGTCATTTTGGCATATAGCAAAGGAAACTAAGAAACTTAAATATAAGCCTAATAGTGGCCTTTTTAACAGACACTGTAACTAAAAGAGATTTGAATATTTCTTTGTTTAATTTGCACACTGAATATGGATTGGAGCTTTTAATTTTGAACTCTCAAAGTGCACCAGATTGATGAATTTAACAGTAAAATGCACAAAATTGAACACGCCCCCGAACCCCCCTAGAAGGACCGAGGTCCACCCACCACAGATTTACCAAATATCTTGTGAGAAACACTGGTATTGCTATGCCAATGCAGCTTATATATTGTTTTAGGCTTCATCACTGTATTAATAAATGTCAAATTTTTACTTATTTCATCTGTTAACTCTCACTCGTTCCTATACTCACTCATTACATGGCATTAGTGGTTTTAAGGAATTGGAGTTGGTATGCATATATTTAAGGGCGTGCAAAGATGGGTGGTGTATATGATCATATAGTGGGCCAGTCTGGGCCAAAATGCCAGGGCCGATTTCCATACCACGTTCCACGTGCATATCCACGTTCTTAGAATTAGCTGCTTGTCTAATCAAATGATTGTACTCTCGATCAGATCTAATACAAATAACTAAATTTTCTGTTGTTGGCACACTTTGTAGCTTCTGTTCATCTGTTCATCATGACATGAGGAAGTTAAAATAAAATCATCAATATGACAGCATTAGTCTCAGAAGCACAAAGTTATCAATGACACATCATAAGACGACACACAAATACATGAAAACAACTAAAGAAAGATGAAACACTCACCTCAGATAATGTTGTAGAACTTTGTTTCCTCTGAGCTGTCGTGTTGAACTGAAATCTCTTTCACTTTCATACAGGAAATAGTTTTTCAGGAAGAGACATAAAAATCAGAAGAATGACATCCATCGACACACACACTCAGTCTCCAGTCACTGTATATACATATATATATATATATATATATATATACTGTATATATACTACAGATGGTGGACAACCAGAATGAGACTTTTACCGCCGCCGTTCCCGCGGCGGCAAAATTGGGATGTGTATTTGCTGCCTTTTACCGCTGAGTGGCGCTGTAATCACAGACTTTGAAAAGTGTCAGTTTATTCTCTTTATGACGTAATCTGCCGCGGCAGTAATCTGAGTTGAGGTCACAGATAAATTCAAGATAAATATTGTAGTTAAACGAATTAAAATTCATTAAATTTAAACAAAGCAGACACACATTAACATTGTGTGCCCAGTTTTTCTATAATTTAGAAAGGGTATGTCAATAGGTTAGGCTACTTTCGTGTTATTTTAATTTGTAGATTTATTAACTGAAACATAACAGTGAAATAAATTAAAATAATTTACCGTAAAATTAAAACATTTTCAGGACTTGCAGTTACTAACCGATGTTAGTCGGTTTAAGCATTCTTTGTTATATTCAGAATTAAATAGGCTTACATGTTGTTATGATTATCAATTGAATTCTTTAATAAATAATCAACCACAATGCCTATTAGGCCTACTGCCGCAGCAAAAATAAACCAGTCGAATTTCAAAGTCGTTCGCGAAATGACTAGGCTATACCGGGTGGCGCAAGTGACAGACAGGGCAAAACAGCAGCAACTGCGGCATTTTAAAAGGTAAGTTTCCTATCTGTTTATTTAAAAAATAATAATAATAAATAAAAAAAACGTGGCGCAAGATCTTGTAAAAAAACAAACAAAAAAAAAACAAAAAAAAAACCTTTTTTCATTATTTGAACAAAAATGAGACTGATTGAATATGTAAAAATATAAACAAACAAAGCAGAGAATAAAACAAACTTTTAGGGAAAAAATATAGGCCTATTATGCTACTACAGAATTGGTTAACATTAACGAAAGCAGAACATGTAAAAATCCATTTCAAACAAAATAAAACAAAACAAATTCGTGACCGAGTGGTAGGCTATAACTATTCAACTATTCTATTAAGACGATAGCTCTGTGGTCAATGCATTAACAATAGCCTTTCGGAGCTTCAAACGATCTGAGATCGAATCTCAGTGTAGCCGACAGTGTTTATGTTTTTCCGTTCTTGACGCTTAAATATGCATCTGTTTATTAAAGTCAATCATCTTGTTTAATTATCAATTGTACATTACAACATAAATTTGCTACATTCCAATTGAGCCGCTTTTTTGTGTGTGTGTGAATCATTCACGAGATTGAGATGACTGACAGTGATACCCGGCCATAGCAACGGAAGACATTTTTCAAAACAGATCGAACAAATCAGAAAAAATACTTTCAATACAGTATTGCTTTCAATTAAAAAATAAACAATGAAAATGTAAAAGAAAAAGAAAATTAATTAAGTTTGAAAACCCATCGCACATTTCAAGGTACGAATAAAGTGTCAGTTTATTTATTTAAACAGGGTTGCATCGATAGAGTTTATTCCCATTGTGATGCAAAATAAGAAACACAGAATCTTATTCTTGCAACATTTTAAATTTCTATTGTCAAAGAAATTGCAGCTAAATAAAAAAATTAAAACGGTACAAAACGAAAAAAGTGCAAAGCAACATAAATTAAGAACAGGCGTTTTCCTTTGCCTCTCTCTCGCGCTGGATATTTTTTTAGTAAGTTTGGTCTCCCTCACTGCGCGCGGCGGGTCTTTCTCGAAATTAAGCATTTCAGCGTAAAAAACACCATACAGCTGATAATACTGTATGTCGCTGTGTCATCCACACAAATCACAAAAGAAAAAAATGTAACAAATAGCTTTTGTTCCTTCAAAGATAAAGCATGCCTTGCTGAATTCACCTTACAATAAAACGAGGTGGGTCGCGAATTAAAGAGCTCTGTATCTGCTAAATTGAAATTGTGTGTGGAAAACCTTTAAATACAATCAATAAAACTACAATATTTATAATTTAATAAGATATAGGGCCTACATATGGACTTTTGGAGATTTTGAGATTAATCCTTAGAAGAATTTTGCCTTTGCCTGCTCATCAGGCTGGCTCCGACACTCTCCATATGAAAGACGGAACATTAACACCTCTGTCCTGCACCCCCAAACTGCACTTCTCCAAACCCCCCACAGGCTAGCTGAGTTTGCAAAACAAAACAAAGAGTTTGCCACTCGTCGTGGTGTGCCAAAACACTTAATTATAAACTTAAATATTTCAAAACAATCTCAAAACGCTTTGTGACATTTTGAAAAGCCGTGAATGCATTACTGCCACTGAAACCAACGGCACTTGGTGTTTTAAGCCCCCAACGGCGCCTTCCAGGCAGCGAGGGGATGGGTAGGTTTAAGGTTGAGGGTAGGGTTAGTTGCCTCTAAGGAGCCATTGGGGGCTTAAAACACCATCGAGCCCCATGAACGCAACAGAATACTGGTTCTGATTTTATTATTTGTCGTTTAAACGTCATATATATATATTTACAAATTTTAACAGAACTGCTTTTGAAATTACGATTGGAATTATTATAGGCTACAGAAGTAAAGTCATTGTATAATATTTGTTCCTTAGTGTAAAATGGAAATGCATGGTGATTTTTATTTTGTAAATAGGCTATAAGCAAAAAACTATGTTTTAGAACTAGACAAATCTCTCTGCATCAACAATAGACTATAAAAGGCATTAATAGGCTAATATACAAATATCAGTAGTCCAAGTTAGTTCGGGATTCGAACCCGTGTCATCTAAATGATCGTAACGTAAGTTCAACCACTCGGCCACGATTCACTCGTTGCGACATGGCCTAACGTTCCAGTGTGTGTTCGCTCACACGAGCGAGAAGCGCTCTTCATTCAAATGAACGCGCAGCCGCGTTTGTCGAACACTAATTCAACATGCACTACATTTTAAACTTCAATGTTTAATTCAAAACAATCTCAAAACGCGTTGTGACATTTTTTTAAAGCAGTAGCCTAGCCTATACATTAAGGGCATTGAAACCAGGATCTTAACTAAAACGCGTTCCGCGTAATCTCTCAAATATTATGCCACACTACTCCATGTATTTTTTTTTTTAAGGACTGCTTTTGAAATCACTATAAATTACAATGCAATTGTATCGTCGCTCACCAGAGCTCTTCATTTATCTAATTCCTCAATAGAATAGTAAAAATATTCAGCGTCATTGCTCCTAATATCGTCTCTATTTTTAACTTTTGATTCTATTTTTTTCAGTTCTAAAATTTATTCTATCTTCGGTTCTATTCTGTTGTAGCCTTATAGGCCTATTTATATATATGAAAAATATGCCTATTAGGCTTAAGGTTTTATATTTAACCCACTTACATTTTAAAATACGGCAATTGCTGCTGTTTTGCACAATGTCCCTTTGCGCCACCTGGCGGTCATTTTGGGAACGACTTTGAAATGCGGCTGGTTTATTTTCGCCGCGGTGATTTCGCCGCGGCAGCTGGCGCGGCGGTATTAGGCATTCTGGTTGTCCACCATCTGTATATTTGTATATAGTATATTGTATACAGGGTTGGGGAGTAACGGAATACATGTAACGGCGTTGTCAGGATACAAAAATCCAGTAACTGTAATCCGTTACAGTTACGTCAAAAAACGTAGTAATCAGATTATAGTTACATTTTGAAAAAAGGGGGAATACTTTCAGGATTACAATGATTTCGTTTAAAACTAAATAAATAAGTATTTTGGCATAATAACACTATATTAAGTGCTGCTTGATTATACAGTAGTTCCTGGTTCTGTTGCCAGTAATGACTCACGTGTGCCACGCGCTGGTGCATGCGCAAATAACAGCCTTATATCTCCTCAGACGCAGATTGAATCACTGCTGCTAGTAGAAACGATGCTGCCTGCGGGTAAAATCGCTTTTAATTCATGTAAATTGCGCTGCTATTTTGTAGAAATTAGGAGAGTAGCTTTTTTAGTACTCAAAATGTCCTTTCTCAGGCCCCGTCCACACTAATGCGTTTTCGTTTAGAAACGGAGAATTAAAACGAATACGATCTCCGTCCACACCAGCGTTTTAGCTGCGTATTAGAATTGATCTCCGTCCACATTAAAACGACTGAAAACGCGGATCACGTGACCATTCACCAACACTGGGCATGCGCGAGCCGGTGTAAACACAACTTCATTGATAAAATTATCCCACCATGCGCTGGTTCATCCCGGGTTAACCCAAAACCGACGCTCCATGTACACGGTCGATACCGGGAATTGTCAAACGTAAACTATTTTATCGGGAATTGTCAGTTGCACACGGGAATTGTCACATTGTCACATTTTACCGGGAATTGTCACAAATCGCTCGAATAATAGCTTGCCTCCGGCGCATGTAACTTAGGCATTGTAAAATGCAGAATTTACTTGCACAACAGCTGCTAGAAAAGATATAGCCTACGCCATGACTGATGACACCCAATCATAGATCCGAGTGTGAGCCTCTACTACGTCATCGTTTCTAAAGTCCTCCGTTTTGACCCGTCCACACTAAAACGCCCTCCGGAGATTCAAAACGAAAAACGGGTCGGCAGCGTTTCTAAACTTCTTCGTTTTGGGTCTCCGTTTTTGCCGTTTTAGTGTGGACGGGAGGTGCAAACGTAGCAAAAGGTCTCCGTTTTTAAACGAAAACGCAGTAGTGTGGACGGGGCCTCTGAGTTCGACAAACGCGCCCACGCGTTTTGCTGGATTTTTTTCAGTTCAGTTCAAAAGAAATTAATTTTGCTCTGTTGACTTTGATATTACAAGCAAGTTTCATACATCAATCGATTCTGTTAAATGTGTATTATTTTTGTGTATACTCACAATAAAAACAAACTGTTGTGCTTTTTGCCAAATAAAGAAAAATAAACGTGATGCGAGTTCTGCCTTCTCTCTGTCAGTAAAGACCATTCTGAAACGCGTCCGAAAATGAACAATAACTCAGCAAATACTGAGTCAAACAGGCATACAGACACACAGGCATGAAGCTTGAATTCTCTTCTTTAGAATGAGGTAATTTATATAAAAAACAAATATTCTCATCTTGTGAAATCTGTATTAAAAGAGAGCGATTCCAGTCGAGCTAATTAGAGCTCATTCAAATGTAATGTGAACCCGCCCATGGAGAGCGCGTGCTATTCAAACGCAAATTACTGAGGCAAACCTGTGAACGCCCCCTTATCAGCCCGAGAAAACACAAGTTTATTCAGATCATTGTAGCCTACGTGTTTACACCATCTGGCAGCGCTGTGAGGAATAATAATAACGGAAAATCTACCTCAGAGTGTGGGTATTGCAGGAGAGAGGATCCGAATACTGTAGTAAGTTTTTTTCCTTCTCAAGTTAACCGCGTTTCTGTGAATGAATGAATGGCAGTCGCAGAGATGCACGCTGTTTATCACAGCTCGCAAAAAGACAGTTTAAATTTAAATTGCGTCTCTGTGTGAATGAATGATGATGTTTTAGCAAACTGTATTGCTATACTGAGTTGAGTAAAAATCGACAGAAATATGTTGAAATAAAATGTAGGCTATTTGTATAAGCAACGTATTAAACTGAAAATTAACATTTATATGCCCTAATATTTCATAAAAACAACGTTACAGTCAGGCGTTTCTGTTTGTGAATGAATGTTTCGGTTTTAGCAACCTGTATTGCTATACTGAGTAAAAATCGACTGAAATATGTTGAAATAAAATGTATTTGTATAAGCAACGTATTAAACTGCAAATTAACATTTATTTTTCTTATAATAAAAATGAAAGACCTATGTTACAGGCATATGAAAGACAACATTTCGTTGATTAGTTTTGGATAGATTATACATTTTTACTGTAAAATATCTGCCAACTCAAATAAGCTTTTGTTTGCCAATATTTGCTCATGTTAAATATAGTATGTTTTGTCAAAAATAAAGTAATCAAATAATCAATCAAATCCTTAACTTTGAAATATGTATGATAAAATGTATACTTTAGTTTTTAAGCCATATAAGCCTTTTCTTTAAATAATTTTTATTGTGTTTTATTAGTGACAAATTTGGGGAGAGGGTAAATATTCCAAAACTGAAAATACAGTATGAGAATTAACTGCACAATTACTAGACATGTTTTCCTTGGATATTATAGGCCAAATTGCAAGCACAATATGTGGAAAAATAAAAAATGATGCTTCCATTGCATTCTTGTGGCTCAGTGACTCACCTGAATGAATGGCTCATTAAGTATGCGGGCCCCATTGTCTCCTCAGGTGTGAACCACTAAATATGCATGATCGTTGACGCCCTCTCGAATATTGCCTTTCAAAACAGAAAGTGCTTTGCAAAATTCAAATCAATGTATTGTGTTATGTGAATGATAAGGCAGGGTGATTTTCACATCATTTTGAAGAAAAAACACTAGGTGATGACATCCATTAGACAAAAGTCTTATTGGCACATATTTAGAATGTGTTTTATGGCCTTATTTCAGAAACTTTAGTTTTTAGTTTTTTGAATAACCATGCATAAACATTATTCTCTCAAAAATGCAGACATGTACATTCTTGTTGCTCACATATTATGGTAGCCCTGTTTGTGCTAAATAGTGTGTAATTTTTTTTTTGCCATTAATATGTTTATAAGCAACTGAAAAAAGCACAAATGTCAGGGCATGTCAGAACATCTCAAGGACCCCAAAAACACCTTAGACCCCAGAGGGTTAAATGTGAAATATCAAACCTACTCCACAAGATTATTGATGATAATCATGCATCAAATACTGACATGACTGTGGATGATACACGTCTAACGAAATTAATTATTCAAATGAACACTGTGCGGAAATTATCGAAAGACTGGGATAATATGGTAAACATATCTGTCAGCCATAACTTCACAGCATGTACGACTGTCAAAAGCATTCTCGATCTAATGCCTGAGTGCCAGAGCTCTCTTAGAATAGGAAATATTGTATGTCTTTGTACGTATGTAACTGATGTCTGCAAACTGTTAAGAAAAGAGCATCAGGATGTTTGTAAAATTATTGATTTGCTGCTTGAACACATACTGGAGAGAAATTTTGAAATGTGTCTAAAATTTATTTTGATGTTTGGATGATATATAATTCATCCATGTTTATTTGTAACCCCGTACTTTTTTTCTATTCTGAAATAAAACAAATATATATATAAATAAAAAAATCCGTCATTGTTTGTTCATATATGCTTGTAAAATAAAAACGCAACAACATTGTAACTTGGCTCATTATTGTCTGAAAACTCACAGCGACGACATGTCTGAACTAATGAAAAAAATCAACTATGACCCAGCGAATTCTGGTGCTTTGGGGGGTAAAAACAGATTAAAACAGGCTGTGTTACAGGAATACGGTGTAAGATTATCTGCTAAAGACGTGAGTGATTGCCTGTCCAGTCAAGACACATACACTCTCCATCGAACTGCACCAATAAATTATAAGCGGAATCGTGTAGTGGTGTATGGGAAAGACCACCAGTTCCAGGCAGATCTAGTTGATATGTCTGTATACTCGAAAGAGAACGACAATATCAAGTTTCTAATTACCGTTATAGATGTTTTTAGCAAGTACGCGTGGACAAGGGTACTGAAAAATAAAACGGGGCCGGAAGTAGTTAAAGCTTTTTTGTCTATTTTGAGAGAAGGACATGTACCTGTAAAGTTGCAGACAGATAAGGGTACAGAGTTTTTCAATAGTCATTTTCAACAGTTGACAAAAAAATATAACATACACCATTTTGCAACAGCAAGTGATTTAACCCTCAGAGAGTCTTCGGTCACTTCTGACCGAATAATTTTCTGTTTTGAATTTTTAAAAATCACAGCTTCATCGGAAGGTTATGATACTTGGTGACTTTTATGGCATTAGGTATGTGAATACAAAAAAAAATTGAGGTCATGATCTGAGCATGCTAAGTGGTCGTAAAAAAAAATAGTCACACTCAGTGTCTTCGGTCAAAAATGACCGACCCATAGGAAATGAATGGGAAATTTACAAAAACACAAAAAATCTCTGAATTTTTGTCTGTACAATCTACAAATCGGCCACGATTCTAAAAAAAAGTACACCGCAGTAAAGGGGTGACACTCTACAATATCAAGAGTGCAAAAAATTCACACCCACCCACACACACACATACAAACACACTTTTATACACATACACACCAATAAATTCAGATTACAAAAAATCTGTTTAGAATTTTTAAAAATCACAGCTTCATCGGAATGTTACGAAACTTGGTGACTTTTCTGGCATTAGGTATGTGAGCACAAAAAAAAATTGAGTTCATGATCCGAGCACACTCGTGGTCTTCGGTCAAAAATGACCCCCATAGGAAATGAATGGGAAATTGACAAAAACACAAAAAACGTCTTAAAAGTAAGTAATTTGGTCCAAAAACAACTAGAATTCACAAGCATCTCCATTTAGAGCTATACAGGCATGTAGTGGTAAACCCATGCAATAACATGATTTATTTCATTTTATGTTTAATAAATTGATTTTTTTCTTTCTTTTTTTCTGAAAGCCTAGTCTCTATTTTAACCGAAAATACTGTATAAAATTTTTTTTTTTGAAAAAATTGAAAAAAAAAAATTTAATCATTATTTTCAATGGCAAAAAATGGACTATAAATAATGCATAAATATTAATAAGTTCAATCAAATTGTCTCAAAATACTAAATTAAAAAGAATAAATATTATAGAACAAAAATAAATTGCATTGGTTTTTACTGGGATGGAGGAAGTTTCATTTTTAGGTGTCCGGTCACTTCTGACCGGGAAGGCACTGAGTGTGACTGCTAAACGAAGACTCTCTGAGGGTTAAAAGCGAGTGTAGTCGAAAGATTTAATAGAACTTTAAAAGGACGAATGTGGAGGTATTTAACAGCGGTGAATTCCAAACGCTACTGTGATATATTGCAAGATCTGACAGAGGCGTATAATTCTAGTTATCACAAATCCATTAAAATGCGACCGTTGGACGTGAATAAAGAAAATGAAACTGTGGTGTTTAATAATTTATACGGAAAAATGCGTAAAGAGACACCAGTCTTTAAATTTGCCGTAGGAGATATCGTCAGGGTATCTAAAGTCTGGAATATATTTGCCAAAGGCTATGAACAGAATTATACTGAAGAATACTTTACTATAAGTACGTGTATACCCCGAAATCCAGTCGTATACAGGATACAGGACTATGATGGTGAATTAGTAGATGGTTGTTTTTATGAGCAAGAACTCCAGAAAATTATTGTGAGTGATGATAAATCGTTTAAGGTCGAAAAAATTTTGGATAAACAACGACGCGGAAAAGCCATCTACGTTCTGGTGAAATGGCTTGGATGGCCTTCAAAATTCAATAGTTGGATTCCTAAAAAACAGATGATTGATCTACAATCTCCCTTAAAACCGTAGCGAAAGCCACAGACGATGTCATTTATCCAAAAACATCTAACATGTCTGAGGAGGAGGGGTTCTACGTCACGCTCCCGTGCAATGCATCTGCAAATGTATACCCCGAGAATCGCATATCTAATTACAGAACTAGATTGGCAAGGGCTATACATTTAAAAGGATTATGGGAAGTGGCGTTGGTTGAGTTTCACTACCCAAAAACTTGGCACACTTTCAACGAGGAAGACGCTGCTTTTATTATTGAATGCGATCAATGTTTGAACATCGATGAACATAGCAAAGTGCGTGGGGATCTTAATATTCAAACTTTCCGGAAAGCCCTAAAAATATCTACGAATCATAATAATATAAAACACGGCTATTTTGAGGATATTTCAGTATTACTCAAGGAAATAAACGCAACTCTTCCAACACGGGTGCAGCTCAGGTACGATAATATAAGGAATAAGATATTTCTGAAAGCAGCTCAGAGAGCATCGCTAACGTTTTACAGAAAGCTCGCCGTCATTCTAGGATTAAAACCAGGTGTTCCTATAGAAAATGTAAGCAGTACGGATGAACACGAAGACGTGAGTACATACGCACCATACCAGGCCGAGATAAGTGGAGGATTTTACACTCTATTTGTATACATAGATATAATAAAATAGCAAGCAGTCGGTGACGCATATGTTCCATTATTAGAGATGATACATATTGAACCGACCACTAACAAAGCAGTCAGTGTCAGGTACGACAAGTCTCATTACGTCCGTCTTAATAAAAACAACATCTCAGACATTGGGATCGAAATTAAAGATGACCAGAATAAAGATTCCGTAAGATTCACCTACGGAAAAGTTGTGACGAAGCTGCACTTTAGACCAGTGAGAAAACATTTGTTTTAAAAATGGCTTATCTCACACCGTACCAGGACGACCCCCACCGTTACATATCATATTATCAGGTCCAAACAGGACATGGGATGCCGGGCTATGCCGGAAGCGGTGTTATGTATGGTGCCGGTTTTGCATCAGGGATCGGGGGTCTATTTCGTGGATTATATCGTATGGCAATACCGTTTCTAAGAAGGGGTTTCAGTATAGCAAAGCCGCACATAAAAGCTGCGGCAAAAAATATAGTAAGTGATGTAGTTACCAGTGCCTTGTCAAAGTCATTTAATAATGATAACACTGAGGGACAGAGCGGTCACGGTCTTATGGTCATGCGTAGAGGGTTAAAGCCCCCTGGGACCCGTATGAGGAGGGGGCGTGGTCATGGGGTAAAGAAGAGTACACGCGTCACTAAGAAACGCCCAGTTGCAAAAAGCAGACCAAGAAGCTGGACGAAATCTGTAAAAAGATCTACAAGTTTGAAAAGACGAAGCAACACTATCTTCTAAATCATGTCGTTGATTCATGCAATGTCAGACGAATGTATTAAATCCGAACTGGATATTTTTACCCTTCCTTTAACTCAAACAGCTATTGAGAAAAACACTTATGTGGAAATCCCGCCTGTGTCAGCGATTAATGATGCTTCTCCGATTGAATTTTTCATTGCAGGGACTGGTGAAGATTACACTGATCTGAATAACACATTATTATATACTCGTGTGAAAATAACTCTCCCAAATGGAGATGATGTGCCGGAAGGAGCTCCGGTGGGGCTGATTAATTACCCGGCTTCGACTATCTTCTCGCAAGTGGATGTGTCTCTAGGAGATCGGCTAGTGTCACAATCGTCCAGCACGTATCCGTACAGGTGTATTTTGGAGATGCTCATTAATTATGGAAAAGACACCCTAGAGAATAACTTTTCAGCAGGATTGTTTTACAAAGATACAGCCGGCCATATGGACACTACGGATCCGGCAGGTGCGAATGCAGGACTGACAAAGAGAGCTGCGTTTACAGACGGGAGCAATGTTGTCGAGCTACTGGCTCCGATACACAGCGATATATTTTTTCAGCCGAAATTACTATTGAACGGTGTAGATATTCGTATTCGTTTAACTAGAGCAAAAGATTAATTCTGTATTATGCGCGGGGACGCGATCAATTATAAACTAAAAATAATCTCCACTTCTCTCTTTATCAAAAGAGTGTCTGTCTCCCCTTCTCTTCGTTTGGGCCACGCCCAAGCTTTACTGTCGGCCACAGCAAAGTACCCTTTTGACAGGGTATGTGTGAAAAACTTTTCTATTCCAGCAGGTGCGCGTCTCAAACCATCAAAATCTCTTCCTCGGGACTTTACCAAAATCCATCATTATAGCAATGACCGATAATGATGCTTTTACTGCGTTCAAACATTTTAATCTTGAATATAATCTTGAATATAAATCTCACCTCTGACGGCGCACACATCCCAAATCGTCCGTTTCAGCCGCAATTTAATTTAGGAAATGCTGTAAGAGAATATTATCAGCTGGTTACCGCCACGGGGAGACATCTGAAGAATCAGTCTCTCGCTATAGACAGGGAGGATTTTCTCAACGGCTACACACTGTTTGCCTATAACCTTACTCCGGATGAAGAGTGTTCACAGCATGTTTCGCTGATTAGATCAGGGAATATTAGGTTAGAAGCACGTTTTAGAGAGCCTCTACAAAACACAGTAAACATTTTAATTTATGCTACCTACGATTCTCTTCTTGAAATATCAAATCGGAGGCAGGTGTTGGCAGAACACTACTGAAGGGTTTGAAATGAACACTGTGGAGCTAACGGAAATTATGGATAACATTGCGTGTAATATACATTTTTTAGGAGTACTCCCTTCCGACCATCTTCCCAAAGAACCATTGATAGACGTCCCAGCTTTATTAATTTGTAATACGGATCGATCGGACGAACCGGGACGCCACTGGTTAGCTATGTACATGGATCGAAATGGGGTCGGATGTTTTTTTGACAGCTTCGGGAATCCTCCGGATTCAGATTTTTTTCCTCCATCCATTCTCGACTTTCTAAAAAACAATTCAACACAAGTTCATCATTCTACCAGACAAGTCCAAGATTTTACATCAGTCACCTGTGGACAGCATTGTGTCTTTTTTTCTGTATCATATTTCACGGGGTGTTGAGTATGAGGATATAATGAAATTTTACCATAACGATAATCTATTAAGAAATGATACTATGGTGTCTCTTTTTGTGAAAAAATTGAAACCCATGGTCTGTGATAGTAAAATATTTAAATGTATCCAGTGTGTACAGTCTGGTAAAATGTTCCAGTCTTATTAATTCCTGTGTAACAAATAAACAAAGAATTTGTAATGAATAAACGAGTCGTAAACAGATGAATTATTTCGTTTTCTTTCTTTTATTTGACATCAAAAACAATAACACAATATGTTTATATGTTTTTTCAAAGACTTAGTAGGTACAGTACCAAAGTCATCCGCATGTGTTTTTCTTTTAAACGATTCAATCATCCGTCTTACATTATGATTGGTTACAGTCGAATAAGGAATCTTTAATCCCGCAAATGCATCCAGAAACTCATACCACCCTACAGGACGTCGGTTGTCTTGCATCATCTGCGGTGAAGTTACACTCTTTACCAGATCAAATATATGAGACCCTGGAATGATTCTCCCTTTATAAAATATTCTCCATCAACTGTCCATGAAGACACGTGTTTGGCTTTGGACATTTTATCCATAATATATTTTACATTTTTTAAGCTTCTCTGAGGAATAATTTTTAAAACTTCTGAGACGTTTGGGTCATCACTGACGTCATCATTCCTAACATCGGGGTGTGGGAGGGTGGAGGTGTCTCGTGTTCCGGTAATGTAAGAGTTAGAGTGCTACTTTCCACATCACCGTGTTTTACCACACTTAAGAATCGTTGTAAAACATTAGTGTAGAGCTTGGATTTTTCGTAAGTGTTCAAATCATGCCTCTGCAGTATATCTCTAATAGATGAATCCAAGTCATTCTCCACAACCGTATGAATATTTTCACGAGGCGGTGCAGTCCTTATTCTATCCAGCTGATGTTTTGGCACAAGATACAATTTCTCGGCATGTTGCATTTTTCTCTTCAGATTCAGTTTCTAGTTATGAGACTGGTTATGAAAGGAAGCGCTACACTGAGAAGGGGAAGCAGAAAACCCCCTTTTTGATTAATCATACGTCTCTTCCTGCTGATGTTAATCTTTTTGTTAGCGACGTACTTTATCTCCTTTTTCCTTCTTTTTAAAGACCCGTGCTGTTTCACAGTTAGGGGGATCTTGCCATGTAGAATATTGAGAGCCACTTCACATAGAGCCAATATTAACTCGTCGGGTGAAGATTGCAGAATAACACGTCACTGCTTGGGTGAGCTCTTGTATAATAACTTTAAGAGGTAGAGATTTCTGGAAAGCCTCATGCTCATTGTTACTTCTGGACGTACACCACCGGATAGTCTGACAGTAAATCCGTTCTGAGCCGGAATTTTTCAGGGGTCTGTGGTTTATAATCTATTAACAAGTAGCTGTAAGGGCGTTCAGTTGCATCCTGATACGCTTCGATAAAAAACTTTGTATTCCCTGGGTACATCTGCCGTCCCAAAATACCAATCTGATGCTTATCGCGAGGGTTTTTAAATATTATTAAATAATTTGTATTAAGACCTATTGTTCTGGTAGATTTACCCTGGAAAAACAGATTCTGTATTAATAGCAAACAGCTAATCTTATTGTGATGTATGTATTGTGTAAAAATCTTCTCGACTTCACCGTTAGAAGCAGCTTGACTCATAACGTCAACCAAGATAAGGAGCGATCTTTTACCAGGAGGGAATAATGAGTCATCATCCAATTTCTGTGGTATGCCTTCAATGAATTTAATATCAAAAGCATGTAACATTTGATCATACATTGGCTGCCAGGATGTATACACATACACAAAATTGTCAAATTTGACAGAACACATTTTGTCTGAATTATACATTAGAGTCTTCACAAAAAAAGTCTTCCCACTATTACTTGGACCGGCAACGACGGCCGAGAATGGGTGCTGCATTCTGCAGTCAAAAACATCTGTTTCACACATTTTCAAAATATTGTTAAAACCCGTAAGGTAAGGTAGTATAATCTGGTTGGAGTACTCGCTTACTGTACACAAGTCTGAAACTTTTCACGATTGATCTATTGTGTAATGTGAATCCCCTCTTATTACGTGTAATGGTCTCTGTGCGGGGAAACAGCTGCATCGTGTCACGTGATTCCACATAGGCACGCACTAGCCCTATCAGACTATGCAATGTGACTATTTGTGCATTCTCTGCATTGAGTGTAATACCCTTCGCTTTGAGACACGTATAGCCTTTTGCTGTCTGATACCCATAAGATTTTGGTCCTGACGAGCAAAATTCTGTTATGAAATCATCAGGAACTAATTCGCTCGTGAGCTGACCGAGATAAGATCCTGTCACAGGAATCCAATCATCGTTTTTTGATACACAGATCACGCTGTCTGTATCGGCATAAATCACACGTTCGCCTAATTTGTCCAAAAGATTATACAACTCGAGTCGTGCGTAAGCAGTGGTGAAAGCACCAATAAAAACGTTAACGTCCCATGTGGGGCACGGGTCACGGGTCATGTTCTGCATATGACCACTGAATCAAAGCCACTGAATCAGATACAAACGAAAAGTGTTTTATAATCCGACCAGCACCACCAAAAAGACATTGTGTGAATTCTTCAGGCTCTGTCAAAAGCTCTGTGGTAGGCAAATGGGTACGCAAAGAGAAACAGCCCCATAAAGAATTCAAAATTAGTTTACTTATGGATCTTTTTGCCGAATTATGCATTATTTTAGTGATGTCTAGCTGAACGCCCTGCTTATCGATATAATCGTCAACGTACGCTTGTTTATCATCCTCTGTCACTACATCCGAGGGAAAGCCAGATGCCTCCTGTTTGGATTTTAGGAATGTTTTGACATAATCGGTAAACAGACTGTCAGAGCTTTGTGGAAAATGCCACACCTCGTGAATTTTAACCACCTGATAACCGTGCTGAATAGCTCGATGTAATTCAACGCTGACCCATGTAGCTGTAATACATCTCTCAACCTCTGTGTGGCAGCATTGAGGGTCCTGAATCTGATTCTCTGCACAAGTCCTGCACAAAGGGAACATTAATTTACCTGAGCATCTGTAAGGTAGAACAGGGTGAAATAGCTTACGTGGAGGTAGCACTGTCACTTTGACTAGACCAAAATAATTCTCCATCGGTTCAAAATCCTTAAAAATTATTTTAGGATGACCGATAGGATACGTTTTACTTGACTGAACGAATGGGTATAGCGATGTGAAATCATAATAATCCACTCGTTCATCATCAGCTGTTTTGTGGTACAATTTATACGCGTTTGTGCGTCCACCAAATAATGCATCCCGTGGTTTCAGCCTCTCAGTTGCTTCGTAAGATGACATGAACCGCATGACATCAGGATCTGTTTGTTTTGCTAGATCCCATTCACACTCCCAAATTGAAATCACTCGTAAGGAGTACACTTTACGAAGTGTTTCTATCTTTTCATCCGACTGCCTTCTGAGAGTACCAAAAGACACTTTTGATAAAGGCTGAATTTCCTCTGCCTTAAATCGACAATTGTGCCCATGAAAAAAACAACCCAAGAATTACAAGGCTGTTTTTTCCCCATCACCAGACTCATAATACCCATCAACGTGATAAGGTACGAAGGCTTGCTCTCCTTGGTTTAAGGCATGCTGTACATCAATGTTTTGGCTATTTTTTATATATTCGAGCCATTGAATGGATGCGTTTGAAAACGTTTTGTGTTGATTAACATACGCATGACTATGTGTAAGTGCTACTGTATCTCGACTCAAAAAATTAGTTTTGAATACTTTCATGCATGTCCCAGCCAATGTCACAGATTTAAACGGATCAAACAGCTCATTAATATGTAAGCTTTTCACACCTGAGAAAGACAAAGACCCTCCCCTAACGGCCCTATTAGGAGCTATCAGGCCCTATCATTCTGAGCAACCTTGCACAAAGAATGAGGAGATTTAAAAAAGAATGGCTTTTAGATTTTTGGATTTATTTACAACACAACATAATCCAAAGATACACAAAAATGACAAAAAAAGCACTCATTGAAAACAATGATCCAAAGACAGAGACCTTTGTGCCATTCCTAAAAACATTGTACATACCTTTCATTTCCAAGGTGTTTGATTTTCACTTTACCATGTTCATGTACAGAAATTATAATATAAAATTATAGGATTAACAGGAATTGTAGTTGCATAACACCACAGGAACAGTTAAAAAAAGTCTTAACTCACAACTCCAGAGGTTCACGGAACGAGAAAGCTTGGGAGGAAGGATGGTGAACTTGCATGTTAGTAAAGGCAGGCACAGGAAAAAATACACGAAAATACTTCCGATTGAGAAGGACGTTTTGCAAAGGTCACAAAAAGCCCCCCTCAACACCTTTCAGCCACAAATATTCATTTTCCCAGTCTTTCTTGTACCCACACCTTCTCTTTTTAATTGATGATGGCGGTGCCTCAGACTCACTCTTTCTCCATTTTTCGAATTGGAAAGCGCGCATCTAAAAGTTCCTTCCCAGTGTGTCTTGTGCGTGCGCTGTCATGACAGCAACGAAAAAGTTGACAACAACCTAGTCAGCAGTTCAACTGAGGGGTGTGGCAACAGTAGCGTGCTGAACTGTCAAGAAATGTTCGTTTGGCTGCCTGGGGCTGGAGGATATAGAGCGACCAACTTTTTTTTTGAGCAAGCATTGATTGTGCGTGACATGGTCTCAATTTGCGGGACGCATGAATTGGGCTTAAAACGCTGTGCGCGCACGCGCTATGCGGGACGGGTGGTCACCCTAACACACACACATAAATGTTTCCAACAATATATAATATAATGAACACCAGGTTTGTTGTGCCTTGTAGGCATAGGCTATGCGCAGTGCTGCATAAAATAATAATAGCAATAACTTATAGCAGCCTATAAATCTTCCAAAATATTTCAGTAACAACTAAGCTAGAGAAAAATATATTGATTATCATGTTACTTCAAATGTTTCCATTCGTTATGATGATATGAAATGAGATAATAGTAAAAACATGAAGCTGTTTGGTGCTTTTCAAACGCGATCGCGATCCAAAATATGATACATTCAAACGCGATCGCGCTCAAATATAAAACATTATGGTTACCATATAAATATCTACATTTGAGCAGATATCCACAAACACAGTAACATTAAACACGGGTCTAAATATTATAATATTCACCATATATCTAGCAACAGTTCAACTGCAATGTGAAATTTATGCAACAATAACAAACTATTATGTAAGAATTTCTTACCTTACATCTTTCTTGTCTTCAAATCGCGTTCTTCTTCTTCTGAGGTAGCCTAAATCCAATGTAAGCTCACGGCGCGTCTTTCAAACTCGACGAAAAGCAGAGACTTGTGAAGTGTTTTCGTGCTTTGTTTTTGAGGTAATGAGTGTGTTCGCGTTCCATGTGGAGATTTGCATGTGAATGTCTTTTGCGCGAGTGGGCGTGTTCAAATTAAAAATAATTAGGAAGCGTTTGAGAGCTGGACATCTTGTTGGTTTTATACAAATTACTTAAACAGAGAATATTTGTTTTCAGTTTGAATCCCATCATTAAAAGGGTCATGAAACCCTAAACCAAAATTTAGATTTTAACAGAGGTATGTATGTTTGAAGAGGTATGACACCATTGAAGACAATGTTAGCATCTGTTAGATTTAATAGTAGGGGGAAAATGGTTAAAATGTAGTTTTTTTCGCTATTTTCATCTTCCGGGTTTAAAATCTTCATCGTGTCCACGTCACAGGCTGTGACGTGGCAGAGCACTATAGTACTTTGATGACTCATCGGTGTCTCATTATTATTTATGTACTGAGTTTTCTTATCCAATGAGAAGACACTTTCTCTTAATTATTCATGACACCACGTGGAACAGACATGTCAAACTGTGATATCGTGTAGTAGATGAGAGAGCAATGATGGGACGCGCGTTTGTTTTCGTGGTGTAAAAGTTCCAGTGCCTCTTTCCCCGCGATGCTGCCCGGGCTAGACTCTGACTGCGGGCGGTTGGTTGGCCATCAACCACGGACACGTCTAAAC
This sequence comes from Squalius cephalus, assembly GCF_949319135.1. Classification (NCBI taxonomy): domain Eukaryota; kingdom Metazoa; phylum Chordata; class Actinopteri; order Cypriniformes; family Leuciscidae; genus Squalius; species Squalius cephalus. The sequence goes on from NC_137125.1 coordinate 2,916,406, forward strand.
TCTGTGTGTGTAGCAACCATTCAACGGGAGAATGGTGGACTTCAGCCTTGTACACCAATGCAGGTTGCGTCTAGTGATGATGCGGTCCCGAGGACTTTTCTATCGCTTCAGAGGTGTGTGTGTGTGTGTATCTAAAATGTTACCCTTACCGTTTTACTTTACTTTACTTTGTTAAATAATCACTCGTTATTAAAATTTTTGATATTTCGATAATACCTCAATTTTATGAAACAAATGCTTAATTTGTGAAAATTTCTGTCACTGTCCATCTTATGTGGGTTTAGGGAGCGCGTAGATCTATATGTACGGAACGGTTTTTTTAAAAAACGGAAAATTTATTATTTTCAAATAGATGCATTTATAGTGTGTATAGAAACAATTTATGTTTTAAATACAATTATGATTACTGTAGGCTAATATATGTAGCAGGGCATTCAGTTACTTTTGAAAGGACAAAAATAAGGTGTCAGTGTATTTCATTAGACTAACTTTTCCAGCTATTAACCCTCTGGGGACCAAGGTGTTTTTGGGGCCCTTGAGAAGTTCTGACATGCCTTGACATTTGTGCTTTTTTCAGTTATTTATAAACATGTTAATGACAAAGGTGTAAATTCACTCTATATAGCACAAACAGGGCTACCATAATATGCAAGCAACTTGTATGTAGATGTTTGTATTTTTAAGAGAATAATGTTTATGCGTGGTTATTGGAAAAAATAAAAATGAAAGTTGCTGAATTAAGACCACAAAACACATATTAAATATGTGTCCACAAGACTTTTGACCAATGGATGTGGTCCCTTTGAGTTCTAGCTTCAAAATTATATGAAAATAGTCTTGCTTTATCGTTCACAAAAAAAAAATACATTGATTTAAATGGTGTAAAACAGGTTTTGCTTGGAAAGCCAATATGCGAGGGGGAGGAGTAGTTCACACCCACTCTGCATAATGACTCTGCCTAATGAGCCATCCTTTCAGGTGTGACACTGACTGAGCCACAATACAAGGACAAAGGATGTATTTAGAAGAAGACTTATATTGACCATTTAAGATTTTGCTTACATCTCTCTTGTAAATATGTTTTGCTATTTTATTAAAAATGTTACAATTACAACAATAATTACAATTTCAACAATATTTCAAGTGTACTCTTTCTTTGTAAAAAAGAAAAAGAAAAAAAGATTATAGGCCTACATTTTATCATATGTATTCATTAGTTTGAATATAGCCGCATTGGAACATCTAACATCTTAGTCTATGACTTTATTTTTGACAAATATATATATATATATATATATATATATATATATAACGTTAGATATGAGCAGAAATTGCTAAACAAAAGCTTTTTTATGTGGCAGTATATTTTACAGTAGCCTAAAAACTGTACCCAAATCTAGTCAACAAGTGACTGACTGTAGCGTTGTTTTTATTAAATATTAGGGCATATAAATGCTAATTTGCAGTTTAATACGTTGCTTGTACAAATACATTTTATTTCAACATATTCTAGTCGATTTTTACTCATCTCAGTAGGCTATAGCAAAGCAGTTTATTCTTTCACACACAGACGCGCGATTTATATTTAGGCTAAACAGTCTTTACAAATATGTACCCTTCATTCATCTCACAGAAAGGCGAGTCATATTATAGAAATGCGATTCATCTTTTTGCGGTTTGCATAGGCCTACACTAACGTTATTCCATAACGTTATTCCACACGTGAGAAAAGAAAACAGCCTACCTCACTCCTCAGCGGGATCTGCTCCTCATATCAGGATATATTGTTCCTCATATCAGCACTGTTCTGAGGAATCTTTTCTCCATAAGGTAGGCTATATTATGCCTCACTCGATCGCGACGCGCTTTGTTTACAGCTGATGTGGGCGTTTCACAGATCTTCAATAGTTCTCAGAATTTGCGTTTGAATAGCACGCGCTCTCCGTGGGCGTGTCACATTACTGTGAATTAGCTCGTAATGAGGTCGACTGGAGTCGCTCTCTTTTTATACAGATTACAGAAGCTGATAATATTTGTTTTTTATATAAATGACTTCATTTAACAGATGCGATCTCAAGCTTTATGCCCGTGGGTCTGTTTGCCTGTTTGACTGAATTTTCGCGGAGTTATAGATCATTTTCGAACGCGTTTCAAATGGGAGTTTACGGATAGAGAGAAGGCAGAAATCGCATCATGTTAAAGTTTCTTTATTTGTCAAAAAGCAAAACACTTTATTTTTATTTTGAATATACAGAAAAAAAATAGAAACTGAACAGGATCGATTGATGTATAACACGAAAACTAAAGATCAAAATTAACAGAGCATTTTGTGTTTATTTTTCATTGCTAAAAAAAAAAACGAGCAAAACGCGCCGGCGCGTTTTTGGTCCCCAGAGGGTTAAAAAAAATCTAGCATTTCCTCACGTGTTACCACTGATTTTTAGTGACAATATGCATAGGCCACTGGCGATGACAGTTTTCCCCCCTCTCCTCTCCTCTCCCCTGCCGTGCCATACCACACCCACTCTCCTCCCTTCTTCTCACAGCCACCACGCCCATTTAAGTTGCATTTTTCAAAAAGATTGTGTACACACTTAAATGTTTATAAAGGTGTATGGCTCATAAATGTGTGACAAGTATTCGCTGAGTTTTGTTTCAGTTTATAGACGTGCTCAAGAAAAAAAGTTCATTGCGACGGAGAGGAGAACGCACACCCGGTTTATTTTCTTTATTTTTGTCGCGCTAACCCGATGGAGGTGTGGCTGTCTTCCGTGTACCTGTCATTTCTTTCTCCTGCATGCCGCCTCCCCTGCGCGCGCTCTGCATGCCGGCGCTCACGTGACTGTGCGCGATCTGCTGCAGGCTCAACCAGGTGAACTTAATTGGGGAAATTAGAAGCTCGCGCCTAGTTCAGTGTTTCAAATATGCGCATTAGTCATTTGACTGGAGTACGACGGAGGACAAAGAGGTCAGCAGAGGCACAAATTCATTCACTGTGAGGAACTGGGACTTTTTGATTATGACGGGCTATCGGTAAGCTCACATGGACTCTTGTTTCACAGACTCTCGTTTGGACCTTGTTTGTTTTGTCTGTTTTGTCTGTTTGGTATTTAATGTGTTAAATGTGTTAATGTTACAGGTGTAGTTTGAACGAAATTAATACTGCATGGTTTAAAAAAGAGAAATTGACAACTGATAAGACCAAGTGCTTTAATTGGTATAGTGTTGCTTGTAAAATGCAGAGTAAAAGTACCAAGCTGTGTTGCCTGTAAAAATGCATTTGACCTTTCCTGTGTAAGGAAAATACCTGATTATTTAAAATGTTTGTGTTTTCTTTTTCTTTTATTTATTTAAAGGTTTTTCACCTGTTACATCTGATCCTACTGCATTGCTACATCAACTGATCAAAATAAATATTATTCTGAGTGAAATCCCAAGTCTGGTCCTTTTCAAGTGTGGGCACCTCACAGTAAAATACACTTGACAATTTTACAAAAGCACAATGTTTTCATTTGATTGTAAGTGGACACATACAAAAGTAAAAAGATCACAGATTCTTTTTTTATATTTCTTTTTTCTGTATGACCATAAATGACGGAGTAATTTAAGTTTATTGTGCTACAATGTGAAGAAAATCTATCAAAACGCGCCCGCGCGTTTGCCAACCTCAAGGGGTTAAGAAGAAAATTGGAGATCTCTGCATAATCTTGGATCCATGGCCAATAACATTTCCATCTCATTATCCCAGTTTTGACATAATTTACGATTTCATAATTTTGAACTTTTGGAGTTATTTATCCTTCTCCAATCTATCTCTAGAAAATGACCAAAACAAGATGGAGTGACCAGTATTGTTGTTTTGCAAACAATAATAATAATTCTTTGACATTTTGTGTCTTTTGTCTTTTTCTTTGCCAGAGAATAATTCTATCATGCTTTTAGCCCTATAGTTGATTAGTATAATAGCCCTCACTATACCAAATCCAGCCTCAGTTTTAACTATTTGGTGAGTTGAGCACCCAATTCTCTCTGTCAATGTATTTTCTTTTTCTTATAGGGCTGAACTGGTACCTATTGAAAAAGCAAAGAGGCTTAGATTAGCAGAGAATATAAAGAACTGCTATAAGACCAGTAAATAATCAGGATGAATAAAGTTAATATAATCATTAACCAAATTTGAAAGTTTCGCCTTTTCCAGCATTAAATCAGTCTTTCTCCTTGCTGAGCTTTCAGAGAGTGGTCAACTTCAGGAGGGGAGCTGAGAGCCCCTCACCCACTCTCTCTTCTTCTTTCTACATTCGTGTCTTTGCCCTTTCCCCTCGTGTTGCTTCCATTCAACACTTGTCACTGAAGCCATCTGAAATTTGAGCACTCAGAGATCTGCATGAATCAAATTAAACTTTATCAGGGCCGGCGCTCCGCACACGCACATCACGCACTGCGCGTAGGGCACCAAGTGCTTGGGGGGGCACCAAAAAATCTGGGTCGTGAAAAATCATCACAATAGGGTACTAGTATAAATAACAAATAAAATATGTCTAAAACATGTTAATATTGGGTTTAAGTGGTCGTTCAATGAGGCCTATTATATGTTGATCCGACGAAAATTATGTGTGTATTTAAGTGGTCCAGTGGTAGAATTTTTGCCAAGCGTGTCAGAGGTTCTGAGTTCTAATCCGCACTCATATAGTTTTTTTTTTTTTTCTCATCAAAACCGATTATGTTTTTTAGTGGTTGTATATCAGGCAGGGACACTTTTTGTGCTTTTTGTTTTCTAATTGTACCGGAGCGAATAGAGAGTCTCTCCACAACGGATTGAAACGCGCGTCTGAGTGAAGGCTGTGCGAGAGCCAGAAACAAACATAGTATCCGCGCCACTGATCGCTCGGCAACGAGCACTTTGATCAGTTGATTTAAAAAAACAACACATTTCAGCGCTAAATCGACTCTTATTTAAAAAACGAATGAAATGAATGCTCTGCTGGTTAACTGGAGATGTTTTGTTTGTTTGTATTGGTACATTCGTGCCGCGAGATGTTTCAAAAGTGGTGGGGACATGTCCTACCCGCAAATTACGCCTATGCGTATGCATGTCCAGGGGCGTCGCTATAGTAGTGCAAAAGATCCGGGGCTTTAGCCCTGCATGGCTAAATTTTTTTTTTTTTTTTACTTTGAAACTGCAATTAGAATAAAAAAAAAACCCACAATCTCAGTGTTTGTATATTTTCATATTCACAGAGTTGTCAAATTATGTACAGAATTATTATATTGTGCCTGACCTTTGCACTTTTAACTTTCTGTGTTTACATTGTTCAGTTCCAAATCTGTGTTTTTAGTAATTGTGGTGGTATTTGGTATTTATAATTTTAACCTTTATATTATTTATTTCTTTTCATGTTTGGTGCCATTGTTAATGTAAAATTATTTATTTGCAGCAGTTATTTTGGGGGGGCACCACCAAGCATTTGTGCTTAGGGCACCCAAATGGCTAGCGCCGGCCCTGAACTTTATAAATACTAGTTCCAATTGTGCCTGAGCTATTCGCTCTTTATCTACATTCCACTTTTTAACCATCTTTTTCACTAATTATTTTATAAAATATCTCACTGGTTGACCATAGCAGTCCCCCCATTCTGTTTTTAGTAAAGCAAGTTCTTCATTGCAGGAAAAAGCAAGCAATTTCTGTTTTTCTATATCAGCAATAATTTTCCCTATCATAAAATCAGACTTCAATCTTTCTTCTATATTTGCATGCTGTGTTCAAAATAATCTAGTATGGTGAATAAAATCTTCCTCAACAAACATCAAGGAATTCCTCTTATTTATTTTCTTAATTGAATCAATTCCCATTTACTACAATTCTAAGATTCCAGTAAACTATGTATGACTGTTTAAACTTGGTCACTCAATCTTGCTAAATTCAGTGCACTGCACTAGTTAAATATATATCTTATTATTTTAACTTATTTTATACTACAATAATCTACAAAGTTAATATCTTGGAACAATTGTTTTCCTTTACTTTTGTTTATACACACCATTTATACATGTCCCTAAAGCTCATTCACACATTCTCTGTCCCTTTCAAGCGACCAGGGTCGGGGGTCACTATTTTTAACCACAGGCACAGTCACAGGATCCCACAGACACACACACTCTTTTTCCTCTACTCTCTGTCAGATCTGAATTATCACTTCTTCTCAATTTTTAGTTTATAAATAATACATTAAAATATTCACTGCTACACTTACTCAACACAATGATACTTTTAAAACTCCAATTTCATAGACCTCTGCGATTCACTTCCTCAACACAACAGAGTGAAATAAGACCTAGCTTAACTGAGCAGACCTTGCCAAACCTATGTTTAACATAACGATAATTGTAAGTTAAACTTCTTCTGTGCACATGCTATACTTGTCATCCTCAAGGCCCACTTACAAGTATACACAGATCAATAACTGATATGCTTATCAGTACGCTTGCCATCCTCAAGGCCCTCTTGACAAGTAAACACAGCCTTATCAGTACACTTGTCATCCTCAAGGCCCTCTTTACAAGTAAACACAGATCAGTAACTGATATCCTTATCAGTGAATACCAATCCTCTGTGTGCATGCTTTTTGCTTATCATCCATCCAGGCCCTCTTGATAAGCAAACACAGATCCTTACATACATACGACACAACCCTTAGCGCCAAATCAGCATCACCAGTATTCATACATTCCACACAGGATTGTATAAGCACTGGCAAACACTAGCGGGAGCTCCCCCACGCTATTACCATATCATCAAAGACAATGTATGCAATCATTTCTGGAATCAGGGAGCCCTTTTCAATTTCTTTGTTCTTTAAATTTGGAGAAACTTTTCTTACCACTTCCGGGCCACTGGCGACCAACACATACTTTAAACAAAAGCAAAAACCACTCACCTCAGAATACAGTGGCCACTGTTGTCTGTGTCAGTCACCAGTGATGCCCTTCGTGGTTCCTTCAACTCCTAAGCCAAGTCCCATCTGGAGTGCGGAAATTCTCTGGTAAAAAACACTTAATAATCAACCTTTCAGCTCTGCAAAAATCTTAGTTTTTAAGCATAAACAGGCTTATCCCACTCGAAGAATTTTCTCTTCACTATCACAACATCGATCAAGCAATGACTGGCTCGCCAAATCCGACATCTCTTCTGCATTTAAAGTGATGCCTATTCACTCAGATTCGTGGCATTTATTCGGCGTACGCTAATGAACAGGAAGTCTCGCACAATCACAGAAAATAGCTAACTTCCGTGTTGAAAAATGAGGTGGATAGAGCCTATTTTTTTTCCTTCATTAGCTGAACTTCAGTCACTGAAATAACATCAGAACAAATGTGTGTAATAAATCCTCATATAGACAGTAAGAACAGTGTGTGTGTGAGTCATGGTGAGTGACAATGCATACACCATGAGTGCTTTTCTCAGTCTCTATTCAAGTTGATGTTGAAGCGATGGATTCAGATTCTCCACCTATTTTTTTTATATCCTTTTCATCAATTAATCTGTATTTATCCTTTATTAAATCATTGTTTAAAGTTTATAATAGTGTTTGTAGTAATAAAGTTGTATCTTGATTCTTATGTTTCTGTGAGCAGCACTAAGTATATTTTTACACACACGTAATGTTGTCTGCTGACTAATGCAGTGTGGGTCACACATATCATGCAAGCCCTTCTCTAATATCCTCTCTGCAGAAAAGCATTTGCTAGCCATACACCCTACTAGAAGAAACTATACTGATCAAAGCCCTAACCTTTAAAAAAGTTCACACCATCTCATAAACTCTTTGGTTTTGGAAACGAGGCAAACTCTATGGTTACCTTCAATCTCGAGGAAGAAGCTGTATGAGTGTGTGTGTGTGTGTGTGTGTGTGTGTGTGTGTGTGTTTCTTGTTTTTGCCTTTCATGTTTAGTATCATTTTAAGTGTCTCAGTGTGATTGGTAAAATGGTCTTAATTTCATTGCAGTCATTGGTATAATGAGAAAGATTGAAAACTTAGGAGAATTTTGTTCTCCTCTTTGGGTGATGTCTCTTCAAGATGCCTCCCCTCTCCCTCGAAACCAGGAGTACATGAATTGATCCAAAACAACTCTAAAAAAAAATATTTGTACAAGCCTTTTGTTCTGGTCTGGGTATTTTAGGGTGGGTGACAGAGCAGTCTTTGTAACAAGGAAAACCCACATACAGTGCTGTTTCAGTGTTTTCCCGTCGGAACACACACACACACACACACACACACACACACACACACACACACGTGAAATAAGAGATTCCACTAGCAGTTTTTCCCTTCTCATTACAAGGTTTACTCCTAAGAAAGCATATAAAGACTTAAATCACAACAGAAAAGTTGCCATTCACTTTTTCATTGCTTTTATTTAACTTCTAATAGTAACATCTGTTGTGAACTTAGAATCGAACGACCAGGAGACTTGGTTTTATCTTCAGCAGGATTCTTTATTGAGAACACGAGCTGTCGGTAGCTGCAGTCACCAAAGTCTGACGTGAAATGTTCTCTTACAGTTTATATACATTTAGGGGCAGGAACCAAAAAGACAGGTTTAGGAACCGGTTCTAGACTGAAAGCATTGCCCACCCTAATGCACTCAGCATATCTATTCAAACACTGAGACCTGAGTACAGGACTGGCTGGACTTTCTTGCTAAAACACAAACTCCAAGAGTTTCAGTAAAACAGGACTGACCAGAGTCTGTTGCTAGAAGACTCTGATAATCATAATTTATACCTAACCTTAACATGCTAAATTCAATGTAAACCTAAATTAAACATTTTAATAAATCTGGTTTCCTTCACTTGCCCCTTTGAGAGTCTAAAAAAAAAAATCTCACAAAATACAAATTTATACACTTAAAAGTTAATTCTTGTAACTTGTGTAAGTTACAGGCACAAAGTTAAATCTTGTAACTTGTGTAAGTTACAGGCACAAAGTTAAATCTTGTAACTTGTGTAAGTTACAGGCACAAAGTTAATTCTTGTAACTTGTGTAAGTTACAGGCACAAAGTTAAATCTTGTAACTTGTGTAAGTTACAGGCACAAAGTTCAATCTTGTAACTTGTGTAAGTTACAGGCACAAAGCAAGTTCAATCTTGTAACTTGTGTAAGTTACAGGCACAAAATTCTATATTGTAACTTGTGTAAGTTACAGGCACATAGCAAGTTCAAGTTCTCTGTTGGATCCATTAACCCGGTGCAGCACTCAGGTACACCATACGATGGGATTAATGCTCCAGGAGTTCTTGACCACCACATTTGAACACAAGTGAGTCCTGGAATGCAGCCATCTTTGTTGATAGAAGGAGCTGAATTTTGTAGCTGTGGAGAGCTTGTGGTGGAGTGTGTATTTTCTCTGATAGCTGGTAGAACATAAACCAGGGTGCACCTGCCGTTGAATTGGCTGGGTAGGATGCTGTAGACAGAGATAGGGTGTGCAACCCATGGGATTCCGGCTCCTACTGAAGGTGCATGTGGCATGCAAACGTTCTTTTCAGCAAACAAGGCATTTCTTGACATATTCATCAGCTCTAAGAAGATGTTGTTTCTGGGGTCCACACTTTGTGCGATGTCCATGATGGTTAGTAGTAGTACGACAATCTTGATCATGATGAGGGATGACTGAAGTTCCCGTAGGTGAGTCTGCGTTGTGTATTTTTTTTCTTCTGTGTTGGTTGTAGTCTGTGCAGTTGGTCTAGTTGTTTTCTGGAGGTTGGGTCTTCATATGCAGGTGTGTAGGTCAGTGCATATGGTTAAAAACAAACAAACAAAGAACAACTGCCACAGACCAGTATTCATTGTAAAGACTACAAACTTTAGGGTACACTTGTTAACACATCAGCTATTGTTAACCCTCATGTGGTCTTCGGGTCATTTTGACCCGGAGAAGATTTTCTTTTTCCCCAAAATACTAGTTAATGTTATCGCATTGGACTGAAACTTAGTGACTCTGTTCCCAAAGGGTATAACTACTTCTCAAATGTTTTTTGAAAATTTTCTTACTTTTTTAGGGGGGGTTTTGTTACCTTGTTACACTTGTGGTCTTCCCGGGTCAAAATGACCCGCCTATAAAAAATAGCTTATAAATCACTCATTATACCATATTTTCACCAAATCTTGGATTCAATCTTTTTGTCAACTTGTTCTCGTTCAATTAGGACTGGTTTTGTATTTTCATTTGCATGTGATTAATTGTGGGCCTCATTTATCTGAGAGTAGGCATCTCATTTTTTGAGTAAAAAAAAACGTAATTTTTTAACAATTTTGGAATTTTTTTTTTTTTTTTTTTGAAAATTGGTACTGTTGATCACACTAGTCTACTTTAATGTTTCACCGGGAAGATTGTTTTGAAAAACTTTTATTTTGTAAAAAATGGTACATAGTCACACTTGTGGTCTTCCCGGGTCAAAATGACCCGCCTATAAAAAATAGCTTATAAATCACTCATTATACCATATTTTCACCCAATCTTGGATTCAATCTTTTTGTCAACTTGTTCTCTTTCAATTAGGACTGGTTTTGTATTTCCATTTGCATCTGATTAATCGTGGGCCTCATTTATCTGAGAGTAGGCATCTCATTTTTTGAGTAAAAAAAAATATATTTTTGAATAATTTTTGGAAAAATAAAATAAAATCTGAAGAAAATTGGCACTGTTGATCACACTAGTGTACTTTAATTTTTCACCAGGAATTTTGTTTTGAAAAACTTTTATTTTGTACAATATGGCACAGAGTTACACTTGTGGTGTTCCACTGGGCCATTGAGGGCCATTGTGGGCCATTGTTTCAATGGGCCATTGAAAGTGAATGGGAGAGACCAATGCAAAAAATGAATGGAACAACACAAAATAGGTATCATTTTAAAGCTTAGAATCTCAGCTTTTTAATGCACCTAATCACTTTGATCAACTCCTAACGAGAGCTGAGTTATCACTCTAAAACAGAGTGTTCCCCCGCAGGCGCCACCTAGCTGCGAAATAAATAATCATAATATTTTTCAAAACTATTACCTTGATCAACTTAAAATAGGTGTCATTTGAAAGCTTAGAGTCTGAAATTTACAATGAATGTAGCCAATTTGATAAACTCCTAAGTAGTGCTGAGTTATTTGCTGATAAATAGAAAAAAAACAAATTCATAATTTATAAACTACTTTTTTGTACTACATTCAGCAATATGTCAAATACATCATACAGCTCAGATAGTCCTGTGTCATATGTCATTTGAAAGGTCTCAATTAGTAGAATACAGCAAGCATAATTGTTTCAGGCTTTTTACTAAACTTGAGTGAGATTTTTGTAAAAGAAGCGCTTCAAGAGACCCATGTGTAAACCATACATGGATGGTACAATTTTAGACACATTTCCGCTCGTAACTTCATGAAACATGCTCCGATTGTGGAAAATCACACATCATTATTTACAGCAGATGCTTACAATTAAAATGAGTCCAAACTCAACATAATCCATCACTCAGAACTAAAGATATTCCTCATGGAGTTCTAACACAAAAAATACTACAGACACACAGACTCACATAGCCAAGCAAGGTAGCTTAGACTTGGCCTTTTTACTCGTAACTTCATGAAACATACATCGATCATGGAAAATGACACATCGTTATTTACAGCAGGAGCTCACGATTAAAAAGAGCCCAAACTCAATATATTCCATCAATAAGATCTAAAGATATTCCTCATGGCGCTCTAACACAAAAAATACCACAGACGTACCTAGCCAAGTATATACTCATGAAGCTCTCACGTTTGGTTTTTGCTCATAACTTCACGAAGCATGCACAGATCATAGAAAAATGTACATCATTATTTTCAATAGACTATCACAATTAAAAAGAGCCCAAACTCAGCATAATCCATCACTCAGATCTAAAGATATTCCTAATGGAGTTGTAACACACAAACCCCCACAGGTGCTCACAGAGCCTTGAATATAGATGTAGCCTAGCACTTATGTCGCGTTTTAACTCGTAACTCAATGAAGCATGCATAAATTGTGGAAAATGGCACATCATTATTTACGTGAGATTGTTAAGATTAAAAAGAGCCCAAACTCACCATAATCCATCACATGCTCATATGTGTACATAAACAATGAACATGCTCCTGAAAATGTTTCAGTCTCTCCCATTCACTTTCAATGGCCCATTGAAACAATGGCCCTCAATGGCCCAGTGGAACACCGCAAGTGTAATTCTGTGCCATTTTGTACAAAATAAAAGTTTTTCAAAACAAAATTCCTGGTGAAAAATTAAAGTAGACTAGTGTGATCAACAGTGCCAATTTTCTTCAGATTTTATTTAATATTTCCAAAATTATTCAAAAATAATGTTTTTTTTACTCAAAAAATGAGATGCCTACTCTCAAATAAATGAGGCCTACGGTTAATCAGATGCAAATAGAAATATAAAACCAGTCCTAATTGAAAGAGAACAAGTTGACAAAAAGATTGAATCCAAGATTGGGTGAAAGTATGGTATAATGAGTGATTTATAAGCAATTTTTAATAGGCGGGTCATTTTGACCCGGGAAGACCACAAGTGTGACAATGTGCCATTTTGTACAAAATAAAAGTTTTTCAAAACAAAATTCCTGGTGAAATATTAAAGTAGACTAGTGTGATAAACAGTGCCAATTTTCTTCAGATTTCATTTAATATTTCCAAAATTATTCAAAAATAATGTTTTTTTTACTCAAAAAATGAGATGCCTACTCTCAAATAAATGAGGCCTACGGTTAATCAGATGCAAATACAAATATAAAACCAGTCCTAATTGAAAGAGAACAAGTTGACAAAAAGATTGAATCCAAGATTGGGTGAAAATATGGTATAATGAGTGATTTATAAGCTATTTTTAATAGGCGGGTCATTTTGACCCGGGAAGACCACAAGTGTGACAATGTGCCATTTTGTACAAAATAAAAGTTTTTCAAAACAAAATTCCTGGTGAAATATTAAAGTAGACTAGTGTGATAAACAGTGCCAATTTTCTTCAGATTTCATTTAATATTTCCAAAATTAATCAAAAATAATGTTTTTTTTTACTCAAAAAATGAGATCCCTACTGTCAAATAAATGAGGCCTACAATTAATTAGATGCAAATAGAAATATAAAACCAGTCCTAATTGAAAGAGAACAAGTTGACAAAAAGATTGAATCCAAGATTGGGTGAAAGTATGGTATAATGAGTGATTTATAAGCAATTTTTAATAGGCGGGTCATTTTGACCCGGGAAGACCACAAGTGTGACAATGTGCCATTTTGTACAAAATAAAAGTTTTTCAAAACAAAATTCCTGGTGAAATATTAAAGTAGACTAGTGTGATAAACAGTGCCAATTTTCTTCAGATTTCATTTAATATTTCCAAAATTATTCAAAAATAATGTTTTTTTTACTCAAAAAATGAGATCCCTACTGTCAAATAAATGAGGCCTACGATTAATTAGATTCAAATAGAAATATAAAACCAGTCCTAATTGAAAGAGAACAAGTTGACAAAAAGATTGATTCCAAGATTGGGTGAAAATATGGTATAATGAGTGATTTATAAGCTATTTTTTATAGGCGGGTCATTTTGACCCGGGAAGACCACAGGTGTTATAGGGTTTTGAACACCACATGAGGGTTAACTTTCCAAATGACCAACACTTCACACTTAACCTCCCTGCCTACAAAAAAAAACAGAGGACAAACAAAAAATAACTAGCACGTAAGCTAATTCTTCTCTGCCTAAAGCAAAGGGTACACAATATTAACCTGTAATGTTAATCTTCTCTGACGGGCAGAGGGTCTCTTTCATCTCTAAAAAAAAACTTTTTTTAGAGGATAACTTAGTTAACAAAACCCTGCAGCTGTCTGTTAACTCTTCTCTGAAAGGTACAGAGGATAAACACATATACTGGTCTGTAGCGGTTCTTTGAATGGAGTTTTTTTTGAAAACTCACCAACCCTTGGTTGTGAAGGAAGATTGTGGAACTCAGTCAGGCTTTGAGATCTTTGAGCTTGAAGTTTCAATCTGGAGGAAGCTGAATCTTTGTTTAGCTGGAAGTTTCGCTCTGGATTCCAAAAGATGCAGTCTGGAAAGCAGATCTTTTGTTGATGAGATCTTTGAGCTTGAAGTTTCAATCTGGATTCAGGTCTTTGAGCTTGAAGTCCTTTGAGTTTCCTCTTTCTCCATCCGGGTCCACGGCACCATCTGTTGTGAACTTAGAATCGAACGACCAGGAGACTTGGTTTTATCTTCAGCAGGATTCTTTATTGAGAACACGAGCTGTCGGTAGCTGCAGTCACCAAAGTCTGACGTGAAATGTTCTCTTACAGTTTATATACATTTAGGGGCAGGAACCAAAAAGGCAGGTTTAGGAACCGGTTCTAGACTGAAAGCATTGCCCACCCTAATGCACTCAGCATATCTATTCAAACACTGAGACCTGAGTACAGGACTGGCTGAACTTTCTTGCTAAAACACAAACTCCAAGAGTTTCAGTAAAACAGGACTGACCAGAGTCTTTTGCTCAAACTCTGATAATCATAATTTATACCTAACCTTAACATGCTAAATTCAATGTAAACCTAAATTAAACATTTTAATAAATCTGGTTTCCTTCACATCCCATTATTGGACACTTAACTCATGGAATAAATCATGGCCATTTGTGTACGGCTCCTTTCTGCAATGGCAGTAACTGAGCTATTGTTTTTACATGATGCTGCATACATGACTTAAGAGCCAGTGCAAGTCCAACATAATTGCCATATTAGCCCGAACTTTACAAAGAACTACTGCGTACACCTTAAAAAATTTAACAAACACATGGTTAAAGTTCACTCCATTTCTCCAAAGCATCAGATTGTGTTAAAATAATGGGTAACGCTTTAGAATACTGATCTGTCATTAACGAAGAACTACACAGGAACAAACGAGTAACGCACTATTAATATTCTAGTAACTACTATTAACTAGCAAGAAACTCTGATTAACGAATTAGTAAGTAATAGCGCTTAGTCGAGTTTGGTGGTTCACTATTAGCTAATCAGTGACTACTATGTTTTTTCATACCTCACAGAGGACTACTAAGAACTTTTTTTTATTATTATTTAACCTTTATTTAACCAGGTAGGCACATAGAGGACTCATTCTCATTAAAATCAGTGACCTGGCCAAGATAAAGCGTCAAGGTGCAGACAACATAAAGTTACACATAGAAGACAAAACAGCATAACAGAAGTTACAAACAGTTGTTCAGTCAAAAGTACATCGTACAAAAATAAATAAAAATACAACTAGACAGTATTCCTAGTGAATAAATGGTAAAAACAGTTTTTACACAATAGTAAAAACAAGATATTTTAAACTGTAAAGTGCAATATGCATCAATTGATCAAAAAAAAAAAACACTTATTGCACAAGGGAAAAATGACAATACTAACATGAACAATGATGTGACAATAGGTTAGTTATTAATCGTTTGAAAGTGGATAACGGTACAGTTGATTCAAGCCTTAAAGATTTTTGCAGTTCGTTCCAATCGTTAGCTGCAGAAAACTGAAAAGAAAAACGGCCAAAGGAAGTGCGGACATTGGTAGTGGTTAATGTGATTAACCTGCTTGATCGCAGATTACGAGAGGGAGAAACTACCAAAATTAGGTTTCTCAAGTAGGTAGGGCCTTTGCCTAGGATAATTTTGCAGATGAAATAGAACCAGTGTCTTTGCCGTCGGATATGAAGAGAAGGCCAGCCAATGAGTGTGTAGAGGTTACAATGATGAGTGCTAAATGGAGCATTGGTGGCAAAGCGTATAGCACTGTGATATAATACATCTAGCTTTCTAAGAAGAGTGTTAGAAGCGGATCTATAAACTACATCACCAAAGTCTAGGATGGGAAGGATAGTCATATTCACAAGAGCATGTTTAGCGGGAGTAGTAAAAGAGGCCCTGTTACGAAAAAGAAAGCCAATCCTGGATCTTATTTTAGATTGGAGTTTGTTAATGTGAGTATGAAAAGAAAGAGAAAAATCTAACCAAATACCAAGGTATTTATAAGTGTCAACAAGTTCCAGTACAAAGCCGTCCAGAGTGGAATTTTTTTTTGTATAGGAAGGTGCAGAAAGAGATCGATTGAAGATCATACATTTGGTTTTACTAGAATTTAAAATTAATTGGAGACTGCGAAATGAGTGTTGTATGCTGTTAAAGCTCGCTTGAAGGTTATCTAACACAGTATTCATAGATGGGCCGAAGGTGTAAAGAATAGTGTCATCTGCGTATAGATGTATCATAGAGTCACCTGCGGCCAGCACCACATCATTAATGTAAACTGAAAATAATATCGGGCCAAGAATTGAACCTTGTGGCACCCCCATAGAAACAGCCAGTGGGCTAGATAGCAAGCCCTCGTATTTGACACATTGAAATCTGTCAGAAAATAGTTAGTGAACCAGGCAAGGCAGTGATTTGAAAGACCCAGACTCTTTAGCCTACTAATAAGGATGGAATGGTTTACAGAATCAAAAGCCTTGGCCAGGTCTATAAAAACAGCTGCACAATAATGTTTACGGTCAATAGCAGTTATGATGTCATTTATGACTTTGAGTGTGGCTGTGGTGCACCCTCGGCCAGCTCGAAAGCCCGATTGCATATCGGAGAGACTGTGAACCGATTCGAAATAGTTAGTGATCTGTTTATTGACAAGGCGTTCAAAAACTTTAGATAGACAGGGCAGAATAGAGATTGGTCTGTAACAATTGGGGTCTAAATGATCTCCTCCTTTAAAAATAGGGATTACAGCAGCAACTTTCCAGTCTTTCGGAATGTAAGAGGTGTCGATAGAGAGATTGAAAATAGCGGTGATAGGTATGGCAATAATAGGAGCAGCCAGTTTTATAAATGAAGGATCTAAGTTGTCAAGCCTAGACCATTTGAATGGGACAAGGTTTTGCAGTTCCCTCAAAACATCGACTGTCTGGATGTGGGCAAAAGAGAAAAGAGGTAGACTAACTGGGGGCACTGTGGACAGTGGTGAATTTATAGCTGTAACAGAAGGTGCCAGATGGAAAGTGTGTCCAGCCCTTACAAAATGTTTATTAAAGTTCTCTATGATGGAGACCTTGTTTAAGGTTACAATGTTTTCAAATCTTAAAGCGGTGGGCAGCTGGGCTGGAATATTACCTTCCATGGACTATTTGTTCCCAGAATTTTTTAGTGTTTGTACCACAGGAAGCGAATTTTTGTTTAAAAAAACTCGATTTAGCGTTTCTAACTGCCTGTGTGTACTGGTTCCTTGCCTTCTTAAATAATTGTAGGTCATGAGGATGTTTCGACGCCAATGCAGCACGCCACAAGGTGTTTTTATGTTGGCTTAGCTTAGTTAGGTCTGAGGTGTACCAAGGACTGTATCTGTGCTTAGTTCTAAATTTTTTGAATGGAGCGTGTTTATTTAGACTAGCAAGAAAGGCGTTTTTAAAAAAGGACCAGGCGTCCTCCACAGTAGGGATAAGTTCAATGTCCTTCCAGGGCACCCGAGCTAAATCAAATAAAAAAGCTTGCTCACTAAAGTGTTTTAGGCAGCGTTTAAGTGTGATAAGGGGAGGACTTTTAATGGCAGATCCATTGTGCATGCATGTGATAAGACAATGATCGCTAATGTCCTGACTAAAAACAGCGGACGAGAATTTAGAGGGTAAGTTAGTTAAGGCGATATCAATGAGAGTGCATTTGTCTGCCGATTTCATATTATATCTAGTTGGTTCATTGAGTATCTGCACGAGATTTAGGGCATCGAGCTTTAATAATAGAGTATTTGGAGGGTTAAGCATATCATAATTCAAATCACCTAACAGTAGAAACTTTGAGGATAAATAAGGAGCAATTAATTCGCAGATGATATCAAGGGCACAACTGGGAGCGGAAGGGGGTCTGTAACAGATGGCTGCAGTGAGAGATTTATTTTTAGAGAGACTGATCTTTAACACTAAAAGCTCAAATTTTTTTGGAATGGACTTGATGACTCAATGCACTGTCAATGCGAACACTGTCAACAATCGAACATTTTTTCGATTGATTCTGAAATGGCTAATATGTCAGGGTTGGCTGCGTGCACAAGGGCAGTAAATAGATCTAATTTAGGAAGGAGGCTTCTAATGTTAATATGCATGAATCCAAGATTTTTTCGATTGCAGAAGTCTTCGTAGGAGAACCCATTAAGAATGGGAACAGCAGTATCAACTGACGGTCCAGGATTGGATTCAATATCACCAGAAGAACTAAGTAAAATTAAAATTAATATATGGCAAAAACTGTTAAGAACTGGGCGCCTGGTGCGATTGACGCCGTAGTTTGGGAAGGGGAACAGCTTGGTAGAATATAGTATGTTAAAGGCACTGTGAGTAGACAAGGGGATTATAAAATGAGTATACTGGGGTAGTGGACCTAAACGTTGGGTAATGAAGAAGGAAGTATCATCTCTGTGAATAAGTGAGTCAGTCCGAGTTTTTGAAAAAGTGGGAGGAGAGGTGAAGGGGTTAAATAAGGTATGTTGAGCTGGATTAGAATAATTACAATAAAACAAAACAAAACAAACTAACTCAAGTAAGCGTAGACGGCTCATGTTGTCAAAAATAAACTTAAAACTTAGATAAAACTAAGAATAAAACAACAGAATACTAAAATTACTAATTAAATGAAAATAATAAATGAAATAAAATGTAGTCAATACCAAGATTACCGTTGCCAGAGTACTAACAATGGTTAAAGTAGATAAATATCCACAGGTATAAGTAGTAGTAGAATATTATATATATAAAGTTAATTAACTCCAACATGTAAATAAATTCCATCATGACGAATGTAGTACATCCAGGGATTACATTCATACTACAGTAATTATATATATATTTTTAAAAGTACCTATTCACGAGTGTATGCGATTTCAGACGCAGCCATACACTGTAACAGGAGTCATGGAAGATGACATTGTGAAGTTAACATTTCCTTTATTGGTAAATCTTAATGTGTTATGAGTTGAGTAATTAAAGGGATAGTTCGGCAATTTGAAAAATAAAAATATATTCTCTTATTTACTCACCCTTAAGTTGTTCCAAAACTGTACGAGTTTCTTCTGTTGAAGACAAAATATGATATTTTGAAGGATATCATATTTATATTTTATAATAAGGAACCAGACAGTTGACGTACATTTACATTTTTCCACATATATTTTCTTTCTACTACTTCTGGGTAGTCTATCGTTGTCCGATGATGACTTCTCCTATAATTTGTGGGTTCTTTGATGACTGTTTAGTCCGATGCGGGATGCACACTGTCTTTTAATAAATATGATGTTATTTCAGCCAGCGCACATACCTGTATTTACTTCCTGTTTTCAGTCGAAGTCCATAGTAATCGATTGTCGAGTTCACGCGTGTGATCATAGGTAATTAAACCTATGCGTGTGAACTCGACAATCTACGGTTGGAACAACATGAGGGTGAGTAATTACTGACAGAATTTTCATTTTTGGGTGAACTAACCCTTTAAAATATAGCCTAAGCTATATATTGCCTAATTGTAAGCTTGTTCAGAAATGGTGACAAAAACTTTTAAAAACCTTAAACTTAAAAAGAAATGTCTTTCTTGTTAAACATCATTTAAATAAATTAATATTTGAATATTAGATTTTTATAAGGTTAAATATTCAAATACAATATTTTTGTAAAATGTCCATCCCTACTTTAGACACAGTTGCTCCATTGCGCTTAACCCTCTGGGGTCTGAGGGGTTTTCTGGGCCCTGGAGGTGTTCTGACATGCTCTGACATTTGTGCTTTTTTCAGTTATTTATAAACATGTTAATGGCAAAGGTGTAAATTCACTCTATATAGCACAAACAGGGCTACCATAATATGTGATCAACAATACAATAGCATTTTGGATTTTTGAGAGAATAATGTTTATGCATGGTTATTGAAAAAAATAAAAATGAAAGTTGCTGAAATAAGACCTCAAAACACATGCTAAATATGTGCCAATAAGACTTTTCACTAATGGATGTTATCGCCTAGTGTTTTTTCTTCAAAATTATCTGAAAATTATCGTGCCTAATCGTTCACAGAACACAATACATTGATTTAAACTTTGTAAGTCAGTTATTTTGTCAGAATAGGTTTATGCATGGGAGTGGTAATGGCCCATCAATATTAATTAGATTCAGAACAGGGGTGTGACATAGACACCCCCCCCCCCCAATGACTAAAGGGCCATCAAGTGAGGCAGCCTGCTCACATAACAAAAGAAGTAGAGGTTCAAGATTCAAAGGTTTTGTTTTTCAATCTGTTTTATTCTAATTCCTCTGTGGAGGAAATACACACTATAACCTTCTAAACAATTATATGTTATAAATTATATGCGATTTTTAATACTGTAGGGCAGTAGCCTATTCCCGGAAGCAACCTCCGAGTGGCCCAGCCCATGGTCCCGTGTCGTCAAAAACGCATACGTAAATTCAAAATAGTGCGCGCAGAAGCACATGCGCAAAACCGTTTTGTAAAATGATGAATTATTTTTATTTTATCATACGTCATTTTACAAAAGGACATTTTACAAACCTACGTTTTGCGCATGTGCTCCTGCACGCACTTTTTCCGTCAGAACACAGCAATCAGAGGAGGACGCGCTGAAAACTGCAATGCTGTTCTCTTCCTTCATAACTCGTACTGAGAAGGTTTGAGTTGCAGAGGAATTTGTGACTGTTTCACCTGTTCAACCACATCAAAGTTTCGTAATTAGTAAGTCCGTGCTTTTTCTCTTTTTGTTCTTATATGTGCTGAAGGGCCGCTGTGCCTTGGTGAAACGGTGTTTGTACGTGAAGAGCTCTTTTCCAAAACGCCATAAACCTAAAAAGCTGCCTCAAAGATCCACCAAAAGTAATGATTATGAAAATGTAAAATATTGCAATAAGACATTTTAATTGTTTATTAACTTCTGGCAAAGATGAAGTTGACGATAGGCTATATTGACTCGATATCGATAGGCTAGTGAACGCACCGGATAAATGCACATTTATTAGGCTACATAGTTTTTTGTTTTGGATGGTTTTGTTTAGAACCAGCTTTCTGTAAATATATTTCACATTTTTTAGACCTGTGAGGCGAGTAGGCTACGGTCTGGTTCATGATGATATAATCTCCAGTTCAAGCACCTGATGTTGTGATTGCTAGCCTATACTTTTTGATGTATTAAATGTATTAAAGGAAATTTGTTAATGAAAAAAATATTAAAATTAAGATACAATTAATACAAAACGAAATTCGTTTTACAGAAAGGATTTGTACTTTCTGTTTTGAGGTCTCTGTGAAAGTTTGAAAGTCTTTTAGTCCGCTATCAGAGCGCTCGCGCACATAATGGAGAACTTTCACGTAAAATAGTTTTTTCCTCATAAATGCGAACACGAAAAATAAAAGACAAAAGACTTTTATAAAAAGACAAACCGGGGTGGGACGGGGTGGGGTATGGGGGTGCGAGGCATAGATTACCTAAACTATTTACATGTGAATAGCGCCGGGGGCGGGGCGGCCTCAGCTGATTATAGAGATAATGAAGGGAGAAGGAAAAACGGTACCTCTCCTTGCTTTCAAACGGATTACATGAGTTGAAAACATTTGTTTTTTATATAAATGACTTCATTTAAAAGAGGAGATTTCAAGCTTCATAAAGACATATCTCACGTGTCTGTGTGAGAAGTATTCGCTGAGTTACAGTTCATTTTCGGACGCGTTTCAGAATGGACTACACGGACAGAGAGAAGGCAGAACTCGCATCACGTTTATTTTTCTTTATTTGGCAAAAAGCACAACACTTTGTTTTTATTGTGAGTATACACAAAAATAATACACATTTAACAGAATCGATTGAGGTATGAAACTTGCTTGTAATATCAAAGTCAACAGAGCAAAATTAATTTCTTTTGAACTGAACTGAAAAAAGCGAGCTGGTATCGCCGGCAATACCGCCGACCTCAGGGGGTTAAAGAAGAATAAAGAAAATAGTCCAACGCCGTGGTACAACGAGCACACTCAGGCCCTTAAGAGAGCAGCCAGAGGAATGGAGCGCAACTGGAAGAAAACAAAACTAGAGGTATTTCGCATTTCATGGAAAGAGAGCTCGATTGCATACAGAGAGGCCTTAAAAGCTTTGCCTCTCTTAGAAGAAACCAAATACAACCATAGGTATTCATGTATTACAGTGGCTAAATTAACAAGAAATAAAGCTTAGCATAGCAGTAATAGCACAGCAGTAATAACTTTGTTGTGAATTCTGTCCTTTTAAATATTAAGTTGGTTACGTGTGTGGTATTTTTAAGTTGCTTGTAAGCAAATAACGTAGTGCAGCGTTCTCAGCACGTACGGATTCAGTGTAA
Organism: Squalius cephalus; assembly: GCF_949319135.1. Taxonomy (NCBI): domain Eukaryota; kingdom Metazoa; phylum Chordata; class Actinopteri; order Cypriniformes; family Leuciscidae; genus Squalius; species Squalius cephalus. The sequence goes on from NC_137125.1 coordinate 2,938,889, forward strand.
TTGCCTATTCACTAAGCTACTCCAGTTGAGCGATCATATCGCGTGGACGCATTCATGTGTTTATGTGCAAGAGAAAGTTTGTGACAAAGTAAGTTTCCTTTTTATGTATGTTAATAACACAGATTGTCATACTGTATCCCAACTGCGCTAAGTTAGACCATGTTTGTGGTGTGGTTGATGTTTAGCGATCTTTCTGAGTGTAATTTGATCCTGCTTAACGAGCGGATTATCCCGCTAGCATCGCGGCTAGTATTGTTTATGTTTACTAGTTATTAGCTTGAAGTGAATTTCTCCGTGGATAATATCTTTCACTGGTTGTCATTTATTCGACTACCTGTATTACTGAGACAGTCCAATTTCTATAATCCACATTTTGGTGTTTTGTCAGTTTCAGTGCATTATGCAGTTTGTTATTACAGACTCATACTAATATATTTCTCGATTTATATTTCATGTATCAGTTTACTTTACAGAGATGTTTATATTTGAGTTTACAATCTCTTAAATTGTTGAATAATTTTAGACAGTGAATGTTTATTTCTGTTATATTATTTATTTCAGAAACTACCTCAAGTACACTATTATGTGTATATGGTCACTCTTGTGCAATAAACAGCTAACTCTATCTGATGACTCAGACTCCCTGACCAGAGTTCTGCAGCGGTCAATAATATAATCCGCCAGTTTTCAGTGGGGCAATCCCCAACAGACTTTATGAACTTCTTTACTTGCCAGATTGATAATATTATTGAGAAAATTATAACTATGTAACCGTCTACTACAGTATCACATCAGGGAGAGCACTGTAGTCTTGCTAAGGAAAAATTTGATTCATTCGTTGCTATAGGAGAGGAAGAATTTACTAAACTCATTAAATCATCTAAATCGACAACATGTATGTTAGACCCTATACCGACTAAGCTACTGAAAGAGATGCTTCCAGAGGTCACAGATCCTCTTCTTAATATCATTAATTAATAATCATTAATAAATAATACCATACCAACAACTTTTAAGCTGGCTATGATTAAACCGCTTATTAAAATGCAACTTGATCCTACAGAATTAGTCAATTACAGGCCGATCTCGAATCTACCTTATCTGTAAAAGATACTAGAAAAAGCAGTATCCTTACAACTGTGTTCCTTTCTTGAAAGAAATTATATCTGTGAGGATTTCCAGTCAGGAATTATAGTACTGAGACTGCTCTCATTAGAGACACAAATGATTTGCTCTTATCATCCGATCGTGGTAGTACCGTATTTTCCAGACTATAAGTCGCTCCGGAGTATAAGTCGCATCAGTCAAAAAATGCGTTATGAAGAGGAAAAAAAACATATATAAGTCGCACTTGAGTATAAGTCGCATTTATTTAGAAATTTATTTCACAAAATCCAAGACCAAGAACAGACATTTCATCTGGAAAGGCAAGTTATTCAACTACACAGTAGCACACAGAACAACAGGCTGAGTAGGTGTCCGATGTGTTAACGCAATACATTAACAGTTATTCAGCTACACAATAGCATAAAGAACATATACCTGGGAGGCTGAATAGGCTAAATTAACATAAGCCAGTGAGTCCAACAAGCAAGTTACCAGTAAACAAGTTCACCAAGCTCCCGCGATCTCATTCCACATCACTGAATCCATTGAATTTTCTTCATATGGTGTCGCTTCTGAATAACTCCGCCAACTAGAGCGCCCTCTCGCGGCTGTAGACGGTAATGTTTTCTCTTGGTTCATCTCAGTCTGAATTAATTTTGATATATAAGTCGCACCTGAATATAAGTCGCAGGACCAGCCAAACTATGAAAAAAAGTGCGACTTATAGTCCGGAAAATACGGTATCTCTCTGTTAGTATTACTCGATCTTAGTGCTGCATTTGACTAGGCATGTGCCGGTATCAACTTTTCATGCTGCGATTAATTGATTGAGTTTTTACCACGGTATACGGTATTATCACGATATTTTAATTGCTCAAGAGAAATGAATGGATTGGTGGGGGGGATGTAGAAAAAAAACTACTAATAGTTTTTTAATAAAAACATTACAATAGTGATTGTCAAAACATTTGGTAACTAAATAGAATTTTACACAATTTTCACGCTTTCAATTCTTGGGATTTGATTTCAATCTTGATTCAGTATTGACTTTTTGGATAAATATTAGGTAGGCTACAGTAGATAGACGTTAATTTTTCTCAAGAAAAAATATATCTCACATAATGCTTTAAACATACAGAGAGCCCTGTCAGCTGGTATTATTAAAGGTTAAAAATTAACTAATTAAATTAAATATAATTTGGTTTTCATTGTAATAACAATTATGACACAAGTAAAAATATAATACAAATGTAATATAGTGCACATATTGTGCAAAATACTCCTCTCTATAGCTATTTTTTTCTAGTCAACTAACGTGTTGGTCATTAAATGGCTTTCCTGAGGTAAATGTAACGTTCTGTGACATAATTGTTCACCTGCAGTTTTATTAACCTCTTTCCGTGGTTGAAAAACACTGAATGATCGATATTATGTATGAGGCATACCTTTCGGTAAGTTGTAGCCTACTGTAACTTTAAATAAAAAGTAACAGATGATCGCTTGAACTGAGGCGCTACAGTGATCTGTCAAGTCACATTTACAAGCACCAAAACAGTATTTATTGTCTGAATTTCGTAATAAAATGGACAGAACATGAGAGCTGAGAATTGTTTTCATACCATAATAACCTGCTCTGTCTAGTCTGTCGGTCTCCGTGTCCTCTTTGCTCCGCGATTTTTCTCTGCGTGAGAAACTGCATGTGGCGCGAGAGCGTTTGAAAAGTGTAAATTGCGTGAGTCTCACGCTGAATGCGTATTGACAGCTCTGCTTTTAGAAGGGGGATAAATCGTCGGCAGCGTGCCTCCTTCCGCCATGCTTCTTCTCCATGTGAGGGTTGTTTACATTAGACTAGAGTGCGCACTGCGCCGCATGCACACAGTGCTAATACATGTGGGGATTGTTTACATCAGAGCGCGCACGTGTTTCGCGCAGCATACGCAGTGTTTGTTTAAGCGGTTGATGGAAAATAAGCTAATACGCGTTCTATAAATATAAATTCTGATCTATTGTTTTTCACGGTATTTTGAAGTGCCCACGATAACAATATCGTGCATTTTCATTACCGCGATTTATCGCATTACCGAATACCGGCACATGCCTACATTTGACACCATCAACCACTATGGAAGAAAATTAATGACAAATGTATTTGAAACAAAAAAGCTTGTTGAATTGCACTACTTGAAAAAAATATGCATTGCATTAACCCTGCTTGCATTTTATTAATAATTAATAATCTCAATCTGCTGTTAGTCGACCTCACCAGCAGGGGTGCAAGCAGCTGTTGATGAAGAAAACTATAGAGCAACAGGAGAGAGACTCATTCATTCATAAAAATAGATTTACAGAAACGGAGCAAGGTTAGTATTTGTGATGATTATCAGGGCCAGTATATATGGAAAATCTGATAAAGACACAAATGTTGTTTACGTCTAATTAAATGTCATCAGGGTTACTTTGCCTGTGTAGGCAACATGTAGGCATATTTCTCTACCGTGAACGAGATTATAATGTTATTTCCTGATGCTGATGTGCAGATCAAACATTAAATCTAAGACATATATTTCTCTCGGTTGTTTGGTTTCCTTAACTTTATATCGCGGCACTTTAACCCCCTGAGGTCGTTAGGCTCATAGGCTCGCGATAGGCTCGTTTTTTTTCTTATCAGTAAAAAAAAAAATCAAATACTAATATTAATTTTTATTTTATATGCTTGTGTCATACATCAATCGATCCTGTTAAGTGTGTATTTTTTTTTGTGTATACTCATAATAAAAACAAAGTGTTGTGCTTTTCGCAAAATAAAGAAAAATAAACATGCGAGTTCTGCCTCCTCTCTGTCAGTGAATTCCATTCTGAAACGCGTCCAAAAATGAACTAACTCAGCGAATACTTCTCACACAGACATGTGAGATATGTCTTTATGAAGCTTGAATTCTCTTCTTTTAAGTGAAGTAATCTGTTTGAAAGCAAGGAGAGGTACCATTTTCAAGAGCGAATTGATCCTGCCGAGGATACAAGTTCAGAGTAAGTTGTTTACTGTTATATAATTCCTTTTCTGATAATATAGAACTTTATATATTTAATTTCTGAATTTTCAGACTATATTTTCCCTAGTTTTGGCTAGCTTTTGACACCTTACAGGAACAATTGCCTTACAATATTCCTGTATGTTTAAGTGGCCCCGGGGTAGAACTATTGCCAAGCGTGTCAGAGGTTCTGGGTTCGAATCTGCGCTCATATAGGTTTTTTTTTCTTCTCAAAACCGATTATGTTTTTCAGTGGTTGTATATTAGGCAGGGACACTTTGTGTGCATTTTTTTTTTCTAACTTCACCGGACAGAATAGAGAGTCTCTCGTGTGCGTCCGAGTGAAGACTGTGCGCGAGCCAGAAACAAACATAGTATCCGTGCCACTGATCGCAGCGGCAACGTGCACTTTGGTCAGTTGATTTAAAACAAAACAACATATTTCATAGCTAGATTTAAAAACGAATGAAAAGAATGCTCTGCTAGTTAACTGGAGATGTTTTGTTTATTTGTATTGGTACATTCGTGCCGCGAGATGTTTCAAAAGTGGTGGGGACAATATCGACCTTAGAAAATAGTGGTGGGGACATGTCCCACACGTCCCAGCCGCAAATTACGCCTATGAGACGTAATATTTTACAGATGAAATGTAGCCTAATTGTGTTTACATCATAATAATATAAAAGTAGCCTACCTATTCTTGTGTGAAATAAAAAGAAACTTTGTCTTTTTTTTAATCCGTGGCCATTAGTGATTGATAATGATAATACAATTTATTTACTTGTGTAATCAGCATGCTCACGTGGGGTTTTTTGTTTTTTTATTTTTTTACAGATGTGACAATGAACATGTCCAAGCACCTGTCCCGAAGAGAGCAAAGGCAAACAAGCAGGCAAGCAACAGGCAGTCCACTCTGACATGGAAAACACGAGTTGTTTGAACATTGCTTTGTTTATAGCAGACTGATTATTTTTTTATTTTGCTCACATTTGATTTTTGTTTAGAGCAAATTTAGAACATTTAGTTCCTCCACATAGAGGAATTACAATAAAACAGATTGAAAAACAAAACCTTTGAATCTCCTCTACTTCTTCCAGGCTCCTTCATGGCCCAAAGATGGCCCATTAGCCTGTGGGTGTGTGGCCATCACCACTCCCACGCATAAACCTCTTCTGACAAAAATACTGACTTGCAAAGTTTATATCAATGTATTGTTTTATTTGAACGATTAGGCAGGATGATTTTCACATAATTTCGAAGCCAGAACTCAAAGCGAACATATTCATTAGTCAAAAGTCTTGTTCACACATATTTAGTATGTGCTTTGTGGTCTTATTTCAGCAACTTTCATTTTTATTTTTTTCAATAACCACGCATAAACATTATTCTCTTAAAAATTCTAACATATACATTCATGTGGCTCACATATTATGGTAGCCCTGTTTGTGCTATATAGAGTGACTTTACACCTTTGCCATTAACATGTTTATAAATAACTGAAAAAAGCACAAATGTCAGAGCATGTCAAAACACTTCCAGGGCCCAGAAAACCCCTCAGACCCCAGAGGGTTAACGTAGATTAATAGACTAATACAGTGATATAAATCTATAGATACAAAAGATAAAAGATATAGATCTATCTATAAACTATCTTTAAACTTCAAACTAAAAACCTTCAAAACTTTAAGCTTTTAAAACTTTGTAAAACTTTCTGGTCAGTCTTTTTCAAGCCAACTTCAAAGTTTGTCTCGACAAACAATTTCAAGAAGTATTACTACAAAGGTTTTATTTTAGTAATATCGAATGCTCATTGGCACTCTAAGCCCTTGAAGTCTTCCTCAGAGTCCACACTTTAGAGACATAATGCTGCTTTGACTGTCGGATGAAGTCTACTGCAGCACAAGTGTGCACTGAGGGTGTATAGGGCACGCTTGTGAGCACCCTTCTGAAACCTAAATCTATCAATCAAGTGTACATATAGGTCTGTTTCACAGACAGGGCTTAGCCAGGATTAGGCCTTAAGCCTGGCTCACACTACAGGAGTTTTAAAATCCTAACCGATTTTGAAATCTGGCTGCAGCACACACTTAAGTAGAATCTTTGCAGATTGTCTTCCCTCAAATCTTAAACATGCTCACACTTCAAGATTTGAAAATCGCGGCGCAACACACTACAAAATGTTATTAAGATTGTCTTGCCAGAGGAAGCGCCTCACGTGATCTCACGCAGCAGATCTGAAGCAAAAAAAAAAGGTAAACAATATCTGTCCTTCATACAGTGCCGTCGCCAGACCTCAGTCTTAAGGGGGGCATATTAAATGCATGGGAGGGCACAATTATTAACCTACAGTACGTATATTTATAATAATCGTATACTCTATTCGCGCAGCACGTAATCATCACGTTAAACATAACCAACAACAATATGACCATGTATAGCCTACACCACATTACATAGAAGCAATGTTATGAATATCCATAAAACACTTGACTGACTATACAACATATCAGATGTAACACCAGAAGCATCTCTCAAACATTGCATTTTAAAACAGTCAACATGGGATATGCATTACCATGAGACACACGCACGCACGCACTTACACACCACAGAGACTTTGAACCGGTTGCCTACTTTGAGATCGGGCCCAATTATTTTTTAACGCAGGTGCTGAGGGGGTGGTAGATATATAGCCTATATAAATACTATTACAAAAATTGGCCACTTAATATTTAATATTCAATTATTTTAATTGTCACAATTAAAGTATTACTTTAATTAAATTGACCAAGCACAACATTCATTCAATCAAATATTCTTAAAGAGTATTCTTAAAGAGAATTCTTAAATATTCTTAAATTCTTAAAATACCATGGCATTGTGTTGGTGTTATGGATGTGACAGTTTTGCGCGGAATTGCCCTGCATTGATTTTTATTTATAAACTAGTGTTTTCTGTCAGTGTCGGCTTCAAAGATGAAGTTGATGATCGCCATATAGTGAACGCGCTTATAGAGAGAAATGCACATTATGGATTACATAACCAGAGAGTAGCCTATTTCTTTTCCTTTTGAATTGTTTCGTTTAACCCTCTGAGGTCGGCAAACGCGCCGGCGCGTTTTGCTGGATTTTCTCCACATTGTAGCACTATAAACTTAAATTACTCCGTCATTTATGGTCATACAGAAAAAAGAAAAATATAAAAATGATCTGTGATATTTCTACTTTTGTATGTGTCCACTTACAATCAAATCAAAACATTGTGCTTTTGTAAAATAAAGAAAATAGACAGGGTGTGCGTTCTGCCTCTCCGTCGCGGTGAACTTTTTTTTCTTGAGCACGTCTATAAACTGAAACAAAACTCAGCGAATACTTGTCACACATTTATGAGCCGTGTACTTTTAAATGATCGGGTTCAAAACGAAAACAAATATTTTCTGTTTAAGTAATTTGTATAAAACCAACAAGATGTCCAGCTTCTCAAACGCTTGCTCATTAAAGTTAATTTGGCCACGCCTACTCGCGCAAAAGAGATTCACATGCAAATCCCCACATGGAACGCGAATGCGCTCGTTACCTCAACAACAAAACACCAACACACTTCACTTCACATTTCGTCGAGTTTGAAAGACGCGCCAGAGCTTACATTGGATTTAGGCTACCTCAGAAGAAGAATAACGCGATTTGAAGACCAGAAAGATTTAAGGTAAGAAATTATTCCATATTAGTTTGTTATTGTTGCATAAATGTCACATTGCAGTTGAAATGTTGCTAGATATATGGGGACTATTATAATATTTAGACCCGTGTTTACTGTGTTAGGCCTAACTTACAGTGTTTGTGGATATCTGGTCAAACGTAGATATGTATGGTAACCATAATGTTTTATATTTGAGCTCGATCGCGTTTGAATGTATCAGATTTTGCAGCGCGATCGCGTTTGAATGTATCATTTGAAAATTTGAAAAGCAAAACACACCAAACGGCTTCATGTTTTTACTATTATCTCATTTCATATCATCATAACGAATGGAAACATTTGAAGTAACATGATAATCAATATATTTTTCTCTAGCTTGGTTGTTACTGAAATATTTTGGAAGATTTATACTGCTATCTATTGTTATTATTATTTTACCCAGCACTGCGCATAGCTTATGCCTACAAGGCACAACAAACCTGGTCTTCATTATATTATATAAACGTGTGTGTGTGTGTGTGTGTGTGTGTGTGTGTGTGCGTGTGCGTGTGTGTGTGTGTGTGTGTGTGTTTTGTGAATTTTAAAAAGCAATTTTAACCAGAAAAATCTAATATTTATTTCCAAAATCGTGCAGGCCTTTCTCTTGATATCAGTATGTTCACTTTTTTTTTCAGGGTCCAGATGCCACTGAGTCCTGCCGACTTCAACATTCACATGGGTCTCTGGAGCATGAACATGGTAAAGTGAAAATCAAACACCTTGAAAATGAAAGGTATGTACAATGTTTTTAGGAATGGCACAAAGGTCTGTCTTTCAATAAGTGCTTTCTTGCCATTTTGTTGTGTCTATTTGCATTATGTTGTGTAAATAAATCTAAACAATTTAAAAGCCATTCTTTTTTAAATCTCCTCATTTACAGTATTGTGCAAGGTTGCTCAGAATGATAGGGGCCCTTATAGCTCCTAATAGGGCCATTAGGGAGGTTCTTTGTCTTTCTCAGGGGAGAAAATCCATACATATTAATGAGCTCTCGCATAAGGCTTATTCACACAAAACACGTCGTAAAATTTTTAAATCAATATATTGTCTTCTCTGAATGAGCAGTCAGGGTGATTTTCACATAGTTTTGCAACAAATATTCTAGGCTATGTCATACAATTTTCAAAAGTCTTGTGAAGAAATAATCAGTAGGGGTTTCATGGCCTTATTTCAGTGAGAATTTTTTTTTGTATTTTCACAAACCACGCATAAATGTCATTATCTCAAAACTGCAAACTTTTACACACATGCTGCTGATATATTATTGTAGCAGAGTTTGTGCTGAATACAGTGTAATTAGACTTTAGCCATGAAAATGTCACAAGTAACAGAAATAACCAGAAATGTCAGAGCATGTCAGAACACCTCCAGGGCCCAGAAAACAGCTCAGACCCCAGAGGGTTAAAGACATTTAAAGCTTTCTTTAGATGTGTTTCTCATACACTGAGTTTCGGTAAATTTTTGATGAGATGCGCTCCAAGTTCACGAGCAATGCGTGACCGTGCCGGTGCCTCCAAGAAGTCATGATTATATTGTCTGGTATTTGCTTCTCATTTATTAAATCCATTTTTATTTAAAAAATTCAAAATTCAAATTTATAAAATCCATTTATTACATTTTTATTAAAGGAACACTCCGACTTTTTGAGACTTTAGCTTATTCACATTATCCCCCAGAGTTAGATAAGTCCATACATACCTTTTTCATTTCTGTGCGTTCTGTAAGTGTTATTTGACGCACCCACCGCTAGCCTAGCTTAGCACAAAGACTGGATGTAAATGGATAGTGTTAGCATAGTAATCCCAATAAGTGACAAAATAATGCAAACATTTTCCTATTTACATGTTGTGATCTGTATAGTCACAGCGTGTACAAAAAACAAGGCTATATGAGACAGAGACCATTTTTAATCGTATAAATACTGGGAACTATATTCTCACTCGGCGTAGGAGCACAGCTAGCGTTACTTGGGCGGAGTGGCTACTTGGGCGGAGTGATCAGCGCAGCACACGAGACGCCCTGTGGTGAGGAGCAGAGAGTTCGCTCAGAGTTGGAGTAATAGAGTCAGCAATTACTAGATAGTAAATTTATAGTTTACAGTCATGGGTGTTCGCTGTATTGTAAAGAGCTGCGACAATAAACAGGGGAGACCAGGTAATACTATGATATTTCATAGAATTCCAACCAAAAACGCTGACCTGATGAATCGATGGCTACTTGTTCTGGGTATCGATCCAAACACACCTGTAAACACCATCAAGAAGTATTTAGTTTGCTCAGAACATTTCACTGAGGACGACTATTTTGAAAAAATGCAAGTTGCCACACGGACCATGAAACGTGTGCTAAAGGATACAGCCATCCCATCGATAAAGACAGGACAAATTGGATCACCTGTTGCTGCGGTAAGTGTTCCGTTATGTTTTGAGATGACTAACATTAGCCATACTGTAACAGTGCCATGCTAATGTAATGTAAACTTAGTGAAATTATTACGTGAATAGGGGCTCCGTGTATCCTCTTTATTGTTATTATTGTGTTGTCATGAACACACTGTATCGCTCAATAACAAATGAGCGGCGCTAAATGTAACTCTCAGGACTAACGTTATAACATTTAACTTGCTAATGAATTTGTTCGACATCTTGTCTTACAGCTTCCAAAGTTTGTAACTCCTCATCTGTGTATTCTGGCTCAAACCTATATGGTTCGGGATCTTGGTTTGATACACAGTAAAATTCCTCTGAGTCTGACAATTCCTCAAAGTCAGCCATGATCATGAGTCACGTCTAGCGAGTTAGTCACGTTTGTTTTGTTTACGGAACCATCAACAGAACAGGGCGTCTCGTGTGCTGCGCTGATCACTCCGCCCAAGTAGCCACTCCGCCCAAGTAACGCTAGCTGTGCTCCTACGCCGAGTGAGAATATAGTTCCCAGTATTTATACGATTAAAAATGGTCTCTGTCTCATATAGCCTTGTTTTTTGTACACGCTGTGACTATACAGATCACAACATGTAAATAGGAAAATGTTTGCATTATTTTGTCACTTATTGGGATTACTATGCTAACACTATCCATTTACATCCAGTCTTTGTGCTAAGCTAGGCTAGCGGTGGGTGCGTCAAATAACACTTACAGAACGCACAGAAATGAAAAAGGTATGTATGGACTTATCTAACTCTGGGGGATAATGTGAATAAGCTAAAGTCTCAAAAAGTCGGAGTGTTCCTTTAAAAATGTATTTATTAAATTTATTAAATCTTATTACATCCAGTTGATATAAAAATTATATAAATTAAGAAACAATTTATACAAAACGAAATTCACTTTAAAGAAAGTCTTTCTACAAAACAAAACTTAATGAAGTGGTCAAAATCATGTCTGAGTGACCCACTCTATGTCTCCCGATACATTGCGTATCTTACTGTTGCTGTTCACTTATATATAAAATAACATTATAATATTTTAACAAATATGAAACTAAATACGCTTATTTAATGGCTACAACACGTACGTAGGCCTACACATTCTCTATTTGTACAAATTTCAGCATATTCATTTCTGTCAGGTCCATTAAGTCAAGAACACACAGACAATAAAAATAATGTAAGAATTTTTATTGAATCGATTGCAAACAGGTTGATGTTCCTGAATTGAAATTTGGCGGTATGGCTCTGTTCAGGGAGTCCTCTGACCTTTCATGAGCACCATGAAATAGCAGAGAGTCAGAGGACAGCAGCAGCAGCAGCATTAGGGAACGCTCACACAGTTTAGGACTGTGAGAGCTAAAATATCCCCCCAAACAAAACCACACCTGGCAATCCTCTGAGATACAGAGGATAATTTAACAATTTAGTAATCTACGAATACGGATAATTTGCAATATGTTATAATCAGATGAGTCCCCTGACCATTCATGAATTAGCAGAAGTCAGGGGACAGCAGCAGTATGAGGAGATAGCAGCAGCATATAGGGACAGCATTATCAGCATGAGGGGGTGCAGCAGCACATAAGGGCACTTACGTATTTTGACTAAATGAGCCACCCCCCCAAAACAGAAATTGAGTGTCTCGAACGGTGTCGTCTGAGCCGCCCTAATTTAGCGATTTATATTATGGTGAAAGTAATTAATTACTGAAATGACTATTCGAGACCGCAATAGCTAAAACATGCTGTTACCTAGAATCATCTGTCTTTGAACTGTTTTGACGGTCTAGTGTAGCGCTAAGAAAAGATAACTAAGCCACCTTCTGAGAAACGAGCTAGATGAAGGAATTAAACAGCTGGTAGCGCATCCAGGGGCGTTATACTGAGCAGAGCGCGAGCAAAATAATGATCAAATGTGACCCTGGACCACAAAACCAGTCTTATGTGTAATTTTTTTTAAATTGAGATTTATACATCATCTGAAAGCTGAATACATAATCTTTCCATTGCTGTGTGGTTTGTTAGGATAGGACAATATTTGGCCGAGATACAACTACATGAAAATCTGGAATCTGAGGGTACAGAAAAATCGAAATATTGAGAAAATCGCCTTTAAATTTGTCCATTTCTATTGGTGATAGTGCTGCATCCATTCACAAAAATGAATGTATTATATATTTAAGGTGGGAAATTTACAAAATATCTTCATGGAACATGATCTTTACTTAATATCCTAATGATTTTTGGCATAAAAGAAAAATCGATAATTTTTGACCCATACGGTGTTTTGTTGGCTATTGCCACAAATATACCTGTGCAACATAAGACTGGTTTTGTGATCCAGGGTCACAAATGTGTTGATTAGCGAAACAAATCAGAGACTTGAGCTCATGGCTTTCTGGGCATCAAGAATTGCCCGAACGTCGGGACGGAGCAGATTTCTTACCAGCGTACAGATCAGCAGAAGCGAGCAGCAAGCATGTATGATCAAACTGAATGTGCTTTAAATAGGGCGCCTTGTTTGAGCTTGGCCATTGAGCAGGGAGGGGAGCTAACCAGCTAATGCAGCTCAGCTGGAGCAGATCAGCTGACGGGACAGTGTTGTTAGCAAATAGCATTAGCAGCGTCTTGACTACCTGGCCTGCCAGAACTGACGCTGACGCTCAATTTAATTCTGAATTTTGCACACATAAGTTGAAAGCATTTGTTTGTGCATAGTAAAACATTTATCAACATTTATCAAGTTCACGGATAATTGTGCGTGCATTCATTCATTATTATCTTAATGTTTAGGCTAATGCAACAACAGCGAAGCATGTCTAGAATCCGCAGACTTTCAATGCCAATACTGGTGAAATATCAGCAGAAAGCCTCTCGTAAAGTGAGATTCAAGGAATTAACACTAGATTTAGACTAGTGTTAGTGTAAATTTTTAACTGTTATAACAATGGCTGGCCTAACAAACTCATTGTCAGGTTTGTACCTTCATTTTAATCCACTTCGTTTTAACGCGCTTTTTAGCTTCGGTTTCATTACTGAACATGTAGGCTACTCGTCTTTGTGCCTGCTGAACACAGCATAACACTTAGCAAGAAATAATAAAATGATCGGGGCGAGCCCGATTTGTGTGAGAGCAGATCGGGAGGGGCAAGATTCGATCTGTGAAGGCCTCACATTACCAGATAATCTGCGCCGAAAATCGCAACCGATCGAAGTCCTCGACTAGATTTTTTTTCTCCGATTCTCGGGAGGGGTAAATCGGGCATAAATCGGCCTAAAACTCCTGTGGTGTGAGCCAGGCATTAGTTGAAAAAGGAACTTAAAGTAGTTTTTATAAACCTGCCTTGGAAAAAGATATGCTTTCAGTTAAAACAGTTTAAACATGCATTTTAACCCTCAAGCCTTGTCTGTGAATCCGGCAGAAGTGTGCCGTTTGGGAAAGAGCGTGATGTATGCGTTTGAATGTGTGACTTCACTGATTGGATCTAGATACAGTTTTCAGAAACTAACATTTTAATCAATTCCACTCCATACCTCACTCAAAAGGATTGTATACTGCCAGAAAGTATTTCAAGGTCAAAGGGGCAATGACCACTGGGCCACCTCCCCTCCAACCTTCCTCAACATCTCTGAGAATACTTTTTTACCATTTCCTCAGCAACAGGTCTATAAATATCACTACAGCCTCAGACTTCCTACCATATCAAGAACAGAGACTCCAGGTAAGATGTGATTTTAAAACAATATCAACAGGCAGTGTCAGTGTGAACGTGTTGGAGTAAAGGTTCACTGAAAGGAAAAGTTAATGCAAGTTTTTCAGAGGATAGACATTAGAAATTGTGAAACCATTAAGTTAAAACTGGATAATAGAGAAAGTGCAAAGTTGTATTGAACTATTATATTATATTTTAACTTTTATATTACTGTGTGTGTCCTGTGCCGGCAGAATGAGTCAGAATGTTAATTACGAGCTTTAGATCATTTTTTTAAATAATTTAGAAATAAAAGGCATTTTTTCTAGCCTGATTTTAGCCTCTGATTTGAACACTCAGTTTGAAGGGGCATGTCTGTGTGAGACTTCAGTGTAAACGCCCTCTGCTGTGAGACTTGACCAATGCAAACATGATGTACGTACAGTAAGAGCTTCGTTGTGCAGCATAACAGCGTCATTGATTTCATAACGAGTTTTGGCAAGTGTCCAGATAAACTCGCGCTGTGTGATTGACAGCTTGGGCGACTGGAAAGGGATTGTTCTTTGATCGCTATCTGTATATTAATCACAGTTTAAGTAAGATTATTTTCATCCTACCAAGAGATGTGAAGTTGATCGTTTAGTCACTGGCTTGATTTACTGATGCATAAACAGTATTGAACGACTTTTGGAGAAAGATTATCTGTCTGAACTTGAACAATTACACATCAGACATTCACATAACCCACTGGTTCTTCAGAGGCTCGGATGACGGAACTAAAAAAATACCTTTGTGTTCATTTGTACATCCAAACACTGAGCGACTGCCATGCTTCGCTCGTTTGCAAGCCATGATGTCTTTCGAAGAAAAATGATTCGGACGATGATTCGGCTGCGCAGTTCCGCCTGGCCTTGAACATGGGCTGGCATATGCAAATGTTTGGAGGCGTACATATTAATGATTCCGACTGTTGCGTCACAGTTGGTGTTATGTGGAGATTCGCCTATTTTTCAGGGGTGTTTTTCAAAAACGAGATTTAAATAAGAAGGAGAAAACAATGGTGTTTGAGACTCACTGTATGTCATGTCCATGTACTGAACTCTTGTTATTTAACTATGCCAAGATAAATTCACTTTCAAATTCCAGGGCACCTTTAATAATCCATGCAAAATACTGTTTTAGCGCAGCATTCCAACTTTGTAAATATTCATAGCCGATCCTTGATGGCATGAGTCTGAACCAATGGAATGTGTTTTCAAACTAATGCTGATGTAAACAAACAATCTTACTCGCGCTGACGGACACAAAGGGGCTGTTTACACCTGGCCACTTCATGCGTTTTCTCAGATGGGATAGCTATCCGATCGTGAAAAGACCAGGTGTAAATGCCCTCCGAAACGCATTTGAGACGGATCTGAATCCGATCACTCACACCACTTCAGGAGGAGGTCTGGGCCACATTCTAGACGAAACTGGACAAGTGTATGCATCTGGTTGTTGAAACCACATTCGTAAATTGTACTCCTCACAAAAATGCTAAAAAAATAAACGTGTGAGAGCGTGTTATAGGCTATATGTTATTGCCAGATATGACGACGCTACTGGAACACGCGCATCACCGCAGATGAGAAGCTGAGCAAATATTCATTAAGACAACGTGGAAACTATCGCAAATCAAAGTGAAAGTAAATCGCAGACGCTTAACACACAATCATCATCATTAAAAGTAAAGAAACGAAATTATCTTACCAGGGCTGTTACTACTCTCTTATTGCGGTCTTTGATTTTGAAATTTTAACTGACGATCAATAAAATGCAGCTCATATCTGTTGCTTTCGTGACGTGCACTCCATTAAATCTGCATATAGCGTGGGAATTGAAGATCGGATTTAAATCCGTTTCGCAAAAACACATTTATGTGACCAGGTGTAAATGGAATCATTTTGATAAATCAGATAGCTATCCGATCTGAGAAAACGCATGAAGTGGCCAGGTGTAAACAGCCCCAAAGACTCTCAGACAGCTCAATCCTGACACATACACATACACAGAATTACAGTATTTCAAAATATCTGTCTTGGCAAGTATTCACGCAAACATTATCTGTTATGTCTTAAATAAACGTTTGGTTAACTGTTGGGGGAAAACATGTGATTTGTAACATTATATTACATCCGTGCGGTAAAGTAGGTCATAATATATAGTCTGTCTCATTAATGTCAATCAAACAATTGTGGTATCATGGAGAAAGAGTTGAATAGATATTTTCCTATAGATATAGGTTTTGACTTGGTATGTGGTGTTATTATCAGGGATTTTAAAGTATGGTTGCTTAGTACTTTTGTTTTGGAACCTTCAGAAAACTTTAACTACATTTTTCTCAAAACTGACTTTACTGACTCTGAGCAACACGTGTGAAGTCGATAGAGAAAAAGAATAGAAATTTCTTGACCTGCAAACATCCTGTAATAATGTGGGGAACCACTTGTTATACATAAGTCAAGTAACTGTTTATGTTCTAATTCGGTTTAGTTTTAATCCAAATGGCATATGATGTGCTGAGTGAATGATCAGCAATCAAGAGCATTCAACAGAAGTGCTCTCTCTCTCTCTCTCTCTCTCTCTCTCTCTCTCTGCACGCTGGGAGCGTTTGGGGTGGTGGTGAGGGGTTTTACGGAGAGGTTTTTATTTAACTTTTTTATTTATTTTATTCTCTTTAAATCTAAAAAGCGGTTTTGAGACATAATATTATTGTAGAGCTGAATTTGTACAATTAAAACCACGTATTGGTGGTGTTATACAGTAATACAGTAGATGGCGTCATCACGTGATTAATTCTAACCAATGAGACTACTGGAACTTTGCATCGTTAAGGAGCTGTCATTCTGGACTCGACTGGTACCGCCCAGCTTTGCACCAAACACAGGTAAGCTTTTTAAATGTCCATAGTAATTTGAGTTTTCTATTAAAATGAGTGAAACGGGTCAAAATGGTAATTCATTAATTGGTATTAAATTACACTCATTTTATTGTTATCAGAGTATTTCATTTTACACATGGGGTACTTTTTTATCCCTGTGTGCACCAAACTCATCTTAAGTGTTTGCTGCCAAAAAAGCTAATGTTTTTGTTTCATCTGACCATAGAACCTGTCCCGTTTGAAGTTCCAGTAGTGTCAGTTACTTTTCAAATGTTCTATGGTCAGATGAAACAAAAACATTAGCTTTTTTGGCAGCAAACACTTAAGATGGGTTTGGTGCACACAGGGATAAAAAAGTACCCCATGTGTAAAATGAAATACTCTGCTGTATCTTTAATGCTGTGGGCCTAATTTTCTGCCAGAGGTCCTGGACATCTTGTTCAGATTCATGGCATCACGGATTCGATCAAATGCCAACAGATAAAAAATCTAAACCTGACAGCCTGTGCTAAATGTCTTATAATGGAGAACAGGATAGAGAGATTCTGTATGGAGGAATGGTCTCTGATCTCTTGTCAGGTGTTCTCCAAACTCATCAGGCATTATAGGAGAAGACTCAGAGCTGTTATCTTGGAAAAAAAAGAGGTTGCAAAAAGTATTTAATAAAAGGGGGCAAACAATTGTTCCCAACGTGTTTTGGAGAAAAACATTTATTTCATAATGTGATTTTCCCCCCACTTTCAATTATTTTACTTAAATGGAAGGATAGATTTTTGCACACTTTTTAAATAAAATATCAAAAGGATTAAATGCAGATTTATTTTTTACAGCCATATTTGATCATATTTACCAAGGGCAAACACTTTTTCACACCACTGTATATAAATTTCATCAGAACGTTTGTCCATACAGATACTGTAAATATTTGACTGAAATATTAATTTGTGTTTCTTTTTCTCCCTTTTCCTTGTGGGTAATCAGATAATTGGTGCTGCTCTGTGTAAGTATTCTGTTGGAATCAGTGTCTGACACATTCTCGGTGTTTGCATTTTACAAAAACTTTCTTTGCACCATATAAATAACTGTATTTTCATAAACATTTTGCTTGTGTTATGTTAATATTTTGGGAATCAAATTTTTAAAATGAGATGTTCCTCACCCCCTGAACAAATACTGTATTTGAAATGTTGTTTGTCCTCTCTCTTTTCAGTATTTATTGCCATCTAATCCTGATTGCAGAATTGAGCTCCAACCACTGATCTATATAATGACTGGATAGCTCATGACGTTCTAAACTGCCATCAGGCAGTGAAGCCGGAAGTGTTCGAGCGGCCATCTTACGATTCCCTACCAGCAGAGGCTCCAACGGCCACTATACAAAGATTGGTCCTGACGGCACTTTTAAGATGACCCGCTGTGCAGCATACAAGTGTGAAATGACGTTCACAAAGGGATGTAGAACAACTGCCCACAGGTTGTAATTCAAGCCCTATACGTAGTAATTTATATAGACAATTGTCAGTATTCACACATTGTTTTCTCTGAGGCAAGAGTAATGCTTCTTCTTAAAAAAACAAACAAACAATAAAACAGTCAACAATAGCCTATAAGAAACCTCAGAGCAGCAATAATCACAATTAAGTGTCCAATAGCAACACCATTTGACAGCTTCAAAAGAGCTTTGTGCAGAGTCAGTTTACCGTTACTTGCATTAACCCATACAATTTGTATTATGCATTTCCTGAACATGTACTTGCTAACTAATCAAACACTTTATTTGAACAAAATACTGATCTATAAAACAAGGGCGTAGGTTTGGCCTCAGCTTTGGTGGGGACATCCCCCCCCCCACCCCCCCGGAATTCTTTTGTTGTAAGATACCAGTGCTTTAATGGCGATTTCAGAGTGTTGGCAATACAGAATATCACAATACACTAAGTTAAGGTCAGCTAATTAACATTCAGTGACTTGCTAACGTAGCATTCTATCATGATAGCGCGACTTCTATGAGTCTATCAGTGCTGTGCTGCACAGCCTAATTAATACTCTTAACCTTAGTTGAAAGATTGCTGCTGCTAGGTTTAACTGTAACAACATCCTGGGTAATACTATCACCAATACTATTTTCCATAGTAGAATCTGCATTTGAAAGCCTGGTCAGTCACTACTACTGCTAGTTTATTTGTGTGGCTAGTTATTTTGCCTACTTACACTCTGCTTTATGAAAAAGCTTCGTATGTCCCCTTTCTTCTTCTTGGGTGGCATTGCTGATCTATCTACAAAGTACAAAAAGTGGCAAAAAACGGAATATTAAAATGTTTTACTCTGGCCTTTGTATGTGGCAGAGAGACAGCCCTGGTAACTTACCGTCGGCGTCGTCGACGCGCGCGCACACACACACACACACACACACACACACACACACACACACACACACACACACACCACCCGCTCGCTGCCAGTGCAAGCACAAAAGTAGTCCCGGCCCGCGCGTGTAGCCTGTCAGATACACCGCCGCCAATTAAATTACGGCGTTTCTTGTACTGTCGTTGTTTTGGCCGTTGGAATCGATCCAAATAGCAGCGCAAAGATCCAAATAGCAGTTCAAAGGAGCTTGCTAAATATTGGTGGGGACAAATTTGTCATCTCAAAATATTGATTGGGACTAGTACCTAGCGTCCCCCCCTAAACCTACGCCCATGCTATAAAACATAACCAGAAAGAGCTATATTTCAAGTACATATATACAAGGAATTTATTTTCAGTGACAAATCGTTCATTGTTTTATTTTGCTGTTAATTTTTTATCTGCCATTTGAAATGTAACTGCTCTAATGAAGTGATGTTCAAAAACTGTCAAACCATGTGCTTAATGTTGTGTAAATACAAACTTTATTTAGCTTTTTGTGTACAACTTTGTAGATTTCCAAAAGATCCTGTCAGGAGTAGAGAATGGGTTGTAAAGCTCAGGAGGCAAAACTTCAGGCCATCTGCTTCCTCCCGCCTATGCTCTGATCACTTCACTGCTGAGTGTTTTGATAGGACAGGACAGACAGTCAGGCTTTTCTCAGATGCTGTGCCATCAATATTCAGTTTCCCTCCGCTTAGTAAAGTAGATTAGATTAAGTATTTTCTGGTTAAGTAGTATCAGAGAAAGTGTATTGTCAATATAAATTCTAATACAAGAGGAACACAAACCTTGTTTTCTAGGAACAGACCAATAAAAAAACTAATACAAAAAAAAAAAAAGAAAGGCCCCTGTATTAAGGGACACACAGGCAGTGTTGGACAGAAGTGAGGACACCTCTGACACCACAACTGATAATCATCTTCAGGCTCCCACAACAAATGAGCACAGCTACTGTTTTGCCAGTCCAAAGACCCTCACCAGAAGGCTGACTAAAGCAATTAAAACAATCAAAGATAACAAAAAGAAATCCAGAATGTACAATCAAAAAAAAAAAAAAAAGGAGAAGCTTATTTGTTTTTTTCAAACCAACAGAATATCATTCAGTCTCTCAGGGTTAGTGTCAGAGAATGGAGAATTCATGCTTGAAAACTGTCCTGATGTGCCATTAGAAATCCTGAAGAGAGAAAAATGTGGTAACACGAAATATCACCCAGCCCTAAAGTCATTTGCACTTACACTGCAATTCTATTCAGCTAAGGCTTACAAGCATGTCAGGGAGACCTTCAACTTGGGTTTACCTCACCCATCAACAATAAGAAGGTGGTACAGCGGCACTGGAGGAGATCCTGGATTCAATGAAGAGGTACTTACCTCTCTCCAAGCTAAATCATCTGCAGCACAGGCCAAGGGACAGGAGATGCTCTGTGCACTAATGATGGATGAAATGTCCATTATGAAGCACATTGAATGGGAAGGCAAAAGAATGATTGGTTATGTAGACATTGGCACAAAAGTAACAAATGAAGGCATACCATTGGCAACAGAGGTACTTGCACTGGAAAGCTCCAGTGGCATATTTTTTAACACATGGAATGACTGGGTCAGAGAGGGCTACTCTGGTGCGGCAATGCATCCATAAATTGTCAGATGTGGAAGTGAGGGTGGTATCCCTGACGTGTGATGGTCCATCAACACATTTTTCTATGCTCAAAGACCTTGGAGCAGACTTGTATTTCACAAACCTGAACCCCAGTTTCCCAGATCCATCGCACAGCCACAGAAGGATCCATGCCATCTTAGATGTCTGTCATATGCTAAAGCTGGCAGGCAACACCTTGGGGTCCTGTGGCATTACTGTAGATCCCTGTGGAAAGAGCATAAAGTGGGAATACATCAAGTCTTTACACCAACTGCAAAAGGACAAAGGGCTACATCTAGGCAACAAACTGAGATCAGCTCATATAGATTGGCAAAGTCAAAAAATGAAGGTAAACCTTGCTGCACAGACCCTAAGCACCAGTGTGGCAGATGCCCTCCGGTTCTGCAAGCGACACCTGCAGCTCCCCCAGTTTGCTGGCTGTGAGCCAACATGTAAATTCCTGGAGACATTTGACGCCTTTTTGATTTGATGAATTCCAGAAATCCCATCGCCAAGGGATTTAAAAGTCCCCTGAAGCCCATTAATGAAAACACCAACATGGCCTTCTTAATGGAAGCTTACACTTACATTAGTGGATTGAAAGAGCCAGGCATTAACGGACGACCCCTTGTTGAAACAGGCAAGAAAACTGCCTTCCTTGGCTTCCTGGTGGCAATAAAAAGTTTTAAACACTTATATGACATGTATGTGAGACCACCGACATCGCAGTTACAATATCTGCTCACTTACAAATTTAGCCAGGACCACCTTGAGCTGTTTTTTGCTGTCATTCGCTCAGCTAATGGATGCAACAAGAATCCCACAGCGAGGCAGTTCAAGTCAGCATTCAAAAGAATGGTAGTGAGACATGCCATCAAAGCCAGTGGCAACTGCTCTCCACTGGACAGCACCTTCTGATATGTTGTCATTTCGGCAAAGCGACAGAAGAGAACATGGAAACAAATTTCACTGCAAGCCTTTCCAGTCTGTCCATGTTTAAAGAGTCCATGTTTATGTGGTCGGATACATAGCTGGCTTCGTAGTCAGAACAGCTACAAAGAAGATCCACTGCCCTACCTGTCTATCAGGACTCAGTGTAGAGAGCTTAATCCAAGATGAGTTTGGACACACCCTCATCAACATGAAGTCCCGAGGTGGACTTATCAGACCATCAGACAGTGTCCTAAAAATCTGCAAAACAGCTGAGGGGTGTATTCAACAGCACTTACTCACAAGGCACATCTCAGAATTGGACAGCAAATTTTAAATCAGGCTATCCACACAGGCTTCACTTCCTTACAAAGGAAGCATCTGCTGCATCACTGCAAACGGCTGCACAAAACTCTGGGCAAGCTTGTTCTGCACAAAAATCAATAAGATAAAGAACCGTTTAAATATCCAGCAATCCTTGCCGGCATGAATTCATTGAAGATTAAAAACAATTAAACCTCTAATTTTAAACTTTCACCATGTCTGTCTCTCTCTCTCTCTCTCTCTCTATTTTAAATATAATGATATCCATTTAAAATAATCTATTTTTAAAAGGTTAAAACACATTTTTGAATCAAATATCAATACTATATAAAGCACTGCAGTTTTACAACCAGTCTACTGTAATGTTAGGAAAAGTATCTGCATGCCATTGTTTTTCCTGACAGAGCTGGTGTCATGCCATCCTTTTTATAGCGATATAATAATTTGTTGTTACGACGACTTATTTGTTACCTCGTTTTAATAAATCGTGGACACGTTGAACTAATTCCCTCCCTCATTTTGATTTAATGAATTACAACGTGGCCACAATATAGTAAAACGAGGGAACAAATTAGTCAAATGTGCTGAGGTATTATTAAAGCTCCAATATGTAGGAATTTTGTAATAAAATTTCCGAAAATAACTTGCACAGTGTGATATATTTCCTCCAGTTGTGTACTTACAATATCTCAAAAGTCTCCAAAGATGTTTTATTTCAGAGAAATTCCGATTTTAAATAACTGGCCGTCCTGGAAAAGAAATATCGCGCCTCAGTGACGCAATGTCCGCTCTATCCTTTTTTTCTTTATTTTTTTTAACAACTTTATTGAGTTTTTTTTTCTTATCACAATAAACAATAAAGACGTCTGACAAAGAATAAAAAAAGAATAAAATAAAAAATATGACCCACCACACCAGAATATCGCATGGTCAAATGCGGAAGTGGTGGTTAAAGCGTTATAGCCATAGACTGTATGGTTATAGCTGTTATGGATCACGAACTCTTTGGCGAGTATTAAAGTGCCAACAAAACGAAAGCGTCCATATTCGGATACACGCGGAGTCGCGGACTGTGTGACAAACGGAGGAATAAAACCCGGATAAATATCGGCAGGCGTTTTCGAGATGGAGAGAGCTGCGCGTCAATCTTGGACTTGACAGAGACTCTGCTCTCGCGAGTGTATTGTAGACAGGTAAGACATGCAACTGTCAATAATAGCACTTATAAACAAAGTTATATTGCTCTTTGTACTTCGGTAAGGCTTTTTATCACGTGTGGTGACCGAGATTATGGCAGTACAATTAAATACAATCGGATATGTTGTTAAAAAATATATATTTAGTCATTACTTGCAAATGTTCGTTCAAATTTACTTTTAGATATTGGTTTGAACACGTTAAACAACACGGCATTAACCATAAAAACGTAAAACTGCACAACATAAACCAAACAAATCATTTGACAAATAGCTGTATGTTGTAATGGGATAATATAGCATAACATTTCACGTTCCTTGCAGTTCATTAATTATGATGACATAAAATAATACGATCAGACATACAGGTAATACAAAAACGAATAAATTGCCTCATCCGTGATCATGATTCATTAATTCCATGTAGATACATCGCTAGATGGTGAAAACGCATTAAAAACGACATCTCCCATCGTCACCTCCTTCATAGCGTCATCAAGCTTCGCCTTTGTTATTGTCGGAAACTGCGCCCTCTTGTGGTCACATACAAAAGTCACATACTGGAGCTTTAATTCGTGGCCACGAAACAATATTCACCAATTCACAAAAATATAGGTCTTAAACATTCACTACTTAATTAATAGTATCAAACTGTTTTTCTTGCCTGTGAAGATAGCTCTTAAGTGAAGGCCGACTAGTGTTCTCGTACAGCCTTTTATCCCTTTTGCAAAGAAATGGCCGTTTTAGTGTTTTATTAAATAGGCCTATTATATTTTAAATGCGTTTTTTAACGAGTTAAGCTTCTTCTTCTTCTTCTTCTTCTTCTTCTTCAGTCAAAGGGCAAATAACAAAACAAAAAACTCTTCATTACTGCCACCTGCTGTTAGCCTAGACAGACACTCAGCTCCTCTTCCCAATATCAAAGCAATTTTTAATAAGCAGGAACAATTTCCGACTTTAAACAAATAACCATTTCAATGCTCAGGGTGTTTGCGTTGTAAAAATGTACAGGGAGACTTTAGATTTAAAAACGGTGTCTCGTTAGGCAATGTTTTCTCAGTCAAATCATACAATTTCCTATTGATTCAATAGAACGCGTGAGCTCACTAGGGAATACCAATATCTAAACTTAACCGGTTTTTTTTGTAACTCCTCATCCACCCTCAGCTTATCCTCAAATGAAAGAAAGTCAGATAGCTGGAATAGGGTTCTCTTGCCTGCAGTAGTCGGCAAAATTCTAGAGAATGCTCTTCCTGCTTTGCGATTATTTTATCCAGCTTCATGAGGACATTTAACTGGAAACCTGTTACATAATTTTCTGCTGATAAGGTTAATTTAAAATGAAAACTCTCTCATCATTTACTCAGCCTCATGCTGTCCCAGATGTATATGCCTTTCCTTTTTTCAGATGAACTCAAACTAAGATTTAAAAAAAGGAAAAAAACATATCTGTGAGTCCACATAGTGCCAATGTACAGGACCCACAAAGGTGACACTTCAAAAACCACTCAAAATTTTACCCCAACGGTAATTCACGTGACCCCAGCTGATGGATCAGTATCTTCTGAAGCAAAATGATGTGTGTAAGAGAAAAATACTTTATTTTAATAATGTAAAACTTGTAAACGGTTTTCTGAAGTTTTCTTTTTTTTTTTTTTTGATTTCTGTTTATGTACTACAAAATAAAGAAAAACATCTGGGACAAGAAGAGTAAATGATGAGATAATTTTTTATTTTTAGGTGTGGATTATCCATTTATACATTACTTACACGACTGATTTTGTCTTCCATTATCTGGGCGATGTCCATTGCCACTGACAGCCCCTGCTGCTGATTCTACACACACACACACACACACACACACACACACACACACACACACACACACACACACACACAGGGATATTCTGTCATCATTTACTTGCCCTCATGTTGTTCCAAACCTGCATGAATTTCTTGCTTCTGTTGAACACAAAAGAAGATATTCTGAAGATTGTTGATAACCAAACTGTTTTGGGTCCCCATTGACTTCCATAGTATTTCTATTCCTCAGAATATCTTCTTTTGTGTTCATCAGAAGAAAAAAACTCATACAGATTTGGAACAATTTGAGAATGAGTAAATGTTGACAGAAAGTTAATTTTTGGGTGAACTAACCCTTTAACATAGATGTGAAACCACCAGTGCTCCATCATAATCAAGTTGCAAAGTGTCATGCTTTTGCGTTTTAAAAATATGTAACATACTCTATTGGTGTTGATCAGCATTTGAATTATGTCCATGACTCCACTCTTGCATTCTTGCTGCTACAAAAAAAGAAATTATATATTTATATTATTGTTATAAAATAGTGTTACGATTCTATTTCATTAACGTTTGCATATTTAAATACATTTTTAATTTGTAAAGATAATAGTTGCTATCATACATCAAACCTAGTAATTTGCTGTAAATTGCTAAAGAAAAAAATTACTTGGTTTCATTGTTCTTGGTGGAAAGGGCAGGGTTGGTCTTTTTGCTGGTGGTATGGTGTTGATATTACCCAAAACACAATTTTATTGAATTTAAATCTGCCATTTTAATTACTTTATTAACTAAAAAGAAATGTGAACTCATACATACTATCTTCAATATCTGTGATATCACTATCTGACTATCTGTAGTCGTGGTCTCTTCGGCCTGATTGACATGAGGAGGTTTGAGCTTTTCTCATGAGCTTATGGGCTGTTATGTAGTCAACTAATTAAATAAATAAGTTTGTGAGTTGATATGAAAATGACAACAATTTTTTTTAGAAAATACACTGCCTGGCCAAAAAATAAATACATAGCAGTTATTTTAACCCTAAAAGATGGAATGTGTAACTTTTCATTTCTTAAACAACAATGTCGGAAGACATATTATGGCCATATTTCAGGTTGATAATGTCAAGATCCATCAGGCTCAGATTGTGAAAGAATGGCATGAAGAATAATTTTCACACATACAGTAAATTGGCACCTCTGAGTCCAGACATTAAATCAATTGAAAGCCTTTGGGATTTGCTGAAGGAGACTTTACAGAGTGCTGGACTCTTGCATTGTCAATACAAGATCTTGACCAAAAATGTATGCACCTCTTGAATGAAATAACATAACATTTATTTCCATCAAGAGGTGCATACATTTTTGGTCAAGATCTTGTACTGACTATGGAAGAATCCAGCACTCTGTAAAGTGGAATATGGCAATGATATGTCTTCTGTCTTGGATGTTTAAGAAATGAAAAGCTACACACTCCATATTTTAGGGCAGCGGTCTTCAATCCTGCTCCTGGAGGGTCACTGTCCTGCAAAGTTTAGTTTTCCAGGTTGGAACTAAACTCTGCAGGACAGTGGCCCTCCAGGAGCAGGATTGAAGACCTCTGTTTTAGGGTTAAAATAACTGTTGCCAAACATATAACCAGATTCATTTTAAAGGTTTAAAGGAGGACATGACCCAAAAAGTTTGAGTTAATATATTAATAGACTAAATACAAATAGTGAGTTCTTCATTCAAAGGCACTGTAATTAAGTGTTACTGTTTAATTAGCTCATATGTAAAAAGTTAGATAATGCTTTGTTAACAACTTATTAACTGTTAATAGTTCTCAATTTAGATTAGGGTTTGTTTGTCTGACGGCCGATTGGGGGATGAAGAGAGCGAGTGCTTCACTGGTACAGGCTGCAAACATCCCTGTCAGTGTTGCCGCGATTATTCCCCTGTGTGCTCTGGCACTGGTGAGAGCGCTTATTTCCTGAAAGAGCAACACGGGTGCGTTTGCGTCTTTTTCAAGATGTCATTCTGCCCGTGCGTCTCTGGATGCGGTCATTCCCTGTCCCCCTGTGACGGTCACAATTGTTGCATCACGTGTTTGGGCTTACAGCATGCTGAACCAGCTTTTGTGGATAGTTTGTGCTCTCATTGTGGGAACATGACTGTCTCAGTGTTGAGATCTAGACTCGCCTTCGTACCACCGTTTCACTGAGTCCCCATTTCTA
The DNA here is from genome assembly GCF_949319135.1 of Squalius cephalus. Lineage (NCBI taxonomy): Eukaryota > Metazoa > Chordata > Actinopteri > Cypriniformes > Leuciscidae > Squalius > Squalius cephalus. The sequence continues at coordinate 2,966,321 of NC_137125.1, forward strand.
CACCCCACCCTTGGGTGCCGTGGGATTTGGGTGATCGTAGGATAGTGATGGAGCTTCTGCCCGGTAACCATTCCCTGTGGACTCCTCACGATTCCATCACACGGATACTAATGGATTCCTTTGTAGAGCACGGCCTGTCTGTAATGGACGGGCCAGAGGTTCCATTGGAGGTTCCCCAGGAGGATAAGATGCCGATTGCAACATTGGAGGGTGAGCTGGGCTCTGGAGATGATGACTCCGCTGCGTTGTCCCCTTCCAGGAGTACAACGTTGCCTGAGCCAGATCCATAGTTATCAGCTATGCTGAAACGGGCCGCCACGGCTGTCGGGCTCGAATGGAACCGTGTCCCGCTCAGTCGCGGTTGGATGATTGGTTTCTCGGGGCGGGCCGTGCTGGTTCTCAGCCCGCCGCCCCAGTGCCTTTCTTTCCCAAGGTGCATGGAGAGCTGACTAGATCATGGATGGCACCTTTTACTGCTGGAAACAATCTGGACAGTTTCTCCCCCCTCACTAACCTTGAAGGAGGAGCAGTGAGAGGTTACGTGGCTGTCCCTCCAGTCGAGTGGTCTGTCGCGGCACACCTGTGTCCGGCGGCCACTGCATCTGGCTCGGGGGAGCCTCGTTTCCCCTCGCTGGCCTGTGAGTTTTCGTCTGTTCTTACGGACGGAGCTTATAGAGCTTGCGGGCAAACTGCTTCCTCTCTGCATGCCATGGTGTTGTTACAGGTCTACCAGGCCAAAACACTCATGGAATATGCACAAGGGTAGTCTAGACCGTACGCTCATGAGTGAGCTCTGCACTGCAACTGACTGGGCTCTCCAGAGCACAAGCATTGGCGGCCTGCGTGATCGGCCTAGCGATGTCCACCCTGGTGGTTCAGAAGCACCATAGTTGGCTCAGTCTGGTTGATAAGGCTGATGCAGACATGGTTCGGTTCCTGGACTCCCCAATTTCCCAGGTTGGGTTGTTCAGCGACACGGCGTAGAACTGCGCCCAACAGTTCTCTGCTGCTCAGGAGCAGATGGAGGAGGTCCAACACATCCTGCCCCAGCGGCCCACTGCTGCCATCACCCCGCCGCTGGTGGTAGTTCCTCCACCTGCACGTCGCCGAGGGCACCCTCCTACCACCGCTCAAGCTTCCGCTGGGCCGCCACAGCAGCCTTCACTGAGGCCTCATCTGAGGCCTAGCCGCAGGCAGGCAGGCAGGCCGCCCAGCCTGTATCAGACGCTGCCAAACCAGGTGGCAGGAGCTCGGGGATGGAGTAGAGAGCTCTTGGGTGTGGTTCGAGGAATGGGTTTCACCTTCTCACGCACTCTCTGAGGTCATCTAGAGACAGGTAAGAGTCACACTACACACTTAGACCCTGTCTCGGGCCGCCTTCGGGCCTTTCGAGCTGGGTCCCTGTTTGTTGCCTGAAGGCTGTGGTATCCGAGGTTCTGCTGCTTCACTCAGTTGTAGCACTACATGGTGCTCCTGGCTGATCCAGCGGTTCCCCCGTACCTACAGACTCGGCTTCATTAGCTGCAGACCATTCATAGGGATGGGCATTAGTAATGTGTACTTTGTAGTAACTTGAACGGAGGCTTAGAAAAGGATCAAGCACACAGTTCCCTAATGGTCTAACTCACTATAGTTTGAGTACAATGCAGAGCAGGCCTCACTTAGAAGCCTATTTTCATATCGGCTGGAGGAACGGCTCAATCGCAACCTTCGCCAGTAGGATGCGACGACCGCACACACGGCTGCACAATTTGTAACACAGATGTGTAACACACAGCGCTGCACATTGGCGGGTGCCGGACGAAAGGAATCGTCTAGCCGAGTCCGATGATACAAGAACCGGCTGAGTCAGTCGGGAGCACCTTTTATTGCTACAACGGACCAACACAGGGGGCCCAAGGTATCAGAGACGTACATAGAGTTAAATGTGGAATTGTACTTGCTCCATTTGATCAAACACAAATTACTCCACTATTCAGCTCTATGACTAATTTTGAACTAGTTACATCAGAACAATTAGCAGATGTAGTCTCCAAGTTGAAGCGTTCCAGCAATAAGCTGGATTCTCTTTCTACACATCAAAACAGACGTTTTTATGACTTTCAGTGCAAGTGTGACAGCTATAATTAACAGCTCATTAGCAAGTGGAATTGTTCCTAGCAGTTTTAAACACGCAACCTTACATCCCTTGTTAAAAAAAACTTTTCTTAAACTTGTATATAAGATGTCAAAAACTATTAAGGGACATCGTAGATGGAGATTACACCCTAGATGGCTCCATGACTCAAAATTTATGGAGTTCATTGGAATTCATATAGATTTATTCTTTACAATAAATTTGAAAGAAACATCGGCATCTGTTAGATGGGAAGCTTTTAAAGCCTACCTCAGGGGTCAAATGATAAGCTACACAAGTTCCTTAAATAATAAAATGAAATTGGAATTACAAAATTTAGATGAAAGAATAAGAAAATTGGAACAAGATATTTACACAGACCAGTCAAATTCAAATCCTCATAAGCAGGAACTGCTGATTTTAAGAGCGCAGTATAATGAACTATCTGCAGCAAAAGCTGAAGCCAGCCTAATCCGTCTTAAGCAAACATTTTATGAATATGGAGAGAAGTCAGGCAGACTTTTAGCTTGGCAGATTAAACAATTACAATCGAGTAAAGCAATAAACAGTATTTACACAACAGCTGGTGATCTGACATCAGACCCAACGGAGATCAATGAAACTTTCACCAAATATTTCCAAGCATTATATACAGCAGAATCTATAGGTCAGAGTATGCAGCAAAATATATTTTTAGATAATCTCAAATTCCCATCTATGAACAGTGAAGCCAAAAGACAAATGGATGAACCCTTAACTAGTGATGAAGTTTTAAATGCTATAATGAAGATGAAAAGTGGTAAAACAGCTGGCCCTGATGGGATACCAATAGATATATATAAAACCTTTAAGGATAAATTAGTGATTCCGTTATTAGAAATGTATAAAGAGTCTAGACCGATTTCTTTAATGAATTCCGATGCCAAAGTTATAGCCAAGGTTTTAGCCCTTCGACTAGAGGATAACTTGCCCTTCATAATAGGAATTGACCAAAATGGCTTTGTCCGAAATAGACAGGCCTTCCATAATATTAGGCGAGTACTTAATATTATTTATGAGAAGAATGGATCAACAGACTCATGTATCTTATCGTTAGATGCAGAAAAAGCAATTGACAGAGTTGAATGGTCTTATTTATTTGATGTACTTAGACGTTTTGGATGCGGTCAGAACTTTTGCAAGTGGGTAAAGATTTTATATCATAGCCCGACAGCAGAGGTCCTTACAAATAATTTAACTTCCAAACCTTTTAATTTATATCGCGGGACTCGTCAAGGTTGTCCACTCTCTCCATTGTTATTTGTGATGGCCCTGGAACCCCTGGCAATTGCGATTAGAACGTGCCCAGGTATAAAGGGAATTGAAATTACAGGCCTAGAACATCGGATTTCGCTATTTGCAGACGATATAATTGTTTATTTAACTAAACTTAAAGATTCGATACCCACTCTTAACAATTTGATTAATGACTTTGGAATATTTTCGGGATATATAATTAACAAATCAAAGTCATCTATACTCTTTCTTAATGATCAAGAAAGGCTGAATCCAACAATTCAACATCCCTATAAAACCTCTATCGATGGATTTAGATATTTAGGAATCAAAATTACTCCACGGGTGGAGGATCTGATTGCGTCCAACTATACTCCCTTGATAGCTCAAGTAAATGAAAGTTTAAATAGATGGATGTCTCTCCCTCTCACCATTATCGGAAGGGTGAACACCATTAAAATGAATATACTCCCTAAATTTCTATATTTGTTTCAATCAATTCCCCTAACTCCTCCTCCTTCCTTTTTTTCAAATATGAAGAAGACATTTGTTAAATTTATTTGGAACAAGAAACGCTCCAGGCTTCGCTTATCGCTTCTGTACCTTCCATTCGAAAGAGGGGGGTTACAACTCCCTAATCTTTTATGGTATTTTAAGGCAGCCCAACTGAGAGCCGCATGTTTCTGGTTTGCTAGTCCATCTCATACTCCATGGGTTCAAATTGAAAAAAAAGATGCAGGAGAATTGAGTCTTGATACATATTTATACTCTGACTCTGTAAGGAGACTCAAACAAAATACAACTAACCCATTTGCTAAAACCACTATTTCAGTATGGCACGAATCACAAGCTGAGCTGGGAGTGACACCTGTATTATCTCAACTTTCCCCTATTTGGGGCAATGCAATGTTTACTCCAGGCAAATCAGACTCAGGCTTTAAGTTGTGGTGGCAGAAAGGCATACAGAAAATAGCAGACCTTTATGTAGAGAATACATTGATGTCCTTTGAAATCTTAAGGGAAAGACACAAAATCCCCCAGTCTCACTTTTTTAAGTTTCTTCAGATCCGTAATTTCATACGATCTAAGATTCATTCATATCAGTGTCCTCCCTTAAGTATTTTAGAAGAATTGGCAGTTAAAAATCCCAATGATAAAGGTAAAATCTCTATGATATACAGTCAATTTGTTAATGCCTCTAAAGACTCAACAAATCATAAAAGACTGGCTTGGATTGATGATCTCCAAATGGATGTCACTGAAAATGAATGGGAAAAAACTTGTGCCCAAGCACAAACATTATCAATAAATACTCGTTTTAAATTGATCCAATATAATTGGTTAATGAGAACATACATAACACCTGAAAAATTGAATAGATTCAATCCAAATATACCAGATATCTGTGGAAAATGTACAACTCATAAAGGAACATTATTTCATTGCATCTGGCAATGTGAGCACTTACAATCCTTTTGGAAAGAAGTAATCAGTGTATTATCCAAAATTATTGCTAAAGACATCCCTGTTTGCCCCAAAATCTGTATTCTTGGTCTACTTCCACCTGCCTTATCTTTGAAATTACATGAACAGAAGCTTATAAATCTGTGTTTATTGCAAGCGAAACGCCTGATTGCCATACACTGGAAAAATACTTGTTGTCCATCTTTATCACTCTGGATCAAAGAATTGTCTTCTTGTATAGCAATGGAAAGACTGACTTACTCAATCAAACAAAAAAAGCACATATTTTACAAGATCTGGGACTCCTTCCTTCATTTTCTGGAACAGAATGGAAAGACTCTTGTTTAATACCAATAATGTGATCTTGGGCTTTTGTTTATTTTATTTTATAATTGTTTTATTTTATTTTAATTTATTTTTTATTATCATTTATTTTTTATTATTATTATTATTTATTATTATTATTATTATTATTATTATTATTATTATCTATTGGGTGTGAATATACCTTTATGGTTCTCTTGTTGGGGTAGGGAGGGTGTTTATTGTTTTTTTTTTTGTTTTTTTTTGTGTGTGAAAATCCTGTATTGTATTGTAATACAAAATAAAAAAATATGTTCACACAAAAAAAAAACCTTTTCTGGATCCGGCAATACATGACAACTACAGACCAATCTCCAAACTACCTTTCATGTCAAAGATTTTGGAGAGAGTTGTTTATTCCCAGCTCTACTCCTATCTAAATACACTTAACATTTTAGATACATTTCAGTCTGGTTTCAGATGTGTTGCACAACACTGAATCTGCATTACTGAAGGTCACAAATGATATTCTACACTCCATGGACTCAGGTTCGCCTGTTGTCCTAGTTTTGTTTGATCTCAGTGCTCAGTTCGATACGATCAACGATGATAGTCTTTTAAATAGTTTAGAATGTATGGTGTGCATGCAGGGGACAACCCTCCAGTGGTTTTCATCCTATCTAAAAGAAAGGATTGTGAATTTGGGCAACTTTTCTTCTGCATCAGTTCAGTTTAGTTTAGTGTATTTATCCCTTAGGAAATTAGTTTTGCACAAGTGCCACACATCACATAAACACAAGAACACACAAGTAGACAAGTTAAAAAAGGCAAATGGTTACAGACTATTCAACATTAAAATTAGCCTAGAAATCTAGACGCACCCTAGCGGCAGCAAAAATTATTTTGCAGCCAGGGCAGTCTAGCAACTCTCCATTGACTTTCGAGCTGCAAAAACCTAAATTGGGTCAGGCCAATCACATCGTGTATAGAGTAGGCGGGGCGGGCTTAACATAATGACGACAGAGTTGCAACGGTCCCTGCTAACGTTACTTGAAAACAAAGAATGGCTGCTGCTGCTGCTGGAAAACAGTCTTTCAAATCGGCTTTGGCCGTGACTCTGGAGGACTTGGAGTTAAGTTTTTCTTTGAGAAAAGAGCAAAGAACGGCACTTAAGTCATTATTAAAAAAAGGAAGATGTGTTCGTGGTTTTGCCGGCCAAATTCAAAAGTTGAATCTATCATCTAACGTTGCCTCCGCTGTTGGGAAAACGCTCTGGTTGGTTGAAGTGCTGTCCTATTGCGTGCAGAGGGAATTTGAAAGACCACTGTTTATCCCGCCCCTCGGATTGAGACGTGTCTATGGTGAGTTGCCAGATCTAACATCTTGATGTTTGCAGCACCTTTAGCATCGGCTCCTATGCTACTATGTGCTGTCCCTCAGGGGTCAATTTTGGGACCCCTGTTATTTTCATTGTATATGCTTCCCCTGAGCTTTATCTTTCAGAAGTACATCATATCTTATCATTGTTATGCCGATGATTCCCAATTTTATTTCCCAGTGAGTATAGACAAAAATTGCTCATTTGAGAATGCCTTAAATTGTTTTAAAGATATCAAACATTGGCTGGCTAATCATTTTTACAATTAAATGAGACTGTTGTGGCAAAAACAATAATTAAACAATCATCACTGCGGAAAAGACACTGAGTCAAACAGTGTTTTAACCCTCTGAGGTCGAAGAACGCGCCGGCGCGTTTTGCTGGATTTTTTTCACATAGCAGCAACATAAACTTAAAATAATCCGTCATTTATGGTCATATAAATAAAATAAATACATGATTATAAACTATAGAGGGTCTTCTTTTTTTGTGTACACTCACATTAACATCAAAACCTTTGTTTTTATTTTTAAATAAATAAACTAGACAGGGTGAGCTTTCAGCTCACTCTGTCTCCGCAAAAATCTTTCTGAAACAAGTCTGGAAAATGAACTGAAACTCAGCTAATACTTATCACACAACCATGAAACATGTGTCTAAAGAAAGCTTTAAATTTCCTCTTTTAAATAAAACAATTCACATTCAAAACAAATATTCTCCTGCAATGTAATCTGTATGAAACTAAAGAGAAGTACAGTTTCTCTCGTCTCATCTAATTACCTGTAATGAGTTCACACCCACTCGCAGAGCGCGCTATTCATAAGATAATGTGCTGAGGTGATTATGCAAAATAAGGTATCGCCCCCTGAAATGCCTTAAAACCAGCAAGTTTCATTCATTCACTTTTCTGCGCCGTTGGAAGATGACACGGTTCACAGGTGAAGAAGCTCTTCAGCTAGTCCTGGATAGTGATGACGAGTTCACTTTTTCCTCAGAAGAAGAGCGGGACTCTGACGACGAACGTTTGCATTTTGTTGAGCGACTTGATCCAGCCGTGGATAATATTTCGGATGAGTAAGTCTTTTTAAATTAACTTGCATATGTTGACAAGCTATTTTATATAAACGTAGGCTACATATTTTACTGGTTGGACCATTTCGATACTTGTCATTCAGAGTAATTTATATTGAAATGGTCTAGGCTATTCTGTATAAAGTAGGAGAGAGTTTTATGCAGTCTGTTTTCTTTCGTTTTTAGTAGTTTTGTTCAAAATAAAACATTTCGAGCTTTCTATATATTTCTCTGGTATTTTAGGCAAAGCTTATGAGTTTGGGTTCATTTATGAGACGAACTCCAGTTCACATGCCGACACGGCTAGCCTGCTATTGCCTGCTAGCCTATTTTTAATATGTAGCCTATGAAATACACGCAATTTGTTGATGAAACAACGATTAAAATTAAGATACAATTAATACAAAACGAAATTCACTTTAGTTAGAATTTTGAAATTAATTTAGAAAATATTATGTATGTTTAGATTATATTTTGACTAGTGTTTATGCTGCCTCATTATCATCAACGAAAAGTGCTTGCAAATATCTATTGCAAATGTGTGTATGTGCTGAAATGTGTAAATATGCCCAGCTGATGAATTGCAAATGTGTTAATGTTTGCGTTGTGCTATCTCCGTAATGGCCCATTGACACGTAATATTCGCCTACAGCACGTGTCTACAATTATTCGCATCAGTTATTCAAATAGACTAATAATATACTTTGAAATATTTATGTTATAATAGTTTTCAACTTTTTTTTAAAAAAGGAATGTAGCTGCATCACCTTACTCTGCAACTCGGAGGGCGCGCAGCAACACAGTCGAACATCAGAAAGAGTAAGTACATATTTATCCATGTTAGTTCACAATATGAGCCTGTATGACTTTATTTTTGGAGGTTGGTTGATAATGTTACATATTTTTTCTTTGTGTTATCTTATCAGCATGCTAATGTCCATCAGTTGTGCATGTGCTGGAATAGTATGCTAAAATATATGATAATAATAGTTTTCAACTTTTTTTGAAAGGAATGATGTAGGTTCTGCAACTGGCACTAAGAGGGCACGCAGCAACATAGACAGAAATCAGAAAGAGTAAGTACATATTTACCCACTATTTTACAGATGTTAGACCTGATGTTGTTTTATCAACATGCTGACTGTCCATCAGTTATGCATGTGTACTTAGTACTTTGTTCAACCTTTATTAATATTAATATTATTATTTTTATAGGAATGTGGAAGCATCACCCTCAGCCTCACCTGCAACTCGCACTGGGAGGGCACACGACAGGTGTCGTTCAGTTTTGAGAACAACTGAAAAGTACACTTATTCCCTTTCTTTCAGATATTAGTATAATTCTTTTGACATATTCTGGTTTTACATAGTCCATACAAACATTATGTCTCTGTATAGCTTTGCATCTGGCCAATGTTACTTTTAATGACTGAAATGCAGTTGTTATATTTTGTGTAATAAACATGCTCACAGTTGTTTGTTTGTTTTACAGCTATAAAGGTGATGGTGATCATCAGACACCTGTTGCAAAGAGGGCCAAGACAAACATTCAGACAAGCAGCAAGCAGTCTACTCTGTCATGGCAAACAGAGACTGACATTGATATGGTTCCACAAACTCTGAGATTCCTGCCTGCACTGGAACCTGGCCCACAGCTGAGTCCTGCTGACGCACACACTCCTCTGAGTCTCTTCAAAATGTTTTTTTCTGAGAATGCAGTGTCAACTCTGTGCCACAACACCAATGCTCAGGCTGCTGGTGCAATTGCTAAAGGCCGCAAATATATGCTTTCCTTATCCACAAAGAGCTATGTGGTAACATGACCCATAAACAGTTCATGGAACAGCTTATTGCAGAGCTCTGTGGTGTGTCACAGAAAGTAGCACCAAAACAAACCAGTAGTGACCATGTGCCGGTTTCAGGAGCTGAGCTGAGCTCAGATGCAAAGAACATTTGCACAGTTGGTCGCAAGAGCTGTGTGCTTTGCAAAAGACAGCTTGGTAAAAGGCAGGACACACCTTGGAAATGCCAGGCATGTAATGTTCACTTGTGTCTTCAGCTGAACAGGAACTGTTTTCTAAAATGGCACCAAGACATGTAACTATATTCTATCTGCCTTTATTTTAGTTTATTTTGTTCATTTTGCATTATTTTGCTTTATTTTGCTTAGAGCCCGCCATCAACGGGGCATAGGCATTTACTGTGAGATACCTGCAAATTTAGAACATTTAGTTCCTCCACATAGAGGAATTACAATAAAACAGATTGAAAAACAAAACCTTTGAATCTCCTCTTCTTTGTTCAGGCACTTGATGGCCCATTAGCCACTGAGGGAGTGTATTTCACACCCCTGGTCTGAATCTCATTAATATTGATGGGCCTATACCCCTCCCATGCATAAACCTCTTCTGACAAAAAAACGTCTCGGTTACGGATGTAACCCTCGTTCCCTGAGTAGGGAACGGAGACGTTACGTCGGATGACGACGATTGGGGTTTCGCTTAGAAAGCCTCTCACCTTCGAGTATATAAAACGAGCCAATGGCAATGAAATGCCATGGGTCTGCGGAATTTGCATAGCGTATCTCCGCCCACCGCAGGGGGTATATAAGGAAGTACGCTGCAATATGCAGATATGTCTTCGCTGAGGAGCCGAGACTGAACTCAGGCGTTTTTCAGCGATACAGCGGAAGTGGCAGGAAGACGTAACGTCTCCGTTCCCTACTCAGGGAACGAGGGTTACATCCGTAACCGAGACGTTCCCTTTCGTGGTCACTCCGAGTTACGTCGGATGACGACGATTGGGGTTCCAGTCTAATCACGCCACCTCGGCTGTCATCCAGTGCCCTGCGTAAGTCTGAGCTCCCTGTTGTGAGAATAGCACGAACGAAGGAGTCCTACTTAACACAGGAATACCAAGGTACACTGGGAAGCATATCTCAGGAGAAATATGCAATTATGCCCAACCATTAAGGGGGGGACTTGAGAGACACATATGACCCAGAGGGATGCATATGGGGTATCACTGAGGTGTCCAGCCGCAGGTGGAATATTTAAACCCCAGGGGTGGCAAGGTGGCTTGCCAAGGGAAAGACACACGCTCAAAAGAGACTTATAGTGGAATACACATGTGGGGGTCGCCCAAAGGGGGGACCATGCACATGGAGGCACCTAGTCAAGCGCAAGAGCTGTGTTATGGCAGATTGGCATAACTCAGGCGTTGACGTAACCAGTGCTGGAGGAACTCAGAGCTTATCAGACTCACCTGAGAAGATGATCGCACGTATCCCGTCCGTGGAGAGGAATGGCGAGCAAGCGAAGACACCTGAGCAGAATCTAGTACCGGCTGGTTGAAGCGAGTACATGAGAAGAAACTGGCTCTACTCGGAGATTATAGAATCTCTCGAATGTGTTGGGTGTCGCCCAGCCTGCAGCTCTACAAATGTCTGTTAGCGAGGTGCCATGCGCTAGAGCCCAAGAAGAAGCCACACTACGAGTGGAGTGGGCTTTCACACCAAGGGGGCATTGACGACCTTGCTGCTGGTATGCCAAAGCAATGGTATCCACTATCCAGTGAGATAACCTTTGCTTTGAGAGAGCCTTTCCCTTCAGCTTCCCACCATAACAGACAAAGAGCTGGTCTGAGGTCCTGAAACACCGCGTTCTGTCTACGTAAGCACGAAGGGCGCGTACTGGACAGAGCAGTGCCAAGGCTGGGTCTGCCTCCTCCAAGGGCAGCGCTTGCAGGTTCACTACCTGGTCTCGAAAGGGTGTGGTAGGAACCTTGGGCACGTATCCAAGCCGGAGTCTCAGGATCACGTGAGAGTTAGCCGGCCCGAATTCCAGGCACGCTTCGTCAACCGAAAATGCCTGCAGGTCCCCTACCCTCTTGATGGAGGCCAATGCAACCAGGAGCGCTGTCTTCATTGACAGGAACTTAAGCTCCACTGACTGTAAAGGCTCAAATGGAGCACTCTGCAGGGCAGTTAGAACCACTGAGAGGTCCCAAGAGGGTGCGAGGGGAGGACGAGGAGGATTTAGTCTCCTCGCTCCCCTCAGGAACCTGACGATCAGGTCGTGCTTACCCAGAGACTTACCATCAACTGCTTCGTGATGTGCGGCAATGGCGGCAACATACACTTTCAGGGTGGAGGGAGACAGCCTTCGCTCCAACCCTTCTTGCAGGAAGGAAAGCACGACACTGATCGGCATTTCGTGGGTTCTTGATGTTTAGAAGAACACCAGTTGACGAAGAGGTTCCACTTCAACGCATAGGCATGTCTCGTGGACGGTGCTCTAGCGGAAGTGATGGTAGCCACCACCGCAGGTGGTAGGGTACTCAAACCTGCCTCGTCCCGTCCAGGAGCCACACGTGGAGGTTCCAAAGATCGGGACGAGGGTGCCAAAGGGTGCCCCGTCCCTGAGAAAGGAGGTCCTTCCTCAGAGGAATTGGCCAGGGAGGTGCTGTCGCGAGGAGTACTAGTTCGGAGAACCAGGTCCGGTTGTGCCAATACGGGGCAACCAAAATGACCTGCTCCTCGTCCTCCCTGATCTTGCGCAAGGTCTGCGCAAGAAGGCTCACTGGGGGAAACGCATACTTGCGTAGGCCCCGCGGCCAGCTGTGCGCCAGTGCATCTGTGCCGAGCGTGCCCTCGGTCAGGGAATAAAACAGGTCGCAATGGGACGAGTCGTGGGAGGCAAACAGGTCTACCTGTGCGTCGCCGAACTGATCCCAAATCAGCTGGACCGTCTGGGGATGGAGCCGCCATTCTCCAGCGAGAGTCCGAACTCGAGACAGCTCGTCGGCCGCCTGGTTCAGGTGTCCCGGGATATAAATGGCTCGAAGCGACCTCAGATGCTTCTGACTCCATATGAGGAGGTGGCGAGCGAGTTGCGACATACGGCGGAAGCGTAGACCACCTTGATGGTTGATGTACGCTACTGTCGCGGTATTGTCTGATCGGACTAGTACGTGCTGACCCCTGAGCAGCGCACGGAAGCGGTGCAGGGCGAGACGCACAGCCAGCAACTCGAGGCAATTGACATGCCAAAGGCGCTGGGGTCCTATCCAGGAGCCCGCGGCAGCATGACCATTGCACATGGCGCCCCAGCCCGTGGTGGAAGCATCTGTTGATACAACAACATGCCGGGAAACTCGTTCTAAGGGCCTTCCGGCCCGTAGAAACTTGAGGTTCGTCCACGGGGTGAAGGTCTGACGGCAGGCTGGAGTCACTGGGACTCGAAGCGTGCCGTGTTGCCATGCCCACCTCGGGACTCGATCGCGAAGCCAAAGCTGAAGCGGTCTCATATGAAGCAATCCCAGCGGCGTTACTGCGGCTGCGGATGCCATATGCCCCAGGAGCCTCTGAAATAGTTTCAGTGGAACCGCACTCTTGCCCTCGAATTGGCGAAGACAAGTCAGCAGTGACTGCGCGCGCTCGCTCGTAAGCTGCGCGCACATGGCGACCGAGTCGATCTCCATACCGAGAAAAGAGATCCTCTGCACGGGGCAGAGTTTGCTCTTCTCCCAGTTGACCCGAAGGCCCAGACGAGCTAGGTGCCGGAGCACTAGGTCCCTGTGTTCGCAAACCTGGTCTCGAGAGTGAGCTAGGATTAGCCAGTCGTCGAGATAGTTCAGGATGCGAACCCCGTGTTCCCGGAGGGGAACAAGGGCTGCCTCGACGACCTTCGTAAAGACGCGAGGAGACAGGGCTAGCCCGAAAGGGAGAACCGCGTACTGGTATGCCTGCCCCTCGAAAGCAAACCGTAGAAACGGTCTGTGTCGAGGTAAAATGGAGACATGGAAGTAGGCGTCCTTCAGGTCGATCGCTGCAAACCAATCCTGCGGCCGCACACACTGGAGGATGTGTTTGGCCGTTAGCATCTTGAACGGCAGCCTGTGAAGGGAGTGGATCAAGACGCGCAGGTCGAGGATTGGCCGTAACCCACCGGACTTCTTGGGTACAATGAAGTAAGGGCTGTAGAAGCCGGACTTCATCTCGGCTGGAGGGACAATCTCGATCGCACCCTTCGCCAGTAGGGTGGCGACCTCCGCTCACATGACAGGGGCATTGCCCCCGACCATAGTGAAGCGGACTCCCCTGAAGCGGGGAGGAGATATCGCGAACTGAATCGCGTAGCCGAATCTAATGGTTCTCGCGACCTAGCGGGACAGTCTGGGAAGCTCTAGCCAGGCCTCCAGAAAGTGCACCAGCGGGGTCATACGAACCACAGAGGTACCGTCGGTGGGGCAGCGAGGCGGAATGACCGGCACCGGCGAGGGTGGCATAGCGGCCCTGTGCGGGGGCACGGTCATAAACCGCGTCCTGCCAGAGGAGGCCAGGGGAGGGCGCGCGTCCCACGGGGGCGTGCTCTGGCAGGGGTCTGGCGACAGAGGGGGGATGAGAGGAGCGTGGCCCGTGGGCGGCGCGTGCTGTCATCCACTGCCTCTTAAAGCTCAGAGAAAGAGCATCAGTTCTTTTAGAACAAGATTCTCCCCCAGCCCTCCACTGGGGGAAGGAGTGGTCCTGCTCCCAACTCCCCGAAGAACTGAGCCCTAACTCCAAGCTGCCCATCTCAGGAGTGCTGCTTAGCCAGGTGTTAGCCGGCTAAGGGGCAGAGACAGGCGGTGCCAGCCTCCAGCGACCTCCTCGTGCTCGGACCGGTGAAGGCTCGAGGGAAGGAGCCGCATGGAGGTGGCGTCGGCGGGAAGCGGACTAAGCAGACCACACCAACGGATGACCGTCAGTGCAGAGCCTCAGTCCGCTTCTGGAGTGATCGAAGACTGTTGGGCGCAGTCCTCAACCACACCGCCGACCAGGCTGCCCGCCTCAAGGGTGCTGCTTAGGCTGACGTGGCAGTCTAAGGGGCGGAGACGGGCAGCGCCACCCTCCTGCGACTTCCTCCTACTCAGAGCTGGTGAAGGCCCGAGGGGAGCAGCCGCATGGAGGGGGCCTTGGCGGGAAGAAGACTAAGGAGACCGCACGGATGGATGACCATCGGTACAGAACCTGAGTCTGCTTCAGGTGGCCGAAGCCACGCCGCCAAAGAGCTCAGCCTGGGACATGGGGGAGCTGAGAAAATGAATTCTCAGACCCTACCACATCAACCTGGCTAAGCCCATGTCTGGACCACATAGTGGACATCACCTGACCCAGGATCACGCAGGTACCGATGTCGCCCGAGAGCGAGGTCAGTAGTGTGCGCGGCGGAACAACCAGGCCGGGCATGGGAGGCATAGCGTCCCAGCATAGGGGCGTGGTTAAAATTTTCCGCGTTCTGCCAGGGTTGGCCAGGGAAGGACTAGCGTTCCACTGCGGCCGGTTCGACAGAACTCCCGGGACAGCACTGCATCGAAGGCGCAGGCGACACACAGTACTGCATGACCGTGCCACGATAGTGACAGGGAACATACAGACCATGATCGCCGCGCGATCGAAAGCAGCGAAGGCGGAGGACACCCGCGAGCCGCGAAAGTCACGTGGAGTCTCGCGCAGCGCAGGCGTCCTGATGCACGTCCGGGAGAAGCTTACAGCGCTCGGGGGGAGGGCGGGGCCACTCCAGCCGATGCTTTCAGCTGCCCGGGAAAGCATGGCTGACAGCTCTGGATCGGTCCCGGCAACGATGGCACTCCCGTGGGAGGCAACGCAGTCGAAACTTCATTTCCAGAGGAATCAAGCCCGCCTTGTGATGCTGTGAGTGCATGGTCTGCGATGTGGAGGGGGGTGTGGCCCGAGGAATTGACTCGTCGGTTGTTGTGCCACACCAAACCCTCAGATCACCCTGGCCACCAGCCAAAGTATCCCTTCTCGAGGAAGAGATAAATTGGGGTGTGGCAGAGGGGACTCTACTCACATGGAGATCATTGAGTCTTGATCTATAAACATCGCGATGGTCATGTTCCCGCAACGAAAACATGACTCATCAACGAGCGCTGCCAAGCGTGATTAAGCCCAACACGCAAAACAGCGCTCGCGACCGTTAGGCAGATGACCGCACAGTGCGCACACACATCCAGAAAATACACGGGCGAACCGTCTTGAAAAAGACGTGCCGCGTGCAGCTCTTTTAGAGAGTGGAAAAGCTCAGCAGAGTGCTGAAGCGCCCAGGGAGAAACACACTCACTGTCGGCAGATTACTGCACAAATCAGCAGCAGGAAATGCGATCTCGCTGGAAAGCGCCGTCACACAAACACACTGAAGAGCCGCTCGTCTCGAAGAGATTTGAGATGACACTCAAAAGGCTTGTGGAGTGAAGTACTGAACTTGGCTCCGAAGCGAAAACATATCTGCATATTGCAGCGTACTTCCTTATATACCCCCTGCGGTGGGCGGAGATACGCTATGCAAATTCCGCAGACCCATGGCATTTCATTGCCATTGGCTCGTTTTATATACTCGAAGGTGAGAGGCTTTCTAAGCGAAACCCCAATCGTCGTCATCCGACGTAACTCGGAGTGACCACGAAAGGGAACTTCGGTCTTCCGACCTATTACCATCGTGTCAATTCTCTATTGATTTTGATGGTAATATCAGTTTTGATTAACGTTAATATGCGCGACGGAGGGAGGGAGAGCAAGACAGTTTGAAAACTGTGAGAGAGCGCGCGCGCGGCTGGAGGAGGGTCTCTCTCTCTCTCTCTCTCTCTCTGCTCGTTCTCTCAGTAAAATCCGCGGGCGCCTGTCACAATTGTAAACAATAAAAACGAAATTTGGAAAACTAAAACGGAATTCATAGGGCCCTACATAACTCCGACTTGTTTTGAGCAAAGTATCTGAACAAATAGCGTAGCTACTAGCTAACTTTACCTCGGCACACAGACTAACGTATTCTATTCAACACTGCTCAAATTTCAGAGTAAGGACTTCCAGATTTCGGTATTCGGTTACAGTAGGCTATCACCAACAGAATCCTGAGCGAATGCGAATATGTTTAACCCCCTGAGGTCGGCTATCGCGCCGGCGCGATAGGCTCGTTTTTTTTCGTATGAGTGCAAAAAAAAAATAAAAAAAAAATATTAATTTTTATCTTATATGCTTGTGTTATACATCAATCGATCCTGTTTAGTGTGTATTTTTTTTGTGTATGCTCATAATAAAAACAAAGTGTTGTGCTTTTCGCCAAATAAAGAAAAATAAACATGATGCGAGTTCTGCCTACTCTCCGTCAGTGAAGTCAATTCTGAAACGCGTCCGAAAATGAACTGTAACTCAGCGAATACTCAGTCAAACAGGCATACAGTCACACAGGCATGAAGCTTGAATTATCTTCTTTCAAATGAAGTAATTTTTATAAAAAACAAATATTCACAGTTTATATAATATGTATGTAAAGAGAGAGATGTCAGTCGTTCTCATCTCAGCTAAATAAGTTTTAATGTGACTCCGCCTACGGAGACCGCGCTATTCAAACGCAAATGTGAGGCGATCCATACAAACCTGTGAAACGCCCACATCCGCTGGATAAGGCCGGTGAAACACTGGATGCGTGGCGTAAGCGTCTCAGCTGCGTGGCGTGTCCGTTTTTATTTCGGCTCCCATCCATGTTAACAGTTTAGAGTTTGCATACTGCCTGTGTGAGACGCGCGTCTCAGGCGCGGCACGAGCCGCGTGGAAAACGCGTGCATTCTAGAAATAGAACCGACGCCTATTTCTCACGTGACACGCAAGCGTCTTGGAAGCGTTTCCATGCAAAATTGAATAGGAAAATCTGTTTATTTGTCATTTTGACACGAATACATATTAATAAATGTCCTTTTGATGTTTAAAAGTGTCTAGGTTTTGACATAAATGCAAATATAAATGTAATTTTACAAAATATGATCGATTTTCAAATACTGCTGTATTGAATGAACAGCTTTTAGCAAACTATTGCTATACTGAGATGAGGAATATATACTGTATGTGTTTTGTCAAAAATAAAGTCATCAACTAATGAATCCTTTACTTTGAAATACGTATGATAAAATGTATACTTTAGTTTTGAAAGACGTTGACTAGTTTTGAAAAGATTATAAAGTATGTATGTGCATGCATATATATATGTGTGTGTGTATATATGAAGAGTTCAGATGCAAAAGCCTCTAAATGCCATCTGAAATTTTCTCCTAGAATGATCATTTTTATGAAGCTTGTATATTTAAGTTAGCTATAGGTGACACGTCACCTGAATGAATGGCTCATTAAGTATGCAGGGACGTAGTCTCACCAGGTGTGAACTACTACATATGCATGATGCTGTTGGAGCGTTTACGCCCCATCCGCATATTGGCTTTCCAAACTAAAAGTGTTTCACAAAACTAAAATCAATGTATCGTTTTTTTGTGGATGATTAGGCAGGATGATTTTCATATCATTTTGAAGAAAAAACACTAGGCGATGAAATCCATTAGTCAAAAGTCTTATTGCCACATATTTAGTATGTGTTTTGTGGCCTTATTTCAGAAACTTTAGTTTTTAGTTTTTTCAATAACCACGCATAAACATTATTCTCTCAAAAATGCAGACATGTACATTCTTGTTGCTCACATATTATGGTAGCCCTGTTTGTGCTAAATAGTGTGTAATTTTTTTTTGCCATTAATATGTTTATAAGCAACTGAAAAAAGCACAAATGTCAGGGCATGTCAGAACATCTCAAGGACCCCAAAAACACCCCAGACCCCAGAGGGTTAAGCATAAAATTACTTACCATTCACCACATTATGCTTCAGCGAGTTTCAGCTGTGGCCACACTCGTCTGGCCTTAAGCATGCGCACGGAAACTGGACCGTTTACACGTCATCAAATAGTTTTTTACATTAACAGAACTTAAAATTAAATTAATTTTTGATCAACTGAAAATATTAAACTCTGACAAGTCATGATAGTATATTTAATCAATAGGCATAATTTGTGTGTCATCCCAGCTCAATAAAATAACAATTACAAGTAAAAAGTCTAACAGAATCTCAGAACTTGATTTTTTATTTCACAACAATATATATATTTAAGTAATGACTAAAGGTCCTCTGAATTAGTTTTTAGAGTGTATTTACCACAACCTTTTATTACTTTTGTGAACATTTTATCACAAACACTTGTTTGCAGAAAACAGAAATAAAGAATTAAATTCAGAAAACCAGAATACACTGTGGCGGAGGAGTTAGCTATGAGTAGCAGTAAGGGACGGCCGGTTATGGATGGGATTACAGGTGCTACAATCTGACCCTGGTGCTGGCTCCTCTAAGCAAGTAACACTGGGTACGTGTGCAATACATTACTACTTTTTTAAGTTTTAAATATGGCTGACTGTATGTTCTGCAGTGGAGTTAATACAGTGTCCCTGTTGAAGCCAGCACACACACACACAGTCTCCCACACAGAGGTCAGTATGCAGTAGACAGAACACCAAACATAACCTGCTTTACAACAGTTATGCTTTACATTGGCCTATTTTTATTTATTAGGGTGGAGGAAATGATGAAGACACTCTGTCTGTGTGTTCTCAGACAGTTGCTGATGTGAATGCACTGGGCTTTTTATTGTGGCAAACATTTGAATGTGTGGCATAAAGGGACTGGCCCTTACACATCTCTTTTATTGTAGGATTTTTCACAACCTGCCCCAAAAACTGAGGCCTCTACCTCAATGGGCTTCAAAAGAAATGTGTAAGGATTTAAAACCCTTGACATAAATTACAGTCAGTCCTGTGTTTGTAGGAAGTCAAGGAACTTTTTGTGATTTTGATGAGCCTCCAGAAAACTTGTAATGATCATGTTTGTGGTGGAATTATGTTTCAGGTGGAAACAGACTCAGTCAGGGCCCTGTACAAAAGGAGTCTTGAACTAGACTGCACACTGCACACTAAAGGAGACTTGAACTAGACTGCACACTAAAGGAGTCTTGAACTAGACTGCACACTAAAGGAGTCTTGAACTAGACTGCACACTAAAGGAGTCTTGAACTAGACTGCACACTAAAGGAGACTTGAACTAGACTGCACACTAAAGGAGTCTTGAACTAGACTGCACACTAAAGGAGTCTTGAACTAGACTGCACACTAAAGGAGTCTTGAACTAGACTGCACACTAAAGGAGCTGACTGTGAGCTGAGGAGGCTCCAAACAAAATCAAACAGCTGGATAAAACTGATCTCAGTATGTGTATATATATATATATATATATATATATATATATATATATTAGTATAACTTATTTAACCAAGTAACACTTTAGTATGAATATTTATTAATGCAACTTTCTCTTGCTCTCTTTCTCCCTCCCATCCCACAAAACCAATAAAACAGTTTGAGGCCTATCTGCAGTTTCATTGTGCTTTTATTAAGTGTAATATTGTATGGTGATTGCATCTACGTCTGCACCAGCTGGGTGGTCAAGTGTGATCGGGTCAGTTTCATCGGGGAGAAGCTGGTTTTGTGGTGTTTCTCGCTCCTTTCTACTGGTGGCTATATTGTGCAGAATGGCACATGCAGCCACTATCTGTGATGCCCGCTCTGGTGACTCTTAAGGGCCGAACACAGTTGAAATGTGCATTTAGGAGGCCAAAGGTCATCTCTATCTTCACTCTGGTTTTACTGAGGGCCACATTGAAGCGGTGCTGTGGCCCTATCTGAGGGTCATGATAGGGGGTTATTGTGTAGGTTTTTCTAGCTCAGTTCAAATTAACAGTGTTTTGTACTGTACCAAATTTAACTTGCTTTCCTCAAAGTGCTGACACAACACAGACTCACGGAAAATTCGTGAGACAAGCACTGGAGCCAGGCCATTTGGCATCCAAACTTGATCATACGTTCATGACCACAAGTCGTCTGCAGATGAAATGTTTAGTAAATCATTGTTATATCTGTTAATGTTACTATTAATTTAAAGATTCATCTCACAGAAAATAATCATCTCACATATTCACATCATCTCTACCTGAACATTATGGCTGTGATAGGACTTCCTATTAACATAATCTGCCTCATGTTCCCCTAGAGCAGTGGAGATTGGAGCAATAGACTGCATACATGTTGCAATGACTCTAGGGAATCCTATCATAAGATTAACAGAGGAATAATAAAAAAAAATGTCAAAATAATTCTTAACATGTATTATATTGTATAGTACACTTGTGAAATTTGCTTAAAAAAAAAAGTGTTCATGTGATGTCACCCTATCAATATATCTTACTGGCAATTTTATAAAAGCCCTCTTTTATGGACATGGTCGATAAATGTCCGGGGAACACTATTAATGAAACTTTTCATGTACTCCTGCAGAGCGAGGACCCTTGCGAATGGTTTGACAAACCGTGTTTTCCCCTATAGCTTCTGTGCGTCACCCACCGTGCAAGAATGTAGCCTACCACTTGCAAAAAAAACAAAAAAACAAAACAAACGCAACGCAATATTTGCGGTACAGTAAGTGCATTAATTCGACGTGTTAAATTCTTTATGTGCGGCTCAAGAAGTTCGCAAAGATAAGACATTCCTTCCGCGGAAAATCTGTATCTTTCATACAAGTAACTATCAGTTAAGGCAAGGGGATTTTGTCTGGCTAAAAACTCTTTCTCTACGAAATGCTCGTCAAACAATTTGCGCTGAGAAGTCCACCGGATTTGGAAGAAAAGGTGAAGTCATTGCAACAGACACTTGGAATAAGTTACGTCACCTATATGTTTCTTTGCTCTCAGCTGATTGGTCAAACTTCAGTCTGAGATCTCGAATCCAGAACATAACCTGCCCCGGAGCAGGTTAGCCGTGCAGCGTAAGATACCATGGCAACGAACACCGATTAAAGCCGAGCTACTTTCATAGTACCTAAAACCCAGGGTTGGCGGAAACTAAGCTGAAACATAGCTGGCTAGCCACCTAATCCGGCTTCATGGTACAGGCCCCAGGCCTCTATTTGAGACCGGCGTTTATTTACCCAAACCTGTCGTCACACCGGGCGTTTAAAAGAGACAGGCGTCTATTTGGGACTCGGCTATTATTTGGGACTCGGCTATTATTTGAAGTTTTACGGTATATACATATATTGGAAAAAAATATATATCAGTGATTTATTATAAAAATTAAAAAGGAATAAAATACAGAAACCTTGCTGTTTAATGTGTTACTTTTAAACACATGTAAATACTATTGAAATAAAGTAATTTTCGAAATGGTACAAATATTTCTGAACCATTAAATCATTTAAAAATCGGGACTTTTATTTATTTATTTATTTTTTAATTCTTGATTTTTTATGTCAAGATTAAAATTATGGTTGTTTTTATTACCAAGTTAAGAATAAATAATAATAGATAACGAATGTGAAATCGAAATTAAAACATAACAGTGATTTTTTTAAGGCTTAAAATATATACATATATTGAAAAAAAATAATAAAACATATCCGCGATTTATTATAAAGATTTAGAATGAATAACATACAGAAAACGTGCTGTTTAATGTGTTACTTTTAAACACATGTAAATACTATTGAATTAAATTATTTTTCGAAATGGTACAAATATTTCTGAACCATTACATCATTTAAAAACCGAGACTTTTATTTATTTAAATTTTTTTTTTGAATTCTTGATTTTTTATGTCAAGATTAAAATTACAGTTATTTTTATTATCAAGTTAAGAATAAATAATAATTGATAACGAATGTGAAATTGAAATTAAAACATAACTGTTTTTTTTCAAGCCTTAAACTATATACATATATTGGAAAAAAATATATATCAGTGATTTATTATAAACATTAAAAAGGAATAAAATACAGAAACCTTGCTGTTTAATGTGTTACTTTTAAACACATGTAAATACTATTGAAATTAAGTAATTTTTGAAATGGTACAATTATTTCTGAACCATTAAATCATTTAAAAATCGGGACTTTTTTTTTTTTTTTAATTCTTGATTTTTTTATGTCAAGATTAAAATTACGGTTATTTTTATTATCAAGTTAAGAATAAATATTAATTGATAACGAATGTGAAATAATTGAAATTAAAACATATATTGAAAAAAAAATGTATCAGCGATTTATTATAAAGATTAAAAAGGAATAAAATACAGAAACCTTGCTGTTTAATGTGTTACTTTTAAACACATGTAAATACTATTGAATTAAAGTATTTTTCGAAATGGTACAAATATTTCTGAACCATTAAATCATTTAAAAATCGGGACTTTTATTTATTTTTTATTTTTTTTAATTCTTGATTTTTTATGTCAAGATTAAAATTATGGTTGTTTTTATTACCAAGTTAAGAATAAATAATAATAGATAACGAATGTGAAATCGAAATTAAAACAAAACAGTGATTTTTTCAAGGCTTAAAATATATATTGAACAAAATAAATAAAACATATCCGCGATTTATTATAAAGATTTAGAATGAATAACATACAGAAAATGTGCTGTTTAATGTGTTACTTTTAAACACATGTAAATACTATTGAATTAAATTATTTTTCGAAATGGTACAAATATTTCTGAACCATTACATCATTTAAAAATCGAGACTTTTATTTATTTAATTTTTTTTTTGAATTCTTGATTTTTTATGTCAAGATTTAAAAAATTACAGTTATTTTTATTATCAAGTTAAGAATAAATAATAATTGATAACGAATGTGTAATTGAAAGTAAAAATAGAACAGTGTTATATTTTCGAAGCTTGAATAAATAGAATTAAAAAAAAATAGAATTACTATGTAAATATAATTCAAGTAAATAAGTAGTTTAATTATTATTATTATTTTTTCATTTAAATTGAACATCAAGTTACATTTAGAAATCTAGAATTTTATTTTGAAAAATAAAACGGGTCTTGTCAGGTGTTCGTCGGTAAACACGGGAGCAGGTGTTATCAATTAGCTAACATAAACAAACATAAAAACGGCTTTTGAAAGTGAAACTATCAACTGTCAATCGGTCAAAGTGGAACTTTGTGAGTGATTAGAAAGCTTAGTGTTTGTTTTTGTGTAGTTTGGACGTTTTTTTTTTAAATGCTAGGCTTCTTGTTCATTTATGTTGTCATGTCGTCATATTTATTGCCCCAAACATTTTTTTTTTTTTTTTAATAAATGCGTTATAACTACCTGCATTTAATTGCAATTTCCAAGTGATCTTATGAACAACTGACAAGTCCTCAATAATTGGTTTATAAAGAATGAATTATTTAACTTATAAATGATAAATTGTTTATAATTAAATTATGCAAATACAATTATAAAAAAAATAAATATATATATATATATATGTGTATATATATAATCAATAATATAGCATGTTTAACTGTATTTAAAAAATGTTTAATAATGTATATCAATGTTGTATACATAATGCATTTACTGTGGAATAATACTATCGAATTGAATTTAATTAATTATGTTCTTGTTTTGTTTTTGAATTGATAAAATGGTGGTTCACTGTTTGTCCTGCTACCAGCCGCAGGAGGACATCAAAGATCATCTAATAAATGTTTGCATGGTAGAGGCCACACAGGCCCAGATCGATGCCGAGGTAGTGCGGGCAAGCACTTCCGCCTCTGCCTGGGCTCGAAATGCCCGAACCTGGGATTTCGACAAATTATGTGCTCTGCTGCCAGACAGAGGCTGTCAGGTGTCAATGTTGAATGAGCTTCTTCGCCTGGGATTTCTGGTCCATAACCAGCCCAACATGGACTCAGGCGAAGAAGCTCATTCAGCATCTGACCACCCTTCCTCTGCTGGCTTAAGCAGTACACCTGATGTTGACAGGCCTTTGGAAAGGTTAGTGCATTGTAGTCAGCCAACATTGTTTGCAGTGCAAATTCATCATCTCAGTATGACCAATTGGGTCCCATTTTATATTAATAAGTAACTAATACCTGTGAACTTATATAGTAGGTACATGTGCACATAGTATATAACTACAGTGTAAGTTAACCAACTGGTACATAGTATCTACAGCTGTAATATTCGTTTAACTACATATATGTAGCAACACACGTAATGGTATGTGTACAAATGTGTAAAAGGACATTGGTAACGACACTCTTTTCACTTCAGTAAGTTCACATGTAACAGGAATTATGCAACTTCATTTTGTAACCATTTTGTTCCAGTTCCACATGGATTGAAATTAAATACATTTAAATTCAAAATGATAACTGCAGTATTTAAGATGTGGTGCAACAACTTTTGTAAAATATTGATGTCACAAAATGTATTTACATAATACAAATTACACATATTTAATAACTGAAGTGAAAACATTGTTGTTACTAATGTCAACCTACACAATTGTACTTACACATACCATCCTGTGTTGTTACATATGTGTACTTGCACATACTATGTACACATGTATTAACTTTGTAAGTTCACAGGTATTAGGGCAACTTCATATAAAGTGTGACCAAAGTGGGTAATAACACTGTTATTTTCCACATTCACCTGTCTTGTCTCACTTAATCTTAAGGGTTATTTTTAATGATCCTCTCTGTTTTTTCATGTTTAATCAATACAGACAGTCTGTTGCGTCTTCTGTGGATGTGTCTTATTCCAGCCATTCAATCCTACATTGGGTTAAGAATGACATTAAACGGATAAGAGAGGACCTCCAGGAGGGCCGTACAATAAGTAGTACAGATAGAACAATCTATCGGTACTACTGTGAGGCGGTCCTCATTTATAGCCACATGCAGCTCCCCGGAGCTGTGGAGGATTTTACTGTGAGTTCATCAAATTTAAAGAGTTTATACTTGTGACATCTAATATTTTCTCATGTATGTATTATTAAATTCACTCACACACAAACACACTCACTCACTCTCACACTCACTGTCACTCACTCACACACTCACTCACTCACTCAATCAATCACACACTTACTCACTCACTCAATCTCACACTCACTCACACAGTCACTCACTCACTCACATACTCACTCACACACTCACTCACACACAAACACACTCACTCACTCACACACACACACTTACTCACTCACTCAATCTCACACTCACTCACACAGTCACTCACTCACTCACATACTCACTCACACACAAACACACTCACTCACTCTCACACTCACTGTCACTCACTCACACACTCACTCACTCACTCAATCAATCACACACTTACTCACTCACTCAATCTCACACTCACTCACACAGTCACTCACTCACTCACATACTCACTCACACACTCACTCACACACAAACACACTCACTCACTGTCACGGCTGTATATTGGGTATTGTCTCCTTGCCGTGTCTGGGTGTGCTTTGCTCCTCCTACAGGTGTGCTGCGGAGCTGAGGCAATCAGGTGGATTGGGTGCACCGGTGCACAGGTGTGCCTGTCTTTAAAAGCGTCCTGTTTGGCGTCCTCATTGAGCGTTCCACTTTGTCTCAACGATCCCTGGCCAGGACCGAGATGTTGACCGGCGTTTTGCGAGAACCTGAGAGATAGTCTTTGAAATTATGAATGTGAAAATAAAAGAGTTTTGTAACCGCCGTAAACGCTTTTTCCTCCTTCATTGTTGCTCCCTAATAAGGGCGTAACAATTGGGGGCTCGTCGAACTAAATTTGTGTTTGGATTCGTGCGAATGATTTTGAAAAAACGTTGTCTTTGAAGGAGGGTAAAAGGTAGGATATTTGAATTGAATATATTTGTTTATTATCCGCCTATTTGTAAATTGAAAAGTTGGAACGCTCCATTAATTAGTTAGGCTCTATGACATAATTTGTTGGGAGTATTTGAAGAACAAACCTTCCGGGTAGGTTTAGTGCGTGTCTTTGGGCACGTAGTTTTTTATTTTAGTTTGTTATTTTTGGTTGGCTCGGGGCTTAGAGCAGTTGTCTCGGGGGCACATCCGAGGTTTGGGGGGCGACTCGGCAATTGGTCGTCTTCCCAAACTTGCGGGATTTAGTGCGTAAGTACCCGGTCTTGGGCCAACTGAAGACTAGGGTTTATTTAGTTTAAAGGGATGGTTTGGTTTCTTTAAATGGATCCTGATTTGTCACTTAAAAAAAAAAAAAAATTCTCTTTCGTTTTGTGCGTAATATTTGCTGAGCGTGTGTTTTGTAAGCGTGATTATTGGTAATTATGGCAACCGATGTTATTGAAACATTTTCTCAGTCTCCGTCTGAGGAATTGTTAGAGGAAATGACCAAAGAGCAATTGTTGGAGCTAGCTGCGCATTATAAAATCGAGCTAACGTATAATCAAAAAAGGTCAAAAGATGGAATTAAGCTAGTCCTTGAAACTGCGCTGGGTGATCTTAAAATCTTGAGAAGAAAATCTAAACTGCCTGATTCAGCTGCGTTGCCTGCCGTAAGTATGCCTATCTCAACTACTCTTCCGTTGTCGGCCTTAAGCGCTCTTTCATTTGAGCAACAGAAAGAGTTGTTGCTGATACAACGTGATACTGAGTGTGAGAAGCGTCGCTTGGAATGTGAGAAAGTCCAAATGGAGCTGCAGTTGGAGAAAAGCCGACAAGAGTTAGAGCAACAGCGTTTAGAGATTGAAAGGCGTCGACTAGAGTTACACGAAGAAGGTAAGCCGGTGGGTGCAGGTTTAAATGTTGATTCGGCGAAACTGAGTGTGGCTCATAACTTACGTTTAGTGCCGCCGTTTAATGAGGCTGAGGTGGAGATTTTTTTTCTCCTATTTGAGCGAGTCGCAGTAGCGTATAAATGGAGTGATGTTGAACGCGCTATGCTGCTTCAGTGCGTTTTGACAGGTAAAGCCCAACAAGCCTATTCTACGCTATCAGATGCTGACAGCCAGAATTATGAAGCCATTAAAGCGGCGGTGTTAAAGATTAATGAGCGTGTCCCAGAGAGTTATCGGCAAAAGTTCCGTACGTTACAGCGAAAGGGGAGTGAAACAAATGTTGAGTTCGTAAGAGAATTGACTGTGCAGTTTGATCGTTGGTGTACAGCGGCAGATAGTACAACAATGGATAAGCTGAGAGAGTTAATTTTATTTGAACAATACAGAAACACACTTCCCGAGATGATAGCCACTTATGTAGCAGAGCGTCAGGTTAAAACGGCTTCAGAAGCTGCACTGCTGGTGGATGACTGGGAGCTTATTCATAAGCCCCGTGCTGATAAATTTAGTGAACGTCAGGTTCATACACGGGGGAATTCTTCCGTTGTCCCTATCGGTCCAGCCAGGCGTTTTGTGAAAAAAACAGCGAGTGACTATGATAACTGTAACTACTGTCTGGGTAAAGGACATTGGAAGTCAAATTGTCCAGTGCTTAAGTCAAAATTTG
Source organism: Squalius cephalus (assembly GCF_949319135.1). NCBI lineage: Eukaryota > Metazoa > Chordata > Actinopteri > Cypriniformes > Leuciscidae > Squalius > Squalius cephalus. The sequence goes on from NC_137125.1 coordinate 2,994,176, forward strand.
TTAGACACGCCCATTCCGCGAAGCCTGCTGTCCTGGCTACTTCTGTTCCTGTATTAAATCAGGCGGGTACTTTGAAAGGAATGCCAGTGGTAGCGCCCACGAATGTAGAGAATCACCAGCACTTATTTGAACCTTTTATTTCTAATGGTTTTGTGTCGCTTCCAGGTGGTGTTGAGAGAGTGGCCGTGAAAATTCTCCGAGACACGGGGTCATCCGAGTCGTTTATTTTGGAGTCTGTGTTGCCCTTCTCAACTGAGTCGCACACTGGTAGCTCGCTTTTGATTCGTGGCATTGGTCTTAATACATTATCCGTACCTCTGCATAAAGTTGATTTGACTTGTGAACTAGTGCATGGGGTGGTGGATCTTGGTATACGCCCTGTTCTACCTGTTGATGGCGTTTCACTGATCCTCGGAAACAACTTGGCCGGCGGACGCGTTTGGGTTAATCAATCGCCCTCTTTGGTTGTGACTGATGTACCGTCCTGTACTGATGGTCCGGATGACAGTGCGCAACAGTATCCGAAAGTGTTCGTCGCGTGTGCAGTGACTCGTTCTGGTGCTCATCCTAGGGCTGAAGAGAAAATCAGTGACGCTGTATCGTGTTTCGTTTTGAGTGATTATCCCATAGTGGTTTCTCGGGAAGAGTTGTCTGCTGAACAGCAAAATGATGAAACATTAAAACCACAATTTGAACAGGTTGTTGACAGCACTGAAATTCGTGACAGAGCGCAAGGCTATTTTATTGAACAGAATGTGTTACTGAGGAAGTGGTCTCCGCATGCTGTTGATGGTATGGGAGATTCTGTTATTCAGGTCCTGATACCAGTAAAGTTTCGTTCGTTAGTGTTGAAAATGGCTCACGATCAGCTCGCCGGTCATGCTGGTGTTCAGAAGACTTATGACAGAATTCTTCGCTACTTTTACTGGCCTCGTATTAAAAAGGACGTTGCCAGTTTTATTAAGACCTGTCATACGTGCCAGCTTACCGGCAAACCGAACCAGTCGTTAAAACCGGCTCCTCTGCGTCCAATTCCGGCTGTATGTCAACCGTTCGAACATCTTATAATTGATTGCGTCGGTCCTCTTCCTCGTTCGAAGGCTGGAAGCGAGTATCTGTTGACAGTCATGTGTCAAGTTACGCGTTATCCAGCTGCGTTCCCATTGCGCTCGATTAACACAAAATCTATTGTGAAAGCGATTACTCAATTCGTGTCTATTTTTGGGTTACCGAAAATCATTCAATCAGACCAAGGAAGTAATTTTACTTCGAAATTGTTTGCGGAGGTACTTTTTGAGCTGGGTATTAAACACAATCTGTCAACAGCGTATCACGCCCAGAGCCAAGGGGCACTCGAACGTTTCCATTCTACGTTAAAATCACTACTGAGAGCCTACTGTCTGGAAATGCAGCGGGACTGGGAAGAGGGTCTTCCGTGGGTGATGTTAGCAGCCAGGGAGGTCACGCAGCAGAGCATTGGGTTTAGCCCAAACGAGCTGGTTTTTGCGCACAAAGTCCGTGGGTTATTAGCTGTCTTGCGTGATCAATGGGTTGATTCAGAACCACCGAAAAAATTTTCAGAGTACGTACTGGGTTTTCGTCGTCGGCTTTCATTAGCTGGGGAGTTAGCTGGGAAATGTTTGAACAAAACTCAGGGGAAAATGAAAAAATTGTTTGACCGATACACTGAACATCGGAAGTTTAGTGTAGGAGATCAGGTCATTGCACTTTTGCCTGTGGTAGATTCCCCGTTTCAAGCCAAATATACTGGGCCGTATGAGATAATACATTGCGGGGCCATGGATAACTACACGATTTTGACGCCAGACCGTAGAAAGAGATCCCAAGTCTGTCATGTAAATCTCCTTAAGCCGTATTATCAGCGAAACCGACCGGTCTCCGTGCCAGTGGCGCCTGTGGTGCTAGTGGACAGCTCCCCTCAGTCAGGTGTTTCACAGGACATGAGTATGCCTGTGGACGAATTAGAATCTCCTGATGACTGCGTATTACTGGGACGTTTAAAAAATTCCGAGTCGTTGAAAAATCTGTCTTCCAATCTTAAGCATTTAGACGCGACGCAAAGTCAAGAAGTGATTAGTTTGCTTTCTGAGTTTCCGGAGCTGTTTTCGGATGTTCCAACCCGAACCACACAGGTAGAGCATGATATTGAGGTGGGCGAGGCTGCTCCTGTCCGTCAGCGTTTTTACAGGGTTCCACTGAACAAACGAGAGGTGTTAGAAAAGGAAGTCCAGTATTTGCTGGATAACGGATTAGCCGAGCCTTCATTTTCCAGCTGGTCCTCGCCGTGTCTGTTAGTTAAAAAATCAGATGGTACGTTCCGTTTTTGTACAGATTATAGGAAACTGAATTCTGTTACAAGACCAGACTCCTTCCCTCTGCCGAGAATGGAGGACTGTGTCGATCAGGTCGGTGCCGCAAAATTTGTTACAAAATTAGATTTACTGAAAGGCTATTGGCAGATCCCGCTGACAGAGCGCGCGCGCGAGGTTTCATCATTTATAACACCTAACGGATTATTTTCTTACCGGGTTATGAGCTTCGGTCTTCGAAACGCACCGGCGACGTTTCAAAGAATGATGAATAGAGTGATTGCGGGACTAAAAGGCGTGACGGTTTATCTGGATGATACGATCGTGGTAAGTGATACATGGCCAGAACATCTTAAACGTTTACGTTTACTTTTGGTCCGTCTCTCTCAAGCAAATCTTACATTGAATCTTGCCAAGTGCGAGTTTGCAGGAGCGACGGTTTCGTATCTCGGTAAGGTAGTGGGGCAAGGACAGGTGCGTCCAGTGAGGGAGAAAGTGAGAGCAATAGATGAATATCCTGTTCCGGTCACTAAAAAGGAGTTAATGAGTTTTCTGGGTATGGTGGGTTTCTACCGCTGTTTCTGTAGGAACTTTTCGACGGTTGTTGCCCCTTTAACGGATCTATTGAAAGCTAAAGCCTTGTTTGTTTGGTCTGAGTCTTGTCAGAATGCCTTTGAGGCAGTGAAATCGTTGTTAACTACGACACCTGTCCTTATGGCACCTCAGCTGGAGAAAACTTTTACGATTCAGGTAGATGCCAGTAAAGAGGGAGCAGGGGCAGTGTTAATTCAAGAGGATGATGCAGGTATTGAGCGGCCGGTTTGTTTTTTCTCACGTAAGTTCAATTGTCATCAGAGGAACTACTCCACAATTGAAAAGGAGGCGCTTGCGTTAATTTTAGCACTCCAACATTTCGAAGTGTATGTAGGTGGGAACAGCTCAGCGGTAATAGTTTATAGCGACCATAATCCGCTTACATTTTTACATTCTCTTAAGAATCCAAATCAACGGCTGATGCGTTGGTGCCTGTTTCTTCAGCCCTTTCATTTGGATGTTAGGCATTTGAAGGGCTCAGAAAATATAGTGGCTGATGCACTGTCTAGGGCACCATTGTAAAACACCTTGTTAGCTGTTGCCTTGGATGAAAAGGTTTGTTTTTTTCTATTTATTATTCTATCTATGTGGGTGAATGTTTTGATATTGTGTATGTATAGGCCTATACTAAAATGTGTTGGTGCGGTTATGAATGTTTATTGTTGGCGGAAACTTATTGGTTTCCTTTTCTTAAGGGGGGGAGTGTCACGGCTGTATATTGGGTATTGTCTCCTTGCCGTGTCTGGGTGTGCTTTGCTCCTCCTACAGGTGTGCTGCGGAGCTGAGGCAATCAGGTGGATTGGGTGCACCGGTGCACAGGTGTGCCTGTCTTTAAAAGCGTCCTGTTTGGCGTCCTCATTGAGCGTTCCACTTTGTCTCAACGATCCCTGGCCAGGACCGAGATGTTGACCGGCGTTTTGCGAGAACCTGAGAGATAGTCTTTGAAATTATGAATGTGAAAATAAAAGAGTTTTGTAACCGCCGTAAACGCTTTTTCCTCCTTCATTGTTGCTCCCTAATAAGGGCGTAACACTCACTCACACACACACACTTACTCACTCACTCAATCTCACACTCACTCACACAGTCACTCACTCACTCACATACTCACTCACACACTCACTCACACACAAACACACTCACTCACTCACACACACACACACACACACACACACACTTACTCACTCACTCACTCACTCACTCACACACTTACTCAATCTCACACTCACTCCCACACTCACTCACTCATTGACTCACTGACTCACTCACTCACTCACTCCCTCACTCACTCACTCAATCACTCTCACACTCACACACTCACTCACTCAATCACTCTCACACACCACATCTCACACTCACTGACTCACTCACTCACGCACTCCCTCACTCCCTCACTCACTACACACTCACTCACTCACTCACTCAAACACTCATTCACTCTCACACTCACTCCCTGACCACACACTCACTCACTCACTCCCTCACTCCCACCACACACCCCCTCACTCCCACCACACACCCCCTCACTCCCACCACACACCCCCTCACTACACACTCACCCACTCCCTCCCTCACTCACTCTCACTCCCATTCACTCAATCAATCTCACTCACTCCCTCACTCCCACACTCACTCACTCACTCATTCACTCAATCACTCTCACACTCACTCACTCCCACACTCACTCACTCACTCACTCAATCTCACACTCACTCCCTGACTCATTCACTCAATCACTCTCACACTCACTCACTCACTCACTCAAACACTCATTCTCTCACTCCCTGACTCACTCACTCACTCAAACACTCATTCACTCTCACTCCCTGACTCACTCACACACTCACAGCACACACCACTCACTACACACTTACTCACTCAATCTCACACTCTCACGCACTCCCTCACTCACACACACACATTCAATCTCACACTCACTGACTCACTCACTCCCACCACACACTCAATTTCACACTCACTCTCACACTCCCACACTCACTCACTCCCACCACACACTCAGTCTCACACTCACTCTCACACTGACTGACTCACTCACTCACTCACTCACACACTCACCACACACTCACTCACTCACTCTCACACTCACTCACACACTCACGCACTCCCTCACTCCCACCACACACCCCCTCACTACAAACTCACCCACTCACTGACTCACTGACTCACGCACTCCCTCACTCACACACTCACTCACTCACTCAATCACTCTCACCACTCACTCACTCACTCACTCACTCACTCTCACTCCCATTCACTCAATCACTCTCACTCACTCCCACCACTCACTCACTCACTCACTCACTCTCACACTCACTTACTCACTCACACTCACTCCCTGACTCATTCACTCAATCACTCTCACACTCAAGATTCAAGATTCAAATAGCTTTATTGGCATGGTGAAAGAAATCTTTACATTGCCAAAGCATTCATAACACTATACAATAAAAATAAATAAATAATAATAAAAAGAAAAAGAAAAATTACATGAAAATAAACATAGCAGTAAAAATGTCTAATCTTCCAATATTTATACAGTTGTAGCTCTGTCCTGCTGGAGGCTCTTTGGTCGTGACAGGACCTCACGTACCGGGCAGCCAGGGCTGAGCTCGCTGGGCTTTCTCCAAGCAGGAGTGGGAGTTTGTCCATGTCTGATTTCTGATGGAAGTCTTTCTGGTGGGTTGTGAAAAGGGGATAGAAAGTGTCTCTAATGTTTGTATAATTGGGGCAGGAAGTCAAGAAGTGTAGCTCTGTTTCCACTTGATTCTCTGAGCAGTGAGGGCACAGTCGCTCTTCCCTCGGCAGCCAGCTCTGCCTGTGTCTGCCCGTCTCTATGCTCAGACTGTGTTCACTGAGTCTGTACATGCTCAGGACTCTCCTCAGTTTAGGGTCGCTCACTTTACTCAGGTATCCTGCCAATTCATATCTTCTGTTTAGGGCCAAATAGCATTCCAGTTTACTCTGTTTGTCTGTTGCGTCTGTCCAATGTTTGAGGTATTTTTCTTTTTGTGTTTTAATGATTTGGTTTGGTCTGGCTATGTTTTTATTGTCAGTTTGTGACATCAGCTCTGAGACCAGTCGGCCGAGGGCGTTTCTCTCTGGCTTCAGCTCTTGGTGGGTCAGGGCTTTGTGATGGAGGGTCTGTTCATCGCTATTTTTTAAGCGGGCATGGAATTTAATGGCTCTTTTTTGAATGGTTATCACAAGGGGGTATAATCCTAATTCTGCTCTACAGGCATTGTTTGGGGTTTTGCGCTGAACTCGAAGCAAGATTTTGCACAGCTCGGTCTGCAGAGTCTCTATTGGGTGTTTGTCCCATTTAGTGAACTCTTGGTCTGTGAGTGGACCCCAGACTTCACACCCGTACAGCGCGATGGGCTCGATCACTGTTTTGATTATTTTTAGCCAGATTCTGATTGGGATGTCAATTTGGATATTTCTCTTAATAGCGTAAAAGGCTCTCCGTGCCTTGTCTCTCAAGTCGTTAACAGCTTTTTTAAAATTTCCTGTGTTGCTAATATTTATGCCAAGGTAAGTGTAGTCCTGCGTGTGTTCGAGGAGCATGTTGTCCAATGTAAAACTATGATGTTGGTCTTGGCGTCTGGGTCTTTTTCGGAAAATCATTATTTTTGTCTTTTTGGGGTTAACTGCCAGGGCCCATGACTGACAGAAGCTGTGCAGGATGTCTAGATGCTGCTGTAGACCCTCTCTAGTGGGAGACAGCAGCACCAGATCATCAGCAAACAGAAGGCACTTGACCTCAGTGTCCAGTAGAGTAAGGCCAGGTGCTGCAGACTGACCCAGAGCTCTCGCCAGCTCGTTGATGTAGATATTGAACAGCGTGGGACTTAAGCTGCAGCCCTGTCTCACTCCACGGCTCTGAGGGAGGAATTCTGTGTGTTTATTACCAATTTTAACTGCAAATGTATTGTTTGTGTACATTGATTTGATGATGTCATATGTTTTTCCTCTGATGCCGCACTGGATTAATTGAAGGAAAAGACCTTCATGCCAAATGGAGTCAAAAGCTTTTTTGAAGTCAACAAAGCATGAGAAAATTTGACTTTTGTTTTGGTTGATTTGCTTGTCGATTAAGGTATGGAGAGTGTATATATGGTCTGATGTGCGATATTTAGGTTGGAAGCCAATTTGACATTTGCTCAGGACATTTCTGTCTCTGAGGAAATGGGCTAGTCTGCCGTTTAGGATGTTGCAGAAGAGTTTGCCTAGGTTGCTGTTTACACATATACCACAGTAGTTATTAGGGTCAAATCTGTCTCCGTTTTTATGGATTGGGGTAATAAGACCTTTGTTCTAGATGTTGGGGAATATACCTAAACTCAGGATGATGTTGAAGAGCTTGAGAATGGCTAATTTGAATTTGTGGTCTGTGTATTTAATCATTTCATTTAGGATGCCATCGACACCACAGGCTTTTTGCAATTTCAGGGTTTGTATCTTGTCTAATAGTTCAACTAGTGTCATTTGAGAGTCTAAGGGGTTTTGGTAGTCTTTGATGGTTGATTCTAAAACCCTTAGTTTGTCATACAGGGCATTTTGTTCCTGATTTTTGTTTATATCACTAAAGAGGTTGGAGAAGTGGTTCATCCAAACATCTCCATTCTTCACACTCAGTCACTCCCTCACCCACTCACTCAATCACAGACCACACACTCACTCTCACACACCACATCTCACACTCACTGACTCACTCCCACCACACACCCCCTCACTCCCACCACACATTTTGTCAGTTCTTGCTTTCCCTGGGAATCGAACCCATGACCTTGGCGTTGCTAGCGCCAACGCTCTACTGTTTGAGCTACAGGAAAGCCACTTATAGCCACTCACTCACTTATACACACACACACACACATTTTTAATGACACCTTTTCAATGTTTTCAAGAATGCGGAGTGGGTTGGACGTGTCGATCATGGCAGTAGGGTGATAGTATGCACTGTACGAGCCAACTCTGTCGGCATGAGGGTTGCCCTTAGCAAGTCCGAGGAAGCTGTAAGTTTAATTGTGAAACAAAGAGTAGTTTGCTTACCACCAATGTTTTAAATGTAATAACTTGACTTTTTTTTTTTCATAGATATTGCAGCAGTACTACATTTCAATCAGGCCACACTATTTTGTGGCAGACAAAGGCTGCAATAGATTTTTTATCTCTGTGTCTGGAGAAAAGGTTCATAGTGTCTCCCAAGATATGAATCACCTCCATTCAATGTACATACATACACAGATTCATGTAAACATGTCTGAATGTATAATCTCAATTACATCTTGTCAGTCACAGTCATTTAATGATTAACATGTTTTTTTAAATTTTATTTCAACAGCTATAAACATGTAGTGTCAACAAGCCAGGACGTGCGTCGGGCGGTGTGGATGGTGGGAAAAAACTTTCAAGAAAAACAAAAAAAAATTCTTGAATTATATTTGACCCGTACCACTGGTGCTGTCGACAACGACGAATTGGTGGAGGCAGCAGAACTGCTCTCCACTATGGCTGGGTATGGCTCTTTATGTATCAAGCACATAACAAATATAAGTATTTGTACATTATATTACTATCAATGTTGTATTCCTCACTTATACAGGAGTCGTTTGGAAGAGGGGACAGCAGCAGCAGCAGCAGTTCCAGAGTCAAGTGCACGGCGTTCATTTGGCCAATTCTTGGAAACATTTCCTGTGACTTTGCAGGGCCAGCCTCCATCCAAGAGGCAGCGATGTTCCTCAGGATTTTTTGAGGCTCAGGCCTTTTATGATAAGTGGCGCATGGACCAGTATAGTCTCAGAAGAGACTATCTTCTCAGTAAGTCTTCAAATCTATCAATATAGCATTGGCACTCATTAATTTGACATTGATTCACTGTGACAAATGACTTGCATTAGTATAGTATTGTCATTCTGTCTTTCAGGTCACTTCAACCTACGGAGGCCTTCGGCGGGCAAAGTACAAAGGATGATTGGTCAGGAGGGCTGGACCACTAATTGTCCTAAAGCTGAGGAGGTGGTGCGGTTGTGGAAGCCACCCACAAAAAAAATGGTTGAGACCGACCCTTATTTGGGGCATTGTGTGGCAGAGCAGGCCTGGACAGGCCTAGCTCTTAAAGATTTTGGTCGTCCAAAAGGTCTCGGTAAGAAAACATTTCATCTAATTTTAATGTCAGATAATAAAAAATACTACAGTTTAGTTTTTTTATTCGCTTTGGTACTACTTTCTTTCACAAGTAAGGTGTACATTTTCCAAACTCTTAGTACAAAAATCCAAACTGATCAACACTTGTAACACAGCTAGTCATTCTTTCAAAACCTGATCTCATGCTTTCATTACAGTTATACACTTTTCAGTCCACATAATCATTGTTTCAAAAACAAGATTATTGTAATATGTAATGAGAACATTTGGTTTAATCACAGAAACACAACATTATGACCTTCTTTCAGTTTAGTACTTTTCACAATCAGCTCATTCAACAGCAAACAATGCAAGATACATGTTTCAAATCACTGTTGTTGCTGAAATAATTACAGTAATACATGCTACAGCTGCCACTTTAGAAGTGATTGAATACATAATGTTTGTAATAGTATCTATCCAGTCTGTTATCAAAAGGTGTGATGAAGTACAGCCATGAGGTTTTGTGCTAACAATACAGTCAATGATTTCACTCTATACCATTTGACTGAATCTATACTGTAGTGGACCTTTACAGATGATGGTTGAGTTATAGTAATTCGGCAGTCTCTACCATGGTAAACTGTTTATAACTGATAAGAATGTAAATGTCTACCTTGAAATGAAATGCAAGTCGCTTCGGATAAAAGTGTCTGCCAAATACATAAAAGGAAATGTAATGTAAATGTTTACAGTATTGCATACATAATGTAAAATGCTGTTTTTGATGCCATCTGTCTCCCTTTTACTGATGCATCTCTGATCAATCTGATGTTTTACAGTCATTGACTGTTTCTTCTCCCTTATACTCTATTCTGCTTTACAGCATTTGCACAAATGGCAATTTTTTCTCAGCATTATGAAAGGCAGTTACTGTGAATGAAACATTTATGTAGATGAAACACTTATTTTGTGTTGTGAAAAGGATGTGTATTGTACTTACACAATCGAAAATATAATGAACTGTTTGAAAAAAGTGCACTTTTGATGATCTGTTGTGATATTAGCACTAAGAGTTTTGAAAATGTACACCTAACTTGTGAAAATAGTACCAAAGTGAATAAAAAAAACTGTAAATTGTACATTTTGTTGCAGCTATTGAGTACAACAACAACTATAAATAATTATTGACACATTTTACTACATGCAAATTATATTAATAACTCCAAATTTAATGTTTTCCTCATTACAGGAGTGGTTGCAACCAGAAAATTTCAGCCGGATGACATTATATGCGATTATCATGGGCAAGTCATCCCAGCTGCTGAAGGGAGAGCAATGATGGCAAACCTTCAGGATGAGGCAGGCTACCTGTTTTTTTTTTAATCAGGCCAAAATAGCCTGTGTGTGGATGCACAAACCTTCCCCTGTGTTTGTCATCCACAAGCAGATACGTTTGGTAGGCGTATCAATCACTCCTCCAAATCAGCCAATGTAAAGCCCTTTTGCTGCACTTTGACGTTCGATGGCCAACAAAAGGAGGTGGTTTTATTCAAAGCACTAGTGCCAATCCCTGTTGACTGCGAACAATACAGTGAATTACAGTGCAGTTATTGAATATTTTTCATAAATAATAATCATAAAAATTATGCAAAAAGATATGAATTACAGTGCAGTTATCTGTTTTCGTAGTAACGCTTTTCGGGTTTTGCACTTTTCAGACGGTCCCTTCGGATCTGTCTCGCTGCCGCCTGCGCATAGAGATCAATGTATTTTGTCCACTGCGAGGGAAAGCTCGTTTTGAGGAAAATTAGGTTGTAGCTGCTTGTCTACATTACTACGATTAAAAAGAGGTGTTATTTGTGTAGTAACAACGTTTAGCTCACAAGTTAGTTCCGGGGAGTTCGAATCTGTGAATTTATTGGCAACTTTACTCAACTAATGCTACTCGACGTCGCCGGCGCTTCCATACTGCACTCGCACTCCTCTGAGGTAAATGTCCCGCGCAGGCGCACTGCTCTAATCTTGGTACTTCGGGCGATATTTTCAGAGCCCCCAAACCATAAAATTCGACGACGATGATTGGCAAAATATAAACTTTTTTGCGTAGCAACAGGGGAACCATTGGCTTAAATTCCAGCACTGTAGGGCTGAGCGAACTGGAGCCCAGGGAAGACAGCCTATTGGCTACTACTACACCAACATGAAGTGAATGCAAATATCATTCTGGAGAGTTCTAAACACATTCTAAAGTAAAACCATTAATAGCATGTCATTAACACAGATTATTTTTCAAAATGAGAGATTATTAAAAACTTATTATTATTAAATAAAAAATTAAATAAAAATAAAAAACTGGCAGGGAGGTCGGCGCCCCAGCGCCCTCTATGGGCGAGCCGCTGCTGCTCCTACCGATATAAAGTTGGTTTGACGTTTGTCAGAGATTCAGCTCCGAACCACTTCAATTCATCAATAATGATTTGGCATAAGAACAAAAAACAGGTTGTGTTCGAACTGTTTTAAAACGTAGACGAGAACACGCAGTGTAGTTTGTGTTTTAATCGGCTTTACTGTATCACAACATATACATTTTGTAATGTAAAACAGCAGATAGGGACAGTCTAAAAAGTACAAAACGAAGAGGAAAAACACTCAATTGTTCCATCCATACAGGGGCGGATCTACTGGGGTGGCACGGGGTGGCAGCTGCCACCCCTAGTAAAGGTCTTGCCACCCCAGCTGCCACCCCATTGATGTCAGCCAGGCCGGCTGAAAATAAGACGACATTTATGGTAAAAACCTTTGTTTCCTGGCCGCCCCTAAACGCATCATGATTTGAGTAGAACTAGAACCTCTCCCGCCGGCGCCTCCCTCCCTCCCTCCCTCTGACATGCGCAGTCCAGCCAAGCAGTCTTTCAACTTTTCTCGAGAAGTTTCAAGTGAGGTTCACGTGGACACACACGACGAAACACGGTAAGAAGAACACGCTTTTATACATCATATTTTCAAAAATGGCTTACATGCAACTCTATCAGAAGGGTCGATAATGTTAATGGGACAGCCCGTCTCGCTAATGTTGAACCAAAAAAGTATTCTTGTTTTTAATACGAACGCGGTGAATCCAAATGGCGGACAGCGGTGACAGTGCTTTCGGTAGTTTCGAAGAAGGAAAGGCACGGGAAGACTAAACTGTTTAACATGGACACAATCGGATTGAAATCAAACAATACGATTGATGAATCCGAACAAGGTGTTTACATGAATGATAAATAAAGTAATCGGGTTGATGTGCGGGTTTATATTTCACAAGTTTCAAATCGGATGTTTTGACATGCGCACACTGCACGAATATACAGAGTTTTCATAAATATTCTCCTCTATTGGTTCTTTATTTGTTTTAAACAGCAGACGTAATATTAATTTGTCTCATATAATTTAGAACATATTAACCGTTTTGCCGTGCTGCTTATTGATCACGCAGTAAAAATGCCCCTCCCCACGGCCAAAACCAGACGTCTGTGGATGAGAATCCAAAACAAGCACTGGTGGGACGTTGTCCTGCTTCACTTCACAGACGCGCGAGTGAAATGAGGATTTTAGAATGACGGGAAACTTAATATGACACTTTATTCAACAGGAAGAACAGCTCGTTCCGCGCGTCATATGTCATTACGCAAGTTAACGTCATTGCACATGCGCAGTCCTTTCAGTTTAGGTTTTCAATCCGATCAAGTGTTTACATGTTCTCTCGATCGGATTACAAAAGGGATAAACCACCCCTTTCAATCCGATCGAAATTTCATTCGGATCGAGCTCAATCGGATCGATTAAGGTGTTTACATGAAGGTTTTCTAGTCCGATTGAGCCGTCAATCCGATTATAAGTGTCCATGTAAACGCAGCTGGACACTAGTGTGCCATCTCTTCTGGTTACGGGTAATGACGACGATTAAAGTCCTTCCCGTGGCCATGTCAGTCTCTTCCCTCTCCCTCGTTCTATTAAAGTATTAAGTTGCTCCCATACCCAACTTCGTCCTAATTCTATCAGTTGCATCATGATAGGAAAATAATGAGAATATCATGAGGGCATCATCATTTTATTTTCCTTTTAATTGCAGTACGTTTAGTAAGGCATTATTTTTCTCAGTGTGGTACTTTACTGTCATATAAATAAAATGTATATCGTTCAATCATTTAAAAAAAATGCATTATTGACACTAAAGATGTGTTCATGTATCAAAACGAAACAGATCTTAAATCAAATGCATGCATAAATATGTCCAGTATGTCAAACATTGTTTACTTGACCCCACAATACTGTTTAATGGCAAAGACTAAGTGTTTCTCTTTCTCTTTTCTTTTTCTATAGATGATGATGACCTAATGAATGGGAGAGGAGAGGGTTGGTCCTGATCTCCCATTGTGGCAGTAGGTAAAGTATTTTTGAGACATTGGATAATATGAAATATTTATTTTAATTGAGTATTTTATTGCATGAATCACTTGTAGCCTAAAAATGAAGCGGAAAAGCATAGACGAGTTTTTTCAGGGTTGCCAACTCTCACGCATCTGGCGTGACAGTCACGCATTCAGCCTCAATCTCACGCTCTCACGCTTAACAAAGAAATCTCACGCTAAATTATGCATTCTTCTGTGCTGTATTTTTTTTCACTCGTGTGCACTAAATTTCAGAATTACTATAAACAATTCAGGCTCTTAACTACTGGATGGACCACTATTTATGGCGCAAATTAGTTAAAATCTCCCGGAATCTAGAGCGAGCACGAATGCGAGACAGAGACTAAACCGTAGCGCACGCACGGCGTTCGGCAGCGTTGAGCATTGTAGCCAATCACTGACATGTCTGTTGAACGCATTGGCCAATCAGAGGCATTTAAATGAGTCGCTGTCCTGAAGATGTGTTTTGCGCGAGCTCACCGAGTTCTACACTTTCGCAAACCTGTCATTATTATTGCCTATAAACTTAAGATGCAAATAAAAGATTCACTGCAATGTATTTGATATTCTTGATGCTGTTCTGATGCGCTCCATTACGCACCGCTCTGTTTGGTGTTGTTAGGATGACTAAAAGTTCAGCGGTCTAGCTCTTCAATGTCAGAATGATTAAAGAAGTGAACGAATGCCTGGCAAAATGTAAGTGGAAAACATTTAATATTTGACTGTTTTACAACAGAAATGTTCAACTACCGACAGTATCCTGTGACGCGAATTACTCAACTTTTTTTAATTTATTTACTAAATTTAGCCTTTTTGAATTGAAAATATGCTATAATTTCTTTGATTCATTTAGAGAGAATGCATGCATAATTAAAAATAAAATATTATTTGCAAATAGTTACAATTATTTCACTAATACAATAAGTTTTTTTTTTCTTTATTCCCTTAAATCGCTTTTATAATTATTTCCTTTAAATAAAAATACCCCAAACATTTTTTGGGTTGGAATACCCCCCCTGGTTCTGATATATCAAGCGCCCAAACTTACCATTTGAGACCGCCCGGCTCTGTGAATGCTGGAAGAGCCCGCTACTGCTGGAAGAGCCCGCTACTGCTGGAAGAGCCCGCTACTGCTGGAAAAGCCTGCTACTGCTGGAAGAGCCCGCTACTGCTGGAAGAGCCCGCTACTGCTGGAAGAGCCCGCTACTGCTGGAAGAGCCCGCTACTGCTGGAAGAGCCCGCTACTGCTGGAAGAGCCCGCTAATGCTGGAAGAGCCCGCTACTGCTGTGAGTTACATGTATCTATTCCTCTCTCTGTCTGAGTCCAGTGAAGAGCCTGCTAATGCTGTGAGTTACACGTGTCTATTCCTCCCTCTGTCTGAGTCCAGTGAAGAGCCTGCTAATGCTCTGTGCTAAAGAGAACGCGAAGAGAATGCGGAAGCTGTGGATTATGTTCATTCCTCTCTCTGTCTGAAGGTGCTGAGAAACGCGAAGAGAACGCTGAAGAAGAGAATGCGGAAGCTGTGGATTATGTCCATTCCTCTCTCTGTCTGAAGGTGCCGAGAAACGCGAAGAGAACGCTGAAGAGAACGCGGAAGCTGTGAATTATGTTCATTCCTCTCTCTGTCTGAAGGTGCTGAGAAACGCGAAGAGAACGCTGAAGAGAATGCGGAAGCTGTGGATTATGTCCATTCCTCTCTCTGTCTGAAGGTGCTGAGAAACGCGAAGAGAACGCTGAAGAGAATGTGGAAGCTGTGGATTATGTCCATTCCTCTCTCTGTCTGAAGGTGCTGAGGTACGCGAAGAGAACGCTGAAGAGAATGCGGAAGCTGTGGATTATGTCCATTCCTCTCTCTGTCTGAAGGTGCCGAGAAACGCGAAGAGAACGCTGAAGAGAACACGGAAGCTGTGGATTATGTCCATTCCTCTCTCTGTCCGAAGGTGCTGAGGTACGCGAAGAGAACGCTGAAGAGAACGCGGAAGCTGTGGATTATGTCCATTCCTCTCTCTGTCTGAAGGTGCTGAGAAACGCGAAGAGAACGCTGAAGAGAATGCGGAAGCTGTGGATTATGTCCATTCCTCTCTCTGTCTGAAGGTGCTGAGGTACGCGAAGAGAACGCTGAAGAGAATGCGGAAGCTGTGGATTATGTCCATTCCTCTCTCTGTCTGAAGGTGCCGAGAAACGCGAAGAGAACGCTGAAGAGAACGCGGAAGCTGTGGATTATGTCCATTCCTCTCTCTGTCTGAAGGTGCTGAGAAACGCGAAGAGAACGCTGAAGAGAATGCGGAAGCTGTGGATTATGTCCATTCCTCTCTCTGTCTGAAGGTGCTGAGGTACGCGAAGAGAACGCTGAAGAGAATGCGGAAGCTGTGGATTATGTCCATTCCTCTCTCTGTCTGAAGGTGCTGAGAAACGCGAAGAGAACGCTGAAGAGAATGCAGAAGCTGTGGATTATGTCCATTCCTCTCTCTGTCTGAAGGTGCTGAGGTACGCGAAGAGAACGCTGAAGAGAATGCGGAAGCTGTGGATTATGTCCATTCCTCTCTCTGTCTGAAGGTGCTGAGAAACGCGAAGAGAACGCTGAAGAGAATGTGGAAGCTGTGGATTATGTCCATTCCTCTCTCTGTCTGAAGGTGCTGAGGTACGCGAAGAGAACGCTGAAGAGAATGCGGAAGCTGTGGATTATGTCCATTCCTCTCTCTGTCTGAAGGTGCTGAGGTACGCGAAGAGAACGCTGAAGAGAATGTGGAAGCTGTGGATTATGTTCATTCCTCTCTCTGTCTGAAGGTGCTGAGGTACGCGAAGAGAACGCTGAAGAGAATGCGGAAGCTGTGGATTATGTCCATTCCTCTCTCTGTCTGAAGGTGCTGAGGTACGCGAAGAGAACGCTGAAGAGAATGCGGAAGCTGTGGATTATGTCCATTCCTCTCTCTGTCTGAAGGTGCTGAGGTACGCGAAGAGAACGCTGAAGAGAATGCGGAAGCTGTGGATTATGTCCATTCC
Organism: Squalius cephalus; assembly: GCF_949319135.1. Lineage (NCBI taxonomy): Eukaryota > Metazoa > Chordata > Actinopteri > Cypriniformes > Leuciscidae > Squalius > Squalius cephalus. The sequence continues at coordinate 3,010,708 of NC_137125.1, forward strand.
TCTCTCTGTCTGAAGGTGCTGAGGTACGCGAAGAGAACGCTGAAGAGAATGCGGAAGCTGTGGATTATGTTCATTCCTCTCTCTGTCTGAAGGTGCCGAGAAACGCGAAGAGAACGCTGAAGAGAATGCGGAAGCTGTGGATTATGTCCATTCCTCTCTCTGTCTGAAGGTGCTGAGAAACGCGAAGAGAACGCTGAAGAGAATGCGGAAGCTGTAGATTATGTTCATTCCTCTCTCTGTCTGAAGGTGCTGAGAAACGCGAAGAGAACGCTGAAGAGAATGCGGAAGCTGTGGATTATGTTCATTCCTCTCTCTGTCTGAAGGTGCTGAGAAACGCGAAGAGAACGCTGAAGAGAATGCGGAAGCTGTGGATTATGTCCATTCCTCTCTCTGTCTGAAGGTGCTGAGAAACGCGAAGAGAACGCTGAAGAAGAGAATGCGGAAGCTGTGGATTATGTCCATTCCTCTCTCTGTCTGAAGGTGCTGAGAAACGCGAAGAGAACGCTGAAGAGAATGCGGAAGCTGTGGATTATGTTCATTCCTCTCTCTGTCCGAAGGTGCTGAGAAACGCGAAGAGAACGCTGAAGAGAATGCGGAAGCTGTGGATTATGTCCATTCCTCTCTCTGTTTGAAGGTGCTGAGATACGCGAAGAGCTCGCTGAAGAAGAGAATGCGGAAGCTGTGGATTATGTCCATTCCTCTCTCTGTCTGAAGGTGCTGAGAAACGCGAAGAGAACGCTGAAGAGAATGCGGAAGCTGTGGATTATGTTCATTCCTCTCTCTGTCCGAAGGTGCTGAGAAACGCGAAGAGAACGCTGAAGAGAATGCGGAAGCTGTGGATTATGTCCATTCCTCTCTCTGTCCGAAGGTGCTGAGAAACGCGAAGAGAACGCTGAAGAGAATGCGGAAGCTGTAGATTATGTTCATTCCTCTCTCTGTCTGAAGGTGCTGAGAAACGCGAAGAGAACGCTGAAGAGAATGCGGAAGCTGTGGATTATGTCCATTCCTCTCTGTCTGAAGGTGCTGAGAAACGCGAAGAGAACGCTGAAGAGAATGCGGAAGCTGTGGATTATGTCCATTCCTCTCTCTGTCCGAAGGTGCTGAGAAACGCGAAGAGAACGCTGAAGAGAATGCGGAAGCTGTGGATTATGTCCATTCCTCTCTCTGTCCGAAGGTGCTGAGAAACGCGAAGAGAACGCTGAAGAGAATGCGGAAGCTGTGAATTATGTCCATTCCTCTCTCTGTCTGAAGGTGCTGAGAAACGCGAAGAGAACGCTGAAGAGAATGCGGAAGCTGTGAATTATGTTCATTCCTCTCTCTGTCTGAAGGTGCTGAGAAACGCGAAGAGAACGCTGAAGAGAATGCGGAAGCTGTGGATTATGTCCATTCCTCTCTCTGTCCGAAGGTGAAGAGAAATGTGAAGAGATACATGAAGAGAATGCCGAAGAGACTTTTAAGATTGTTTTTATTATTTAATAAAGAGTATATTTATTTTGAATTCTGTGTCCGCCATTTCCTTCGTGTCCACGGCCGGCTCCTCAGGGGCGGCACGCAAGCGAAGGGGTGGGCGGCCCGCTGGCGCTCCACCCCGACCTGTGACAAGAGATTACAAAACCAGCCAAAAAATGCAATGTACACAAGTAAAACGATACAAAATGAAATACTTCAATGCTTAGCAGGAATGGTAAAAGACAATATTATCAAAGAGGTTAAAGAAAGTCAGCAATTCTCCATAATTGTTGATGGGACAAAAGATATTCAGAAAAAGGAACAGATTTCATTTGTTCTGAGATACTTTTATGAGGGTGCTGTTCACGAAAGCTTTATTGCATTTTCTGAGGCAGATCAACTAGATGCAGGTGCTCTCTCTGAAAAGATCATTTGTTTTTTTGAAAAACATGGGTTGGAGTACAAAAGAAATCTGGTTGGTCAGGGTTACGATGGTGCCGCTGTCATGAGTGGAGTACGTGCAGGGGTACAGGCCAAAGTGAGAGAGGTTGCAAAGCATGAATTTTATGTTCACTGCAGTGCTCACTGCTTAAACTTGGTCATTGTGGACAGTGTCAAAAATGTCTCAGATGCAGGAACTTTCTTTTCATTATTAGAGCACTTGTATGTATTTCTTTCAGGATCATATGTACACAACAAATGGCTGAAAGTGCAGCAGGAAATGTTCGATGGTGCCCCTAGAGAACTCCAGCGTCTTAGTGACACCCGGTGGGCTTGTCGGCAGGCAGCGTGTCGCAATGTTTTAGACCGGTTGCCTGCTATTATACGCGTCTTGGAGGAGATAGCTTCTGAAATGCACCCACAAAGAGCTGTTGAAGCTAGAGGGATACTTGGACAACTTGATCTGAATTTTGTTGGGTGCCTTGTGGTTTTTAAAACGATCTTAAGTGAGTCAAAAATTCTCTCAGATCACCTTCAATCAAAAAACATTGACTTCAGCAAGGCAGTTAATCTGATCAATGCTTTTAAAGATACTCTGGATGATTATCGCAGTGAGGACACTTTTGGTGAACTACGGAATAACATTGTCGACACATGTCACCAGAGCAATATCTCCACAACACAGAACAAATCCAAAAGGGTCAGACAAACAACAAAAGCGCTTCAGGACTCCATCATCGCCTCAACATTGGGACAACACGTTTCACCAGACGGAAAGACAATTTTTCGGGACAAAGTGTACTATCCAGTCATAGATCACATGAAGGGAGAAGTGGACAAATTGTGAAACAAATTGTGACATAATGAATGGACTCCAGGCTCTGAATCCTTCCAGTCGTTCCTTCTTGGGTGATGATGTTATGCTGTTGGCAAAGGCATATGGATCAAATGCTGATGACCTAAAACATGAAATTCATCAGTGCAAAAGAGTACTTGAAAGACTTAAAAATGAAGAAAAAGACTCACCAGCTACCTTAATGGATTACACACAATTTATGGAACAATACAAGGATGTGTTCTAGGAGTTGTACAGATTATGCAAAATAGCTGTTGTGATCCCTGTAAGTAGTGCAAGTTGCGAGCGGAGTTTTTCAACTCTGAGAATAATAAAGAACTATTTACTCTCCACTATGACCGAGAGTAGGTTGTCAAACTTAGCATTACTAAGCATTGAAAATAAACGCACTAAAGCTTTAGATCTTGATACATTTGTAAGGCGATTTGCTGAACAACATGGCAACAGACGCCTTCAGCTCCTGTGAGCGGTTTAATTCATCTGCTTTGTTTGATAAAACCGAGTAGCAGAGTCAAGTTTCAGTTAGTTAGTCTTCTGCGTTTATTTGTAAAAGGTTATCAAAATGTTATTCTAAGACAATTGCTCTTTGCTACTAACTTGAATATTTTACAAGAAGCAATATAACATTAAAGTCAGACTTTTGTTTTGTTGGTGGGTGGTACCATTTATGATCAGACAACCAGATATTTGTTTCTTCCATCCTACCTGATGTTCCATGTGCACTTTCCAATGCACTTAAATGCACTTCCACTTGCAAATGAAATTATTTGGAAGATATTATTTTGTACTGGAGTGATGGCATTACCTGCTGTATTGTTTTTTATTGTGACTATACACACTTTTTTGCACTGCTGTTCAGTGTGTTGAACTAACATTATTTTACAGATGTAAAATGTATTCTGAAAACCAGATTTGCACTAATTGCACAATGATTTTTTGTATCTACTTTTTGAAGGATATTGTGATATTTTTTTTTTTTTTTTTAAGGAAAAACATGTGAAACAATGTTAAACACATAAATACAGTGCACCAGCAGCATATAACCTTACATTGTCAAAGTGGTTTAACAGTTACAATACACAGGAAAAAGGCAAACCGTGTGGTTATAGACCTATTCACACGGGATTAGAATTACCTAGGGACCTCAAGTTAAAAGGTGCTTCTAGTCCTGTGTGAAGTTTGGAAAGTGTTTAAACAACGTAATGAAATTTTTTATTTTTACCGGTATATTTGTCTGCAATTAAGCTAAATATCATGCTATCAAAGCATTACTCCAACCAAAATTGTTTTTTTTTTTATCCATTTATAAAGTATAAAAGAGAAAATTACAGCGTTACAGACATGAACCGGACTTACAATCTCGATGTCATGGTATCGTTAGACAAACCAACATGGCGGCTCTGAGGGAAAGTTTGGATGGAGGAGGCTGTTTCAGAGCGAACAGATTAAATGAGAAAGGAAAGTGTTGTTTTATGATTACAGCAAAATCCCACAGACCTGACACTGATGTCATTCGTCGTAGCGTGCAATATGAAACATAGCTTTTCTCGCTAAAGCAAAGCTCACATAAACCTGAGAGTTAGCGCTCGCATCACGAAGGAATAAAAGGCTTGTCATCATTCAGTGTCATTATCTATCCAAATTAGTGAATTACTGACATTGCTGTTCCCTTGCACTAGTCCTGTTTGATTATTTAGTCCCAGATTAGACCTAGTGGTGCATTCCATGTTTAGTCCTGGTTTGGAAAAGTCTTCCAGGTTTTGTCCTTGTCTGGAACTGTCTAAATTCTAGTGTAGTCATCAACATGGCACTTTATAAATGCATTGTTTCAAGGACTAGTTGCAATCCAGATCTTCAAAGCCTGATTCATTTAATCGTTTTTTGGGGGGTCTGTATAACAAATGTGATGTCTCACATCTGCTCTAGAAGCTACTTGGGTGCTTACAGAGGCTCACCCTCAGTTAGTACTTTTTTACAGGACAAATAATTATAATAACTTTATAGCTAAATAAGAAGCCAGGCGCCAACTCCTGTGGCTCCCAAGATGATTTTTTTTTTTTTTTTTTTTTTTTTTTTTACAAAAGTTAAAATTTTATCTGAGTTAGAAACCCCCTACTTATAATATGGACAATGCTACTATTTCTATATAAATTTGCCTTGCGATCAAGCAAAACTTGAGTACCCCCGCTATAAGCATTCGCCACCCCATGAAATTATCCCTGACCCTGCTTGCCACCCCGTGATATTTTTTCTAGATCCACCCCTGCATCCATATATGCTTTACTCTTAAAAAAAATGTGTTTAAACTGTGCACGCACACACACACACACACACACACACACACATACACACACACACACACACACACACACACACACACACAATCTCACCTGGTAAAAACACCGTAAATGTTATACATTGGGAAGTTATACACTGGGAAGAGTAAAATGTGTTGTAATAGTAGCCTAATGTTATTAAGACAAAGAAGTTTTAAATTTAGAGTAAAAACCTTAATATTCAATCCCAAAATTCAATTCAAATAGTGTATTATATTGTTAAAATAACTGCTTTCAGTTTGTTTAGCTGTCATAAGTGATGCAAAAACAGTGCTCCTGAGATTCAGATGTGCAAATAAATGTGTGTAAAATACATTGACGTTTTTCCTAATATAGATTGTGTGTGTTGTTGCTGGTTCCTAGAAGATCATTTTGAACATTCACAGAATCCCAGCACAGGGTATACTATACTGATATTTAAAGAAATGCATAAGCTCACTGAAAATAAGGTGTTCTAGCTCAACTTTAAAGGGTGTGTGTTGTTACTGGTTAATAGAAGAACAAGTGTGTGTTTTTGTTATTCATAAAACTACAGCACACAACACGTGTTATTGAAAGCAAACATGGTACAAAATCTCTCAAAGCCTCCTAAAGAGTGTGCGGTATTACTGCCCCCTAGAGGAACATGCTGCAGTTGTTTGGACCGAGTTTGATATTCAAATGTTAAATTCATTCTTTTAAAAATTCATAAAGTTTTCTACCTCAACTTCAAAGGGTGTGACTTGTTGCTCGGACCTAAAAGATTATTTACACGCAGGCGACTTTTTAATTTGTAATCCAGGATAAATGCTATTGAATTAAATTTAAACCTGATAATAAATTCATTTAAAATTCAGACAGTTTTCTATCTCAAGTTCAAAGGGTGTGTGTGTTGTTACTGGATTCTAGAAGAATATCTGGATATTGGTTTTAGTAACAGTATATATATATATACACGATCTCAAATTGGAATTACATTGTTCCCCACACGTGGAGGAGGCAGTATGTCATAATGACACATATAAATTGAAATGTTAAAAGGATAAGCTTTTGTTTCACACATGTTCTCTAACAAACATGGGTAGATATAAAAAGGACACAAATTAAAAACAAAGATGTATGTACAGATGCTGGTGGGAGGGATGCTATTATAAAAGCATTTATCTTTAACAATATCAGTAAAAAAGACAAAATCTGTTCAGAAACATGGTCAAACCTGGCTATGGATGTTTTTCAAAAGACAAACTGTGCAAATGGTTGAGCGTGATATGGAAGAACAACAGGCGAGGTATTCGTACTGAAGTCCTTTGTGAAGGTAAGGGAGAGTGTTAAATTGCTTTACTTTACTGATAGTTTTCATAATCAAGTGTTACAAGTGGATCATTGTCTTATACATAAACTTACTACAAATACATTCAATTTAACCATGATCGTGTGTGATTAAATCAAATTTTCCAAACCTGTATGAGTTTATTTCTTCTGTTGAAAACAAAAGAAGATATTTTGAAGAATGTTGTAACCACACAGTTGTTGGTAGCCAATGACTTCCATATTTTTCCCCCCTACTATTAAATGTTGACAATTTTCATTTTTGTGTGAAATACCCATTTACAAATCATATGATGTGTACTTTACTTAAAGCAGCAAATATAATGCAACTACATCTTTCAAAAGTTTGGGATTGGTAAGATTTTATGCTCTCTTTTGTCTCTTAAGTCTCTTATGCTCACTAAGGCTGCATTTATTTGATTTATATGATCAAATCTGAATTTTGAGCATCATAACTCCAGTCTTCAGTGTCACATGATCCTTCAGAAAATCATTCTAATATGCAGCTCAATAAACATTTATTATTAATATCTATGTTGAAAACAGTTGTGTACAGAAAAACAGGGCCGGCCCTGACCAATTTGCTGCCCTAGGCAAGATTTTACCTGCTGCCCCATGCATCACAACCCATTTCACCCCGTCATTGTGTTCATGATTATTTAACACACACACACACACGCACACACACCAGCCTAAACACAAATACCAAGAGCATTACATCTAGCATTCAAGTCAAGTCCCCATTATCTTTTATAGCACGTTTTACAATACAGATTTAATGTGAACTTTGCTATTTTGAATAAACCTGTAAATAAATATTTTACTATTACTAATTTTGGCAAATAAATTTTAAAAATGCCATAAACAGTACAGGCCAAAAGTTTGGAAACATTACTATTTTTAATGTTTTTGAAAGAAATTTCTTCTGCTCATCAAGCCTGCATTTATTTGATCAAAAATACAGAAAATATTTTTAATATTGTGATATATTATTACAATTTAAAATAATTGGTTTTCAATTTATTATACTTTAAATTATCATTTATTTATGTGATGCAAAGCTGAATTTTCAGGATCATTACTCCACATGATCCTTTAGAAATCATTCTAATATGATGATTCATTGTCAAAGTTGGAAACAGTTCTGCTGCTAAATATTTTTTCATAACCTGTGATACTTTTTTAGGATACTTTGATGAATAAAAAAAAGCAGTTTTAATAAATGCATTTCTTTTTAACATTTTATTCATCAAATATATTAGGCTGTTTCCAACACTCATAATAAATCAGAACATTAGAATGATTTCTAAAGGATCATGTGATAGACTGGATGTCACATGTGACACTGAAGACTGGAGTAATGATGCTGAAAATTCAGCTTTGCATCACAGAAATAAATGATAATTTAAAGTATAATAAATTGAAAACCAATTATTTTCAATTGTAATAATATATCACAATATATATATATATTTTTTTTTTTTCTGCATTTTTGATCAAATAAATGCAGGCTTGATGAGCAGAAGAAACTTCTTTCAAAAACATTAAAAATAGTAATGTTTCCAAACTTTTGGCCTGTACTGTATCCCCCCAAAACTGCACAACTGTAGAGTAAAACATTAATAAAAAAAAAGTGATAATAAAAAATGCGTCTTAAAACTGACATGATTGTTACAAAATCACACAGTCTGGGGCCTCTGGAGAACTCAGAACAACTGCTGACATTAAGTTAAAGGTAAAAATAACTGCCATGAAATTATAGTATCTTACTCCTATGCAATTAGATAAACTGTTCATTCACTACATCACTTTACCTCTGTCTTTATCCCCTTTAATCCTCTTCTCTTCTTTTTGGCACCTTATCTATCGCAGACTATGCTCATTTATAATGTGTCATGTAAATTCGGCCATCTGTCACAATCAGGAAACTTTCACCGTGTCTAGAACTGGCGCGAGCTGCCAGGCCCATTTCTACGAGCTGTGTGTTAACAAAAGCAGTGCTGTCTACGTTGGATGTGGCGTTGCGCACGCTACACTTCAAATTACCAACAACTGATCGCACGCGCGCTCTGTTTCTGACGCACTTCAAGCACTCGCTGGGCGGGGGAAGATTGATGAGCCGGACTTTTTTTTTTCTTCTTTATTTAATAGTATTTCGAATTAATGGTTTTAAAATAGTATTATAAAAATAAAAATAAATGTAAAAAAAAAAATTCACTCGTTCACTCATTCTAGCGCCCCTATGGATGAGTGGCGCCCCTAGCATTTGCCTATTCCGCCTATGCCGCGGGCCGGCCCTGCAAAAAAAATAAAAAATTCTTAATAACCCCAAACTTTTGAATGGTAGTGTAGGTTTAAAACATTACAATTGGTCGAATTATACTGAAATACTACTACTACTAATAATAATAATTATTATTATCATTTTTAGATGGACAAGAAGTCCATCACCAGGATGAGACCAGAAAACAACAAATTGACCAGACAGAACACATTGTTTTAGAAGAGCAAAAGTGTACTGAAAATGATGATGAACATACATGTTACTCAGAAATAAATGCAAATGGTGTGGATTTGAAGTCAGAAAGTAAGGAGAGTGACTTGGTTTCAGTGTCCACATATTCTGAAAATGAAGAGGAAGAAAAACAGGAACATGAACATGAAAATGAACATGACAGAAACAACAAAGAGTGGAGGGCCACAACACCAGGCCCAAAAAAAAATCAGTTTGGAGATAAAATGGGAGAGGTAGGAAAAAATAAAGCCACTGCATGGTTCAAACCAACTCCAGAGACCATGGACAGATGTCCTGTACAAAGAATTCACAAAGATCAGTCCTTGTTGTGTGCTGTGCTTTAACCCTCTGGGGTCTAAGGTGTTTTGGGGGTCCTTGAGATGTTCTGACATGCCCTGACATTTGTGCTTTTTTCAGTTGCTTATAAACATATTAATGGCAAAAAAAAATTACACACTATTTAGCACAAACAGGGCTACCATGAAATGTGAGCAACAAGAATGTACATGTCTGCATTTTTGAGAGAATAATGTTTATGCATGGTTATTGAAAAAACTAAAAACTAAAGTTTCTGAAATAAGGCCATAAAACACATTCTAAATATGTGCCAATAAGACTTTTGTCTAAAAGATGTCATCACCTAGTGTTTTTTCTTCAAAATGAAGTGAAAAATCACCCTGCCTTATCATTCACATAACACAATACATTGATTGTGCAAAGCACTTTCTGTTTGGAAAGGCAATATGCGGAGTGGGCGTCAACGATCATGCATATTTAGTGGTTCGCACCTGGAGACAATGGGGCCCGCATACTTAATTAGCCATTCATTCAGGTGAGTCACTGAGCCACAAGAATGCAAGAGCAACAGTTGGAAGCATCTCAATTCTTTTTTATTTTTCCACATATTGTGCTTGCAATTTGGCCTATAATATCCAAGGAAAACGTGTCTAGTAATTGTGCAGTTAATTCTCATACTGTATTTTCAGTTTTGGAATATTTATCCTCTTTCCAAATTTGTCACTAATAAAACACAATAAAAGTTATTTAAAGAAAAGGCTTATATTTACCTTTTAATAGTTTGTTTACATCTACCTTGTAAATATATTTTTTTATTAAAAAGGTTACAATTACAACAACAATTCAAGTGTAATCTTTCTTTGTAAAAACTAAAGTATACATTTTATCATACATATTTCAAAGTTAAGGATTTGATTGATTATTTGATAACTTTATTTTTGACAAAACATATTTAACGAGCAAATATTGGCAAACAAAAGCTTATTTGAGGTGGCAGATATTTTACAGTAAAAATGTATAATCTATCCAAAACTAATCAACGAAATGTTGTCTTTCATATGTCTGTAACATAGGTCTTTCATTTTTATTATAAGAAATATAAATGTTAATTTGCAGTTTAATACGTTGCTTATACAAATACATTTTATTTCAACATATTTCAGTCGATATTTACTGAGTATAGCAATACAGTTTGCTAAAACCGAAACATTCATTCACAAACAGAAACGCCTGACTGTAACGTTGTTTTTATGAAATATTAGGGCATATAAATGTTAATTTTCAGTTTAATACGTTGCTTATACAAATAGCCTACATTTTATTTCAACATATTTCTGTCGATTTTTACTCAACTCAGTATAGCAATACAGTTTGCTAAAACATCATTATTCATTCACACAGAGACGCAATTTAAATTTAAACTGTCTTTTTGCGAGCTGTGATAAACAGCGCGCATCTCTGCGGCTGCCGTTCATTCATTCACAGAAACGCGATTAACTTGAGAAGGAAAAAAAACATATTCGGATCCTCTCTCCTGCAATACCCGCACTCTGAGGTAGATTTTCCATTATTATTATTTCTCACAGCGCTGCCAGATGGTGTAAACACGTAGGCTACAATAATATGATTAAACTTGTGTTTTCTCGAGCTGATATGGGGGCGTTCACAGGTTTGCTTGGATTGCCTCAGTAATTTGTGTTTGAATAGCACGCGCTCTCCGTGGGCGGAGTCACATTACATTTGAATTAGCTCTAATGAGCTCGACTGGAATCGCTCTTTTTTAATACAGATTTCACAAGATGAGAATATTTGTTTTTTATATAAATTACCTCATTTAAAAGAATATAATTCAAGCTTCATGCCTGTGTATCTGTATGCCTGTTTGACTGAGTATTCGCTGAGTTACAGTTCATTTTCGGACGCGTTTCAGAATGGTCTTCACTGACAGAGAGAAGGCAGAACTCGCATCACGTTTATTTTTCTTTATTTGGCCCCAGGGGGTTAAGTACCAAGATGTTAAATGCAAAAATAGTCTGAAATGATCCCTGCCTTTCTTTACAGCACGTGCCACCTGCACCTTTAAAGGCTGTGCAGCAGTCTTTACTTTTACAATAAAAAACCCCCAACAAAATCAAAAGAGAAAATTACTGTCTTTGTAGACCGTAAAGGAGACATAACACACAAGTTCAAAAATTCAGACAGGCCAAATATTTCCGAAGGGGACAAATTGCTAAAAGCATTCAACATGGTGTGAGCAATTACTACTATCAAGCCCTAAGAAAATCACCATCAGAAGAGATTGTGGCAGGCAATATCTCACGATGCTTAACTAAAGACGTGTTAAGGGTGATATCCAGTGAACTGAAAAAAAGCACCAGGCTACATGACGACATAATCATGGAGCTGGCGCTTACACAAAAGATAATGAAAGAATGTGCTACATCTGACTGTGCTGAGACTAGTGGTCCTATGGGCTGCCATAGACTCCCAGAGCGGAAGAAGAAGAAACGTCAAGCGTTTAGGATATGGCGAGGATGCTTGCACAGTAGTTTCCAAGTATGCAGACTTGAATAAAATTGTCATTTCAATAAATCTACATTTTGATATTGTGAAATGGATATTGCAGTGCAAAAACTGTGCATAAACAGTGATTTCTTTGTGTCAGGTTCTGTTGAAGATTGAGCAGCAGCTGGCACAGTTTTTGAAGATATTGGCAAATGTTTTTTAAGCACCAAATCACAACACTACACAAACAGTAAGGTGAAACCTAGCATGTTTGGCATCTTTGGACTCTGCAAGGATTCAGGAACCTGAGGAGATATCTCCTGTTGAAAATCAAATCAACCACACCTAGAGTTTTAAGCGTTTGAGAAATAAGTTACCACTAGGTGGTGCTGGTTCGAAACTCATCAGGCTCCTTCAGGGCATTGTGTTGATGACCCATACCAAATTTTGTAATGTGTTCATAAAATACATTTTAGCAAAAAATTCAAAATGCCGACAGCCACAATGACTGATTTGGGAAAATTGGATATCATCAGTCTTGCATGATGCCCCAAATCTAATGAGATCACTTTAATGCAGCAATTACTGGGGACAAGTGCAAGACAATAAGACATGCCAGTGTGGCTGGAAGTGTCAGATCAACTGCAGCAATGAGCAATTAAAGACATTTTAAGATGATTTTAGTCAAAATAGCTGAATATAGGGCTGTAGTACTTGAGTCCGGTCTTGTACTCAAGTCCGGACTCGAGACCGTTTTTCTATGGTCTCGGACTTGTCGGACTCGGACTTGCCTCGGTCTCGGCCACTTGTCTTGCCAAATATGGCTTTTGGTCTCGACCGAGTCCAGGTGTCTTTATGATGTTCCCAGTAAGCACACATACGTCGCCGCGATATTAAAACAAAATATTATTGGAGGGAAAGTGAAACACTGGCCACCTAATAACTAGCTGCATTTCGGCTATTTTTCGTGAGCCGGCTCGTTTGACTCAGCTCACTGAAAAGAGCCGGCTCTTTTGACTCACAATTTAACGGCTCTTTAAAAAATAAATGTTTTAACTCGGTGAAATTCCACCGTTAGTGCAACATGAATATTCACATTTTTAATTGTCCATAACAATCCGAAAACTTGCCTGCTTGCCATGCACATCTAATTAATGGGCGGTGTCCTCCAATAGTACTGACAGTTGGGATCATGCCTTGCAGGTTTGCTTAGTGGCAAACTTTTTTCATTTGATTGGTGTCAACCGCCACCCTCCCGAATTTAATTAAAATATTATTTTTCGTCACGTCATCCGCCCGATTCGCGGTTTATCCGCATCTCTAGTGTGTGTGTGTGAGTGAGTTGGCACGGCCCTCCCTCATGCAGTTTAATTGGTTGACATCGCGTGTATGATTGACAGGAACAGAATGTGAGGCTGATCAACAGTCGAAATGAATGTGTGTGCTCCTTTAGGCCTATATAATTATTTTTTTTTGTTCTTTGAATTAGTCAATTATTTTAAATAAAATTAAAATCATTCATTATTTAATTATTACATAATGATGTAATTATTCATTATTACATAATTTCAATAGGCTAAATTTTTAAAAATAGAGTCGACTCTTTGACACTGTTTTTGCTTTTAGATCAACAAATAATAGCCCAAAATAATTGTCTTGATAATGTCATGCATAAGACTTTTTTTTCCTGTACTGGACTCGGTCTTGACTCGGACTCGAACCTTTTTGGACTCGGTCTTGTCTTGGACTCAAACCTCTTTGGACTTGGTCTTGACTTGGACTCGACTAGCCCTGGTCTTGGTCTTGACTTGGACTCGACTAGCCCTGGTCCTTACTACAGCCCTAGCTGAATATATACACAGCAACTAAAAAGATGATTTAACGATTTATCACTTTCAACCAATAGAGGTGCAGTTATGAAAATGTAACTGCAGTTCTGTAGGTGTACCTCGGTTATTTGGTATAAAACCATTTTTTTGCCAGATGCATTCATGATGTACTTGCTCAAACCAAAAAAAAGTCACATAGTGTAGATTAAGTTACATTTACAGCAAAGTTGTCATGTGTAGGAGGAGAAAAAAAAGGTATAGTTTTCAGAAATGTCTAAATGATGGAGAAATGTGATTATTGCTTGTTTGAAAATGGTGGGTTCTAATGGCCATTTATTTTCTCCTTCAATATTTGTATAGTTATAGAGGTGAGAAGTTAAATAAGTCTCATTGTGATTGGTGGTGGACATGTTTTTCAATATTAACAGCTGACAGTGGGCAAAGTAGTAGTACCATGTTTATTTTAAATAACGAGCACAATTGTTATGATCAATTTGTTCAAAGAAACTGTTACACATCAAAATACTTAAGCCTTTATAGTCTAAGGATCAGGTTACTTATAAAAGAAAAAATAATAAAAAAATAATTAAGAATTTGTAGGAGTAACTTGATGAACACATTTTTAAAGAAAATTAGGATTAGGTAAATGACAAATTACCCAGATTGTATTTATCAAAAAAAAGAAAAAAAAGAAGAAAAAAAAAGAAACTAATAACATTAGATTTATAAAAAAAATAAAAATAATTAAACAGTCCAAAATTAGATGGGGGGAGGGGTCACTAAATGATATAAAAGCATATAATTATATATAATTAGTCCCATGAAATTACTTGTTAATTATGTTAAAATATGTAGATTACAGATTACTTTTACTATTTATATAAGCTGCTTGTACTATTTATGTAAACTGCTTTTATTTATATTGCATTGGAACTTTAAACAGGTCTAAGGAGTTTGTTGTTTTCATGTAGCCTTGGCAACTAGCCGGCCTGAATAATATGCACATGAAATTAAACTTGTTGAACTCACCTAAACATGTCTTTTACAATCATTTAACCATGGTGGAATTCCAAATTAGCACTTTTTCCAAATTGGATAAATGAAGTAGGCCTAACAGTTCAGCTCTTACTATTGTGTAGTTTGTATTAAAGGGATACTCCACTTTAAAATGAAAAATGAAAATCATATACTCACCCTCAAACCTGTATGAATTTATTTCTTCTGCTGAACAGAAAGGAAGATATTTAGAAGAATGTCAGTAACCAGACAGTTTCTGGTCTCATTGACTTCAATAGTAGGAAAAAAAATATGCTATGGAAGTCAATGAGACCAGAAACTGTCTGGTTACTGATAATCTTCTAAATATCTTCCTTTCTGTTCAGCAGAAGAAAGAAATTCATACAGGTTTGAAACAACATGAGGGTGAGTATATGATGACAGAATTTTCATTTTAAAAGTGAACTTCTCCTTTAACATCTACCTACTGCTTTCAGACAGTGAAACGTAGCTATAGCTTTATCTGTCGGACACACACTTGGAGCGTTTGAGGCTGAAGAGCAGGCAGGATTTCCTTTTGTACTGGTAGTGGGAATTTGTGGAGACTTTTGTTGTGTGGATCCCATTGCTTGCTTAATTTCCACAACAACAAATTGACATGTGTGTGTTCCTTTAAATGGGCCACCTTGTAGGAAGTGGTCTTCCAAAATATCAGCGTTTTGGCTGAGATGATTAAGATTGGCTTTCTTAAGATATGTCGAGATTACGGCATTTGACACTGGCACCTTTGTGGAAGAATCCAGGCACAGTGTGGCTCTTGATATGTTTTTAGATACAGTTAGAATTACTTTATTATTGATTTATAAGTATATATATTTTGTGTTATAATTGTATTTGCATAATTTAATTATAAGCAATTTATCCTTTATAAATTAAGTAATTCATTATTTATAAACCCGTTATTTAGGACTTTTCAGTGGTTCATAAGATCACTTAGAAAGTGTAATTAAATGCAGGTAGTTATAACGCATTTTTTTTTTTTATTAAAAGAGTAATTTGGGTCAATAAAAATGACGTACAATATTAATTAACAACTATGTTGTTCAAAAAACGCCATTGCACATAAAATAATAATAATTTTGGTCCCTAACATAAAATGCCAACAACACCTATATTGTTCAAAATACAGTATTCAATATCCATAATTAAAGAAAACGAGTCATTTGGGACCTTACATAAATGAACAAGAAGCCTAGCTGATTCAAAATACTTGCATTGCACGTCCAAACCAGTGATGCGCGGGTTGATCCGAAATGAGCGGGTGCCTGCGGTCACCCGCGGTTATGAGTCATCCAAAAATATTTTTAATGATATTCGGGTCGCGGTCGGTCGGGTCGTTTGAAATAAAGATGCCAATTAAACCTTTGTAATTTATATAGTACTAGAGAGCATATGAGCGGAGTGGAGCGGTGAGAATCTCCGCTCATCATCGCTCACGGAAATGTTCGCTCCCCCGCTCAAAGCTACATCAGGCCGCTCTGCTCATCATCGCTCAGCGCTCAACGCAGTTTGCTCCGCGCTCCACTCAAATCGCCCCCCGCTCGCTCCAAAAAAGGTAAAAAGAAAAATCTACATGTATATCACTTTTAGCTTAGACCACAGCCTTACCTCCTAAAGAACTGATGAGCAACAACATTTTTCAAATAGAAATGTTTTATTTCAAATTACAAATTAGGCCTATGTAAGAAGGAATATAGCCTACGTACAAAGTCCTGTAAAATTAAACGAATAAATGGGCCTAATAATATAAATAACAATTATATAAACAAAAATATAGCCTAGCCTACATAAAAATTTTAAAAGTAAATTTACTATTAGGCCAGAATTTTGATAGCCTAAGTGAACTTTTGCGCAAATGGGCGTATATCCATTCATTGTACACACAAACTGCTGTAAAATAAAACGAATAAATGGGCCTAATAATATAAATACAATTTATATAAACAAAAATATAAAAAAATATTCATAAACGTTTTAAAAGTAGGCCAAATTAGCCTAACTATTAGGCCAACATTCTTATAACTGAACTTTTGCGCAGCGCGCAGGATTAAAATTTAAATGGGCTTGTATCAATTGTTTGAATATTACGCTATATTTAATTTACACTTTGTTACAGGTTACCGTATTCAATTTGCTAACCTTTTGCTTTCTTCCCAGCGTGTTCACATCACACTGCATGTTTACGAGAGATGTGTCTTTTTATGGCTCGTTTCCACTGAGCAGTACAGTACGGTACGGTACAGTACGGTACGGTTCGGGTCTGTTAACCATGATCTGGCTAGCGTTTCCACTGCCAACAGTACCCTTACTTGATAGGCGTGGTGTTTCGATCGACGTCATTTTCGCGCGAAGAAGAACATAGTAAACTACAATGGATGACAGCAGATCTTGTTCTTGCTCCTCGACATGTTTGTCACAAGAAGACAAGCGCCGACATTTGGCTTTTCTCATTATTAAGTACGCAAAGTTTGTACTTGCCATGTGCGACTCCTACATGCAAATGGTACAGCGCGTTCTTAAAAGCGTCACTCAGCTCGCGATCTGCTACTACTTATCTCTGTTACTCTGTATGTTCATTTTAAGCAACAATAAAACGAAATATGTTATAAAACACTACTCTGCCTCTTTTCGTTTTCATTTAAATAAATTAAACATTATAGGGACACAAATGTGGTTCATGCGCAACGCATATTGATTATTCACTGCACGTTATACGTTATTCTATAACAAAACGAAATTTAAAACACAACCCTAACGTTACCTCTTTTCGTTTAAATAATAAAAAAAATAACACATATTACAGGCAATATATGCATTTGTACAAATGTTGCAATAAACATCAGTGATAATCTTGTAATAAGAAAATGACAAGAAACCATATTTCTTTTAGTAAAATTTCAGTTTTATCAATAATAGCCAATATAAAAGTTTAAGTAAAAGGTACAAGAAGCTATACAATAAGAAATAAAGCAAACAATTCAGTCAAATGTCCAAATGCTGCGCTCTAGTCTAACATTTCAACAGTAAAGTTAACGTTAAATACAAATAGCCTATGAAACTAAACTTAGCCCTCAGCCAAAACGATTGACAGGGAACGAATTATATATTCACGAGACCAAAGATCGCCCGTTAGGTCTACACAAGACGAATTATATCTCATGTTTAACCACTACCGTCGGAGTCATCGGCGAACGTCAGAAGAACTAACTTAGCCGAGGAAAGGCTCACCCAGCCGGGAAACATGAGCGCCGAGCGCCCGCTGATCGCATGGATCTCACAACCGGGGAAAAACAAATCATCTTTATAAATAAACCACAGATTTGAGCTTTAAACAACTACATTCTCGCCTGAAAAACTCTTAAAATTACATTTCGTGACACAGTAACAGTAGTATTATATTAAACTGTATATAAAAAATGGCGCTTCTTATGTTGTCATTCCCCTCGTAGCACGCGCAAGTGACGATTCTCTGTCAACCAATCAACGTCCTGCAGTGAGTCTAGCTCCACCTTTTAGTACCGTACCACTGTGCTAGGTACCCCAACGGAAGGGTACCCAAAAAGTGGTACGGTACGGTTCGGCTTTTTGGTACCATTCTCAACTTTTGGCAGTGGAAACGCAAATAAAAGGGTACCGACCCGTACCGTACCGTACCGCTCGGTGGAAACGCGCCATTAGATTCCAAAATGAACCTTTACTGACTGGAACGATGTCTCCACATTCGTTTTCTTCTACCACATTACAGTTAGTTTTATATTATAGTAGCCTACACCTGTAGCCTATGACTTCTTATTTTCCTTTTTGAAGTAGCCTACTTTTTGAACTCCATTATTGAGCCGAGTTTTGACTGAAAATAGAATCCATCTTGCAGTCATCAACAGTAGACGAGTCAGGCTAGACTGAGCATGCTTCAGAATCGTGGTGTGCGCGGAGCGAAATTGGAGCGTGAAATAGGGCGACGCTCCGTCCTTTTAAAAATGCCGCTCTGCGCTCTGTCCAAAAATGCGGGTCAGGAAGCGGGTCGGGTACAATATTTTCTACTTTTTTTTTTTTGCGGTCCGAGTTGCGGGCGGGTTAGTTGAAAACGTCGGTCGGGTGCGGGTTGTTTATACATTGACCCGCGCATCACTGGTCCAAACTACACAAAAACGAACACTAACCTTTCCAATCATTCACAAAGATCAACTCTGAACAATTGATAGTTGATTGTTTCACTTTCAAATTCGTTTTTATGCTTCGGTTTCAGTTAGCTAAATGATAGCCTACACCTGCTCCCGTGTTTACCTACGATCTCCTGACAAGACCCGGTTTATTTTTCAAAATAAAAGTCCCGATTTCTAAATGCAACCTTATGTTTAATTTAAATGTAAAAAAAATAAAACTACTTATTTAGTTAAATAATATTTACATAGTAATTCTAATTTTTTGAATTACATTTTTTTTAACAAAACAGTTAAAAATAAAAAAACATTCAAACATTTCCATGACCTCACATCCCATGGGGTCAAACAGATTGAACACAGAGATCGCAAAAAGGTAAGCTTAACTCTAATCAGACAAGATAACAATATAATAAAACAATCTAAACAAGATTACAACAAAATCAAATAAGCTAAACGAGGCACAACATAATAGAACAAGCTAAACAAACATAACAACCTAGTCAAACACTTTAAACTACTTACACAAGCAAACGAATTGATCAAGCAAAGCTATCCAAACAAGTAAACACATAAGTGAACAAGTGTGAGAAAGCCCTAACCACGCCCCCTGAGTCGTTGGTGTTGTGCAGGGCTCGGCCAGGTGTGGACATGCAAAATCGGCAGCTGAGTTGCAAATCAGGCCGGCTGGTCTGTTGTCCAACAATGTATATGTTTTTTCTCAGTGCGTAGATGATTACGGACCACACATACATTTGTGAATCAACGTATACAAACTTCCTTTGAATAAATAAGTTGAACCGGATTCCCTCTAGTGTTTCTCTTACCGGAAACACACACACCACCATCTTGACTGCATTAATCCTGAACCCCTGAGCGTCCCAAACGCTCGTATAACAAGCAAACTAAAAAAATACAGAGAAACAAACAAAAGTGCCTATATAATGTATACTCTGTTGCAAAACTGCACAAACACCATTAAAAAACACATTAGTGTTTACATTATGGTAACTTTAAAAAGTTTTAAAATTTTAAATGTTAAACCCTTATAACGATTAAATACAGTGTTAACAAATATATATTTATATAATATATATGACATGTAAACATTACACTCAATATATATATATATATATATATATATATATATATATATATATATATATATATATATATATATATTCAATTAAAGTTAAAACATTCAGAAAAAGCCCAGGCAAATTAGTGCATTATGGCAGCATTAATTAACTTACCACGTTTAAACCTATGTGGCAAACCATTATGTACATGAGTGAATTGTACCAATTTTTAGCCCAGGAATTGATCCCGCCAACTGTCGTCCTGATCTCAGTTTATATTGTGTCGCTAATAATTGTGAACTTACAAGGTAACTACATGTGTACATAATTTTTGTTTTACTACACATGTAACAACCGACGGAATGATATTTTTTAAGTATAAATATGTAACATGAAATTGGTAACAGCACTTTTTTCACTTCAGTAAGTACACATGTAAAAGGTATTATGTAACACCATTTTGTAACAACAATATGTATCTACATAAGTTTTTCCACTTCCACATGCAATTTTAAATACTGTGGTTACCAGTTTGAAATACACTGAAACTTTATTGAAATCATGATGATGGCTTAGTTTATGACATGTATTTATGGCTAACATGACTAATGTTGAATTACATTGTACTTACATGGTAACTCTTCGAATTGTACACTTAATATAGAGTGTAAAAAAATCACAACTCACTGTGTAATATGCAAAAATGTTTACATCTGTTTAACACTATAATAACAGTGTACTTACATGTTAACTCTGCGACTGTACACTTAATATTATAAAGTGTAATTGTTACAGGAATTGTTGTGTACCATCAGTGTTTTTACACAATGTCTGTTACACATGAGTACTTACTGAAAAAGTGTTGTTCCCAATGTAAGGTTACATATTTGTACTTACACATACACATTCCGTGGGTTGGTACATATGTGTAGTTACACAAATATTACAACTGTTGATACTATGTAACAGTGTGTACTTAACCTGTAGTTACATACTATGTACACATGTACAGTATTTATTATGTAAGCTTACGGGTATTAGAGACACAATATAAAGTGGGACCCTTAATAAGAAATTATTCGGTAACACTTTATTTTACGGTGTCCTTGATACAGAGTAATTACTTAATTAATTACTTATTATTAGACGTTATAATAACATGTAACAAAATGTAATTAACATATAACAAGTAATGGAACAGCCTGTACTTACAGATTGTAATTACGCATATGTAATAGGCAGCTACTGTTACAGATATGTAACAAGCTGAGATGGATAAGGTTATAGATACACACAAAGTACACTTAAGTACATTCTTGATACACTTTATTTTACGTAGCTTATCCCTGTGTAATATTATGTAATTGCAATGTAATTAGGAAACTACTGCATGTATTTAAGCTGTGAACTAATGGGTTAATTAAGATGGATAAGGTATGTAGATACACATTAAGTGTATAATAACACTTAATTACTTAACTTAACCCTAACCCAGACCTTAGTAGCCTAACATATTTAAGTACTTGTTGTTACATTGTGTGGTACTAAGTACTTTCTTACATAATTACAGTGTACCAAGTCTGTAACACGTATGTAACCGACTCGGCTTGTTACATATGTGTAACAGTAGCTGCCTATTACATGTGCGTAATTACAATCTGTAAGTACAGGCTGTTCCATAACTTAGTTACATGTTAATTATATTTTAATACATGTTATTACAACGTCTATTACTAAGTAATTAATTAAGTAATTACTCTGTATCAAGGACACCGTAAAATAAAGTGTTACCAATTATTCTTCCAGTACATTATCACACGTTGAAATGCCTGAATTAAACATTTTGTGGTGTCACAGACAACTTATTTTAAACTTTAGTAAAGTTGTGTTTTTAACAGCGCACTATTTGTTTGCTTTTTGTGTATTTAGGATACTGTACTTTTAGTTCACCAGACCCAACTATGGAAGAAAATATATACACAGATGAAGAACTTGACTTCCTTTATGGAGACACTTTCCATTTTGCTGATGAAGAGAACACGAGGAATCTCCTGGACACGTTCTACAGCCACAGTAATGTTGAAGAATTCCTGAGGGACGAGGATGTCCACATCCCAATCTTCCCTACTGTGGTTGACAATCCTAGTGAAACAATTAAATACACCTACGACATCGATGGCATTGTTATCCAACTGAAAGATATTACCGCAGTAAAGGCATCAATCCATTATTTGATGGTGGGAAAGGTTGTGGGAAACAACCTTCAGACGCACTGGCACTCTTTGAAGAAGCACCTCCCTCTTAATGAGTTTGGTCATGCAGGGATATCTGCACTAAAGAAGACATTTGGTCACACATTAGCCTCTGTCGATGGAGGCTACCTGCTAAATATATGCTGTGTCACTGCTGAAAAAATGCATCCTCACCCTGTGTTTGGCACAGACGCTGCACAGGTGATCAAAAAATAACATTTTTGCAGTTGTATGCCAACACACCACATGTCCACATGGCGATTGCAAAGCACCCAGTCACCAGGGTGATTGCCACCTGCGGTGTCCACATAAAGAGACACTCCAGGATGCTAATGCAAAAGGCGTACACATACATTAAAAGCATGGATGACCTGTCCAGGAAATCTCAGTGTCGAACACATGCCAGGATCGAGGCAGTGTTCATGATGAAGGACCACTTCCCAATCAGGACTTTTTTAACCAAAATGCCCTCCATCGACTGCTGAGGCTAAAGCCAATGCTCGTCCCTTTCAAGGACAATGCCCATGGGTTGGGCCTGCGGCATGTTCTGAACCCTGTTGCGACACACCTAACCGACACACTTGAAACGCTGTTTAGAAATTTCCATGGTCAAGGGGGTTACAAAAACAGCTAGACCGCCTTCTAAATGGAGCTGGCCCTTGAAGAGATATTGTTTGGAAGGCTCTTTTGTCCTCAATCCAAACCATACTCTATCAGCCTCGGGACCGATTCATCCAATCCCAATAGTCTTACTAAAAGGCGAGGTTTCCTGGGCCTGTCCCCTATTGGAAGCGCCAGCATTGGGGAGTCTCCACCACCAATTAAAATTTGGATAAATGACCCAATCCAAATAATGAGAGTTGAAAGGATCTTCCCTTTCACTGAAACACTTCAGTCAGAACCGGCTGTCATCGGCGAGGCACTGCTGCGGGTCATCCTTTCTGACCTATACGACAGGAATGAAGGAATTTCAATACACCACTTCAAAGCTGGCGGTCTTCCTCTCCTGTCCAAATTGGTCGGATACAGGACAAAGGAACAACTCTGTCGGGATCTTTGTGAGCGAAAGGGATTTGACTATCCAATGACATTTTCAAGGGCAGTCGGAATGGCACAGGCAGCAGGACATGATGTGGTTTCCTGTATGGATTTGGGTCTTAATGGTGTCAAGTTCTTCACAGCGGTGACCTTCTGGGACGAACAGAGACACCCAAAGGCTCGTTGGAACAAAAGAGATTGGGTCGAGGTGTACTGTCAAAAATTGCTCAAAAATGACGTTTGAATATTCCCTCTAAAAAACACACGAATATTCGAACTATTCGAACATCTGGTTGCGCATTTTGTCAATGACGCGCATTACATCAATAACAGGACAAATTAATACAAAGAGACATAACTACTTGTATAGGTAGTTAATTTAAGTTTAAACATATTTGACAATGTATTACCAACACAAAACCAAGAAAATAAACTAATGGCCAAGACCGCAGACCTCACTCTCGCTCTCTCGCAGGCACTCTCTCTCTCGCTCGCTCTCTCTCTCGCCCTCGGGCTCACGCTCTCTCTGCGCATAACGGTTAACAACAACAGCAAGCACATGTTGAGTGCTGATCAAGAGTTTTGTGCAAGCAATTTAAGGTCGCAACTCTTGTCCCAAATATAGCAGGCTTCATTCAGTGATTGAAACAAATTTATTAACATTAATTGAAGTTTTACAGTATAGAACCGACATTGAACACTCCGAGCGAGCTGTGCTGTGGTAAACATGGAACTTTTCCGTTTAACGTTAAATAAAATGAGGCACACAATTCCGAGAAATGTGACAACAAAGAACTTTTACCCTGAGGTTCATAAAAAATAAAGTGCTATTAAAAAAGAAAAAGGCTACTTACATTCTTGGTGCTTGTATTAAAAAAAGGGGGAAAAAAGAGAAAAAACTGACTGCAATTTATTCCATTGTCTTTTTAGTGCACTGTCAACTTTCAGCAGTGACGCTGTGCTAGACAGTGCGACTCGTGTGACCTGTCCCTGACGCCTCAGGCAGCGCGCCCACTCGCAAAGCAGACAGCCGTGCCTCTGCTTCCGCGGGCGTGTTTTTCCATATTCGAAATTCACATTCGAATATTAATTTTCACGTTCGAATTTCTGTTTTTTAAAACTATTCAAATATATATTCGAATTTAGAATATTCGTTGACAGCCCTAGTGTACAATGCCACAGAGGCATCGTCAAATGCGGCGGAGGCCACTGCACTTGTCGAGGACGTCTGTGCAGAAATCGAAAAGAGGGATCTGTGCTATTCGAGCAATCTTCAACGTTACAAGGAGAATGGGATGCCATGGATGGAGAATGTACTGCGACGTCTTCCAAAGACCATGGACAAAGGAATGAAATTGAATACCCTTACCCTAGTGAGTTGCGCAGGAATGATACAGAATGGCGACTATGTATCATTTGTGCCCTTGAGAGCTCTGATGAAAGATAAGACCCTGCCCCAGAGCCAACTACAACTACAACTACTGTCTCTGTAAGAATTGATAAATTAGGAAATTCCAGACAGTCTGTTTCGGGGGTGACCAGGCCCTGAGAGGACAAAAGGACCTCTCTGGAGATTACCATTTGAACTGGCTCTCATGCACCATCGAGACGAAAGTCTCACCTCCGAGTCATCCTAATCTACATCTCTATCCCTCTCCCCTCACCCCTCTTTCTCTCAGATGATCACCTGAATTCACCCAACAAAATGTATAGTTTAATATGAATGATTAACAGAGTATTTTCATGTTTGGTATCGTTTAAAATGTCACAGTGCGACTGGTACAAATGTCTCATTTCAGATTAACTAAAACAAAAGGTAATAAGGTTTTGAAGGTTTATGGATAACTAGCATACAAGGAGGGGTTGGTCTCTCAAGCAAATGGTCACACCCCCCCAAGAGGTGCTACAGTGTACCTCCGAATGCAAATTGACTATTGTTAGCACATGTTTACATGTGAAAGAGGTCTGGCTATTTAATGGAGTACAGCAGGGAGATCGGGGCCTTTTTCTGTACTTCAGATCGGTCCGTTAGGCTGAGAGATATAGATCTCTCAGCCTCACGTATTTCTTAATGTTGGGTTTGCATCTTCTCTCTATTCCAGAGCATTTGATGTTTTGTATCGATTATCTTTGAATTGATTATGGAATTGGCATGATACATTTACCTGACATAATAAATTGTTACATTTGATTGTTCTAACTGACTTTGATATTATTTTCATTGAAGAGTTAAACGGAATAGTCAAACATTCACCCATGATTAATGATCCACAGATACCATTAAAACCCTTTCATTTATGGAGTCAGATGAATTAACGAGAGAATACATAGCTAAATGTATTGTAAATTTAACCAACCAATACTTTGGATGAGTTAGGACAGAACACGTGATACCTTCCCCGTGTATTGGCGAACCGGAGATTGTCTCCATTAATTCCTGTCCACAATCCCTGCCTCAACCGCTTGCACCAATCCATTCCACACAAAGTACCCGCACGGCCGCACGGACCCAAAAAGACCACCCCCACAGATCCTCCAAAGCGGGCCGCATCTCCTGAGCTCTCGGAAAAAGAGGATGATGAATATGAACCTGATCAGGTCATAGTAAGAGTCCAAACAAAGGCCGTGCCCGCAAATATTAAAACCCAGTGGTCGAGGCAAGAAGAAGAACTGGTTAGGGCTAACCCACAACTGAGCCATGCACAGGCCTACCAGGCCTACCTCAAGGAATGTGAGAGGCAAGGTAGACCTGCCAGAACACTGCGGGCATTTAGGAGCAAGAGACAACGGCTCTCTTAAGTAAGTGTTTTACTTGTTTTAATATTTAATTACAGTTCATTTTCTAAGCAATTCACTAATGTTATACTGTTATATTTACAGTTCGGCCAGGAGACATCAACCCCTTACTTTTGAGATGTACAACTCCTGTTTAGATGCACGTCTCCATTTGGTAAGTTCACACTTTTTGCACACTATGTCTAAAATTATCTTTGTATGTGTAATGAGTGTGTATATGTGTGTATGTTTGTTGTGTGTGTGTGTGTGTGTGCGCGCGTGGGTGTGTGTATATGTGAGTGTGTCTGTGAGTGTAAGTCAGTGTGTATGTGTGTCTGTGTGTGTCTGCGAGTCTGTATGTTTGTCTGTGAGTACATAAATAATGTAAGCCTTTTATATTTACAGCTCTTGATATGGATCTGTAGCAGCTTATTGTTTGCTTCAGTCTGCAGTCGCCACAACGATGTGCCGGAGCCTTGCTGATGAAGTCTACTTGGGGCTTGTGGCACACGGGACATTCCCATGCTTGAGAGACTTCAACTGCAGTGGCTTCGGAGTGTGTGGACATGTATTGCTCATCTTCATCAGAGATTTCTGCTTTGAAGTTGGTGTCAGTGTCTACCATATCTGCAGTTTTTGTCATCACAGTGTTCTCTGTGGTATTCAGTGAGAGTTTCCCCTCAGATGTTCTGGTTGTCATATGTGTGTTAGTGTGTAGGAGGAACTAACAGTGACTGCAGTGATTGTGTTGATCCACAAATGTGTTTTCACAGCTCCAGTCTGATCACTGCCGTATGCCTTGCTCAGGTCCACCTCTGTGCCTCTGGCATCAGTGCTCTCTGCTGCAGTCACAGACACAACTTTGACCTTCAGGTATCTCACCTAAAGGAAATACTGAAAATACTGAAACTCTTAGTGTGAATAAAGTACATTCTATGGCTTTGTCACTTGTATGCATGTTTAAGGCGAGACGTCATAGGCAAACACACTTCATGTATCTGGCTATGGAGATTTTGGGCTTTTCATAAACCGTCTCAGACTAGTGGAAAGAAAACATCCACACTTAAAATAAATAAATAAAATAAGTGATGTTTCTTAATGGGAATCAGGTTTTATTAAAGTCATATATTTTTGTTTGTTCAAAACATAACTTCTATTAACGTGTATTTGAATTTTACAAGTATTTCACATTTTTAAAAATATATTTTTTTATTAGATTTTTGTTTTGATTAAATCTATATCTTTGTTTAGATCAAAAATATAATTTAAATTGTATGGTTGTTTGTATGTATGTATGTATATATATAAATTTAAATGTAATAGTTAATTAAAGAGTTAAATGATAACACAGTCGAATGACTGGCAGAAAATGAATAAATTAATGCAGATGGACAGCACGAGAATGAAGTAGCCTACATTGTAGTGAAGTAGAGAGAGTTGATTCAATGACAGACTATGAAATAACAATGAACAATATAGGCAAAGATGCTGATTATTTTATTTATTGTCATATATATCAGAAGAGACTGTAGATGGTTCGCACTCTGAAAAACTAGACAAAGTCTTTAACAAAAAGAATCAATTATTTTAATAGAGCAAGAGCAGATGTTTCAGCCATCCACAACTAGCCTTCATCTGAGCGCAACAATATTTCCTTGTCTTCTTGTCATATATATCACTATCAGAAATTAAGCCAAAACTAAATATGTAGGCCTATGCCATCTTTACATTTTTTTTTAGTTTTAACACTATACATTTTTGTATAAATTGTATCTGAGATTACAGCTTGGTTTATTGTTTAAAAGAAAAAAAGCAGAAATGGCTGTATTTTGTTTTCCAAATGTATTGTTGTCATCAAATAATAGTATTAGAAAAGTGGATGACATTTCCGATCGTTTTTTAATTTGTAATAGGCTATTTATTTGTACGTTTATTGTATTTCATTTGACTGATCCTATCTTTACCCGGAAGTAAATTACAACGTCGCGCGAAGTCATAGATATACACTAGATTACACTAGATACACTAATTACTCAACTCATGCATTATGAAACAACCCGAACAACACTTGTGCAGACGTGTGACGTGTGCAGACATAACCGTTTACACTTAAATACATCACATTTACTTATTCACATACTACAACTCATCCATTCATCAGCTTCCGAATAGGAGTAAATGCAGGCTCCTCTGGTTTATGCTGTCTGTGTCTGCTGACCTCCGTGTCATCACCCACTTCCTAACAAACTTAGTTGGGTTCCACAACTCTAGTGGTAAAGACCCACTAACTTTACGAACATCAAAGAGGACACATTGAGATAAGCATTTGGAGATAAGTTTTAGGCTATATTTTTGGAGGGAAAAGCTTAGTGTTCATGTTCGCATGGGTAGTAGACCTGTTTACATCCTGTTTTTCGGTTATAGGCCATAGTAATCGATTGCCGAGTTCACGCGCGTGATCATAGGTAACTAAACCTATGCGCGTGAACTCGGCAATCGACTACTTTGGACTTCGGACCGAAAAACAGGATGTAAACAGGTATTTGCGCTGGCTTAAATAACATCATTTTTATACATATCTTTCACATCTACTGCAGTCAGATCCACTCGTGTTCACTCAGAAGGAATCACTCACATGACCTGTGCACTTGTAATGACACATCAAGGATGTTAAGAGGCTAAAAGCAGGTTTAGTACTTGCCCCATTGAAGTCAATAGGGTGCAAATTTTAAAAAGAGGATAACACGGTGTAGGCAACACCGATTTTTGTCGTTGTTCTCTGTATTGACAGCACTCCAAATGTACAAAAAAATGAGCTCAATGTTAAAATTGACCGGAGTTCTCCTTTAAGTAGGAAGAGCGAGAGAAAATAAGTTTGTCTTTCCTCGCCAGCGTCCATCTGCAAACTGAGGATGACGTAACTCACATGTATACATACTTAACATTATGTAGCAGATACATTAATGTAGAATAATGTTAGTATGAATCAAACAAATATTCCCTCAAAACATTATGCACAGTCACATTATACTCCTTAGAACTGCAAAACCAGTGTAATAGATGGATGTAACATGATATAATGTATTACAGAATCTGAGAAATAAATATACAATATCTGCTCAAAAGCACAATCCCCATATACATTATAAACCCAAATAACATAAATTAGATCACGTTATACTGGTTAAATTGAAGAACTGAACATACCTGGAAACATATGGGACAATTTGATCAATATTTTTCGTTGCGCCAACCTCTTCCCAGTTCCCACATCACACACTGTGCACAAATCAACAGTTAGTTCACTCCACGTGCGTCCGATAAGGCTCACACAAAACTCAAAATACACAATATGCATGTGTACAATCGATTCAATATAACATTGTACTCAATGATCTTTAATTGAATGAACTCCTCTTACATACCAACATTAAGTAGGTAGAGCGAGAGAAAATAAGTGTCTTTCCTCGCCAGCGTCCATCCGCAAACTGAGGATGACGTAACTCACGCACTCCAAACGCATAGCGCGCAACACTGATAAATGTCCCACACAACAACACCCCAAACGATAGTTCCCAACCACAAAGAAAAATAGTTCATCATACAAACCCAAGACACAATCAATACTTTTCTCTTCCCAACTTGCTACATGAGCAGATAATATTGCCCGAAACACTTCAGAATTCATCCTGCTGCTTTTGTCAGCAGTCACATCATCAATAAATACAAGAGAACCAGTTCCATTGGATGCTTTGTGTGTTGCGTCTCTGTCTGGCCGGTACCCACAGTGCTCGCTCAGCACGCGCTTGTAAACTTATTGGTTGCAATCTGACACATCACTGCTAGAGGCCGCTGAAAACTACATACAGCAACTTTAAAATAAGTGACAGCGGTCAATGGGAGCACAATTAAACAGATAAAAGTCTGATTAAGAAAAAAGTTTCCCTTGTTCGAAGAGATTTCACAAGAATTTTTTTATTTCACTAGTTAAAAAAAACAAAAAAAACAAAACAAAAAAAAACAAGAAATTGTAGAAACAGTTTACAGTAAATTTGAAGATAATCAAATGTCACAAAAAGTTTAACCAGTGGATCAATGCCCAAAATCCACAGAATACTTACCTCAATTCAAACTGAAATACAGTGTAATACACTGCAACAGGTCAGATTTAAATCGATTTCTCCAAACCAAAATATGTTACAATTAAATACGATAACACAAACTGGAATACGGCAGTGGCTGAGGTAGGCCTAAGTTACAAGAGAAATAAAAGCACTTTAATTAACAAAGCCACAACCCACGTTTCACATACTAATCATGCAGAACCAGAAATATGCATTAAACCATACAGTTATACTGTATAATCAAAGAATATAGATTAAACTCATTAACAGATTTATCAAATAAACATGCCATCAGTAATTTCCCCCATAAACCATGAAACGTACATACCCAATCCTTTACCGTCCGATCACCACGAGGTTCACTCGTCACACATGCCCTCCAAATAAATCTATAAACAAAAATGTACACATCAAATGTTCTTTTAACTTCGCTTCACAACTTATTTGTGCATATTAAAGATATTGGAGTAATATTTACCAAGAAAGAAGATCGTATAACACAGTAAATATATGGAGTTATATGAATATATATGAATACATGGAGCTCTCCTGAACAGTGAAAAATGGCTTCTATGGTCGCGCGCACGCGTCCAGCACAAGTGAATAGTATCGCGAGAAGAGAGGGATTTCTTAAAGGGGCCACAAACATTTTTAATGCAAAATAGAAACGAGGTATATTTACACTACTACTAGGACAGAATAGTAAAAACGTTACACAATGTCGTCATTATCAGCATCATGTCAATTGATCTAAGTAAGTAAAAATATATGCACAGAATTGAGAAAATAGTATTTATAGAGATAAATTGTAGCCTATCACAGGGCAAACATGTGAATGTTCACGGTACATTTTATGCAAACAACTCTAATCGTAGTTGTAACTAGGGGTGGGAGAAAAAATCGATCCATCGATGCATCGCGATTCTCTCTCCAACGATTCTGGATCGATTCTGAGAATTTCAGAATCGATTCTGAGCTTAGTTTTTAACCAGATATGCGATGACGCTGAGTTTGCTTTAGAAACACCCGTAATCTGCTTTCTTCCCATTCCTCACACACATACATACACCAATCAAACTTTCCGTAAAATAATCTTTCATAAGTTCGGAAAAGTTGAAGCGAATTACTAGGACATTCACAGGCTTCATTGCACAGGATGCGCTGTGAGAGATGTTACGTTACACTTGAAGCGTGCTGTCTCGCCTTTCGGTATTTTCCTTACAAATGCTCTACGAAGTCATCATTTATGTGGTTTGTAATGCAGTGGACTTGTATATTTAAAATATGAACCTGACAAACAGAAGGCTGCTTTCAATTTCAAATGCTGACGCGCGCTTTGTTTGTGTAGATTGCTCGCGCATGCGGCTGTACGACTCCGTGTAAGTGATTTAATATACTTGGGCAAAATTAACGTAAACACAGCCAGTTATGTCTTTAGGGATTAAGGGGAGGGGGGCGGAGTAGATAAAGAATCATTCTGGAATTGGATCGGATCGTGAGGTGACTAAAGATTCCCACCCCTAACATTTACATACTGTGAATCGTTTTTTTGAATCGAGAATCGTTTTTGAATCGAATCTTGAGCCTAAAAATCGATATCGAATCGAATCGTGACATTTTCTGAATCGTGCACCCCTAGTTGTAACTCTATATGTACAGTAGGCATAATTCTTGTCATTGCGTATGTGTATGCAGCATGAGTCAAATACAATCTTCTGTTCTTGAACAGTTGTATTATGCACAGTGGTTGAGCTCTAAGAGATTGTGATGCTGTTTGCATGGAATGCACATTTTACCTTTGTGGCAAAGCCTGATTGAAATTAATTGTTGAAATAAATGGTTTTGTGTGTTTTTTACATAACTTTGGCTATTGCTAATGACACATAGTAACTAATTAATCTAGCTAATTTCATTAAATATATCAATTTAAGCTAAAATTTAAGAGTCTATAATTAGGCTATACTGAGCCTGATCTATTTATACCAGAGATTTTCTTAGAATGAAGTAAATACCTTTTAGAAAAATTTTACCTGGGGTAAAACTCCCCCTGCCCTGATTTGCATTTGTACAGCTCAGTGCATTTTCATTTACATGTTAAAGGGGTGGTTCGGGATTTTTGACATCGGACCTCATTTTTAAGTCAGCATGGAGTGCGTTTCCCGAAAGCATCGTTGGCCAACTATGGTCGCAAGTTCCGTCGTTACCAATAGAGTTCAATGGACATTGCGATGAACTTGCGACCATAGTTGGCCAACGATGCTTTCGGGAAACGCACCCCTGGTTGTTATTCATCAGTGGAGACATTTTTTTTTTTTTTATTATCCAGTCCTTATATTTGGATAGCTAGCCGATGCTAGGCTAGCGCGAGTCAATGGTAGATGTTAGCCAGCCATTAAAAACCGTTTTACCCACTCCACAGTGCACCAAACGCAAATCAATTATAACACTAGACTATCGATGCAAATGTCCGTTGAGAGAATAATGTTAGAAATCAAACTTACCTTTCATCTCAATGATCCCAAAGGAACTAGTTTCTCAGCAGCTGCGGAATTTTACTTTGCTCCGGTTAGTAATGCAGCAAAAAGTAAACACAGAACAGAAGCGCACTACAGTGTGTGTAGTACATGTGTGTACCGGCTCACTCGGTTGCCTAGGTAATCAATATCACTCCGCTGCTGCTGTAGACAAGGCTTATGATTACAGGGAACAAATTATAACTAATGCAATGTGATGAAAGGTAAGTTTGATTTCTAACATTATTCTCTCAACGGACATTTGCATCGATAGTCTAGTGTTATAATTGATTTGTGTTTGGTGCACTGTGGAGTGGGTAAAACGGTTTTTAATGGCTGGCTAACATCTTCCATTGACTCGCGCTAGCCTAGCATCGGCTAACTATCCAAATATAAGGACTGGATAATAAAAAAAAAAAAAATGTCTCCACTGATGAATAACAACCAGGCTGACTTAAAAATGAGGTCCGATGTCAAAAATCCCGAACCACCCCTTTAAAGCCTCCCCTAGAAGTAGGGGGAGGGGGGTCATGGGGGGACAACTGCCAAGCAAGGTCCACGTCAATTTCCGACAATTCACGTCAGTTTTCGGTGTTGCCTGCAAATTGCCGTGTGCAGTCGTAAACCTGAACTTCCACGACAATCTACAGTGCCGCTTACTGACGAAAATCCCACTTTTCATGCAGTGAGCGTTATTTCAGACTGACCAAGACAGAGTTTGATAAGCTGCTGACCATACTGGCACCTAGGATAACGATGCAGAACACATCGTTTCGTCTGGCAATTCCCCCAGCCGAGCGGCTTGCCATTTGCCTACGGTGATTATTTATAGGATTTTTAATGTCATTTTTGCATTATTGGCCTTTTACTTGATTATTTAAAAACATAGTTCTCCTGTTTAACTTGGGAGAGTAATTAAATAATTATTTATAAATAATAATAATAATAAGAAGAAGAATATAGTTAATTTTATACATTTTCTTGCAAGATGAGAAAATGGAGAATTTTTTTTTTTTTTTTTTTTTTATGTTGTATTATGTTGGTATTTAAAAGTTTTCTCTGTTACCTTAAATTATACGTTTATCTCTGTAAAGCTGCTTTGAAACAATCTACATTGTTAAAAGCGCTATATAAATGAAGATGACTTGACTTGACTTGTTAGGTTAGTGAGGTGGGAATCTTGTGATGGGTCTGTTTTGAAAACCAGTTTCATAAAAAAAAACGTATTTTTTGTTATTGTTCTTTTTTGTTATTTTTGATCAATAATCGAATGCAAAACA
The DNA here is from genome assembly GCF_949319135.1 of Squalius cephalus. Lineage (NCBI taxonomy): Eukaryota > Metazoa > Chordata > Actinopteri > Cypriniformes > Leuciscidae > Squalius > Squalius cephalus. The sequence goes on from NC_137125.1 coordinate 3,044,521, forward strand.
AAAATAAAAAATATAAGTTGCCAATAAAATAAACAAATCAAAACAAATTGATTTGTTTAACATTAGTTTTCTTATAAAAACCACAGCTTTTTTTTTTACAGTCTAAATGTGTCTGGTGACTCATTCACAACAATAAGTTACAGCTACCGTGTGGGTGTCTGCACAGTGGCACGCATTGTTGGGGCAGTGTCTCAGGCTATATGGGAGTGCCTGTTGGATGACTATATGCCTGTGCCATCAAAGCAGAACTGGAGCAACATTACTGCAGGTTTTCTAGAGCAATGGAACTTCCCAAACTGCTTGGGTTCCATCGATGGCAAACATGTTGTCATCCAAGCCCCTCCAAACTCAGGGTCTCTGTTTCATAACTACAAGGGGACCTTCTCTCTTGTGCTTCTAGCAGTTGTGGATGCCAAATATCTGTTCCGTATAATAGATGTTGGTGGATATGGACGTAACAGTGATGGCGGGACCCTGGCCAACTCTGCCTTTGGTGAAGCCCTGAGGAATGGCAACCTTGATCTCCCAGATGACTGTGTATTGCCAGGATCACAGCACTGTACACCACTGCCACATGTGTTTGTGGGGGATGAAGCCTTTCCCCTCCAAAGAAACCTCCTGCGTCCCTTTCCTGGGTGCAATCTCTCCAGGGAAAAACGTATTTTCAACTATCGTATCAGTCGTGCCAGGTTGACTGTGGAGTGTGCCTTTGGCATACTAATGTAGTGGGACGTATTGTGGCACTGTAATTAGTAGTGATGGGTCGTTCGCGAATGAGCCGGATCTAAGAGCCGGCTCTTGTAGGTGAACGACGGGAGCCGGCTCGCATGTCTGAAGAGCCGACTCTATTTTTAAAAATATAGCCTATATAAATTAAATCATTATGTAGGCTAATAATGAAATAATGAATGATTTTAATTGCATTTAAAATAATTGACTAATTCAAAAACCAACAAAAACATAATTATATAGGCCTAAAGGCGCACACACATTTGTTTCGACTGTCTGATCAGCCTCACATTCTGTTCCTGTCAATCATACACGCGATGTCAACCAATTAAACTGCATGAGGGAGGGCAGAGCAAACTCTCACACACAAACTAGAGATGCGGAAAAACCGCGGATCAGGCGGATGATGTGATGAAAAATAATATTTTAATTAAATTCGGGCGGGTGGCGGTTGAACCAATCAAATGAAAAAAGTTTCAATAGTACAGCTGTCAGTACTATTGGAGGAGGCCTAAACGTCTCTTAGATGAGACCGCCTGGGTTATTTTGTTATTTTGTTTCGATATTAATTATATTTTAAAACAGCCAATCGTAGCCTACCACTGTGGAATATGCATTTAAAAGAGAGACAGATTATGGTCTGAAATGACTCAGAAATGACATCGGGCAATTGCAGTGCAAGATGTTCAGAAGAACGCAAGAGCTAAACTTCTACAAGCTCAATAATATCCACATTAAAAAGTAAAAAAAGAAGGTAAGAAAAATAGTCAGTCATAACTTTGCCAATTAACTAGATGTGCAAGGCAAGCAGGCTAGTTTTTGGGTTGTTATGGACAATTAAAAATGTGAATATTCACGTTGCACAGTTGTGTGGTGGACTTTAAGCGAGTTAACCTGTGATTTTAAATAACATGTTTAGAAAAAGTAATTGTTGTAATAAACAGAGTAATCAAGGTCCCAGTCCATCAACCCATCTGAATTTAGTGGCCCCAACTGAGCCCAAGTGATGCTGTGCATCTGCACTAGGACCTGAATTCTCAAATATACTTTTAAGAAAATACTGAATATCTTGCCAATTTAGGTGAAATCCATACAAATGTGATTGAAATTGTAATGAATTTAATTAATGATGAAATGCAGCAGTTTCTGTACCTCAGTCTCCTCCTTTTACTTTCTTGTAGCTGCAGGAATTCTTCCTGCGGCTCAGCAACTACTTTCTGCTTCCAGTATGCTGATCCTGTATAGTAAATAATTATAAAACAAAAGATTTGGAATAATTTCTAACATGATTATGAAGCATTTAAAACAAAGTATGCTGTATTATGTTGTGTTCTTGAGGCAGTGAAAATGCTGCTATAATAAGAAATACAAAATGTTAACTATACCTCTGGTTCCTTCAGAATCCTTGGCCATCAGTCAGGATCAGTGAGTCTTCTTGTCCAAGGGCCTCTATAACATTACTCACAATACCCGAAACAGAAGACTCAAACTCAGAAAAACGCACCGTTAATGTTTTGCTTGTCTCCAACTTGCTTTTAGCAACTTGGTTTCACAGGCAGGGCTTATATTAAGCCAGGATTAGGCCTTAGTTCAATTGGGGCATTTAAGTAGCTTTTATAAATGTTCCTTATATATATATATATATATATATATATATATATATATATATATATAAACATTACTACTGTGCATCTTGAGACAAAACAATGGCACTGACACATTTTAAGATATCTTAGTGCAAGTTGCTTTCAGTTAAAACATCTCAAACAAACATTTTAGTCTGGGACTAGACTTAAACCTTGTCTAGGAAACCAGGGCTATATATTTACATGCATTCAGCATTTTTATGTTTTTGGCAATTAACTTGTGTGACTGGATGACAAAGTAACTAATGCACTGAAAAAAGCATGTAAAGTCTTCCACTGTTTTATATACTATTATACTGCGATGCTTAAATTATTTACTAGGTGTAACATATTCAGTTGTTTCGAGTTTTTACAAAGAGCAATTGTTTAATTTGATTACCTTTGGAAAGTTTTTGGCGTGGTTGCTCTTGGGACTGCAGAAGAACCAGTTGCAGAACCCGCTGCTGCACTGACTGGCCGGTGGAAGGAAAGGCGAGTAGGGTTGGGCGTTACAGGTGTATCCACGCTGATGCTCTCACCGTGCACCTCATAATGCCCCCTTACTGTGAGCTCAAGAAGACTGAAGTGGCCATCAGGCGCAGGAAACAGAGCCACATTGTTGTCATCAGTGATGTACAAACTGGGGCCATGGACCTTTAAGATATTTATTTTTTTAATATAAAGAAGTTCAGGATATTTATCAGACCACTGGAATACAATCCGTGAAAACAATTGGACGTCATCTGTTAAATTACACCATGTATTCCAGTGGTCAGACATGGGCAGTATTTCAATTCAATTTATTTTAAACCCTGTAGACCGGGCTCCCTCTAAGAAGTGAATGAGTTTTGAACCCCTACGGGTGACGTCACGGACACTACGTCCATATTTTTTTACAGTCTATGTTTTGAACACAGGAGAAGAAGTGGCGCTGCTCCTCTTACAAATGGCATTAAAGGGATAGTTCACCCCAAATAAAACTTTTGTCACCCTTTTATTGTCCCAAATCTGTATGAGTTTCCTTCTTCTGCTGAACACAAAAAAAAGATATTTTGAAGAATGTCTGTAATCAAACAGTTGACAGTAGCCTAGCCATTGACTTCCATTTTATTTTTCAATGGCTTCCGTCAACTGTCTGGTTACCAACATTCTTCAAAATATCTTCTTTTTATTTCAACAGAAGAAAGAAACTCATACAGGATAAGTAACATACGGATAAGTAAATGATGACAGAATTTCCCTTTTTGGGTGAACTTACTATCCCTTTAAGGTAAAGTGTTTTGTGAAAAATATACAGTCTACACACACACATATTGCACACTGAACGGCATTATAGAGAAAAAAATTGTGCCTTATGAGATCAATGCACTGTGTTGTCATTCATAAAAGGACATCATACCTATTATGAAACAGTGCGTCTGTCATAACTCCACTGAAATCTCCATGCTAAGCAAGCGTTCACAATATAACATCCATCTGCAGGTTTTACACATTTTTAAACGTATTACATATGAGAAATATTGATATTTTCAAAGGCAGTGGGTCTCCCTTCTGACAGAACATCAAAAATGGTGTATTCTGAACAAAAGTTTGTAAAGAGCATATTGTTTTTTTTAATAGACATAGAGAGGTATATTAGCCTGATGTCACCTTGGACCTAGCACATTGATTCAATTCAATTACATACATTCGATTTTCTCACGAAAATTCCAGAATTTTGCCACATAAAGGCCAATTCACCCTACACCGACAGACTCTGACCACGGTCTACTACAATCACCAAATTAAGTTACCTAAACATTTACACTTACATTTATTCATTTAGCAGACGCTTTTATCCAAAGCGACTTACAAATGAGAACAATAGAAGCAGTTAAACTAACAGTAGGACAACAATATGCAAGTGCTATGACCCTTCTCAGTTTAATCTAATGCAGATTTATTTATTTATTTTTTTTTTTTTTAGAACAGAATAGAATAGAGTAGTAGAGAAAGTGTTAGTATTACTGGATCAAGTGCTGTCGAAAAAGAAGTGTCTTCAGCCGTTTCTTGAAAGTGGCTATGGACTCAGCCGCTCTGGTTGAGTTCGGCAGATCATTCCTCCAGCAGGGAACAGTCATGGTAAAGGTCAGAGAAAGAGATTTTGTGCCTCTTCGAGATGGCACCACAAGACGTCGTTCACTTGCAGAGCGCAAGTTCCTGGAAGGCGCGTAAGTCTGAAGTAAAGAGTTAAAGTAAAAGGGAGCAGAACCAGTGGTTGTTCTGTAGGCAAACGTCAGTGACTTGAATTTGATGCGAGCAGCAACTGGCAACCAGTGCAATTTAGTGAGGAGAGGAGTGACATGTGCCCTTTTCGGCTCGTTAAAAGACCACTCTAGCTGCGGCGTTCTGGATCAGTTGCAGAGGTTTGACTGTGCAAGCTGGAAGGCCAGCCAGGAGAGCGTTACAATAGTCCAGTCTGGATAGAACAAGCGCTTGGACAAGGAGTTGAGTAGCATGTTCTGATAGGAAGGGTCTGATCCTCCTAATGTTGTACAAGGCAAATCTACATGACCGGGCAGTTCTAGCAATGTGTTAAACCAATGCCAACAGAGCCAACACACTGATCCGACGAAACCAAGCGAAGTGTCTTGGTCACTCTTTCAGGTAAAGTTACTGTAGATTCAAATACAAATGCCAATTCACGCTGCACCGACGGTAAGAAACGGTGTCCTCCAACTTTGTCTGTAATCTTATTAATCCGTTTTTATTATTGCTTATCCATAATATTTCTTATATTGTGTTAAGTAATCTGAAGTTGGGTGATATGCTATTGTTATTTTTTGGCAAATAAAAGTATGAAAGATTTTTTTATTATTATTATTGAATATGATGAATAAGACATCTGCGTGTTTCTCTGTGACACTGTGGTGTCATTCAAAGCTTTATTATGTAGTAAAAAAAGGATGCAAAAGTATTAGCCTATAAAATAATCTTATGTGATATGTGCCGTATTTCAGGTATACGCTTTTTTCCAAAGTAACTAACAATAAAAAACACAAATCAAAAACTACAAAATATACAATACCACACTACTCCAATGTACATTAAATGTGTAGAACATCATACCTCAACAGCAACTACAACTAACAAACAATATGTAATACCAACAGTGACTTTCATAGACATGGATGTAAGTTTATCAACATTTCTCACCCTGACCTCATGACCCCTGACCTCACGGAGAAGAGCCTTGCTTATTTCAGCAGCCACATGACCCCTGACCTCACGGAGAAGAGCCTTGCTTATTTCAGCAGCCACATGACCCCTGACCTCACGGAGAAGAGCCTTGCTTATTTCAGAGCCACATGACCCCTGACCTCACTGAGAAGAGCCTTGCTTATTTCAGCAGCCACATGACCCCTGACCTCACTGAGAAGAGCCTTGCTTATTTCAGCAGCCACATGACCCCTGACCTCACGGAGAAGAGCCTTGCTTATTTCAGCAGCCGTATGACCCCTGACCTCACGGAGAAGAGCCTTGCTTATTTCAGCAGCCACATGACCCCTGACCTCACGGAGAAGAGCCTTGCTTATTTCAGCAGCCACATGACCCCTGACCTCACTGGAGAAGAGCCTTGCTTATTTCAGCAGCCACATGACCCCTGACCTCACGGAGAAGAGCCTTGCTTATTTCAGCAGCCACATGACCCCTGACCTCACGGAGAAGAGCCTTGCTTATTTCAGAGCCACATGACCCCTGACCTCACTGAGAAGAGCCTTGCTTATTTCAGCAGCCACATGACCCCTGACCTCACTGAGAAGAGCCTTGCTTATTTCAGCAGCCACATGACCCCTGACCTCACGGAGAAGAGCCTTGCTTATTTCAGCAGCCGTATGACCCCTGACCTCACGGAGAAGAGCCTTGCTTATTTCAGCAGCCACATGACCCCTGACCTCACGGAGAAGAGCCTTGCTTACTTCAGCAGCCACATGACCCCTGACCTCACTGAGAAGAGCCTTGCTTATTTCAGCAGCCGTATGACCCCTGACCTCACTGAGAAGAGCCTTGCTTATTTCAGCAGCCACATGACCCCTGACCTCACTGGGATCTTCAAAGACTCTTGAGTGGTTCTCCGACATGGTGCACAGATACAATACAAAAATACAGACAATATAGACACACAATACAGATACATTTACAAGTGATGTATAGTTTAACCTTTAGAGCATAAAGCTGGAAACTGATTGGTACAAAAAAACCCATAATTTATTAAACAGTTATGAAACGCATATTCATGTTTTGTAAATGATTAGTTAATCATTTTCTAATTACTTGTAAATGACTTATAACTGAATCCACAAAACACAAAAATGTTTGCATATCACTTCCTAATCATTTATGAATATTTTGTAAATGATTAGTTCATCATTAACTAACCACTTATAAATGACTTACTCAACTCAACTCAACTTTATTTATAGAGCACTTTCAACACCACAAGTGGAGCCAAAGTGCTGTACAGAAGGTATAAAAGAGAACATAAAAACAAAGACATAAAAACTGAACGTTATTATGAAGTGTTACCCATATGGGTAAATATGTACAAAATATGAAACGTGAATTGAGCAGGAATTAATGCTCCTCAAATCTCGCAAAGAGTTTGTGCTTTACTTTATCAGCCGGTTCACTGAGGAGCTTTTCAAAGTCCTGTCTTTTAATTATATTCACCCTTGCAATCACGCAACTATTGAAGGCTTTTGATTCGCTCCTCTTTGTTCATGTTAAGGACACTGGGAACCTGGACTGAAGCTTCAGATTTTGAAGATATACTGTATCCCATACACCACAGCTCGGCTGGTTACAGAGAGGGGTAGGCCCGGGACAGCAGGGGCGGCAGGGGTTTTCTGAGGGAGCAAAACATCCTCAGTGTCAAAGGTCATCCCTGGAGCCATGGGATGCGTTTATGTTTTGAGAGGTATTCTGTCATAACACAGATTTCTTGTGTCACACAATTTCACATTGTGTGGCTCGCACATGATGCCGCTTTCAACCATGTGAGTCTCCAAATCGCCACTGTCCTCTACGTGAATATCAGAGGTGGACACTAGGGTGCCAGGGGACTCCTGAAAATCCCCCACATCCCCATCATTCGATGTACACAACGGTGTGATCTTCCAGGTCCTGGACTCTGACAGTCCCACTGTCCTGACACTGCATCAAATGTCACTCTAGTTCTCCCAAACTGACACCAGTTGTCTGTGGTATTTGTGAATACTGAAAAATATACCACCGATTAGAGTATCCTTCGTCTCCAAAAAACACTGGAAAGACACTTTCAACTCCACGGTTGTTTGCAGTGTTGTTGAATTGTTCACATTTGGAGGACATTAGCCCTTTGCTCAGCATGTCCTTCAGTGAGTTACACTGTAGTACTGCAGGCTTTACATATGACTTGGCATTCTTGGTTCTTTCAAGGTGTACACACTCTTTTCCAGGATTTCCAGAAGACCAAGCAATCTGCATAAATCGACGACAGTTTTCTACCTCACAGTCAATAGTTGGTGGATTGGTAGACTTGAGTACATGAACTGGGAAAACAGGACTATGGTCATATTTTGGAGTGACATAAATTCTGCTTCTCGCATCAGTACATATCATAGGAGTAGTGTCAAAGTTGTGTGCATCCCTGATATGTCCTCTTAAGTTTTTGGGTGCGCTTAGGACAGCTTTGCAGTGTGGACATGGAAAAGGTTTCTTTAAGTCCAGCTTGGAGTCACTGGTCACATCATCAGCTTTTCGTTTTAATGAGCTTATCTTCTCTGCAAAAAGATAAACACTGGCTAACAAGGTTAAAAAAACATCCTTAAATCTCTGCCTGCAAGACTCGGTTTAGCCTGTTTTTCACACAAGGCAAGATAAACAGGAAAAGATTTCATAAATTGCACTTAAACACACACATAGACAAACAATAGAGAAAGAGACAAGAATGCAGAGGAGAGAACAATAGCACGTAAAAAAAAAGATAAAATATGGAGCAAGAAACATAAACAGTGATTATGATATTGCCATCAAACAAACAATAAACACTGCACAGAACACATAGTATGCCATGATCCTATAATATCACATATAAACACAAATCACCACAACAGAACAATATGAGCCTTTAAAAAATCATATTTTACAATCAAATTATGTATTTATTTATTTACTGTTAGTTATTTAAGAAAAAATAATGGAAACAATGAATGATGTATACTACCTTGCTTTTTCTCAGATGCAATTCCTGCAGGAGATAAATATTGTGAAAATAAGATTATTAAATGAAGAAGGTTTCATTTGATAACATTAGTTCACTACTTTAGTTCCCTTGTGAAAAAAAAGTGCACTTAAGTGTACTTTTATAAAGTGTACTTATTACATAAATAATATACTTTAAATATATACACTTAAGTGTGAATTAAATGCCATCTTTTCGGCGCACTTAATGCACATTAAGTGTAATTAATTTCAAATATATCATATATTAAGTTGAAATAAAATGTAATAAGTTGCCATTAAGAGTGATTTTTTGGAACAACTTAATTGGTACTTTATTACAACTTTATATATACTGTCATAATTGCTTCTAGTGCTTTTAAAATATACTTAAAGTGCACTACAAAATGTAATGACACGCAATTAATGTGATTTAAAATATACTTTAATGTCAGTTAACAATACACTTAAGTGTGAATTAAATGCAATGTTTTCGACACACTGAATGCACATTAAGTGCAATTAATTTATAATATATCACATATTAAGTTGAAATAAAATGTAATAAGTTGCCATTAAGAGCGATTTTTTGGAACAACTTAATTGGTACTTTATTACAACTTTATATCTACTTTCATAATTGCTTCTAGTGTTTTTAAAATATACTTAAAGTGCACTACACAATATAATGACACGCAATTAATGTGATTTAAAATATACTTTAATGTCAGTTAACAATACACTTAAGTGTGAATTAAATGCAATGTTTTCGACACACTGAATGCACATTAAGTGCAATTAATTTAAAATATATCACATATTAAGTTGAAATAAAATGCAATAAGTTGCCATTAAGAGTGATTTTTTGGAACAACTTAATTGGTACTTTAATACAACTTTATATCTACTTTCATAATTGCTTCTAATATCTTCAAAATATAGTTAAAGTGCACTACACAATATAATGACATGCAATTAATGTGATTTAAAATATACTTTAATGTCAGTTAACAATACACTTAAGTGTGAATTAAATGCAATGTTACAATCAACAAAACTAAATGTAAAACCCTCTAAATTTACTGACAAAATAATCTCTAAAAGAAGTACATAAAAACCTTTCTGTTGATGCACAAGAAAACCCCAAGAAACACTATGCATAAACACAAACAGTTTTGGAAAGAGACCTTTGGGTAATGCTTTACAAAAATATATTAGTTACCTACTTCAGTTAACATGAACTAAGAATGAATAATACTTTAAGCATTTATTAGTCTAAGTAAGATAATATTAGTCTTGGTTAGATCATGTTGGCTAAAAAATAAACTAATATTAACAAATGAGACCTAATTAAAAGTTACCGAACCTTGTTATTTAGCTCTTAAAGGGATGTTCAGCAGAAGAAAGAAATTCAAATTTCAATCCAATTTTTTAAGTTGTTGGAAAGTGCTGTTTATGTCAATGTCCCAGATGCTCTCCAGAGTATATGTGAATGGAAATGTTTCAAAGATGCAGGAAAGTCAGAAAAAATGCCTTGAGGAAAAAAACAAAAAAACAGAAAATTTGTTTATAATACAGATCCAGTCCATTATTAGATTTGGCTCAATTGAATGAAAGAGATAGATATACAGTTGCGCTTCAAAGTTGATATACACCTTGCAGTATCTGCAAAATGTTAACAATTTTATCAGTAATAGGGATCACAAAAATGTATACGTTTTATCTTTATTTAGTACTACCCTGATGAAGCAGTTTATTCTGCAAGGTGTATGTAAACTTTTGACTGTTAACTGTTGATAAATTGTGTGATGTGATTGATTACCTCAGTCATCAGGGCCACATCGTAGTAGAAAGCTGGGCAAGGTTCCTTCTATTTCCCACAAACACCAGGATTCCACTGACTACGCCATCTTTACTGACACTGGGCTTAAAGTGATTAAAAATAGAGAACCTTTTTATTGCTACTTTACAGGAAATTAAGCATAACTTTATCAATTACACAAATATATATATATGACCCATGCAAACCCAGGACCAATGCAAATTAAGAAAGGTATTCTTACATTTTAAGCTTGCCCCACATAGCTATCTTCATGAAGGATGTTCCTGTTCTTGTATTTACCACGGTTGACACAGCAATGCTGCAAGCCTTCTTCCTTTGGTTTGTTACCTATAAAATATATGATGATTATAGGGCAGGTGTAAATGCACAGGTGGGAATTTATTACTTGCACCAGCAAAAGATTCAAAGCATTTAAAAGCTATAGGGATAACGTTAGTTAGTGACTTGAAAGTAGTGTTTTAGCTTGATCAGGATGTGCTGTCATGATAAATCTTGTAAAATCACCTCATCAATACAGGTCTGTGATTCCACACCGCTTGCACTGTATCTCCAATAACAAATATGAACTGATCCTGCAAAATGAATGTTTAAATCCAGATAAACACAAAAATATTACATATTCCAAAACAAATAGTAATTGAACAACTCTTTAAATACAAAATGAAATTGAACACATTACAAGCATTTTTTCTAGAGGTGGGTAATATATTAAATATTTATGGTGGTTATAAGATTGATTATTTGTATTAAATGTAGGCTATATAAACGTCTTCGAGTGTTACAATATTGGATCAGCATTCAGCAAATGTTTAGTAGCTTGTTTAAAATAATTTAAAAAGTCGGTTTAGTTTTTTTTTTTTTAAAATCAGCAACCAAATTCCTCGAACACGACCACACACGCCTTCCTCACATTACAATGTAAGACATTATTAGAATGCAATCATATATAAATGATTGAAAACATGATTAATTCACCTCCCGAGTCTATTGAGTTTATAATATCTGTGATTAAAATGCACTCAGCAACTGACATGTTACGGTGAAAAAAAAATTAAACTAAAGAAAGCATCAATATATACTTACTTGACTGATTATTTGCAGCATAACGTCTCATCTGCAAACAAACATCCAAACGTGGTGCTCCTTTTGTTCTCTTGTTTGGCTAGCTTCAGTATCATCACGCATCGCAAACGGATCGCAAAACATAGCGCATTTTTCAAACTCTAGTGAAGTAGAGCGTCATAATGACGTAGTATTTCTCGCGCATGCGCATTAAACAACATATTCATATATCATGCATGGTTAAATGTTATTTCAGCTTTTCTGTTTAAGTTGTTCTAACTCATTGTGTTGTTAAACTCTGTAAGTTCACAAAACTTTACTCATTAACCTAACTAAAAGTAAATATTTTTTTTCAATGTAGTCTAGTGTGATTAAAATTAAATGTATTTTAACTGAATTGAAATGCAAATTCATTTTGTTTACATTTGTTTAACTTTTGCTCGCAATTAATACAATTTTAAATGTGTGTTTAATTGACTTAGAACAACATAATGATATTGAAAGTATTATGTTCACAGATGTAAAGTAGCTACAACACATTACTATTAGACTCCTCTCATATATTACATTTTATTTTCAAATATTATGTAGAAAGCTGACACTAGTTGAGTTCATAGAGCAAGGGCTGGTGATAAAAATGTCAACAATAAGTTGTACTGGATTATACTGTATAAGCAGATGTATTGGAAAAATACATTTCAACTGCATAATGCACACAGTATATTATAGACAAAACACATTTAAAATACATTAACAAATTAATTTTGGACAACACACTTGAGTTGGAATTAAAATCAATTATTTTCCATGTTTTCCATTAAAACTGTTATTTTATATATTAGTCAATACATCAAAATATATTCCCTTTAATAACTTATAACTTTAACTTTAATACATTTAAAACACTATAAATCATAATTATTTAAAATGTATGTTTAAGTAAAACTTAGCAGACATTACAAAGTGCATTTTTTAAAACATGCACTTAAGTGTTTATAAATATTGTCATGAAAGTGTTCTTTCTTTAAGTAACATTTAATTAGACATTATTAAAAAGTGCATTTGTAAAAAGTGCACTTAAGTGTGTTTATAAAAATTATGATGAAAGTGTACTTTCTTTAGGTTAAGCTTAATTAGACATTATTACAAAGTGCATTTTTAAAAAGTGTATTTAAGTGTGTTAAGAAATATTGTGATGAAAGTGTACTTACTTTAAATTAGACTTAATTAGATATTATTACAAAGTGCATTTGTAAAAATTGTACTTAAGTGTGTTTATAAATATTGTGATGAAAGTGTACTTACTTTAAATTAAACTTAATTAGATATTATTACAAAGTGCATTTGTAAAAAGTGCACTTAAGTGTGTTTATAAATATTGTGATGAAAGTGTACTTACTTTAAGTTAAACTTAATTAGATATTATTACAAAGTGCATTCGTAAAAAGTGCACTTAAGTGTGTTTATAAATATTATGATAAAAGTGTACTTTCTTTAAGTAAAACTTAATTAGACATTATTACAAAGTGCATTTTTAAAAAGTGTATTTAAGTGTGTTAAGAAATATTGTGATGAAAGTGTACTTACTTTAAATTAGACTTAATTAGATATTATTACAAAGTGCATTTGTAAAAATTGTACTTAAGTGTGTTTATAAATATTGTGATGAAAGTGTACTTTCTTTAAGTTAAGCTTAATTAGACATTATTACAAAGTGCATTTTTTAAAATGCACTTAAGTGTGTTTATAAATATTGTGATGAAAGTGTACTTACTTTAAGTTAAACTTAATTAGATATTATTACAAAGTGCATTTGTAAAAAGTGCACTTAAGTGTGTTAATAAATATTGTCATTAAAGTATTCCCTTTAAGTACACTTAAGTGGTCTTTAATTTTAATTTTATTATATTATCTGCAAGTGCACTTTTCAAAAAGTATACTTTGATTATTTTAAGCACACAAAAAGTACGCTTTCAATACAATTAAGCACACTTCTTTTTCACAAGGGTTGACATGAACTTAGAATGAACAATACTTCTTAATGTTAATTTGAACATCTGTATTTTTTTAAACTATCATTAACAAAGAGTAATAAACACTGTAACAAATGTGTAGTTCATTGTTAGTTCATGTTAGTTAATACATCAACTAATGTTAACAAATGAAACCGTATTGTAAAGTGTGACATTACATAACGTACTGTCCATAAAAACACACTAGCATAATTCCTCCTAGGATTGTCTGTCGCTCTGACGATTGCTTCTGGGAGGTGTTTTACAGACTCTTCTACCTACTGTGTGTGTGTGTGTGTGTGTATTACATTTTTGGAAAATGTACCTACATTTCACACAATGAGCATTGCAATCACTTTAAACTACATATTCGCAAATCACAGACTTGATTGTAACACGCTTAGGATGGGTTTAGTGCTTGGTGATGCTCATTACCATAAAGATGAATATGTTACAAGATGCCACAGTCGAACACCTACCATGTGTGCATGTCAAATGCTCTATGAAGTTGGCTGACCGTGCAGAAGTTTTACATTTACAAAGTGGGCAATGGTAATGGCTTCTGGATGTTTGTTTGCTGTCCTTGCACAAGCAGACCACTACACATTTTTCTGTGAAAACAAGTTCATGAAATTGATGAAAAGCATTAAAATATCCAATTGAAGAATACAACATCACATCAACCATCTCTCTGTAGTTCAGCTTTGGTGCACACCTTGACTGTTTTCAGAAGAGTATACTGCATCTCTGAGATGTCTTCTGTCAAGATGATTATTATGTGTTGACAAACACACATTCAGAACCAACACAGGCCAATAATGATGTTACATCAGAGAACAGTTGATGTGAACCTGTGAAGAACCATAATAACACTGTTGTTTCCCAGTCCAATCCCCCCTCCACACGGCCTGCACCACGAACAACTGAAACCATTCTGATATTAACGATATGACGATATAAAAATGAATAACTATTCTACACTGGACGCGACGCTGCATAAACCCTACAGAACCCATGCTGATAAATAGTAAACTGACGGCGTCATATTTCTGACATAGTCTAGGCCTACTCTGATGTTAAGGCCTACACTAAGTTAGATTCCAACTCATCCTACTTATAGTCTATTTCATCTTCCAGTTTCTTCTGTCCTTTCGTGTTTCTTCTGATTTCCGACAGTTCACATTTCTGAGATCTTGGAGCATATGTCTCTGTCGATCTCCACATGATCTCGACGTGCGCTCACAAAAGTTGGAGGAGGAATCATCCTGAGGACGTCATCATGCAAACACCATAGGACATCATCCCGTGTTGGCCAGAAAAGGCGGATGACTCCAGTCCGGTGCATACACTTGACTTCGACATGCGTTTCAGTCACCTCTTGAGTAATACCAGGATGAATATCGTCATCATATTTGAGAGAACACCACTTCCCAACGATGTCTGAGTTTTGCCAAGAAACTTCAGGCAGGTCTTCACTGTTATTCTTCTGTGTGGGTGCTGTTGCCTGAACCTCAAAGGTGAACGTTTTGGTGTCATCACACTGACAGTGTGGGTTGCTACTGTCTTAGTTTTCTAGAGGTGGTAAGCATGTTCCAGTTTTGCTCCCGGGTAACTCACCACCTGGATTTTTTCATTTTCCAGTTTAGGTAAGTTCGAGAGGTTTGATGCTCCCAGGAAGAGGATTGGTTTTTTAGGGTAAGGGACCAATCCTCGTGTTCTTGCCTCTCAAAGATACCAAAGGTCTGGGTCCTTGTCTCTAACTTGAGTTTGGGAGTCGGTAGTCTGGTTGGTTCTGCTAGACTGCCTCCAGATCTGGCATTTCTCAGGGGCCATCGTGGTATTGGTGTTGTTTTCTTTTTCTTTTGGGTTTTTACCTCTCGTTTCTCTTGCTCTTGTTGTTCCTTTTCTTTTTCCTGGCTAGAGTTCCCTGCTGGTACTAAATTGTTCGGCTCTACGGTTGGATAAAAGATTTCATCATCAGGATCTGCTGTTTCTCCCATGGTGAAGCCGTCTTCCTCCGCTGGCTTCTGCTTCTTCTCTACTGGGGTTGACCTTCTTCAGATCACAATTATGTTCCTGCAGTCTGTCCTTCATCCATAGACTCTGATAATATTGTAGTTTTGTGACACATTTTTAACAGCATTTATAAGTATTGTGTTTTGGTACAAGCCATTGTAAACTAGTTGGCCATTTTTGTCAATTACATATAGCTTGTGTTTGTGTGATGTTGACTGCATTGCATATTACCCTGTGTGTTAATATGTTTCTGGATGTGGTATGGACTTCCTTATTAAAAGGGTAATTGTGTGTTTTATCCCTGTTGAACTATCTTTGTTATTTTGTCCTCTGCCATATTAATCACCAGTTCATACAATATATAAAAAAGCCAAGTAATACAATTTAAAAATTATTTACTAATTAATACTTCTGTAAATGTGTCCATCATATTACATATTACATATGATTAGTAATACATTCATTTAGATTCAATGTTAACACTGTACATTAAGGTCCATGATCTAACGTTAGTTAACTATGATTAGCAAGAACTAAACATGAACTGCACTTCTACTGCATTTTCTATTATTTCTTATTAACTAACGTTTACACAGATTAACAAACACAGTAACATATGTATTACTCATGGTTAGTTCATGTTAGTTGCATTGTACCAGATGAAGACCTGAGGGTCGAAACGTTGTGCTTTTAATAAATGTATCTTGAGTAGCATGCAGTGTGCGGACTTCACTTCTCCTTTTTAGTTAATATATTAACTCATGTAAACTAATGAACCTCATTGTAAAGTGTACCGATCCACTTTCATCAATGCATTTCTAGATGGAGACGTTTGGTTTAATATGATGGATATAGTATAATATTCTAATATAATTAACCAAAGTCTGGAATATGATGTTTTAGGTATAATCTATAGCAAAAATAAAAACCATATTAAATTACGTGTGAATTTAACGTGAGATGTGGGAAACCCCAGCCCAACAAACAGGATGATGGGGAAACGTGGTCGGCATAGACAGAGCACATTAGCAAATAAGGCATCGAGGAGTAAGATCAGAGCTCAGCCTGAACTACAAGACATGTCGGATCATTCTCTTGACTGAGTAGCAATTAAATACTCGTATAACAATCACCTGGTCACTGTACAGGACAAGCAGGAGAGAAAATTCAAATAATACAAAGAAAACGTATCTCACCCAATATAGAAATAAATCGAACAAATAAATAAATAAATCTCAAAATTAACAATCAACAAAATCACGAATGAACATATACAAATCAAGATCCACACATCAAAAATGCATATAATATTGGGTGAGATACTTCTTTAATTTTCTCTTTCCTAGCTGCTTGGCCTAACCCAGCTGCAGAGCAACGTTAGTCACAACGAGTACGTTATGTGTGCTTGTAACCTGTTGTTAAAATATTAAAGCCATCATGATGAAATAAAGGATTTTTGTATTTTCCCCCCAATAATATTCGACTGCCTTGTACAAAACGTCAA
Organism: Squalius cephalus; assembly: GCF_949319135.1. NCBI lineage: Eukaryota > Metazoa > Chordata > Actinopteri > Cypriniformes > Leuciscidae > Squalius > Squalius cephalus. Next base: position 3,061,552 of record NC_137125.1, read on the forward strand.
GTCTATCACACAACTAGTAAAGTAACCTTTTACTAGCCAAGACGTTAGCAACAGCTGAAAACTATGACTGACTTCGTCACTTACATTTGTTTGTGGGATTTGAAGTGTTGAATGAAGTTCTACGTGGTGGTTGCTGTATCACAAACCTTTGTGTTGCAGGTCTTGCATACAGCTGTTCGTCTCTTCTTGTCACCATCTTCTTGCACATAGTCCTTGTAGCCGAACTCTTTTTGGCGCGGCGCCTTCCATGTTCAGTCACTCACTGCTCTTACATCGTTCGTTAGTGCTCTCTGCTTGCCTGCTGCGTCACGTGATTGTTGCGGTGCGTTCAAATACAGATAGTTATTTTACAAAAACAAGTTATTTCAAGTCATTTACCTCAAGTCCGAGTCAAGTCTCAAGTCATGAATATCAAGTCAAAGTCAAGTCAAGTCTTTTATTAATATTTGTCAAGCAAGTCTCAAGTCCTAAAATTTGCGACTTAAGTCTGACTCGAGTCAAGTCATGTGACTCGAGTCCCCATCTCTGCTTCTGACCGGTACAAAAAAAAAGAGATCACATTTCTCTTATCCTAGAAATTTTACACTGGCTTCCGGGTAAGTTCAGAATCAATTTTAAAATTGCAGTTTTTGTATACAAGGCACTATCCGGTGTCGCACCAAAATACATATGTGACCTTCTGACTCTGTACACTCCCCAAAGAACTCTTAGGTCTTATAATCAGCTTCTTCTAACTGTCCCACGCTTTCGCTGTAAAACCAAGGGTGGTCGGGCCTTCTCTGCTGCGGCACCTAAACTCTGGACCAGTTTGCCCTTCGCTGTGAGGTCTGCTCCATCATTATTCAGTTTTAAATCGCCTCTTAAAACTTATTTATTCTCTCTGGCTTTTAATTAAGTCGTTTTTGATTGATTTTATATGATCTATTAAATGGTTTGTATCGGGTGTAATGTGTCTATAACTGTATTTTGCCTGGTCTATTTCAATGCTTTTTTTGCACATTGTAGTTCTGTACAGCACTTTGGCACAACTGTGCTATAGAAATAAAATTTGACTTGACTTGACTTGAGTGTTTTAGTGAAGCATAAGAAGCGTTATTTTAACATCAGTGGGGTTAAGGGGTTTATTTAACAACAAAAACTGAATAAGCAAATGTAAAAATTCACTGTATGAATTAAATATATACTGATTTTTATTAAAGCTACAAAAGTTATTCTGCCAGAGCAGTGAGTAATTTTCTCTTTGTCTTTTGTTCATGACCCCAGTTATTGCAAGCCGTTGCGATACGCATATAACGATATATACATTTGCGATATTTCGATAATTCCGATATATTGTGCAGCCCTAATGAACACAATAATCTGCCGAGTGTCTTCTTTGAAACAAGACCAACCTTAGGTCTTTATTCCAACGCATTCTTAAATTACAACCAGAAGTTTGGATAATGCAGTTTCATATCTGTGAAGAAGAGAGGTTGACAGATAAGCGGTTAAACTGTAGAAAACTTTAGTCAGCTTTAAATAGTTCACTAGCTAGCTGTATTGGCCATAGGTGTTGTGACACTTTAAAGAATACCTTGAATTGAATAGATCTGCGGTTTATGTCGGAATCAAGGTAACCAATTTTGTATAGACGCAGTATTATCTATTGTCAGCTTCTTTGATATATTGATGTATAGACTGAAGAACAGCTTCATCCACCAGCTGTCAGGCAGCTGAACTCTCCTCCCTCTTAACTCTTAGCCCTTCCATGAGATGCACTGAACTGTGACTCTTCACCCTCATAGCACACACACACACACACACACACACACAATGCACTAGACACTTTAACAATTGCTACTCTCTCTTATTGTTTTGCACCTTATAATGTTAACATATTTGAATTCTCATGTGCCTGATGTTTTTTATTGTTTGTATTGTATTTATATATATTTTTAATACTTGCCTGTGTTATATTGGTGTTTTACACCATGGGTCTGAGGGAAACGGAATATCAATCCTCTGTATGTCCTCCACATATAGTAGAATTGACAATAAACTTGAACTTGATTTGGACGTTGGTATGCAATGCTACTAACCTGTCATTTATGAGCACCGGCCTCCTGTTACTGTGCCGAACCATCCACCCTCACTTGGACCGCCAAACCCCCCTCCGTCTACCAGGCCAAGACTGTTAGACTCTCTGTCACCTGACAACAGCAAAATATTTTTCATTAAATCCTGGAATGTTTTCCTCAAAAACCTAAATTTCTTTTCTACTGAAGAAAGAAAGACATGGACATCTTGGATGACATCGGGGTGAGTAAATTATCAGCGAAAAGTTGTTTTGGAGGTGAACTAATCCTTTAAGTCTAATTCAGGAAAAGCTAGGACATTTGTTTAATATAACTCTGATTGTATTCATCTGTCAAATACTCCTAGGATGGCTTGAGGGTAGTGGTGGACGATAAGGCAAAAAATATATCACGATTTTTTCAGGAAAATCATGATTCACGATTTTTTAGCACAATTCTTTTTCAAGTTGGTTTTACTATTTTGCAAGTGACTGAGCATTACAGCCAAACTAATGTCCCTATTTTGAAATCAAAGCCTTAGGTAACAAAATATAAAATAAAAAAGAATGGCAGACATTTAGGCCAATGTGGCGAAGATAAAAATCTTATTAACATTATAGGGATAGTTCCCCCAAAAATTGTCATAATTTACTCTCTCAAGTTGTTGTAAACCCGAATGAGTTTCTTTCTTCTGTTGAAAATAAAAGTTATTTTGAAGAATGTGGGTAACCAAATTTCAGTGGCTGATCGCCAGTGTATAGTTTCTTCTCCTATGGAAGCCAATGGGGGATCAGCAACTGTTCGGTTACCCACATTCTTCAAAATATCATCTTTTGTGTTCAGCACAAGAAATAAATTAATACAGGTTTAGAACAACATTAGAGAGTAAATAATTACAGAATTTTCATTTTTTGGTGAACTATCCGATACACAGGGCAACTTTTTGAGCAATGTTGCTGGGCAATCTTGCCGAGTGATTGTTGCTTGGGCACTTTCCCATTGAAGATGGGCAATACATTTCTATCTGGATAATTTAGATGGGTCGTGGGCCCTGTGTCTCATCTGGTTGCCCATTGACGGCAACATTGCTCAAACAGTTGCCCTGTCACCTTTAAGAACAAGCTTTCACTAAACTATACCTGTTTCATCTCTATACAGCACTCTGACTCTGTAGGCATTATTGTCCGACTCAAAATGAACACCGTTACTGAGAGTTTCTGATATTATCATCATTCCGTGAGATGAATTTGTCCTGAGAGACTGAGTGCGAGCTCATGAAGCTCCGCCCCCTGTGTCGTCCAGCAGCACCTCATTTGCATTTAAAGGGCACACACTAAAACAGCTCGTTTTTCTGAGCCCCAAAATATGACAATTTAAACATGCTGTAAAAAATGATCTGTTGGGTATTTTGAGCTGAAACTTCACATACACACTCTGGAGACATCAGAGACTTATTTTACATCTTGTGAAAAGGGGCATAATACAGGACCTTTAAGACTGGCCTGCAACGCATCTAAAATACACACATATAACACAAGCACTAGATTTTATCGCAAATCTTTGCTTTCACTTTAGACATAACCAACTCCTGTTTATGTAGACCTTGTGTGTTTTTGACAGTATTAGTGCAGTGAGACTCTAAAGATAACGTAGTCCAGTATTCAGCGCTGTTTGACAGGCTGTTAGTTCCTGCGCTTCGGGTGTATGCGCTAAGGAAAGCGCACGCTAGAACAGCACATCAGCACGTGAATGAAACGTTTAACAGGCAAGGCTTTAAAGCACATGCAAATAATGAACTTTTGTGAATTACAGTGTCCTGTGAGTAGGCATTACTTGACATTTCGTTAACAGTTTAGGTAGGTTTGGGCTGACACTTTTTGAAGTCTTCACTAGCTCCCGGTGACTGTAGAGATTAGTTTTCTTGAAGCCAAAATATTGCCTTATTTCAGATGTACAGTTCTTTACGGCAGCATTATGTCCGTCTCCTGCACGCGAAACAGGAGGAGAGAAGGAGAAGCGAGTTGGTAAATGTCAGTTCAATTGTAAGTTTATTCGTTATGTGTGTAGTGGTGTGTGATGTGTATTGTCTATTATGATATTGTAATCATTGTTTTAACGCTGTACAAGGCACTGCGAGCTGACATCTTGTCAATATTGCACACTCCTAAGTCATGGTATTAATTTTGATTTCTTCAGGTTTTAAAAAGCCTTAAATTTGACTTTTTATAAAGTGTGCAGAAACCCTGATATAAATCTCATCAGTACTTCTTTGATGATTACCAAAGCTGTGTTGTTCTGTTTCCACAAGGCCTTAATGGAAAGAAGCGGACGTCTGTGCCCTGAACCTTTAAATGGCTTCAGAACCCAACTCAAATATCACGATGGCTCCATGAAGTCAGGGAGGTTCCTCTACCTACACAGTCACTGCAGGCGTGTACTACTGTACTCTCAGATCTAAAGATTAACAAGAGAATGGAAAAGTGTGTCAACTTTTGACTGACACTGTACGTGAACCTCTGTATAGGCTAGATTTGTGTATGTTTTTCCTGTTACCTGTGTTTTTTTAAACAGAACCTTATGGATTATGCTGGCAATGACGATTCAGCCAGTGAAATATCCTGGTTGAGCATGCCAAGTGCAGGCACAAGGCTATCAAGCACTATGACTGGAACCCTTGAAGAACATAACTTGACTACTCCTTGCACGTTATTTGTTCAGTGGTTGGAAGGAGAGGAGGTGGAAGTAAGTCAATCATTGTGTTGTTTCCTTGAGCTGAATAAACAATCCTATTATGGTTGTGTGCAGTGCTAATACAGTCAGTTATGTATTTATGTAGCTCTACAAAACAGTCTTAAGTTAAAAGATACTAATGGACCTTTATGATTTTGAAGTCACAGCTTACCTCCACTGGATGCAAGCTCTGTTATTTGAAGATTACTGAAATAATTCACTGTCTGAAATACAGGAAATCCGTTTGAACGTCCCTGAACCCAGCATGAATGAATGGGCGGAGCAGAATGGCCTCATTGAGCAAATAGACTCACCAGTAAACCCCAAGTAAGCCGCCTCCCCTACTCACTTAATTATCTTCTAGTGATTCCTTACAACCTTACAATCTTCTCACAAATGTTATATCTCAAGTAAAGTTGATTCACTTCTAAATATTTATAATACTTGCTCCCCTTCAGGAAACATGCCATAGAGAGACTCACAGAGCTCACCAACAAAATTAATTTGGAGGATCAAACTTGTCAAATATGATTAATGCATGCAGAGATGACATTTGTGGCTCTGCACGATGTGCATTCACTAGACGCCTGTTTGAGCCATATAAGCCACTGGGAGTGGTGTTGATGGATCTCAGTGATAACCCAGAAGGGGCAGTGGATGAAGGTGGGCCAACAAGGGAGTTTTGTCGTCTCCTAATGACGGATGTACAGAGCAGGAGCCGGTTTGAAGGGCCAGATAATTCAAAGTTACTGGCCCTGGATAGCCATGGTAAGCATTTAGTTATGTTCACATTTATTCAGGGGTCCAACCCATGTTGGAAATATGTCAACAGTGAAATTAACAAATGTGACTACAAATGTCTATTTGAAACTTCTTGTTCAGGCATCTCAAAAGGGGATTACAAATTGATTGTAAAAATGATCAGTATCTGCCTGATCCACTTTATTGCACCACAACTCTTCAGTCTTGTTGTGGGAGAGGCAGCAGAAGATGTGGACCTGACAGAAATTGTCGATGAGGGGTTCAGGAGCCAGCTGCAGAAGGCATGTGTTTGGTTAATGCTGATGCCAAGTCCTGGATAATTCACTGTTTTTGCTAAAGTACAAGTTGATATGTTACTAAGAACTTTAAATTTTTAGATCCAAGATGCCATAAGCGTTGAGGAGACCAGGGAGGCTTTAGAAGAGGCTTCAAACAGCCTTTCTCTCCTTGGGTCATTACACAGTGTCGGACTCTTGAAGACAGGGAGACAGTCGTCCAGTGTGCAGAGCCCAGTTTGACCTGGAGGGACGACTCAATTCTGCAATGGAACAGTGGAGTGGAGAATTTCATATTAATGAGCATTGCATCCATTGTGCTGTGTTAAATGTAGGAGTTTTTAGATTAATGAAAGTGAACTTAAATTGTGATTTTTTGTAATGCTTGTTCATTAGTTGCTAATGTGTGTGAAATGAAAACAATTGTCTCATTGTTAAACACTGTAGGTGTGTCGATGGTCTGGGATGTTTAGGTTTACATGCCACAATGAAGGCAAATTCGAAACATCTTCGCTATCTTTTCCTGGCCAAAGAGGACCCGCTAACTGCCAAGGACCTCACTGATGTCTTCAGCCCGCACTTCCCAGAGGAGGGAAGCCACCGCAGGCACAATGAAATGAGAACCTACGCCTGGTTCCACGATTTCTTGGTCGATGTGGGAGGTATGATGTCAATAGTAAGCAAAGCTATATAGCAAATATCTAGTTTCGGGTATTTTTGTTTAAGATATTTACTTTGCAGGAGGTCTTGTCCTTTGCTTCCGGGCTGGAGGATTTGCCCCCACTGGGATTCAAGAACCAGCCAATCCTTAGCTTCATACACACAGACCGCAAATTCCCAAAAGCCAACAGGTGTGACATAGTCCTCCGCCTGCCGATACATAGGAGCCACGAGGAGTTCTGCAACCACATGTGAAGTGGGATACTACAGGCTACTGAGTTTGGGATGACATAGACCATGTCACATTGTTTGTTGTTGTTTTTACATCTTTGATATTTGTTTTATCAACTAGACCTCTTCTCCCCATTATTTCTAGCCTCTTTTTCTATATTATATACAGTGGGTTTTCACTTCTATGCTGCAAGACTGGGACACAGAAAGTTTGTTTCTCTTGTTTGTTAGTTGTCCAAACAAGACAAAAATATTGCAGCAAATGTTTGAAGTCACAAAATACAGGTGCTGGTCATAAAATTAGAATATCATGAAAAAGTTGATTTATTTCAGTAATTCCGTTAAAAACGTGAAACTTGTATATTATACTGTACAATGAAGTCCACCAGTCTCTTTTCCTCTGCAGTGCGGTCAAAGACAGCCTGCATGTGGGCTGGAATTTCCTCAGTGATGGCACGCTTCCTTGGCTCTCTGAATATTGGCTCTCATCAGTCCAGAAGGCAAACCTCTGGCCATACCTTTCAAACATTAACAACAAGATTAAGCTAAAGTATTGCATAAAAAATATTGGGGTCTACTTATAACATTAAGTTAATGTAGTCAACAGGTGAATATACACATATTGTTTAGGGCTGTCATACCCATCAATTTTAAAACGCTCCATTAGAAGAAGACACCACCACTTACGAATCAAAGGCATGTCCATCTGAAAGAAATGTGACAATGATAAGGAGAGTCTTTAGTTTTTAATGCGCCTCTTTACTTCAAGATAAACAAGTTTGTATATAAGAAACATTTAAAGCATCAATGTCATCCTTATAATCATTTTTTGAATCAACTCACCTCTTGGAATTGAAACCCTGAGCTTGTCACAATGGAAGTGTATACTGAAACAGAGAAGAAGGAAAACATTTTATTTACTATGTTGACAGAAACATGCAAATGGTTTCAACACACACAAACAAAAAGTACACTTTACCATAAGAATAAAAATCCCACAGTCATTTCCACAGATCAAGTCCTATCCACAAGTCCTATAATCAACAAAAAAATGAGGTATGATTAGTGATATATGAAACATGACTGATAGATCAAAGCTGCTGTCTTCTCTGTCACATGTCTTGTATATGTCAAAATGAAGAGACGTACTCATAACATGTATTGAATTGCAACAGACAAAATATACAGATATTCACTGACGATGGATATTAAGCATCTGTCTATAATAGATACAGTAGATACCCACACATTCATACATCCATATCTCAACTCAATGTTTCCATCCTTCTTGTGTAGTTGGATACATGTACAGATATGAGAGAAAGTGCAGCACAGTTATGACAACAAAAAAACATCTTAATTGTCAAATAATTCCCTTGATATTGTACTTAAGTTATTTTGATTAATGGAATTCCTATGGTTTTAGTTTAATTTGTTATACACTTGAAGGTTTGGTTGTTACACTGTTACTGTAACTAACTCAGCTGGTGGAAAATGTTTTCCAAGCCTAAATAACAGTTAGGAGTTTCTGATGTTTCAAAGTTATGCTATGTTTTAGACAACAAAAAAATTATTAAGATCATATAAGGTTGGTTTTGGTGACTTAAACGCAACTCAGAAATCATAAAACAAGTAATAAAAACTCAGTGAGTGTTTTAGCGCAATTTTCTCACGTCATGGGATCACAACACTAAGAGATAGTAAATCTTTTACTGGATTTTTTTTGTGCGTTCCCGAGATTAGACCTTCCTTAACATAATGCCGAAAACCCGAAGTCTCTAGGTGGTCTGGTTGAGGAGTAGATAGAAGTGCAAGACAGTCTTCTGACATTGAGATGAAAAATAACAAAAGCACAAATCAGCGAAATAGACTGACCCTGTGTAACTGTAAAAGGTCTGTTACAATTAACCCTGCGGTAGTTTGTGCCCTGCTCACCCTATTTGTTATTGGAGATGTTAAAAATGATTACTATAACATAAACATAAGGTTACAGTTTAATTACCTGATGATAGTTCTTGTCACTGTAAAAATAACTCCTGATCAAGGGGAGGGGAGTGATATTCAGAGAAACAACTCAGAGATTGGTAACTTAACTTAACTTAACTTAACTTAACTTAACTTAACTTAAATAACTTTAGTAGCCGCAAGGCTTCACTTTGGAAGTTTGGGTTGGATCAACAAGCCACAGTGCCCCATTATCCCAGACAACACTGTGTTATAGACAACACATTTTATGTTACTTTATACTCAACTTGTGTTGTCCCTGTAAGTACCACCCATTAGCCCAATGACGGAATCCAACGGCCTGGCGAAGGTTTAAAGCGTGTATGTCTTTTCAGCGATCCAGTGAAGTTCACTTAATTTATTGGAATTTAGTTTTAGTATTACTTCAGCTCTACGCTTAATCTGACTCCAATTTCAAATGATAATCAAATTTAGATCGTATTTCTGATTAGAAAATAATCATAAATATTGATTATGAATTAATTTAGATCTTTGATTATTCTGATTATCCCATACTTTCAATATTCGTTCATTATGGACCTAGTGTCGCTTTGAGACGTCACGTCGCGACTGCGCGCTCACGATCACAAACTAGCCAGTCCTGAAATAGTCAGAGGGTGCAGTGCAAGTATTTTACCCTATGCAGCCGCTCACTGCAGACCCATAGGTGTAATTTTTTTTATAATATTTGCAGCATACAACATGCTAAGTCAGGAGATAGTCAGAAATCAGAAGGTCTTTCTAAGATGTGCCCCATGCTCCATTCATAGTGCCTTCAGTTTGATCTATTCTGGACAAAGATTTGCGGAAACACCAGACTGCACATTAATCTACTAAAATGAATGATTTCTAGAACTTCAGAATAAATCAAGATGTAACATTTATTTGTCAGGTAAAAATGTATCATGCCAATTACAGAAGTAAATGATTAAAACCCAATTCAGAAAATATATGACATCATTTACTCAAAGATGACTCTAAAAGTAAGTAATGTTTTCCTGACAAAGACACAGTAATGTGTCAGGGCTTTCCCACAGGAAAACACTGAAACATCACTGTGGGGGATGTTCCTGGTAAAGATTCCCAAAGATTGCTCTGTCCCCTCACCTTAAATACCAGATCAGAACAGAAGGGGGTTAGACAAATGTTGTTTAGAGTTGGTTGGGCCAATCCATGTACCCCAGTGGGGTAGCACCTGGTTTCTTGAGATATCGTAAAGAGATATCAGCCAGAGAGATACAGGATTCTCCTAAGTTCTCAATCTTTCTCATTAAACCAATGACTGCAATGAAATTAAGACCATTTTACCAATCGCACTGCGACCCTTAAAATGATACCAAACATGAAAAGGAAAAACAACATATTCACAAGATGCACCATATGTGTTAAATAGACATTCCTTGAGGAGGGAGAGGGGGGATGAGTTGAAGTCAAACAAGGGGACAATGAGATAAGTTTGGGCAGGACAAGGTTCTGTGCTCTGCCTTTGTTATCTGCTGTCCAGGGTGCATTTTATGGCGTTATTGCAGGGTGAGTTTTGTTTTAACAGGAAAATCAGTTCTTACATCCCTTTTATTCATTTTAATACACAATTAACACAAAGTGACACACAGTGTGTTATAATGACACAATGTGTTAAAATGGCGTAAAACAAAAAATGTGTTATTAATTAACATATCCTTTTTGAGGATGTTAATGCTGCACTGTGAATGAAGCTGATCTAGCCTGCCAATGTGAAGTGATGTGGTTCTTTGCCAAAAACCACAAATCATCAGTTATATTATCAAAACTCTGGCTTATTTCTAAGAATATATAATATTTGTACATTAGTATTTTTTCATTATTACAGCACTACAATTTTTTTCCTCACAATTTAACCCCCTTCCCACAGCTACATATTTTTCTTATAACCTGTAAATGATTTGTAAAGGTTTTTATTTATTCTTTAAAATATTTTTCTTTTCAGGTTTTTGCAGAAGTTGATGACAGACAAGATGATCTGGATGCACCTGATGGATCCTCGCAAGTAAGGAGAATGTGTGTTATACATTCAGTACAAATTTTAGGAAAAATATATACAAAAACAGTTGATTTTCATATTTACTTATGTCTGGGCTCCAGACTTCGACCAAATGGTCGCATTTTCACACCATTTTTCCTACCGATGTGACCAAATGTTTGTTAAGGTCGTGCTAGCACGACCACAGCTTTTCCCAATATCAACAAACGAAATGAAAGCGGAATGAAACTGCGCTACTCATTTGTGCTTCATGGACCATGTATCAGATCAAACAGCGCTGACGTGCAAACCAGGAGAAATGTGTAGCATGAATGAAGAAGCTATAGGAGGATTTAAGTCCACAGATCAGCAGTATTCACCATGGATTTACTGTAGTAACACTAACTGTAATCTTATCTTTAATGTGATGACCCAAACATTATTTATTCATCCTTCAAAGATAGTTCCGATTTATAAAAGTAAAAGTGTCAAGATGTAGGAAAACTCACATTTATTTAAAAATAAAAAAACACAGTAAATTACCGTTGTAACAGTGGCTACAGAGGAGCGCTTATTAGGTATTTCCACTCCCTAATTTACATTTTCACTCGTTTTGATTTGGATTAATATTAAAGGTGCTCTAAGTGATGTTGGGTGACGTCACTTCTTGCTGACGTTTACAGTATTGTCAAACAAAACAGAGGCTAGCTCGACCCCCCTCCTCCTCATCCACGCACTAACCCCCCCAAACCCTTCTGGTCTGTGATTGGCTGGAGCAGTGTGTTGTGTGTCGTGGTGCGGGTAAGCCTAGTCTGTGTGTGTTTTGCAGCTTGTGGAGCGTGGGCTGTCTACAGAGACCGCGTGTCTCTACAGTGTGTTCAGGGCACAGGCAGCTAGCAGATGGGGAGGAGATGTTTGCTGGATGTGACAAAAAAATGTCTTGGCCTAAAAAACACGTGACATCGCTTAGAGCACCTTTAAGACATTATGAAAGATAATGAAATTAATTGTATCTACAACTCAAGCTCAGTACTTTATCGTCAGCTCCCAGTGCTACCAAACACTTTCTGTAGAACTGAGTGGCTCTGGTGCTGCTGGCCTCAAGTGTTAGTCTGGAGCCCTGGGAACTTAAAATAAAACTGCACATTGTAATGTCTGTATGTTGTCTATTAATTAAATATTTAAATATGAAAAACTGTGTTGCAGGTTGATTTAAGGTGTGCCTCTAAATTTTCTGCTTGGGCTCCTAAACATTTTTAGTAAGGGGCTACAGTGCTCCTAAAAGTTAGTCTGGAACAGTGGACAGTGAGAAAGCACTACATGAACAAAAAAGAAAAGAGCATGAGTTGCTCCTTCTAGCCTTCTATCAAAACATGGTTTGACCGATGAAACACTAGGTAAACCCTAAACCCGGTAAACACTACTAAACATCACTTCTACAAACACATGACTAATTATAAGGACTATATTCTTATCAAGCATTTCTGTTCAGATTGTATTGTCTTAATGGAAACAAAAGATGAAAAAGTAGGTTGCAGAATTTGCGGCAAATAAGTTGATGCAAAGGAGCATGTGAAATCAGGAAACTTTTTTATTGTTCTCCCTCTAGAAGCACAACTACGAAATATCATTGAACAACACAAGTTTTCGTAGTTGACCGTCAATAACAAGGATGACGTAAATGCTCGCTTGGTTTTGATGTATGTGATGGTCTGCTCTATAAAAAGACCTTGAAAACCTTCACACCTCTAAATGATTGCCCCAACTTTTCAATCACCTTTAGTTGTGATGGTGTACCTTTTTTTCAAATCCTCTTCACAGTCCATATGGCCCCTGTTGTGCACTTTAAATGAACTACCTCCCGATCTGAGATCTGACCATATTATGTCCATAACAGCATTGTGGTTTGGAGCTAAAAAGCCCCCGATGAACATCTGTCTTGACCCATGTGTGAATGAATGCACTGATCTACATGAGCGTGGCTTTGATTGGGTTACATCTGATGGTGTACATGGTACCAGCAAAGTATATGCTTTAATACTTGTAAGTGATTCTGTTGCCCGTCCACTCCTACAGAACTTTAAGCAGTTCAAAGGGGAGTTTGGATGTTCTTTTTGTCTTCAGAAGGGAACAGTTGTCGAATGTGGTCAGGGAAATGCCAGGGTTTACCCAATTGAGGAAAACATAGAACTTAGATGTCAAAGTCAGACTTTGGAGCTAGTTACGAGAGCTGTTGAGACAGGCACACCTTCAGCAGGTGTGAAAGGACCATCGGTGTTGTCCCTTTTACCTGGATTTGATATAATTGAGGGATGTGTCCCTGACTACATGCACAGTGTCCTCCTTGGAGTTGGACAAGATCTATTACTCTGCTATGGTGTAACTCTGAAAACCACCAATCTCCTTGGTACTTAGGCAGGTCCATACCACAAATTGACAAACTACTGTTAAAGATAAAGCCCCCAAGTAATGTCTCCAGAACACCTCGACCCATAAAAGAAAGACGTTATTGGAAAGCCCATGAATGGCTGATGTGGCTACTTTACAGTATTCCCGTTCGTAAGGGGATTCTACCTGAGAGATACCTTAATCATTGGCTGAAATTTGCGAGTGGCATAGCTTTGCTGCTGACCGCATCGATTTCATCTCAGCAGCTTTTAGAAGCACAGGACCTTCTTCATCAGTTTGTATCTGAGATAGAGCCCCTTTATGGTATAGGCAATGTCACCTACAATGTTCACCTCTGCCTCCATCTCTCTAGAAGAGTCCAGAATTGGGGGCCATTATGGGTCCATTCTGTCTTTCAATTTGAGGCCTATATCATGGAGTTGATCGAAATGGTCAAAAGCACCCAGTCTGTGCCCATCCAAATATGCAAAGTTTTCTGGATGAAAAAAGCACTTCCACTGTATGCCAGTCAAACACTGAAAGACCTCTCTTCAGAGTGTAGTGCTGTTCTTAGTCAGTTATTGAGGGGAAGAAAATAGCGAAAGCATGCAGTGAGTGTTTGGGGGTTACAGCTTTTGGACCACCCAAGAAAAAAATGATGGCACATGATGACTACATTGGTTTGCATAGTGTTGGTGATCGGGTAGAGAAGCAGATTGAGTGTTTGTCAATGGTGCGATCGTTCGTTCCCAGGCATACCACCGTTCAGAGAAGAGGAATTCTAGTGTAGTTCGTATAAAAACTGACAACGCATTCTTCTGTTATAACGTTCATGGTGACAGATGTAGGAAATGGCAGTACTTGTAATGCTATTGGTCACTTTTTTGAGGAGGGGAAGCACAGCTTTTCTGCTTTTGTTCAAAATCCTCTACACTTTCATCCAGTCAAGAAGGTGCTGTCTCTCCTAACTGCTGTACATGCCTCAGCAATTGAACACAAATGTGTGTACATGCCTTTAGAACAGCACAGATGTGATTATATTATGACTTTTCTTAATTATTATGAAGTAATTGTCTCATTTTTTTCATGTCTGACATCAGTGACATCAGTTTTTGCAGCTCTGTCAAGCTTTGTTGAAAGCATCAAAAGTTTATTTTCTTTGAATGCTAGTAGAGAACCCAGGTTTACATAGCTGCATAAGTGCAATCTAGAGAAATGTGTTTTAAATTATATTTAGGGGCCCTAGATTTTTTGGAGACAAACACAACTGTATATTATTCTGTATGCATCTGCATATGTAGTGCATGTATGTACTTTCTTACAAATAGAAATTGATGATATTGATATATGGCTGTTGATGAACGTCAATGAACGTCAAAAGTGACCGACTGAAAGGGAACTGAAGGTGAGAAGAGATCGGCTCATCAAACACATCCAAAAACTGTCACTTCTAACACCACTAACATGGGCCTACTGTAGCCCGTATTTACTGTTAAAATCACCCTAAATAGTTAATTCTATTAATACCAAGGATCAAATGAATATCTGATAAGAATATGTTTTTGAAAATTTAAGAAAAATGTTTTATGTTTTATGAAATGTTTTTTGTAATATCAGTATGCAAAATTTAACATCAATTATGTCATTTTATAATTTTAATTAAAATTATAAACATTTATGAAACGCATATTCATGTTTTGTAAATGATTAGTTAATCATTAACTAATCAATTGTAAATTACTTATAACGGAATTTACAAAACCAAGTCCAAATCCACATGTTCTCACACAGCGAAACATATATTGCGGAGCAAAGAGACACTGACAGTGTGCCAACAGACAGGCAGGCTACTTCTGGTATGAAATAAAGTCTCAGCTTTAAAATGTTGTAATTTTTGTGAAATTAAAATGATAAATACCATTTTGTGGCGCTTTAATGTGTAGCGCCTTAGTTCAGGGTCAGGCTCAGCGGCTGTTGTCCGCACTGCACAGTGAATCTCTTATTTACATCGCGTCTAGACTTTGTTGTTTATGAGGGGATTTGCGAAAGCCTGTCCAAAGAGATAAAGTTAAGAAACTGTCAACTAAAACCCTTCATAGGGATCTCAGAGTTAGGGATCTGATTGTTTTATTTCCAGTAGAAGAACAAAAGCAAGAACAAATGTAAAGTTATAACATGGTGATTGGAGTGACCTTGGGTTTGTGGGTTCGTCAACCAGGAGGTAAAGTGGGAGGTGTTTCGTCAAGAACAAATGAGTATTCACTTCAAGTTCCTCCATGTTAATAACTCCTGAAGAGGGCAGTGCAGTGTGGTGGCTGAGCCTGACCCTGATAGGTTGTGTTTCCAGGGGGAACAATTTAGTGATGCACATGCAGGTGGAAGAGTTTGGAGAAGGTCTCTTCAAGGACTTTCACACATTCAGCCCCCAGATAAACATCAAAATGTTGTAACGCAATTAACATTGCTAATGTCTCTTTTTCTATGGTCGAATATTTCAGCTGAGGCCGACTGAACTTAGTATAAAAGTAAGACACAGGATGAGAAAACCCGTCAGCACCATCTTGCACTGTCACACTTGCATCCACCTCCAACGTGAATGGTCGGGACAGGTCGGGAGTTGACAGGACTGGAGCACTACAAAGAAGAGGCTTCACACACATGAAAGCATGTTGACACACATCAGACCAACAAAAAGATTTTTTAGGACTGCATAAAGCTGTCAAAGGTGCCACAATTTTTTTTTACAAAAGAACCTGTATTATCTGGCCGCCCGATGGACTGTCTGCTTCGCCCTGGCCGCCACTAAGCCGTCACCCCCTGTTCCTGTTCCCCTTCATGGACCTGGCTCCCCATCCCTCCCCCTGATCCTCCACCGTTCCACCTCCCTCCTGGACTCTTGTTTTGTTTTGTAGTTGTGTCTTGGAGCGTCTGGTAGCCGCTCGGTTGAGGGGGGGTTATGTCACAGTGTCTGGTTTGTGTTTCTCTGGGTAACCACTAGAGGTCCTCTTCCCCCTCGGTGTCATTCACTCATAACTACATTTCCCATCATCCTGTTCTGTCACTCATTGATCATTGCACACAGCTGTTTCCCGTCACCTTGTTAGTATCTGTGTGTATATATACCCTGTTTGTTTCAGTCATTGTCATGGAGTCCTTGTATATGTCATCCTGCACTAAACGGAGTTCTGTTTACGTTTGTTTCTTGTTTGTTTTTCGTTTTGGACTGCTTATATGGTTTTTGACCCCTGCCTGGACTGGTTTTATAATTTACGGATTACCCATTAAACTGCACTTGGATCTTACCTGTTTGTGTGCGTTCCGTGACACTGGCATTTAAAGGGAATAGGAGATGAGTCTCTGATTGGTTTATTGCACGCAAAGACCAAAACACACCCATTACTCATTAAGAGAATAGGAACAACCCTTTTAGACCATGTGCCGGGAGCGCCGACCATTTTTCCCGTTGTTAAACTAGCAAAAGTGGTTTCAGATGACCTAAGTACACTTGCGACCCGCACGACCATGCCCTTAGATCCTTAAAATAGGGCGCAAAGTCTGGGATGTCAAAAAGTAAAGCCTTTATTATGTAGATTGAAAGGAGAATCTACAGTGAACCAGCAGGGTTAGTATAATTCTTTCATATCAGCTGTTGTCTGAAAAGAAGCTGACTTAATCGCATTTGCTATTACATATCTTTATTACATGGCCTGACTGAATTCTAATGTAGAATGCGGTGTGTTATCTCTTGATATCAGACCGCTGCTAAGTATAACACAACGCTGCCATGAAAAATAGAGCGTTGCCATGGAAACACAGGATTCTAACCGTAGAGACGGAGCATACGGTCTGGCATCTTAAAGAACATTAGCTGAGATTAAACCTCTAATACTGCAAGGATGACACTATATGACTTCATAAAATAAGTCAAATCTAGAGAAAAGGTGTCTCTTTTATAATTGTATGAAGTAGGACTGTCAACTGATACTTAATCATGATTAAGTACAAACAGCAAGTTCGAATAATCGCAATTAGTAGTTTTGAAAGCCTTTATTTATTTATTTATTTGTGTTGTTGTTGTTGTTGTTGTTTTGTTCAGTGACCACAACGGATGGAATCATCCTCCGCTGCAAGAATGCTCTCAAGAGATTCACCAAGTTTGGATCCATGAAAAAGGCCTTCGCCAAGATTACTGTTGAACACAACACAATAGCAAGAACAGCTATAATCGCTGAGCTAGCAATCACATATCCAGACGCATTTAAGGAGCTGCTCCCCACTGATGATGTAAATGAGAAGATCTCTGAGTTTGCAGAGCGCTGCAAGAGGGCTATGACAAAAGAGATGGCTGAAACAATCACAGCAAAGAAAAAAAGTGGTCAACTCCTCCCAATAATGTACACCTAATTTCATTAACAAGTTATCCTGTTGGTTTCCCTCCAAAACAATAAATATGTGTTGAGATTTTTTTGTAACCCTCTGAGGAAGCACAGGTAAATTATATTTTGTAATTTTTGGGGGTGTTTTTTTTCCCCATTTTATGTCAGAATCCTCTGTGTGAGGAAGGAAAACTTATGTTAGTTTTCATTTTTTTATGTGTTGTGTACATACATTAAGTTAAGTATAATCTTTTGATGTGTCTGTTGCATTTTGCTATACAATTATTTGACAGTAATACCACTTAATGACATTTAATGACAAGTTCAACTTGTACCAATGCAGAAACATATTCATGACACTGTTATAAACTAATTTGACAGAGTATTAACACTTAATGACATTTTAATGACAAATTCAATTTGTACCACTGAAAAAAAAAATGGTCAGAAATATATAAAGGTGTCATTTCAGTCTTATGCACAAGTAAAGTGTTACCACATTTCTTTATTTATTGTCACAGTGTCTGGTTTGTGTTTCTCTGGGTAACTACTAGAGGTCCTCTTCCCCCTCGGTGTCATTCACTCATAACTACATTTCCCATAATCCTGTTCTGTCACTCATTGATCATTGCACACTGCTAATGGATCTTACCTTTCCGTGTGTGTGATCGTGACACAAGGCATTTGATTTAGTTGATTATACTGTAGTTAATATGGTGATGGTGAATGAGATGTTAAATGTTATCTTAAATAATCTTTATTTATATATTTTTTTATATTAATGTATATCTTTTATAGATTTTTTTATATTAATGTATATCTTTTATAGATTATCAACCTAATGTAACTACTGCTTCTACTATTGCTTCTGCCAATACCTCTGCAAACAGAAGTAAATGAAAAACAGTAAAGCTCAAGTAGTTGTCCTCTTGCGTCCTTCAAAGTTTTGAATAATATTATATTGTGTCCTCCAGTGCCCGAACTCGACTGGACTGTATTCTGGGAAATTTTCAGAGTACAAATTCAGCCGAATTTGCGTTCATTGAAAATAGGACTTGAGTCAGAATTACCCCAACTCTAATAATAATAATAATAATAATAATAATAATTTTGTTACATTTATATAACGCTTTTCTGGGTACTCTGTGCTTTTACATGTAAGGGGGAATCTCCTTAACCACCACTAATGTGCAGCTCCACCTGGATGATGCGACGGCAGCCATATTGTGCCAGAACGCCCACCACACACCAGCTTACTGGTGGAGAGGAGACAGAGATGAAGCCAATCAGTAAATGGGGATGATTAGGAGGCCATGATGGACAGATGTCAAGGGGATTTTTAATGACCACAGAGAGCCAGGACCTCGGTTTAACGTCTCATCCGAAGGACGGTGCTCTTTGACAGTATAGTGTCCCCTTCACTACACTGGGGCATTAGCTTCAGTGGGCAACCAGTCTTTGGCTGCTGGAAACTCTGATGCTCTAACCCAACTCTACTGATCAACAAAGTTTATTTCTGCTGTACAGCAGATCTAGAGGAAAATAGCGTCATAGTCCAGCTTAAGTAAGTTCAATAATGGTTCATGTTTGTTGTAAAAAAAGTTATTAATTGATTTCACTATACAGCCGCTTTGGAGAAAACATTGATGTCATCGTCCAGCTCAGGTCAGTTCTCATATAATGGTGTCAATACAGGCAGATCAATAATATTCTGAATATAAGTAATCTCCCCAACTAATCAAGGAACCAAAACTCCATCAGGTGACAGAAGCTAGGCTCAGGCGCTCAGTTCTCCTCTAGCCAACAAACAGTGCATGATTATGATTCAATGAAATTAAAATATCCAACAGATATCCAACATAATTATCCCCATCTTGTGTGCTTCAGCAGTCACTGGAGAAAAGGGTATATGTTCTTAAGAAAAAATGAGGTTGCACCAGTTTGTGGAATGTGGTGTTGTTCCCAGGCATTTGACGTGAGCGGAGCAAGCATGTGATGTTGCTGCCTGTTGTTTTCATTGCAGTCGGCATTAAAGCAAGTTTAAACTAAGCTCTTGTGGCAGCGAGTCATTGTGCCTCATCTACACATTGGCACTCTCTGGTCCTATATGGTGGAATGAGCTGTCATTATCCACCCGATCTGCTGAGACCATCAATGCGTTTAAGAAACAACTGAAGACACACTACTTCTACAAACACTTAACTAATTCACATCCATAAACATTGTAATATATTCATGATGATGCTTCTTATCACCAAAGTCACTTTGGATAAAAGTGTCTGCTAAATAAGTACATCTGTCTGTAACCATTTTCTCAACTAATTTAATTTGAAATTTCCCTAATCAAGAAAACCCTGGATTCCCGGCAGTTGAATGTTGAATTGGCCGGAGTTTTTTTCTCTTATCAAATTAATAATAAGCGCACGGTGCCTCCACCAGGGAATAATAAAGCAAAAATAAATTTTCTTATAATTTACTTCCCCAGAATTTTAAATTCTTGTTAGTTCCCCCCTTTACAAGCTTTAAACAATCTCAATGCTGATTGGTCAACATTAATACACTTCAGTTCAACAGAACACCTCATTTGAGTAAAGGAAAACAGTACAAATGATGAAGAAACAAAGAATGTTGGTACATTTTGTTACATCACATTATCAAATAAACAAAAAAACAAAATATCAAAAGTATATATTTTAATACTCTGCAATTTTCAAAATAAGGCATATTTTTAAGGCATATTTTAAGGGGTCCCTACATGTCTCTTACTGTACCTGTAACTTCTCAGACTATCTCATTCCATCTACTGCATACATGATCAGTGTCTTGACATGTTCTCTCCCCAGAGTTTTTTCTTGAGATGCCAGTTCAGAGCCCTGCCTTGGAGCAGCGCTGAGCCGTGGTCTATACCTGGTATGGCCTGCAAGTATCATGCTTTCCCCGCCGCCCACGACGCCGAGCGGCAACAAAGAAAGGATCTTCATAAGCCCGGCTTGTTATGCTCTCCCCTGTGGTAGAGCTGCGAGCCAAGCGCGGAGAATGCAGCTAGTGTCCTCATGTCGGCACAGGTCTTACATGGCACTTCATACATGCATCTTTCACACGATAAGCAGCCCCTCGCCTCAGAGGCGCGGCCTACTGTGTACAGAAAAGCACTCGCACAATATAAACAGCTTCCTGTCTCAGTGCAGTGTATGGAAGAGCTTCCTGTCGTGTATGGAAGATATATTCCAGCACTCTCACGATGAACAGCCCTTGCCTCAGTGCAGCGGTCGGTCGTGTAAGGACGACAAAATTCCCAGCACTCTCATGATAAACAACGGCATCTCAGTGCAGCGGTCGGTCGTGTAAGGACGACAAAATTCCCAGCACTCTCATGATAAACAACGGCATCTCAGTGCAATGGTCGGTCGTGTAAGGACGACAAAATTCCCAGCACTCTCATGATAAACAACGCCGTCTCAGTGCAGTGGTCAGTCGTGGACAAACGGACCAGCTCTTCGTGTGCTGCCTATGGCAGCTGACTGTACTAAGGGACATGCAAGTTCAGTGTGACGCCATAAATCGTGTCGCAAGTGCTTTCGGTGAGTGATTAACCTCACTTATCTCCAAGTCTTGATATTGACTACGTGGGATTTTGACTAGTTGTTGTTGCTAAGGCTGCTGACTCTGTGCTTATGTACATACTGATATGTGATTATGCTGTTATGTTGCCCTGTATCCTTCAGTGCAACTAGTTATTCTGATCTGACTGCGTATATTCACAGCTCACAGTATATTCACAGAAAGCTTCCTCATGTTTTTTCACCTCCTGAAACTTGCTGACGACTGTGTTCACCAAACAGGCCAGGTGAGATTGGGGCATTAAGCAGAAACACTCTGTCCCTGTCCTTGAGGTTCAGCCACAGGCGCTGTCTTTGCCAGCGCTAGTTTGAAGACAGAGAGAGAGCGCACGCAAGGGAGGGGCTCTTTGCTCATTCTCTTAGTTAACATGCGCCCTATCACAAGTGCAGCAGTCATCTACACCACTCATAATAAATCACAATAACTGATCAAAGGCAGGATACAATTTTGCAAACCTTTTGGACAGTGGAAATATCCACTCATCCCAGATGAATACCCGCCGGCAGAGGCCTTACCAGGGTCTCTATTGTGCAGCCCATCCCAGTCCAGCAGCACCACTAGGATCTCCTGCTCGGCTCATTAAAAGTCTACAGAAAATGTTTTTCTTCCAATCACTTTTGTGTACTGTTAATTTAAAATTCTATGTTGTTTTTTCTAATCTTGAACGTAACTTATCTTGTTAATAGTTTTAGTAATTTATTTTGTTAATAATTAGAAAATAAACCATTCCTGTTAACAACAACAGCACAATAAATTCCAGCAATGGTTTATAAATTTCCCAACCCGTTCTCATCCTAGGGCGCTTGACGCTTTTGACATTTCGTCTACATCGAATGCACATGGCACCCTTTAGCGTCAATATGAGGTGCAGATAGATATGGGCCAGAAGGCGCCTCCTAGCGGTCTAACCCTAACCCTACACCAGACCTAAACCTACCCATAACCGAACAAAGCTCTGTGCGTGTCATATTGACGCTAAAGGGTGCCATGTGCGTTCGTATTTATTTATTAATTTTTTTACCTGCAAGGGAGTTAACCTTCCCCAGCCAGCCCGTTTTATACAGAATTGTCCTAAATCTTGAGAAAAAGAAAACACTAACAACGTTTTTAAATATGAATGTTTAAAATATTATAATATTAATATAATATTAATATAAAAATATTAAATATTTTTAAACAGTACATGCATACAAAATACTCCAGAAATCATATTTCTGGACACTCTAATTTGTTTAAAACATTTGTAGACATAGTTTGCATGACAGCACTACAAAAAAACTAAAAAAGTAAAAGAGTTATCTACTGGTTTTCTTATTTTTGTGGGTATTGTATGGGGTGAGGGCTATATGAGGGCTATAAAACACAAGTTTCCAATATTTTTTGGGAAATATTTTTGGCCTTGGGTAAATAAATGATCATTTTCAGCCCTCATTTGAATAAACTCAGCTGTCTGCCCCTTGCTGCCTAAAACATAACGAAATATTAGAACAAGTGAAGGCGCACAGTGGTAACTCAGGGATTAAGTTCACGTTTTTAAGAAAGAAAAAAACAGGCTTTTAACACCTGTTTTGTTGGCTATTTGAGTAAATAATTATTTTTTTAGTGTATTCATCCGCTGCCACAGAAGAACAATCACACGCTATTTTCTTTGATGATAATCCTGCCGTCGGTGTAGCGGGATAGGCTAGGCTGCAAATGATCCACTCGCGCTGTCCTGCGCAGCCCGGGGAATGAAGGCCGTAGGCCACAAGGAGCCTTCGAATATGGACAGCATTCAAATGCAGCCTTCGAAGGATGCAGCCCCTGAACTGGGACACAGGTGATGTGACCTTTTAATTTGGACCCAGAGAAACTGAGGGACGGTCTTTATTGCATCAAACAAGTGTCACTTTGCTCACAGCTGCTTAGTCCAGTTTCACCTGCAATGCAATGCTGCTTCATCATTTCATTCACGTTTCACACTTGTGTCTCTTGAAAAACTGGTTTAACTTGTTTTTCTGTTGTTGTTCAGAAAAGCTTTCAAAGTAAGTCGTTTAACACACATCAGTTGACTGATCAGCTCTTTTTCTACTTGTCCTGCAGAAGTGAGTCAGTGAAGAATGATGGCGTCTGTTTCAGAAAATCTTCTGGGTGCTCTGGATGATCTAGACCCAGATGAACTGAAGAGGTTTAAATGGCGTTTAAAGAATCATTACTGTGTTTCAAGTGCTGCTCTCGATAAGGCAGACCGACCTGACACGGTGGATCTGATAATGAAGCGTTTTGGACCAGAAGAAGCTGTGAAGATCATGGTGGAGATCCTGAGGAAGATGAACCAGAACCATGTGGCTGAACAGTTAGAGAACAAACACAAGCAAGGTAACAGGTTACAGTTAAAACAAAGTTGTTAAATGTGCCATTTCAAATAAAAAGTTGAACTAAAGAAGTTTTTTTTTTTAATATAAAGCCTTTTTCATGTACCAAATATAATACTTTTCTGTTATTGGTGTTTCACATAATAAATTAACTGTTGACTTAAACTTTCCTCTTTGTATTGCTAATGTGTTTGTGTGGTTTAATGTCACTGTATTTTCATTCTCTGTCACACAGCTCAGGCTGAGGGCAGTTTTGAGGATCCTGCACTTGTTGGAGCCGAACCAAAACCGATAGGGGGTAAATACTGATCGCTGTCTGTACAGAGAAAACCCAAACTCAGCTGCTCTATCCTGGGTTATAGAATGACTCATAAATTAATAACTACTGGTTTTCAGCCTAAACTTTGCTTCGCTGATGTGTTTGTGTGGTTTAATGTCACTGTATTTTCATTCTGATCTCTTTCTCTCTCACACAGCTCAGGCTGAGGGCGGTTTTGAGGATCCTGCTCCTGTTGGAGCCAGTTCAAAACCGATAGAGGGTAAATACTGATCGCTGTCTGTACAGAGAAACCCCAAATTTGGGTTTATTCTTATTTTAGTCATATGGACTCCTTGTGTAGATGAAAGAGAAAAGAAATTACAGGACAAAACACTGATAAGGCTGATCTTTTAAAATGAAATTCATAATTAAAACTATATATATAATACAATTATTTACACTTAAAAGCACTTGTTGTAATGTCAAAATTATATCCTTTAAAGTAATCCAGTGGTTTAATCCAAGTCTTCTGAAGTGATATAATCACTTTGTGTGATGAATAGAGTGAAATTTAAATAATTATTCAGTCTCAAATAAAATCATTGATCAACTCATGTATCCAGAACCCAAATCACATATAACACCTCATTGCTTTTTTGTCATGAAACAATAGACAAGAAAACCGTACAAGATTGGGACAACATGAGGGTGAGTAAATGATGACAGAATTAAAATTTTTGGATGAACTAACCCTTAAAAATAGGCAATGATGAAAAAATGCTAACACTGTTCATTTATATTTAAATTTGTGGTTTGAACCTATAGACTGTTTCTATGCTAGATCATCAACCACTCAGTGATGATCGTGTTTGTACTTTAAATTTATGTGGGGTCCGTGTACCTTCTGGTCATCTGTTTTTTATAAAAACAATTCTGTTTTAAGAAACATATAAACTAAAATTAAGCTAGATTTTTCATATTTTTGTTCATGGGTAAAAAAGGACCTAACGCTGACCTCGGGCTTGACGTCACTTATTGTATTGTTTTATTGATTATTTGTTTCGAATGAGTGGGCAGCCCTGAAACACCCCTTTTCAACTCATATTGGAAAAAACAAACATCAAACCATTTCTTATGCCTCTTTATTTCTCTTTAAGTAGAAAATCAAATGACCAGAAGTTACGCGGACCTACCTTGACATTTATTTATTTAATATTGAGATAAGAAAAATTTGAAAGTGGTGCATATTTAAATACAAAATACAATTTAAAGCAAGAATTTGGCTTGACTATTTTCAGGATTAGAAAATGGATGACGAGACTGTGGATAAATACAAAGAGGCCAGAAATGCAGCAAAAAATTCTTTGTTTACTCTTACTTCGAACTCTTTTTAAAGGAACACTCCGACTTTTTGGGACTTTAGCTTATTCACAGTATCCCCCAGAGTTAGATAAGTCCATACATACCCTTTTCATTTCTGTGCGTTCTGTAAGTGTTATTTGACGCACCCACCGCTAGCCTAGCTTAGCACAAAGACTGGATGTAATGGATAATGGTAGCATACTAATCCCAATAAGTGACAAAATAATGCAAACATTTTCCTATTTACATGTTGTGATCTGTATAGTCACAGCGTGTACAAATAACAAGGCTATATGAGACAGAGACCATTTTTAATCGTATAAATACTGGGAACTATATTCTCACTAGGCGTAGGTATACTCTCACTGGTTGAGTGGCAAAGACTATGGCCTTTCTACGCCCTTCTGCACTAGTTACAATATGGCTCTGATGGAAGTGGCGGATGCATCGCAGGTGACCATGGTGTTACAGGAGGTGCTGAAATGTGACAGAATGGGGGTGAAGTGAGTTGGGATCTCCTAACATGCCTGCATCCACACTGGGGTGTAACGGTTCTCTGTAAAGAAAAAACTAACCGTACCATTCTCCACCCACGGTTCGGCACGCACTTGCATTGCGGTTGATCTCAAATCTGATGAAGAATCTATAATCTGGTTTGTTGAAAATATGTAAACATACAGTTCCGCTAATGTATATTCCTGTTGATGTATGCATATGCTGGCACATGCCAAAACAGCTGAGGCTAGAGCAAGGTGAGCAGCAGTTAACCAGGACAGCAAGCTGGACAAGACACTGTCAAAACTGGTGGCACTAGCTCCAATGTAAGATTAAGTTTCAAGTATGGTTGACCCCCAAAAGAAGTAAGAAGAATAAGCGACAAAGATATGAGGAAAGGGAAAACAGTAGCTAGACTCTGGGGGAAGTTTGAATGGGGCTTGGGTGATAAATGGACCGAACGATATACAAAGCAAAGCCCCTCCCTCAGCAACCGAAAAGAGTACAGACTGCAAATTCAAATGGGAAGCCCTCACTGCATCCAGATGGATATGAAGCAGTGAATAAACAGCGAGATGTTCAACTGGGAGATAAGGTCCAGTCCATTTTGTGAGCTAATCAATAATCAGGACACAATCAAAAACACAAATGACGCTTAATTTTAACATTAACTCTCCTTTAACAGTCGGAAGAAAAGCATGATATGAACTAGTAATCTGCTGTAAAATATTCAATCTGAGTTCTGCTAAATATAATCAGTTATATTTAGTTTGTATTACCTTTTCTATTTAAGTAATATTTGAGTATAACTAACATGTTTTTTTGACTGTAAGGTGTTATATTGTAGCAGTATGAATTTAATTTGAACCGATGTTTGGAGCCCATATGGATGGTTCAATAGAAGAAGTAGCTCGCTGAAACTGGTTAAACAAATTGGATTCACGTACAGTGGATACGACAATGACAAGTTCACTTCTCAGACAAAAACGCTTTGTTAGACAGCATGGGAAGTACAATGCTGCTGAAAGTGTTGCAGAAAACACCGATGTAGTAATTAGTGTCACCTGTGTGGAGGCATAGCAGAGATACAGAAGGAAAACTCATTGCTTTACAAGTCCATGAGAGAGCCTTGATAAGGTGGCCTTTTCCAGCGGTTCTTCGCACTTCAGTAACAGGCTGGGGTAACCAATAGCTTGCTCCAATGTGCTACCAGAGTCACTCGGGGGATGCCCCTCAGTCTGTTAATCGCCATGGGTGTCAGTCCGCTGCGGGAAAAAACCCTCCACCACAGCCAGCTCTACTGTGACGTCAAACCTTCGCAGGAAGACAGTGCCAGAGTTGGACACAGCTGCTCTTCCCCGGAGGTGGGCCGGACGGAGAATATTTTGTTGAATCAAATTCTTTCTCATCCAGCGGTACCCAAAATTCTCAGTAAGAGCAGCTTCTCTATCTCTGGGTCCCAAGAGGGCCAGACTGGTTGTGTGCAACCCTGTAAAGCTTTGCCAGCCTCAGCCAGTGGCCCTCTTGTATCGCCAGCCGGCAGCCTGGTGCGGTTCGAGGACCCGAGTAAGCCTTCTCACGCACCTCTTGCCGACCCGTGGAAACAGGTAATTGTTGCACCACACACTCAGACCCCACTATGTCTTCTGAGTTGGGCCTTCCGAGTCGGGTCCCACCTCACCAGTAGGGCCATGGTGTAGGAGTTTCACCCGGGAGAGCGAGGAAGGGCGGCGGCCAGAACTCGGCAAGGCCAGAAATGCAGCAAACAACTCATTTACTCTTACTGCAAACTCATTTTAAAGGGGTCATAGACTGGAATATTTTATGATTTTATAATGTTTCCTTGGGTGCCCTTATACTGTTAGTATGATTTTAACATCAAAAATTGTCATAATTTTATAAATAAAAGGCATTTTTCCAAGCCTGATTTTAGCCTCTGATTTGAACGCTCTGTTTTAAGGGGCGTGTCTGCTCTGAGACTTCAGTGCAAACGCCCACTGCTGTGATTGGCTGACATGTTTGCATATGAAAAAGCTAGTATTACATGTGGAACTCTCTCTAAAACTTTTACTACGTTTTTACTTTTATAGCTATCGAGATTAACCTGTTAACCGTTGCCAGTTTTTATATATAGTTCAAAGTTACTATCAGATTTAAAGGTCCCATTCCATGGATTATTTTTATTATTTTATAATGTTTCCAGGGGTGCCCTTATAATGTTAGTATGTTTTTTAGATCAAAAATTGTTATAATTTAGAAATAAAAGGCATATTTCCTAGCCTGATTTCATTCCCTGGTTTGAACACTCTGTTTGAAGGGGCGTGTCTGCTGTGAGACTTCAGTGTAAATGCCCTCTGCTGTGATTGGCTGACATGCTTGCATATGAAATATCTGGCATTACATGTGGAACTATCTGGAAAACTTTTACTATTACAGCTATTATACGTTTTTACTATTACAGCTATCGGGATTAACGAATCGTGAGAAGTTTTTTAAGTATTTAGATCTATTCCCATCACATAAAAGATTGCAGTGATGAGCATTGAGCAGATGACAGTCTGTTGATTGCGTGAAAAAAGATCTTATCATTGCAACGCAGTTTCTGCACTCTCACTAATGATTTCACCAATGCAAACATGAGGTATATAAATACAGTAAGAGCTTCATTGTGCAGTGTAACAGCGCCATTGATTTCATAACGAGTTTTGGCAAGTGTCCAGGTAAACTCGCGCTGTGTGATTGTGTGATTGACAGCTTGGGCGATTGGAAAGGGATTGTTCTTTGATCGCTTTCTGTATATTAATCACAGTTTAAGTAAGATTATTTTCATCCTACTAAGAGAAACGATGTGAAGAGTGATCGCTACTTCCATATTAAATCAGTACTTACCGCTTGCTGGAATATAGTTGAAATTGCCCCCTTCGTCAGTATGAAACGCTGAGAGAAGGTTATTTCCCTGCTTGATATTATCCCAGGTTAGAAAAACAGTCCGTGGTGAAATGGACAGAGCAAACTTACAACTTCGAATTAAACTTTTGCGGTATCCGATTATAGATAAACATCAACCACGTCTGTTGACATTTTGCCATCAATACGCCTGTGTTCCTGTGGGCGGAGGTTAGTCTAAACACGGTTCTGGTGATGTCATTAATGAAGGAAGTAGAGGGATGTAGTCCAATCCAGCCGTTTTTTGTAGTCAACTTCTGTTAAATAAAATATCTCGCTTGGCATTGAACTTTGAGCTTTATAATTTTACAGATATTATTTACTGTATACTCTAACAACAACATTACACACTAACTAAAGTTTGAAACATGGGATCACGTAGAACGGGACCTTTAATGTTATACCTTGACAAACTATACATCATTAAAAAGATATAAGACTCAAGTTTCAGTATTTGACCACTATTGTATTCTGAGAAACTTATAGCAACAGTTATTTCTTAATTTGTGTCAGGAGTTATGAAATGAAAAAATGAGTCGATACCTTTGATATGAATTATGCGCGTCAGCCGCTTTCATTCATAAAAAAACTCCCGTGCCGTCGTCATGACAGCGATACACAAAACAACGTCCTTCTAGGCTTTAGCTCAAAAATGTGCAGATTTGGAGAAATATTGATATATTCTCATAGGTTTACATCAGATTTCTATAGACAGGAATAATATTTATTGAATTTATACCCAAATGCGTCGATGTAATCATTATGAGCGCTTGCATACTCTGATACTACTGTGTTTTCAATCCATACCAGCAGCCTGAGGGCGCCCTCGCCGCCCTGTGCACAGTATTAGTCCATATATAGAACACATGAAGAAGTGCCATAATCATGTGACATTCGGCGTCACTGATACACACAAAGCTAACAAGAGATCGCGCTGTAACATGCAGATACAGACGTTTTGAAGACAATAAACATGTTTGCTATGATATTTGAGTTACCTGTGTTTTTCAAGCCATGCCAGGTATTTCCATAATAATAGATTATATTTATAATGTAATGCTAATCTATATAGAATCATTGTGCAGAATACTATACCAATAGTATATTTTCTGTCTGATTTTTTTATCTGAAGCCAAATTAGATCACAGAAGATTATTTAAAATACTCGTCTTGTGTTATAAAGTAAGTTTGGAACACAAACATGGTTTTAATCTCATAAATTGTCGTGTATTGATGGTGTGCTAAGCTAACATGCTAGCTAGCCCTAGGTGCACCTGCCACCTAGAAGTTATATTTTTATGATTTTTTGAACGCTTACTGAAATGTTTCTTTATTCAAAAAATGCATTTGATACAGTTTAAAATGTGAGGTGAACTTTGAGAAAAGAAATTAGGGACTGAAACCATATGAATAGCCTGTGAGTAGCCAGTCGTTAGTAACTATAATGCAGACAAAAGAAATGCATATTTCGAGCCATAACCAGGCTGGAGAGGTGTGAATGTGTGCAGGGGGAGACTGAGACTGAATGGGGCTCGTTTGCACCACAAAACAATAAAGACAATATACTGGATAGATGGTTAGAAGATGACATGAAACATCAGTTGCATTTTAGAATCAAATCAAAATAAAGTAATTTGACATGGTCTTGAAAAAAATTTAACTAAATACAGAATTTTGGACTTATTATCTTCAGATTTTAAACATAAAATGTTTAGACATGTGGCTTTAGCTGTAGTGCATTTCTAGATTGCTACAGTGCCAACTTCAATTTTATTTTCATGAGGATGTTTCATAAAAATTAATTTCTAATAACTTTACAAAACTTTGAAGCTATTTATAACAATTTTTCATTATGACAATAATTAATTCTACATTTACAATAAACTACCAGGTGTCAGCTTTCAAATGAGATCATACTTGTGCTTTTAGTACAAAGGGTTCATGAACTGTATCTGTTTCAGTTTGGGTATGTCATTTCTGGGGATTTTTCAAAAGTGGGGTTGCAGCTTAACAGGTTAAGGAATCGTGAAAAGTATTGATCATAATGATCACGTGAAAGGTTACAGTGATGAGCATTGAGCAGATGACAGACAGTCTGTTGAAAAAGATCTTATCATTGCAATTTCGGCACTCTCACAAATGCTTTCCACCAAATAACAATGCAAAAAAATGTAAATACAGTAAGAGCTTCTTGTATTGTACATTGTAACATTGATTTCAACAAGTTTTGCCAAGTGTTTGATTGATAGCTTGGACAATTGTAAAGGGACAATTCGCTTTCTTTATATAATTTAATCAGTAATTTTTCACAGTTTAAATAACATTATTTACATCCTAGTAAGAGAAACGACGTGAAGTTGATTGTTTAGTCACTGGCTTGATTTACTGATGCATAAGGGACCGTTCGGTATTTATGGAAGGGGCCACCGGAGGAAAATAGGGGAGGGTCATGTCTTTTTATTCTTTGTTGAGGGGAGGGTCATCCAACTTTTTTTTAGTCTAGGGGGAGGGTCACCCAACTTCTATATGAAAACAGCAACATTTCAAAGTGGCTTGTTTGGTGCTATTTTTTTCCATTTAGCTCCATGTTGATCTCGCGTTATCAGCCCCCCTTCGATATCAGATGGGTCTGACCCAACAAAAATCCAGTTTGGCGCTGTTTGACAGTGCGCGCGCACTTCAGTTCGCACTTAGAAAAAGTGCATCATGTCAGAACAGAACGCCAATGAAATGTTTACCCGGCAAAGCTTTAAAGCACGAGCAAATAATAAACTTTTGTGATTGCGAATAAGTGCACAGTGTCCGGTGAGTGTAACTCTACCGCCGCATTAACATGTGTGACGTGAATGTACGTCGAGTTTTACAGTATTGGGACTGAGCCAGAACCGCAGCTGATAGAATGTGCTACTACCATATTTTAGTTTCCATTCTTATTTTGTTTCCACGATGTGTAAGATGTAGGGCTACCACATCTTTAAATTACTATTAGTAGGCCTATTATAAATTCGTTAAAATTGGGCGATTCCAGTGTTATGGACGTGAGTGACAATTGCAGTCAAAACTCAGAAAATGCATTTAATAGCCTACCAATATTTTGAAACGTCTGAAAGGAGTCAAGACATTAGAAAAATATCAGTCTACACATGCGTTTTATATTTAATATGAGGGAAATACACATGTGACGTGACACAAAAAAATCTTTAACTTTTAGGTGGCAAAATATTTTTTAGTAGGCTAATTCTATAAATTACACTGTGCAAACCAAAAGATATATACCCACCGGATTAATAAAGATCGGCCTCCACAGAACATAAAATATTATATTATTTTTATTTTATTTTTCGTGTTCGCATTTATGTGAAAAAATAAAATAAAAAATGTTACGGGCGTGACAGTTCTCCATTACGGACATGACTGCTCTGAAAGCGAAATTTCACAGAGACCTCAAACAGAAAGCACAAAGCCTTTCTTTAAAGTGAATTTCGTTTTTTTATTAATTGTATCTTAATTTTAATCAATGTTTCATCTGGATTTAATAAATAAGTAAATATAGTAGAAAATAGATAATCAGACACGGAGGCGCGGGCGAGTGAACTGGACTCTTGTCTCATAAATGAACCGAAACTCGGCGTAAGGTATGCTACTTGCCTCACAGACCTGAGAAATATATAGAAAGCTTGAAATGTCTACTTTTTAACATGCAGAACAATTCAAAACGAAGGAAAACAGACTGCTTTCTGCTTATGAAATGTGCATTTCTCTCTGGCGCGTTCTGAGAAGATCGCGACGCATCGTCAACTTCATCTTTGCAGTCGACACAGAAAACACTTGTTTATTAATAAACAATTAGAATGTCTCCTTGCTATATTTGACATATTAGTAATCATTACTTTTGCCGGTTCTTTGTGACAGCTTTTAGATGCTTCATTGGCAGCGCCACCCACATGTTGAACGAGTCACACCTCATCAGCACCGAAAACATGATTTTTTTCAAATCTAAAATAAAAAATCGTGATACGAACCGAATCGTAGGTTTGGTCTATCGTTACAGCCCTAGTAAGATGAGAAAGCATCTGAACATCTTTGCCAAGCGCAAACCAGTACAGAAGTAGGCTAATCAATAAATTATCGGGGAGGGTCATGCCTTTTTTCACAATCATTTTGGAGGGTCATAGAAAAATATATTGCTGGCGAAGGGAGGGTCATGTCTTTTTTGACAACACATCTCAAAACTCCTCCGGTGGCCCCTTAAATAAAAAACGAACAGTCCCTAAACAGTATTGAACGATATTTTGAGAGATAATCTGTCTAAACTTGAATAATTACATCAGAAATCACTGATCACAGATCAGGCATTAGAATAAACATGACTACTTACATGTTTGTGGCATTGCTGGCAGATCCATATTGTAAAAGTATGTTTGCAAAGCCTGAGCTGAAATTTACCAAATAATCAACAGTAAAATACACCAAATACACACAAATAATGCACTGCCGATACATTCACATTGTTGGGAAACCCCCCCCCCACTATCCTAGCATTAGGATCGTTTCGAAGGTAATGGTATTATTGATGCTGTATCGATCTTTTCTCGTTCTCATGTCACTGTTCGCTATCGCTCGAGTTGGCTCCATGATGTCACAAGTCTCCACTTTTTATATCCTGTCGTTTGCTGGCCTTGGTTTCAATAAAAGCAGTTTTTGGAATAACAAGAACGTTTTGAGTTTTGAAACTTACAGGGTATTTTTATAGTATAATGAACTCTTAACTGTCAAAGGATGAAGTTGTTTCGTCTGAATATGACCCTTACACTTGTCTTCTTCTGTGGAAACCTGCAAGAAAGGTCTACCTCGTCATGTTTCATTGTGTAAACACCACTGACTGTTTTGTAAAAAACACTTTCTGTGATGGTTTCACTACAATGTAAATTGATCGGCTCCTTTCTGTCCAGTCGGTTGCATAGCTTTGCCATACAGATTTTAATAGCTGGACAGCTAAATAAAACACGTAATGTGTCAAAGAAGTTTGCTAAGGGGTAATTTGGGTGCAGATGGAGGGGACATTAATACTAATGAAATTAACAACTTTCTCTGGCACACATAGGTTGTCAAACCTATTCCTGCTCAGTAGAAAGCCCTGTCTGCATGGCACTGCCCAGTAAAGTTTGTCAAGGCATTCTTTAGTCTGATTGTTATGAGGTTATATAGCCTGCAATAAACTTTTGAAGAATCCCATATATCCTAAAACTATAGCAGCACAGAGCTATTATTCTATTACAGAGAACTGCAGAATGATTGATGATGTTACATGTTAATATTTTGCTGACCAATCAGGGAAAGTGATTTCATGCCTGACATGTAGAAATTTAATGTTCAAGTTGTTTATCCATTTTCTATCCCTGAACCCAAAACTATATATATATATATATATATATATATATATTTCTTTCTTTCTGTGGTATGAACATTTATTAAATTTCGCCATTATTTCATTTAACTGCTATCAATGTTGATTAAAAAAATGGATGAACGTAACCTGCACGGACCGTTTGGATTGTCATCCAGTTCGATTTGAAGGTAACGCAGAGGTCATTCCAGAAGAGAATCCAGCAGAGAGAGAGAGATCTTCAGCAGTTGAAAGAGGCTGTGGAGTCTTATGAGGTGAGTTTGAGAAGTCTTGGTTAGGACTATCCTCTTTCATTCCCACTGAAGCCCACTGTGTGATTGTGATGTGTGTCTTAACAGCGCTCTGCACTGAAAGCAGTGGAGGAAAGTGAGAGGATATTTACTGAGCTCATCCGCTCCATTGAGAGAAGCCGCTCTGAGATGACACAGCGGATCAGAGATCAGGAACAGGCTGCGCTGAGTCGAGCTGAAGGAGGACTGAAGCAACTGGAGGAGGAGATCAATGATCTGAGGAGGAGAGACACTGAGCTGGAGCAGCTTTCACACACACAGGATCACATCCATTTCCTGCAGGTAACGGAGATCTAGTGGATTTGAGTGAGATCCTGCAATGACAGGAAACTTAATGAGAAATGTTTCAAGAAAACACGAACACGAGCAGTTGACTAGAATCAGCTGAAGAGACATCACTTAAAAATGGACTTCATCTCTGGAAAACTTCTCCAACCTGCACTTTTTGTAGGTCTCCTTTGTTTAAAACACCAATTCTCTGGGTGCTTCTCAATTCTTATTTGTGCATCCTTGTTTCCTTTTCTCGCTTCCTTTCCTCGTGTCTTAGCTCCACCCCTTCAGGATGCGAGGGAAGGACGCAAGGAAAAGACGTGAGGACGGAGGAATTTAATCAAGTGAAATAATATATCCTTGCTCCCTTTAGCGTCAATTCAAAGCGTAGTCAATTAATGATGACTACACCGCTGGATCTAGAGACGTAAATAAACGTAATTAAAACTGTGCTGAAAAGTACACGTTATACATCGGATCGGCACTGTCAAAACATAGCCCACATTTACAATAACTTTTATGCTTAATACTCAAATTGATTTGTGTTTGTATTTTCTGCCATGGTTAGCACTTGTGACACATGTGAAGGGGGAGGAGAATTTATATGTGCGTCACGTCTAGTCGATAAAACACTTCCGCAAAGGATACACTTGTGTATCCTCGCTCATGGCTCCTCTGGAAGCTCCTCACTCCTCGATCCTCTAGGTGCAATTAGAGGGTTGAGATGTCCTACAAGATAGCTGAGTTCGATCGGTTTCCGGGTCATAGGATGGAGGACAGAGGAGCGAGGAAACGAGGAGGGATATTGAGAAACACCCCTGGTCTTGGAGCCTCTAATAATGAGCTGATGACCTGAAAGCAGGTGTGTTTGATTAAGGAGACATGCAAACTGCTAAGACAGGGTTGAAAACCCCTGTCCTTAAGATACAGTTGTCTGAGCTCTTTCTTGTGCAAGATAAATTGAGTGTCACCAACACTTTTAAACTGAAGAAGCTAATCAATGTCTTCAGGATTACTTTAAAGTTTCATGTAGGTGAGTTTGATCAAGGTTTGGAGCTTAACTCTGCAGGAAAGTGGACCTTAATAGCCAAAGTTGAGAACCCGTCTTACATCATGGTGAAATCAACATACCTGATTTCCTCCCAATTTTTTAATGAAATTATTTCAAATACAAATTTTGAGTCATGTTCACCTGTTTTGAGTCAGGTGATCTTCAAATTGTCACAGTCTTAGAAGGCAAGGAGAGTGGAAAAATAGATCTATATGCAGCAGACCTCATGCTCCAACACGGCAAGCCCAGGGAAAAATCCTGAAGCCGGACACTAACCGAACATAAACAAGGACTAGAAAATGAATGTCAGGATCTTGTCATAAAACCCTAAATGTGACAGACTAGGTGACAGGATCCTGACAGAAACATGATCAGAGCTGTCTCCAGCATATTATCTGACATAAGATTAAGAATGTGTGCATATTGAAAATAAATGTAATGAACCCAGAACACCAGTTTACTAAACCTTATTTCACTCCAACCCATATGCAAAAGGCTGTTTTAAAGCTATCGTTATCCCATTTTTGCCCTACAAACATCTCGCTACGGGGACATGCTTCCGAATCCCCCTACCAAGCTCAGATGTTGGACCTTGTATTTATTAAAATCCTGTGCATGGTCATGAATGTCTTATTACATGGATATTTATGTTTAGTATAAATGACATCATTCGGTGTGGAGGTGATAAGATTTCTGTTTTCTGTAGAGTTTCCAGTCTCTCTCAGCACTTCCCGACTCTACAGATGTACCCAACATCCCCTTCAGTTCTCTCTTCTCTTTTGATGGCCTGACAGAATCTGTTCGTCAGCTGGGAGAGAAACTGGAGGATTTCTGCAAAGAGGAGATAAAAAAGATCTCAGACAGAGGTAAAGTCCTGGAGATTCATCTGCTTTCAGTCCTCCATCACCTCATATCATTTAGAACATCATATTAGAAATGTCTTAGGAATAAATGCATAGGAATCTCTTGACATGAGAATCACACTGTTCATGTCTGGTTCCACAGTCACATTCACCAACATTGTTTCTAGGACCAGGAACGACCTCGTACAATGTAAGTCACTAAAGCTGCATTCACACCACTAACAACTTTGTCGATGAACTTCACTAGACTGTACAATGAGTTGCTCATGGGCGTTCTAAGTGCTGTCGCTCTAATGTTATTGGTAGACCGCTCATGTGTACATTTCTTTATAATATAATCACAAATTAAATACACAGTCTATTAATTTCTTCCCTAAGATCTTGTCTCTTTTTACTCGTGTCTCGCCTCCTCTGTGCTCGACACTGGCCCTGCCTCCAGTCCTCAAACTTTGACGGGCCAGATCCCCCAGAGGCCTTAGGCAGGGATCTGGATCGGCAAGGGATGTACTTTCTGAACGCTGCCGCCTGCACCCTCGATCTCTAAACTTCCATGAAGTCTAATAATTCCCTGTTTATGTGGCTAGCAGGTTGAGAAGACACAGTAGATATTCTAGCACGTACACTACCCCTGCCCTCATTGTCAACAAAATGTTTTCACTGACGAAAACGAGATAACTAAATAAAAAACAATTTTCAATGATTTTCAATGATAAACATACAAAAGAGATGAAAATGTTAGGTAGGGACAATTTGGGAAGAGATCCAGTCAGAACTGATGTCCTGCGTGAGATTTTAATCACATTTTACTTTACTTTACATTTACAATTAACATGCAGATCTAACCAGTGGGACATAAGTTGGCATACATTTGATGCATGTTTCATAAAACTTTCAAAAGTGTAAACATCTGGGAGAAGAGCAGTAGGTTCCAAGGTGCAAACGATTATCAGTTATCTCTGCGCAGACCTACACTACCTCTGTGCAAACACCGACGTCGCGCACATGCGCATCATGTGTTCAGTCCATAGGTATGCGCGTTTGAATATATATATATGCGCTGGTGTGTAGTCCTTCTTTACAAATCAACCCTCAACAAACTAATTGTCTGGCTTTAAAAAATTATAATACAGAATTAATTATCGCGTCTGCGTAGCCACGTGGTGACTACAGAGGTAAAGGAAAGGGAGGGAGACCTTCACAGGGGAGAGACTGGTTGACACTTCAGGACTGCATTGTCGTTGTGTCCAGGTGCAGGTCCCTCATCAGATCTGGATACGGCCTGGATCCGGCAGACTGCAGTAAACCTCAGAATAAACAGAGAGACTAATATTAGCGTAGATACCATTCTTCTTATGATGTAACGAGTACATCAGGATATATGGGTAGTGTTCCCGGTTCCAGCTGACCTAAACTATGCAGCCTAACATTGAATTATAGAAGTCTAGAATGTGTTGTGTATGCTAGGTCAAAGAGAAGTGTTTTTAGTCTAGATTTGAACTGACAGAGTGTGTCAGCTTCCCAGACAATGGTAGGAAGTCTGTTCCAAAGTTTTGGTGCTAAATAGGAAAAGGATCTACCTACAGCAGGGGGAGATAAACCATTTAGTACTTTGTAAGTAATCAGCAATATTTAAAAATACATACAATGTTTAATAGGAAGCCCAATGCAGTGTTGACAGAACTGGGCTAATATGGTCATACTTTCTGGTTCTGGTAAGAACTCAACCGACGACGAAGACTTGACAGAGCAGCCATCAAGTGTTAGACAGTATTCTAGGTTATTAGGTGAGGAAGTTTTTTGTCCAATAATTAGAATCTCTGTTTTTTCAGAATTTAGAAGTAGGAAATTACGTGGCTGAAGTGATAGGTCTAACAAAGACTTGACTTGACTGGTTGGAGGTGGTCTTGGGGGAGAGATGGTGGGCCAGGCCTGTGCAGGGAACAGGAGCAGGATCATGGCAAGACAACGGCCATGCAAAAAAAAAGAAATTGTGGCCTGGACTCTGAACTAGGACCCGAGTCATCTCAGGAATCTGGATGGGGACTGCTGTCGATGTGTGCACAGCCCACACACACCAAGTGGCCGTGGCCATAATGGTTAGTGCTGCATCGCTCCGAGCTGACTCAGGACTGGCGGCTATCTTGGCAGAGGGCTCTGGCGTGGCAGCCATCTTGGGATGAGGCTCTGCAATCTTGGGACAAGGCAGTCATCTTGTGTATAGGCAGCAAACATATCTCCATACATCTCCGCTGTAAAGTAGATGCGCCTTTCATACTGACAAGATTACATAATCAGCTGTGGGTGGGAGTAACTATGACTCTCTTAGTTACATGGCCAGGGCGCCTCCCCGTGGCGACCGCTTGGCTGGGGAATAAAACCCCACCCAAGCTAAGATCCTGGCCACTCCCACAGGGTTCTTTTGGTTGGTTACGTCAAACAAAAAGAAAGGAAATCATGGTCCCCCCGGAAACCAGGATATCAATGAAGGTGAGGAAGCTAGTTCTGCCGCCACATATATTTGCAAGGAATGCACGCGCCGATTTGTCTCAGAAGCTTGGGAATGCATAGATACCATCGGCATCCTGAGGAAGTGAACCAAGATCGAATTAATACACTCCAAAGCAAACGGAAAGGATGGACAGAGGAAGAGGATTCAGACTTATGCAATCTGGCAAGCTCCTTGTGGAGGGAGGGCATGCTAAAGAAAGATCTCGTAGACCAAGTACATGATCAATTCCAACATCGATTCACTGAAGCATTAAAAAAGAGGCTTCAGATTATAGGATGGAAGCCACAAGGAACTGTACCTCCATTATCCCCCACAATCCTTAATGAACCACCAGCTTCAACTAAGCACAAACCCACGTCAAGTTCTAAAATGGTTAAAAAAGCTAAACTGACAGTTCAGCCAGTGGTGGCTGAGAAGAGAACAACCCACGAAAAATTGGACGGTGGAAGAGGATAACAGACTCATTGGAAAAACGAATTCCATCTGGAGCTTTGAAATGACTAAGAAAGATCTGATGGATGCTCTAAGTTTGGCTCTGGGAGGGAGAACTTCAGAATCCATCCGTAAGCGACTGTTGAAGCTGGGTTGGTCATCTCGGGACAGCGAAACGAACGAAGATCTAGCTGTTCCCGTTCAAATCCAAACATCGCCTGAACCGTCAATCTGGAAACTCATCTGATGGAGACGATGGAAGAACTTGATTCTTCAGAGGAGTGGAGAAGTGGAATGCTTGAGTATGCATTTTCCCGAATTGAAGATCCCAAATTGGGGGTAACAGAACTAAAAGCCATAATAACAGATCTGTTAATTGGAAGAAAGACCAGAGAGGAAGTAATGGCAGCACTGGAACAACATACACTGCACGTATTCGTGGTGAAATGGGCAGCTGTCCCCGTAAAGACGACTACCAACTATAAAGCGAAATCAAATAAACAACGGA
This sequence comes from Squalius cephalus, assembly GCF_949319135.1. Taxonomy (NCBI): domain Eukaryota; kingdom Metazoa; phylum Chordata; class Actinopteri; order Cypriniformes; family Leuciscidae; genus Squalius; species Squalius cephalus. The sequence goes on from NC_137125.1 coordinate 3,101,398, forward strand.
GACGATTTCAGTATGCTAATATACAGCGATTGTACCGACTTAGGAGGAAGGATGCGGCCTGTATTGAAGGGTACATGAGTAGTAACAGCATGGGGGATGAACTTGAAAAATACTGGGTTCAGACCCTTGCAGCAAAGGGAGAGTCAGAATCCGACACATGGGAAGGTGAGGTGGTAACACACTGGGACATCTTAACCCCGATTGTTGGCAGTGAGGTGACAGAAGCCCTAAGGAGTATGACATCATCGGCAGCTGGCCCATATATGGTGTCGGCAAAGGAACTTCTTTTATGGGATCAAGAATCACTAGCAAGACTCTTTAATACCATCTTAGCAATAGAAGCTATGCCATCCACGCTATCTTCGGCAATGGTTACATTTGTTCCAAAAGTGGAGCTGCCAAAATCCCCTGGTGACTATCGTCCAATTTCTATCTCCTCAGTACTGACTCGTGCAATGCACAAGATTCTGGCAAGGAGGATGCTTGAAAATTTAGAATTCTCGAATCTGCAGTTTGCATACCTAAAGAGAGATGGATGTCTGGAAGTCAGAATGCTGCTACATTCCATTCTAAAAACAACACACGAGGAGGAAGCACCTATGGCTTTGGCATTCCTGGACATATCAAAAGCTTTCGACACAATCTCTCATACTGCAATCCTGAATACTGCTAACAAAGCTGGAATACCACAACCCTTACTCAACTACCTATCTCGACTCTACATCGAAGCTTTATATCGGTACAACAACCACTATGCGGAAGGGGAGTGAAACAAGGGGATCCCATCGCCAATTCTTTTCATTTTGGCAATGAATGAAGTGGTGATGCAGGCATCACCAGAAAAGGGCATTGAACTATGAGGAGAACATATCGACACATTAGCCTATGCTGACGACTTGGTCCTCTTTGCCGGGAATGGTGATGATCTACAACGGAAACTTTAAGAACTAGATATAGCTCTGAGGAAGATGGGTATGTATTTGAATATGCGGAAGTATAGAGTAGTATAGAGTATCACAATTTTGAGAGATGGGAGGAGGAAGTGTCTGGTACTAATGCTTAAATCCTATAACATCAGTGGCGGAACAATATCGCAGTTAGGAGTACTAGACCAGCAGAAGTATCTGGGCCTCAACTTTAGCTGGAAGGGATGAGTTGCACCTAAACAAACTGGGGAGCTTGACAGGATGCTGAAAGAACTAACTGCAGCACCGTTGAAACCGTTCTAAAGACTGGATCTGCTGAGGATTTTTTTACTACCGCGACTGTTCCATGGATTGGTCCTTGGAGGACCACATAGGAACACGCTGAAATCCATGGACAAGATGATCCGGGCAGCAGTTAGACAATGGCTTAGGTTGCCTAAAGATATACCCCTTGTCTATTTCTACTCAATAATCGACCTTGGCGGGATTAATATTCCATGCCTATTATCAACGATACCTTTGCTACAAAGATCAAGGATCATGAAAATACTGAATGGGAGTAATCCCTTGGATAAAGTGATCCAACAACTGCCATCATTCAAAAGGATGTTGAGTGGTGCAAATAGATCAGTCAAAATCGGTGAGGAAATAGTAACATCAACTACCGAAGTGAAACAAGCCTGGGCGAAGCTTCTGGCACAAACAGTTGACTGCAGGGATCTAACATATCCGGATACAGATGTAGACAGCAACCTTTGGTTAAAAAAATCGGACCACGTATTCCTAAGATTACATCTCTGCGCGATCCAACTTTGTGGTGGAACACTTTCAACGAAGGAAAGAGGATCGCGTGGAAGGAATATGACCGAAGAGGACATGCAATGCAGAGGAGTATGTCAGGTGAGAGAAATATTAAATCACATTCTACAGATCTGCGAAGTAACCCACTATGGAAGACATAACCGTGTGATGAAGAAGATTGATGGGATGCTGAAGAAGAATTCAGCAAAGACTTGGATGGAGCCAATTATCCCCACACCGGAAGCCTTTCATCAAGCCAGACATCATCGTGGAGAAAGGACATAATACCTACATTATGGATATCTCTATTGTGGCAGCGTACAGGATGGAGGAATCCTGGATCTTAAAAACTCGGATATATAGTTCTTAGTGTTATAAAGAACTGGAAGAATGCATTAACATCATTAAAAAATCTACCGATTATTGTTACGTATAATGTATGGGCCTTCAGGAAGGGGGCTTAAAGATCTTGGACTGTCTAAAGGCGGGCGTACACAGTGCGAGTTCGGACCAGGATCGGACACTCGGGAGGTCGTGAGATATTGCACACGTTGCGAGTCAGTTTAACTGATAATCGCGTCAAAGCAGCTGGTACACGGCACGACTGTCCTGCACGAATTTTATCCCGAGCCGGCAGCAATCACGTGAGCTTTCGCGCTAAACACAGAGACCGTCAATGTTGCATGTAGGCAAAGCTTCATATAGAAAAAAATGACAGAAATGTGTGTGTAAATGATTTGTTGTAAAGCAGAGAACAGTAGCCATTCCTTTCAACATAAAAACTAGAGAGAGAGAGAGAGAGGTGTGTTGTGTGTGTGTGTGTGTGTGTGTGTGTGAGACGGTGTATGCGCACGCTGTATGGTTGCTGCCACTGAGGTATAGCCCCACGTGGTTGTGTATGATTAGCAATAGGGGACAGCTGGTGAAAATCGGGCCGACTCCCCGAATTTTTTAAACATGTTTAAAAATGATCGGGAGGTCGGGGAGGTGCTCATAACGTGCTCGGCTCGGCTCGTAATTCCTCTCACACGCTGCGAGCCGCGACCATGCGAGCATCACCGATTCCACTCGATTTCTCCCGAGTGAAAAAAATCATCTGCGAGCTCGTAAAAACAGCAAAAATCGCACCGTGTACGCCCGCCTTAAGAGGGACATATCGGATATATGCCTTCTAGGAATTATAGGCTCATTATAGGCTCATTAACCCTCTGGGGTCTAAGGTGTTTTTGAGGTCCTTGAGGTGTTCTGACATGCCCTGACATTTGTGCTTTTTTCAGTTGCCTATAAACATATTAATGGCAAAGGTGTAATTACACTCTATATAGCACAAATAGGGCTACCATAATATGCGAGCAACATGTATGTACATGTTTGTATTTTTGAGAGAATAATGTTTATGCATGGTTATTGAAAAAACTAAAAACTAAAGTTTCTGAAATAAGGAAAAAAAACACATACTAAATATGTGTCCACAAGACTTTTGACTAATGGATGTTGTCGCCTAGAGTTTTTTTCTTCAAAATGATCTGAAAATCATCCTGCCTAATCATTCAGATAAAACAATACATTGATTTAAATTTTGCAAGACACTTTCTGTTTGGAAAGGCATATTGCAAGTGGGCGTCAACGATCCAACACCGTCATGCATACTGAATAGTTCACACCTGAGGAGACAATGGGGCCCGCATACTTAATGAGCCATTCATTCAGGTGTGTCACTGAGCCACAAGAAAGAATGCAAGAGCAACAGTTGGAAGCATCTCAATATTTTTTTATTTTTCCACAAATTGTGCTTGCAAATTGTATAATATCCGAGGAAAACATGTCTAGTAATTGTGCAGTTAATTCTCATACTGTATTTTCAGTTTTGGAATATTTATCCTCTCCCCAAATTTGTCACTAATAAAACACAATACAAATTATTTAAAGAAAAGGCTTATGTTTATATTATATATTAATATGGTTACAATTACAACAACAATTTCAAGTGTAATCTTTCTTTGTAAAAACTAAAGTATACATTTTATCATACATATTTCAAATTTAAGGATTCATTACTTGAATATAGCCTATACATTGGAACAAACACATTACATATTAGTTGATGACTTTATTTTTGACAAAACATACTATATTTACCATATGAGCAAAAATTGGCAAACAAAAGCTTATTTGAGGTGGCAGATATTTTACAGTAAAAATGTATTTTTTATTATAAGGAATATAAATGTTAATTTGCAGTTTAATACGTTGCTTATACAAATACATTTTATTTCAACATATTTCAGTCGATTTTACCTCATCTCAGTATAGCAATACAGTTTGCTAAAAGCAGATCATTCATTCACACACAGAAACGCGATTCAAATTTAAACTGTCTTTTTGCGAGTTGTGGTGAACAGCGCACATCTCTGCCATTCATTCATTCACACACAGAAATGCGATTCACTTGAGAATGAAAAAACTTACTACAGTATTCCATCCGTTGCTCCTCGAAATACCAGCACTTCTGAGGTACATTTTCCATTATTATTATTACGATAGTATTATTCCTCACAGCGCTGCGAGACGTTGTAAACAACAAGGATCTGATTAAACTTGATGTGTTTTCTCGAGCTGATATGGGGCGTTCACAGTTTGCATGAATTGCCTCAGTCATTCGCATTTGAATAGCGCATGCTCTCCGTGGGCAGGATCATATAAAAAATAATGAGCTGAGATGAGAACGACTGACATCTCTCTCTTTTCATACATATTACATAAACTGAGAATATTTGTTTTTTTTATAGAAATTACTTCATTTAAAAGAAGAGAATTCAAGCTTCATGCCTGTGTGACTGTTTGACTGAGTATTCGCTGAGTTATGGTTTATTTTCGGACGCGTTTCAGAATGGATTTAACTGACAGAGAGAAGGCAGAACTCGCATCATGTTTATTTTTATTTATTTGGCAAAAAGCACAACACTTTGTTTTTATTGTGAGTATACACAAAAATAATACACACTTAACAGGATCGATTGATGTATGAAACTTGTTTGTAAAATCAATATCAACAGAGTATTTGGAGTCTCGTTTGAACTGATAAGGAAAAAAAGCGAGCCTAGCCGACCTCAGGGGGTTAAAATTCTATGATCTTTATATGCGTGGCACTTGAGGGAGAGGGAGGCAGGTCGAGTTAAAATGACTCCTGATGGACGATGAATCCTTAGGGTACTCACCACTAGCGTTTCACAGATGCATTTGCTTGGGTTTGTAGGCTAGGGACAGCCGGGGGCCGTCAAATCCAATCTCAAGCGCACATTCACTATAAGTTTGACTGTACCTTGAAAACAAATTAAAATAGCCTACCGTATACATATTTGCTTTAGATTAGATTTTTTCCGTTGGTGGACATTTTTATAAGCTTTATATAGATAGGTATACTTCTCATGTCTGTGAGGCTTATCTATACGCGTCACAAACTGCTCCGAGACACAAAGGTTGAGATCCAATTGTGTGATCCAAAGCTTTATTTGAAGCGTAATCCAGAATCATAATCAGCACAAGCAGGGGTCAAACACAGGAAGGCAGTCCAAACAACCAAATAAACAAACAATCAAAACAGGAAGGGGTCAGAGGCAAAAGAGTAATCCAGGGAACAGGCAAGAAATTCAAAAACCAAGAGACATGAAACCAGGGAAACCGCTTGGAAATGCAGTGCAATAACATACAAAACTTCGCAGTGAGTGATGGGGTGAACCAGGCTTATATGGGGTGAACTAAACAAGAAGATGAGATACAGGTGAATGTGATAATGAGTGCTGATGAGTCCAGGCAGAGAATGATGGGAGATGTAGTCTGTGAGTGAACATGAGAGTCTGGTGTGGAGTGCCCTCTGGTGGCTCTCAAGGGCACTCCAGCTGGTGACCGTTACAATACGCTGTTTTTCAGTTCATTTTTGAGACGTGCTCCAATTCACGGAGACCATGAAAGCATGTTTTTCGTACTCACGTTTCAAAAACTTTGTTTTCTTTTCTTTTACAAAAGCACAACGTTTTCTTGTTGTTGCGAGTTTAAACAAATATAAGTATTTGCGACTAATGTATTATTCTTTTCTGTCTTTTCTATTCTTTCCAATGTTGATAGGAAAATGCGAGTGATGGCACCGGCACCTCCATGTCATGCAGTGCGCGCTCCACACTCCGCACAAACACTTGGATATGCGCTTAATAATAGCGAACATTTATCTAGGTTAACGTTAGAGCGACCATGCCAGTCGGATAAGTCCTCTTCAGGTTTAACAAATCAAATTCTGTTGCGTTTTCTTACACCAGTTTGAAAAGGGCGGCTGAAACACTAGGCCTATACAGATAAACGCCCGACACTGGTGTTTTTCTTTAAATAAATTTGTTTAGGATTTAAAATAAATATTGTTTGTGGGCTAATTAATGCCACAATAATTTGTTTATTTTATCGGCTACTTATATTTTTCATTTTTGTTTTGCATTGAATACCATTTAAAGGATTTGTTGTGCATCGCAATGCCATCCTCCTATAGAAAGCCACGTTAAGAGTTTTCTTTATAATAAAGGGGTTCTATGGGAGGAAAATGCTTAACGTGTAATTAAATGTGTTGCGTGTAGGATAGTATGGTTCATTAATAAGGTGTGTACAGCATTTGATCTTTATCACTGTAGTAGCCTATTAAGCCACACTAAGCTTTTTCTTTATAACAAGGGTTGGTAACACTTTATAATAACTTCATGCTATTAATCATTAGTTAAGCATTAGTAAACAGTTAATTCATCATTTATGTAAGGGATAATGTAGAGCGAGGCGGTTGTTATAGCGAATACAACCCCGACAGGCTGATCAGGACCCCGATGCGAAGCGGAGCTTGAATCAGCTGAAGGAGTTGTTATTCCCTATAACAACCGCCTCGGTTTACATTATCCCGCTGATTACATGGCTACCTACCAAATAAATCAATAATTTGACACAAAATATTGATTTAAAAAGGAGTTTATTGATTTAAAAACAATAGTATTGTTTCTGCTAAAGAAAATATCTAAAGAAAATTATCAAGAAATAACAGACCGCATTCTACATTAGAATTCAACCAAGCCATGTAATAAAAAGCATTAATAGACATTAATAAGCAGTTTATACAGCTATAAATGCTTTGTTCTTGATTTGTAAGCATATCTATAATGTTTAATAATTGTATTTTCATACTTTATTAATGATCAATTTATCATTTCTAAATGAAGTATAGCATTATTTACAAACCAGTTACATTATTTACCATTATTTACAAACTAGGTGTTATCATTGATTTATAAGATCACTTAGAAAGTGTAAGTAAATGTAGCCTAGTAGATTCAGGTAGCTATAAAGCATTTAGTAGTGGTCCGTTAACTATTTGTGTGAGCTCATCTAGTCAAGTGAGGACTATGTATGCCTTGTAAATCATTTACAAAGGAGATTTAAAGACTCATTGATCTTTGAGCCTTTAAATCTCCTTTATAACTGCTTTACAAGGCATAACTAGTCCTCACTTTAGATGAGCTCACAAAAATGGTTAATTCAGGTAGTTATAAAGCATTTAGTAGTGGTCAGTTAACTATGAATTAAGTAGAAATACATGTTAATAAAGCATTTATTAACACACTAAGTAACTATTACTATATGTCTTTATGAATGTACATTGAAATAATTTATTAATCATTTACTCACACTTTCTAAGTGATCTTATGAACCACTGACCACTCCTACACAACTGGTTTGAAAATAAAGCAATACTTTGTTTAGAAATGATAAATTGATCATTAATAAAGTAAGAAAATACAATTATTAAACACATTTTAGATATGCTTATAAATCAAGAATAAAGCATTTATAGCTGCATTTATAAACTGCTTATTAATGTCTATTAATGCTTTATAAATAATGAATTAACTGTTTACTAATGTTTAATTAATGATTAATAGCGTGCAGTTATTATAAAGTGTTACCTAAATTTTTTAGCATCGCTGAACACACCTAAATCTTGTTGTTAATGGTATGTAAAGGATGACTTCCACAATATATCGGGTAAGCTGTACTGAGACACTGGTGATAAACTGAACACAAAAAGATTAAAGGAGTAGTTCACTTTTAAAATAAAAATTCTGTCATCATATACTCACCCTCATGTTTTTTCAAACCTGTATGAATTTCTTTCTTCTGCTGAACAGAAAGGAAGATATTTAGAAGATTATCAGTAACCAGACAGTTTTTGGGTCCATTGACTTCCATAGTATATTTTTTTCTTACTATGGAAGTCAATGGGACCCAAAAACTGTCTGGTTACTGATAATCTTCTAAATATCTTCTTTTCTGTTCAGCAGAAGAAAGAAATTCATACAGGTTTGAAACAACATGAGGGTGAGTATATGATGACAGAATTTTAATTTTAAAAGTGAACTACTCCTTTAAAAGATCAAACAGATTTGTAATTCATGTTTCTGATGTGTTTTCTCTCCATCAGATTATCATCAGCTCACTCTGGATCCAAACACAATGAATAGACAACTTGATCTGTCAGAGAAGAACAAAGTGATTACTTTCACCCAAACAGTAAAGCCGTATCCTGATCATCCAGACAGATTTGATCATTCGTATCAGGTGTTGTGTAGAGAGAGTGTGTGTGGACGCTGTTACTGGGAGATTGAGTGGAGTGGACAAGTGTCTATATCAGTGTCATATAAGAGCATCAGCAGGAAGAGTTTTTTTAATGTGTGTCATAGTTATCATGTGTTTGGATCTAATGATCAGTCCTGGAGTTTGTCCTGCTTTGACTACAGTTATTCATTCATTCACAATAACATAGAGACTAAACTCCCTGTAAAGCCCATCAGCAGTAGAGTAGGAGTGTATGTGGATCACAGTGCAGGAACTCTGTCCTTCTACAGCATCTCTGACACAATGAGCCTAATACACACAGTCCAGACCACATTCACTCAACCGCTCTATCCGGGGTTTGGGGTTCATCCTTTATCATCAGTGAAACTGTGTTGATGAATCAGAATAGATTATAGAGATATTCCCATGATGTTTTGGGCTGCATGATAAAGATAAATCGGTAACAGTGAAATGTTATCCACCTTATTTTTCAGGTAAGATTTGGCATGGCTGTTGGTAATTTTAATGTGTCTGGCTTAGTTTGTCATTCACTTCCAGTTAGTTTTAGCTGTACAAAACAGCTTGTTATGCTGCTTGTAATAAAAAATGAACTTTTGATGATGAATTTTTCTGATAAATCTCCTGGAATAATATATGATAAAAATGTGAAAGATAAGATTTTTATGGATGATCTTTTAGTTGAATATCTGTAATGAGACCACGCCAGGAAAGTCTGCAAATCTGAGAAGAAGGAAGAGAAGGTGCTTGCGAGGACCTCCCGTTAAGACTTGATTTACCCAAACTGATCTGCCGTGGCCAACAGTTAATCAAAGGGATTGGCAAATTGAAAAAAAAAAAAAAAAGTAAAAATTAAAGAAGACTGTGAAAAAAATGTTTAAAAATGATACATGTATGTATATGATTTCGCACTATGTCTGCTGTTGAGGCCCTATACATCCTGAGAAAGATACTGTGAACACCTTCTGCCCTGACTGTAAAACGTTAGAGGTCAGGGGTGGGTTCTCAACGGCTCTTAATAGAAAAGATTACCAAATAAGCTTTTGTGGTTGTGCTGCATAAAATAAGTGTGGAAAAAGTGTTTGAATATGTGCTTTTTGCAAGCTTGTGTGAATTAGGGACCAGTGTGAGTCCAATTATTTACCATATAAGGGATGACAGCCCATAGCTTTTGCCTTGGGATTTTTTGTCTATGTATTACTTTTGAATAAAACAAATGTTGTGGTGATTCATAAAAAAAAAGTCTCAGAGTTATCTTTTCCTATCAATATTTCATATTTTTTGTAAAATTGCGCCCAGTGCATTCGAATCCGAGATTGAACTGGTGAGAGGCACCGCCGATGTCAACATCTAACATCTTTAATCTACAGGTAAGGGCAATATTTAATTGCAGCAGATTATGGGAATGTTTTAGAATTATTTAGTGGTTACAGCGGGATAAAGAAAAAAATACAACATGCTTTCTTACCATATGATCATATATATAATCATAATCATGTGATATTTCCCATATGAGGAACACGTTCAAATTGAATCCTTCGTCACACTCCGCCAGGTGCCGCCGCCGAGCCTCTGGCTACATTGCGCAGTCGCTAGTCCATCTGTTCCCGTCTCCACACCCCAACACGATTAGACCTGCCATCACCTCCTCCGGCGAGACATCCACTGTCTTCCTCGTCGTCTCCATACACCTTGGTCCATCTAACTATACCTGCAATTGAGTAATGGACACTGCTGGGATTAAGGCAAGCAATGATAAGTGCGGACGTTCATTTCTCAAGACGTACGAATAAACCCAAATTAAATGAATTGTATGTCAACCTGCAGTCAGCTTGCACTCCTAATAAATCCTCTTCACCCTCCAAGGCCGCCAATAAACGACCAAAAACCGCAAGGGCCAAAAGCATCCTTCTCAAACGCAGCCTTCCTTCTGGGCAAGACCGGACCCTCTGTTATGTCCCTCCACTACCTGTGTTTCCTTTTTCTCTGTTTGGCTGCTCTGTTATTGTTTATTATTGTGTGCAGGTGTAAGCTCCAATCACCGGCCCAAAGACGGTGTCCAGTGTCTTGGTTCGAAGGGAATTCAGCGTGTATGACGTTTCGGGCGCTTCTGGAAAAATCACTTTAATTTATTAAACAGTTAATTTCCAATTTTAATTCTGACTCCATGAATAATTTAATCTGACTCCAAATTTTAAGTGACTCTTTGTTTATTCCAATTGTCTATCTTAACAGCTGATCCGCAGATTAGTTGTGATTTAATTTAGACCAAGAATTATTCTGGGCCTCTCATACTTTCAAATATTCGCTCATTACGGACCTAGTGTCACTTTGAGACGTCCCGTCGCGACTGCGCGCTCTCGATCACAAACTAGCCAGTCCTGAAATAGTCAGAGGGTGCAGTACAAATATTTTACCCTATGCGGCCGCACACTACAGACCCATAGGTGTAATTTTTATAATATTTGCAGCATACAACATGCTAAGGCAGGGAATAGTCAGAAATCAGAAGGTTTTTCTAAGATGTGCCCCATGCTCCATTCAAAGTGCCTTCAGTTTGATCTACTCTGGACAAAGATTTGCGGAAACACCAGACTACACATTAATCTACTGGAAATAATGATTTCAGAAGAATGCAGAATAAATCAAGGTTAACATTTATTTTTGCCAGGCAGAATTAAACATCCAATAAAAAGAATTAAAAAGAATACATAATACACAACTGATCAGCATATAATAGAGACAACATTCAAAATGCAATATCAAAAATAGTTTCAAAGAGTCAGCATACCTGGCAATAGAGACACACAGCAACAGTGTGGGAAGTTCTGTTTACAGATGCTTCCTTGAGTGGTTTGCCAACCCCCTTTAAATACCCAAGTGGAACAAAAGAACAATAAACATCTAGCACCCAAATATTTATTCAGCTTTTGCTGGACCCTTTCTCGTGCCCAAGTGGTCACGTCTGAGTTTGGGGGATAAACACAAATGGTTATCTATTATCTTTATTGGGGCATCTTCCCACATCAGAAGAACAGGCATTGGTTTCTTTGTTCTGACTGTTCTGCTGCTGCGGGAATGAAACTTCTTTACCATTCGCACCAGAAGTATTTATTTTGACCTCTCATAAAACAACTGGAGACAGTAGGTGTGTGTGTTTTGCATGGCTGAATGAGACCTGGGGGGAGAAGATAGTGTGAGGAGTCAGGACCCCAGCATGGGGGGAAGAGATGAGATTGGAGAAGATGTGTTGTGCTCTCTGTCCCATAGATCTCTTCTTCAGATTAGTGAGTTTTATTGTTTTATTGCGGGTTAGGATTCTTGAATTCAGTCTTAGTAAAAGTCCATCCTTACACAGGTGTGATCGATAATGAGTGGGCGGAGAGACACCCTTTAAAACATCAGTCACTCCGTGGAGAGGGTGGAGATCTGTGTTCCGGCAACCACGCCAATGATTGACCTTCCTGCATCTTTTGTTGTAGTTGATCTCCCATATTCTGTTTTTGTAACCCACCTAAAAAGGGTAACCAGTTAATTGTGTGTAATTATTATCATTATTTATCCATACTTTATGTTTATGAGTAATGGGGGTTTTATTTTGAAAAATATATTTTATTTTGTGGGAAACTGGAAGTAGCGCGCTAAAATACTTCCGCTAGGTTCACATCGCTAAAATCAGATGGAGCACTGCTTCGGTTTCTCCCGCGAGTTCAAATAAACTGAGAAGAAAAGGTATGAAAACCTGTCTATTTTTGCTAGCAGTTAAATATGATTCAGTTCATTATGTAAACATCTGTATACTTGTTTTAGAAGTTGGAGAGCCGTCCAGAAATCGCTTTTATCTGTCCTGGCTTCTCATACAAAAAAAATCCTCTCTTGGTAAGCTAAAGTGTTCAATGATGGTGTGTGAAAAAAACCCACGAGGTAGCTATGCTAGTTTCAATTAGTGATTATTCAAACATTTCTGTTGTTTTGAAGGAATGTAACATGATAAAAGACAATTTATTTCATGGTTTAAGGAGAAATGTAAACTAATTTGGTATGTATTACAAAAAAGATGCTTTTGTAACATTTTTACTTTGTGATATATATGTGACTAAAGGTTTAAGTTACAGACAGAAGAATATAAAATGTCATTTTAAGTTAGTTAAAGTGGTTAAATCAGCAAATGCTGTAAATTCATATAAATGGGTTTTCAAGTAAAACTGTATTTCGTTATTTTGATTTAAAATCTAAAAAAATCCTATGTAAAAAGGGATTAAAAGCAGAGAGAAAAAGTTCATTAGTACAATGTGTCCCTATAATTACATTTCATTGTAATGACATAAGGTTAAAATGGTATATTCTGATTTAAATAGTTAAAATAGCTATTGTTTTCTTCCCGTGAACTATGCTATGATATTTTCTAACAGTAATATAATGTTGTACAATACTTTAAGAACTATTTGGTATAATTGATTTTGGACTGAACCTGTTCTATATACAGGTCAGGTCTTTTTTTGATGAGGTGAGCAGAAATTCCAGAAGCTCCAGTCCTTGAATTATACCAGGTGAACCATTGATCCATAGATGGCGAGCCTTCCCAATGAGCCATGAATCTCCACCACAGCATTCCGGAAGCCTGTGGTAGGATTGTGTCAGTTCAACTAACCGGCACCAACGAGATTTTCCCTTGACTTTGACTATTTCCCTTGACTAACTGACTTGAATTCTGGATTTAACTTTGGAATTCCTAAGGAAAATTTCCAAGGAACATTTTCAACAAAGAAAGGACATTTTATTTTATTTTATTCTAAATTTATTTTGGGCCCATAGGTATTGTGAACAAAAATTGTTGTGAAGTGTTGAAATATTTTGTTGAACTAAAAGTTTACACATGTCAAACATTACACCTGTGTTGCTTGGTTATTACTGTACTCTCAGCTCCTACGAACCTAGGGTGTACATACTCTGAAGTGGGTTACATTTTGTTGGCAATTTATTTATTCTTTGTTTAATAAACCCCTAGACAAAACGAGTCCAACTGACGTTGCAGTCATTTTATGTTGCGGTTAGTGTGCCTGATCGTAACATTTGGGGGCTCGTCCGGGATTTGAATTAAGTTGGAAGTAATGTTTTTGTGAGTGGCTTTTGTTGGTGAGTACCATATATATATTTTGGGTAGAGGAGCGTGCACCTCAATAAGTAAGTCATCGGGCAGACACGGAGTTTGCCACTTTATTATTTTAGTTTCATTATTTTTGGTGGTATCCTTAGTCGGTACGTTTCGGGGGTTGTAGTAGACTGCGCAATCGGTCTGCTACGTCCTCACGAGCTTAACGTTTAATGTACACCGGGTAGGGGATCCACTGAAGACTAGTGAGGCTAAGTTTAGTTTTTTGGGTAGGTAAGTAGGGGTTGGGGTGCAGTGAATCTCCCAGTCTTTTGGTACTCGCTTGTTTTGTATGTCGCTTTAGTGATTTGATAATGCACTGTATAATGTAGTGTTTAAACAGGCTGAGGTTGAGTGTAGACTTTTGTTGGCTGCAGAGATTTTTGGTGGTTTTAGCCCATTCGTATGTCTAACTTTTCCTCAGCTTGTCAGTATTGTGGCGTGGTTGGTTATGTTAAAATTTTGTGGTCATTTTTTGGGGGATTTTTGATCACTTCGTTTTTTCCCTGTAGTGGTGTAGCAGCCTGTAGTATTGTGTTGTTTATTTTGTTGTTATACTGATCATGTCTATAGTTCAGGAGTTTGCTGAAAACCCCTCGGTAGAGGCGTTTAATAATCTTAAAAAGGAGCAACTTTTGGAATTGGCTACTTATTATGAAGTTGAGTTGTCCGCTTCTGAAAAACGCCTCAAAAATAGCATTAAAACTGCTTTGTTACCAGTTTTGGTAGAGAAGAGGGTTTTGCCTCCTGTTGATATGAGAGATTCTATCCGGTTGAAAGAGCTTTCTATTCGGGAGAGAGAGTTAGACAATGAAAGAGAAGTGTTGCGTTTAAGAGTCTCTGAGAACGAGTTGGAAATGAAACGCTTAGATTTAAAAGCTAGACAGGAAAATATTGATCTCATTCACACCGGGTCTTTTGATGTGGGCAAAAACATTAGGCTGGTACCACCGTTTATTGAGAGAGACGTGGAAAAATATTTTCCGCATTTTGAGAAAGTTGCGTCAACTTTAAGTTGGCCGAAAGAAATATGGACTTTATTAATTCAGTCAGTGTTAACGGGTAGAGCACAAAAAGTGTATTCTTCACTTTCACTTGAGCAAAGTAAAGATTACGGTGTGGTTAACCTGTTAACCGTTGCCAGAGCGCGGGCGCACTGAAGCGGTTTTTTTTATAAATAGTTCAAAGTTACTATCAGATTTAATGTTATACCTTGACAAACTATACATCATTACAAAGATATAAGACTCAAGTTTCAGAATTTGACCACTATTGTATTCTGAGAAACTTATAGCGACAGTTATTTCTTAATTTGTGTCAGGAGTTATGAAATGAAAAAATGAGTCGATACCTTTGATATGAATTATGCGCGTCAGCCGCTTTCATTCATAAAAAAACTCCTGTGCTGTCGTCATGACAGCGATACACAAAACAACGTCTTTCCGGGCTTTTAGCTAAAAAATGTGCAGATTTGGAGAAATATTGATATATTCTCATAGGTTTACATCAGATTTCTATAGACAGGAATAATATTTATTGAATTTATACCCAAATGCGTCGATGTAATCATTATGAGTGTTTGTATACTCTGTTAATGTGTTTTCAATTCATACCAATAGCCTGAGGGCGCCCTCGCCGCCCTGTGCACAGTATTAGAACATGAAGAAGTGCCATAATCATGTGACAATCCAGGAAGCCTCGAACACACACACAGCTAACAAGAGATCGCGCTGTAACTATGGCTGTAACAGGGAGATACAGTCGTTTTGAAGACAATAAACATGTTTGCTATGATATTTGAGTTACCTGTGTTTTTCAATCCATGCCAGATATTTCCATAATAATAGATTATATTTATAATGTAATGCTAATCTATATAGACTATCATTGTGCAGAACAGTATACAATAGTATATTTTCTGTCTGATTTTTTTATCTGAAGCCAAATTAGATCACAGAAAATTATTTAAAATACTCGATTTGCTTTATAAAGTAAGTTTATAAGCACAAACATGGTTTTAATCTCATAAATTGTCGTGTATTGATGGTGTGCTAAGCTAACATGCTAGCTAGCCCTAGGTGCACCTGCCACCTAGAAGTTATATTTTTATTATTTTTTGAATGCTTACTGAAATGTTTCTTTATTCAAGAAATGCATTTAAAACAGTTTAGAATGTGAGGTGAACTTTGAGAAAAGAAATTAGTGACTGAAACCATATGAATAGCATGTGAATAGCCAGTCGTTAGTAACTATAATGCAGACAAAAGAAATGCATATTTAGAGCCATAGCCAGGCTGGAGAGGTGTGAATGTGTGCAGGGGGAGACTGAGACTGAATGGGGATCGTTTGCACCACAAAACAATAAAGACAATATACTGCATAGATGGTAAGAAGATGACAATAAATATCAGTAGCATTTTAGCATCAAATCAAAATAAAGTCACATGACATGGTCTTGAAAAACATTTCACTAAATACAGAGTTTTGGACTTATCTTAAGATTTTAAACATAAAATGTTTAGACATGTGGCATTAGCTGTAGTGCATTTCTAGATTGCTCCAGTGCCAACTTCAATTTTATTTTCATGAGGATGTTTCATAAAAAATAATTTCTAATAACTTTACAAAACTTCGAAGCTATTTATAACAATTTTTGTCATTATGACAATAATTAATTCTACATTACAATAAACTGCCAGGTGTCAGCTTTCAAATGAGATCATACTTGTGCTTTTAGTACAAAGGGTTCATGAACTGTATCTGTTTCAGTTTGGGTATGTCATTTCTTGGGATTTTTCAAAAGTGGGGTTGCAGCTTAACAGGTTAAGGCAGCTATTCTTAGATGTTACCAACTAGTTCCGGAAGCTTATCGACAGCGCTTTCGCCGATGTGAGAAAACTGAGCATCAGACTTATATCGAGTTTGCTCGTGAGAAAGAGGCTTTGTTTGATCGATGGTGTTTGTCAAGTGATGTAGACAGCCAGGCAAAGTTGCGAGCTTTGATCCTTGTGGAGGAATTTAAAAATTGCTTGCCGGATGTTGTAGCTACTTACCTTAATGAACATAAAGTCGATTCTTTGCACGAAGCTGCTGTCCTGGCAGATGAATTTGTTTTGACCCACCGTGTCTTTAAAGATAGATATAAGTCTGTAAGTTCATCTCCAAAGCCCAGTTATGCTGCGGTCCATTCTTCCGGTAGTCCAGAGCAGGCTTGTTTTTATTGTAAGAAGCCTGGGCACTTGGTGGCAGATTGTCCAGTGCTGAAAAAAAAACAAGCTGCGAAAGGCTTTGGATTGATTAAAGTGTTTCCACATATTGCTTCGCCCTGTCTTGAATTGTCGAGCGAGGTGAAGACTGGATATGAACCTTTCATTAGTGATGGTTTTGTGTCGTTGTCTGGTGATGATAATTTCATTTCCGTACGCATTTTGCGCGACACCGGTGCTGCACAATCATTCATTTTGAAAGGGGTTTTGCCTTTCTCTGAAACAACGAAAACGGGTACCAGCGTTTTAGTTTGTGGTTTTGAGATGGGCTTCACTGTTGTTCCACTTCACCAAATCATTTTAAAATCTAGTGTAGTCACCGGCCGCATTGCGGTTGGTGTTCGTGAATCTTTGCCTATTTCTGGCATTTCCTTTATTTTGGGCAATGATTTAGCAGGTGGTAGTGTGTGGAGCCGAGGGAGTTTGGAAGTTCTCCCTCAAGTTGTCACTGTGCCTAGCAAGACAGCCGACCATGAGTGTGTGGAGAAAAATCCAGATGTGTTCCCTGCATGCGCGATTACTCGCGCTATGTCAAGGAAAGGAGGGTGCTCCTCTTCTCCTGTTGAATATGAATTGTCTGATTCTTTCTTTGTGAATCTTGATTCTGAGACGTCTCCTGAGTCAGCCGCTGTTGATTTGTCTGGGCTTGATAAGGAAACTAATAAAATTAGGACGGAGTCTGCATGCGTGTCACGCACAAAATTGATTGCTGCTCAAAAAGCAGATGGGTCATTGGTCTCTTTATTCTGCTCTGCCTCATCTGAAGTTAACCTGGATGAACAACCACAATGTTTTTTCTTTCAGGATGGTGTTCTAATGAGGAAATGGAGGCCTTACAATGTTCCAGACTATGGTAACTCTGTTCACCAAATTGTGATGCCAGTTGAATACAGAGATAAAATTTTGAGTGTAGCTCATGACAGTGTAGCTGGTCATATGGGGGTCGCCAAAACACTAAATCGTGTTTGTCAACACTTTTATTGGCCAGGGTTGAAGCGGGATGTAGTTAGATTTTGTAAAACTTGCAAGGTCTGTCAGCTGGTTGGTAAACCTAACCAGAAAATTCCTCCTGCTCCTCTGTACCCCATTCCTGTGGTGGCCCCGCCATTTGATCATGTCATTGTTGATATTGTTGGTCCCCTTGTGCGCTCCACGAGTGGATATCAATATCTTTTAACAATCATGTGTGCATCTACTCGTTTTCCGGAAGCTATCCCTCTGCGAAAAATCTCTGCTAAAGTGGTGTTAAAGGAACTGCTAAGTTTTTTCTCTGTGTTTGGTCTGCCAAAAGTCATTCAGACTGACCGTGGATCGAATTTCATGTCTCGTGTGTTCACCCGTGTTTTGAAACAGCTTAGCATACAACATAATGTTTCCAGTGCCTATCATCCTGAAAGCCAGGGGGCACTGGAACGTTATCATCAAACACTGAAGAGCATGTTGCGTGCATATTGCCTTGAGACTGGTAAGGATTGGGCAGATGCAGTTCCCTGGCTGCTGTTCGCCTGTAGAGAGGTGAGACAGGAGTCACTTGGTTTTAGTCCTGCTGATCTTGTTTTTGCACACACCCCACGAGGTCCGTTGGCTGTATTGAAAGATCAGTCTTTAAGTGAATGCCCTGCAAAAGACATCTTGAGTTATGTGTCAAATTTTCGTTCTCGTTTATACAGAGCTCTTGAGTTAGCCCATGAGAATCTTGAGAGAGCACAAGACAAGATGAAAAACTGGTATGACCGTAAGACCATAGGTCGACACTTTAAAGTGGGCGATAAAGTACTCATGTTACTTCCCATCCCTGGATCTGCTCTACAAGCTCGTTTTAGTGGTCCATATGTGGTAGTGCATGAAGTTTCTGACCGCGATTATGTAATCGCCACTCCAGATCGGCGGCAGCAGAAGCGTCTTTGTCACGTTAATATGTTGAAGCCTTATTTTGAGCGTGCTTCTTCTGCTAGCCTAGATTCGTCTCCAGCTGAGCTGGAGTCGGTTTCGTCAGGTGATAAATCTATACTATTGTCTGTTGTGGTGGAGGAGAGTGATGAAATTGAAAATAATCCATCTCGGGCTCTAATTGAGGGTCGCCTTAACAACACTGAAATGCTCTCAGTTTTAGCTGATCATCTCCCACACCTCACAGACTCTGAGAAGGTTGATATTTTGGATGTTGTCCATCAATTTTCAGAGTTGTTTAGTGATGTTCCAAACCAAACTCATATTATCGAGCATGATATTGATGTTGGAGAAACAGCACCGATAAAACAACATCCATACAGGGTAAATCCTTTGAAACGTGCTGTGTTAAAGAAGGAAGTACAGTACATGCTTTTAAACAACATTGCGGAACCTAGCATGAGTGCATGGAGTTCTCCATGTCTCTTGGTAGCAAAGCCTGATGGTACGTTTAGATTTTGCACTGATTATCGGCGTGTTAACGCAGTCACCAGACCTGACTGTCATCTGTTGCCCAGGTTGGATGATTGCATCGACCAGGTGGGTTCTACAGTTTTTGTTAGCAAGTTTGACTTGCTAAAAGGTTATTGGCAGATTCCCCTCACTAGTCGTGCAAGAGAAATATCTGCCTTTGTTACCCCAGATGACTTTCTGAATTATCACGTTATGGCTTTTGGAATGCGTAATGCTCCCGCAACGTTCCAGCGATTAATAAATACAGTGCTGTCTGGCATGTCTGGCTGTGAGGCCTATTTGGACGATGTGGTCCTTTATAGTGCGTCATGGCCAGAACATGTTCAGCAGATTCAAGAGCTATTTTGCCGACTGTCCGCAGCTAACTTGACCATCAATTTGGCTAAATGCGAGATTGGCAAGGCAACAGTCACTTACTTGGGTAGAATAGTAGGAGGTGGCCAGGTGCGTCCTTTGGATGCCAAAGTTTCTGCTATTTGTAGTTTTCCTCCCCCTGCTGATCGTCATGAGTTACGCAGATTTCTTGGTATGGTGGGCTACTACCGTGGTTTTTGTAGAAATTTTTCATCTGTAGTAGCTCCACTGACTAATTTGCTTAGTCCAAAGGTGGTATATCAGTGGTCTGGTCAGTGTCAGAGTGCCTTTGAGAATGCAAAGGCATTACTTATTTCAGCTCCTGTGTTGGACCTGCACCTGACTTTGCGACACCTTTTTTTTTAATGGTTGACGCAAGTGATCAAGGTGCTGGAGCTGTCCTTCTCCAAGATGGTGTTGAGAATGTCCATCACCCTGTTTGCTGCTTCTCCAAGAAGTTTAATCAACATCAACGGCGGTACTCCACCATCGAAAAGGAGACGCTGGCCCTTGTTCTTGCTGTCCAACACTTTGAAGTATACTTAGGTGCTTCGGATAGAACAATTGTTTATAGTGATCATGACCCCTTGAAGTTCCTCAGTCGCATGAGAAATGCCAACCAGCGTCTGATGCGGTGGAGTTTGATCTTTTAATATTGAGGTCAAGCATATCCGTGGTACTGATAACGTCTTGGCAGACGCTTTATCTAGAGTACCTTAGTTAAGTATTCTCATGTTTATAGTTACTTGGGGGTAACTGTATTGACATGGGTTTTTTTGTTGTTGTTGTTTGTTTGTTTGTTTGTTTGTGTGTTTTTGTACTTTAAATTGTATTAATTTTGTTTGATTATGGTGACTGGAGTCACCATTTTGGTGTGGGGGTGTGTTATGTCCCTCCACTACCTGTGTTTCCTTTTTCTCTGTTTGGCTGCTCTGTTATTGTTTATTATTGTGTGCAGGTGTGATCGATAATGAGTGGGCGGAGAGACACCCTTTAAAACATCAGTCACTCCGTGGAGAGGGTGGAGATCTGTGTTCCGGCAACCACGCCAATGATTGACCTTCCTGCATCTTTTGTTGTAGTTGATCTCCCATATTCTGTTTTGTTGGCAATTTATTTATTCTTTGTTTAATAAACCCCTAGACAAAACGAGTCCAACTGACGTTGCAGTCATTTTATGTTGCGGTTAGTGTGCCTGATCGTAACACCCTCTAAGAGCGTCAGGCCGCGGCAGCAGGCCTTCAGTGAGCCTGGGTTAGGCTCTCCTCTTCTCTCCTCCTCCCTCCTCCCAATGAATGCCTTCTTTCCCTGCTTCCACCATCCGATTCTAGTCGCTAAATTGATTGCCGTGACTTTTCAGTTACTGGAAAAAAAATGCTAATAACCCATCCTGGACCCTTTCCTTCTCAAAATTCTACACTGCGTTCATTCGATACACAGAAATCATCTGTGCTGCATTTCCCCATAGGAGGCGCAAGCTAATTAACTATCTCGCGATTGTAGCAGAGCTCGCGTTATCCTATGGAGGTTCACACTCCTACACTTACCACAAGCTGTTTTCTGCAAAATGCTCCGTTCAAATCGCCCAGTGGAACCAATGCCCCTATTGGGAGACGCTCGACACAGACCTCCACAATAGAATCTTCTTAGACGTTTGAAACATTTCATGTGTTGTTTGTAGATCAGTCGCTCATTCCACCATAGCTTGTCCCCAAGTTAATCCCTCAATTCCTCCATGTTCAATTCCAATTCAAGAAAGATGAATGAGTTGCGTTCCACTCCCAGCCTCAAATTTAGACTCTTCTGGTACAGGATCCACAGCCTTTTCCACAAGAAGACAGGTCTGCAACCACTTTAATACAGGTGGATGCGGTGGCGCTCGCGCCCGTCCAATATGCCCTGACAGGAAATCTGTTAATATAAATTCTAAAAATTACTTGTCGACTCCTGTCAATATTTTATGTTTGACAACTGAATTGTCTCGCCACCCTGATCATGATTTTACTAACTACTTGCTGTCTGGCTTCAAGCATGGTTTTGAACCTGGTGTAGAGGCCTTCCCTCACAAAAATATAATTTGTGATACCCCGACACAGTAGACAAACTGATCAGCAAGGACGTTAATTCAGGCTTCATGATTGGACCTTTTGATGTTTCTCCCTCTGAAAACTCTCGCATCAGCCCTGTTGGAGTGGCTACTGTTGTGGTTTCAATCTTTTTTGGAAGTCACGTCTCAGAGATCTTTAATGCCAGAAATATTAGACTTTATTTCACAAACAAAGTCTGAACGCCCCTTGTGCAGAAAGGCGCTCCAGATCAGTGGCTGGCTTCTCACATATATTACCTACATCCCTTCCAAAGATGGTAATACATTCTTATAGACCCTTTTACAGTTGGTAAACATGATTACGTATTTGTGTGGG
Organism: Squalius cephalus; assembly: GCF_949319135.1. Classification (NCBI taxonomy): domain Eukaryota; kingdom Metazoa; phylum Chordata; class Actinopteri; order Cypriniformes; family Leuciscidae; genus Squalius; species Squalius cephalus. The sequence goes on from NC_137125.1 coordinate 3,123,404, forward strand.
CGGGGCTTAGCTGGAGGCAGAAAGATCCCTCTGGCCGCTTCACTAACGTTAGTTTGCCAGTGTGTTAGCTTGTTTTTTTAACAATGACTGGAGAAAATCCAATTTTATCTTAATGTGCAAGGTCACTCACTCTCCAGGGCTGCGATTGTTATTTGCAAAAGTTAATTTTAACAGACGGAACCAGATTGACTGACCCGTACATTCTCAGTCAATGGACGATCTGACAGGATTAACGTTAACACTACTACCGGTTGAGTGGCCTGGCTTCTACACCTATGTAAGGCCCGTGAAATTGGTCCAATGGAGGTTTTCCAATAACACAGGGAAGGTCTCACGTGCTCCTGTCCTTTTCTCATGCGAAGTATTGATTGGTTAAATTTACAATACATTTAGTTATGTATTCTCTCGTTAATTCATCTGACTCCATAAATGAAAGGTTTTAATAATATCTGTGCCTCACTAAAGGTGAGTGAATATTTGACTATTCCTTTTAGCCATTAAATGAACAATGTCAAGATCAGTTAGAATAATCGAATGTAACATTTTAATGTTTCAGATATCAGAAATTAATTCCACAATCAATTCAAATATCTAGAACATGGTTATACATTGGTTACACCAAAGAATCTTACCCAGCTTGTACCTGAGATAGGGAGAGAGAAAGAGAAAGAAAGAAAGAAAGAAAGAGAGAGAGAGAGAGAGAGAGAGAGAGAGAGAGAGAGAGAGAGAGAGCTACCACCTATTCCATTTCTCACCAGCCAAGTACAAGAGACCAGATAGAGCAAGCACACCTTCCTTTATACTGTTTGCCCAGGTGACATGGGGGATGGGGAAGACCACCCTCAAATGGCTTAACCAGTTTTCTCTAAACTTCTATAAACCTTATTACCTTTTATTTTATCTATCTGGATATGAGATATCTGTACCACTCACTTTGAGACCTTTCAAATGACACCAAAAACATAAGTTATTGATCAACATTCGCATCAAACCATGTTCTTGAGTGAGTTCTTTGTTGTTTCTGAGAGGAAGTCAGGCTGTATGGGGGAGGTCGAATGCTAATTAGCCAGCAAGGCCCCTTTGTCTCATAGACCAGGCCGCAACCAATATTTTCAGTCTTACAGCTCCCTCCTTGACCCCGTGGGTCACATTCCGATGAACACTTACGGGGTCACAGTAAGACGTTTGTTATTATCTTTGAAGATGTAGCACAAAAATTGTCTTTGCTATGTTGGCATCTGTAAAAGCTCAGTGGGCTGTGTTCACCAGCAGAACACCTGTTCTCACCAGTGTTTCGCTTTAGTCCAGCAGGTGGACGAATGAGTTCAGGTTCTCTTCCTGTAATCCTGTGACATGAGCAAAGTTCATAGAGTCAACCTGGACCTTTTGTGACTTGTTCAGTTGACGTGTCATTCCTTCATGGAGAAACTTCCGCTTCCCTGGCACCTTCTTCACGATGATGATCTGACCCTTCTTGACCAACCCGGTCACCTCCAGCGGTACGGTGGTCTGGGCAGACCTCAGTGGATGAAGGGGTTCTCCTTTGATCCACACTGCTTTGTGTGAGACACCTGAAAAGCATCTTAAATGTCCGCTTCACGATTGAGCACATATGAACTTACAGTCGTAAGGAAATGCATAGGAATGCATAGTGCAATAAAGCAAAATCATGTCATGTTCAATGTAAAATACCATGTTCATGTCAGCAAATGTGAGTGGTACATTTGGTCTCATTAATTACCTGATTTTAATAACCACGCCAATAGTACTCCTACAGAGGGTCAAGGAAGGACAAAGTAAGATCCTACAAGCTCTTACCCTATTTCTAGAAACATTTAAATAAATGTCATTCTAACAAAACAACCAGTGCTGGGTTAAAGAGTGTCAGCTAAATTTTGGTGTGACCAAACACAAAGATTCAATTGAATTGATGTCCAAAAACATTGTTGCAAGTAAATTGGACAATATACAAATAAGCAGAAATCAAAATAAGTTTAAGAAATTAAAATCAAAATAAGTTTTAGAAATGTTTTTCTGAATTATTCAAAGGAAAAAATGCAGAGTTTCAGAAATTAAAATCAAAAATAAGTTTCAGAAATGTTTGTATGAATTATTCAAAGGAAAAAATGCAGAAATCAAAATGAGTTTCAGAAATTAAAATCAAAAATAAGTTTCAGAAATGTTTTTCTGAATTACTCAAAGGAAAAATGCAGAAATCAAAATAGGTTTCAGAAATGCAGCAAGAGGTCAGTGTAAACCAATCAATGGTTTTGTGTGTTTGTGTTTAATTTTTTAGAATGTCAGAGTGTGTTTTTGTCTGTGAGAGTGTTTTTGTGTGTGTGTGTGTGTGTGTGTGTGTGTGTGTGTGTGTGTGTGTGTGTGAGAGAGTGTGTTTGAGAGTGTGTGTGTATTGATCTGGCTAAGTCACAGTCGATGACAGAGTTGAATTGTACATTTTTTGTACTTGATTGAATTGGTATTTATCCATTTTAATTCTGTTTCTGTTATTAGTAGGTATGTTGAGAAATCAGGGGCCCTCTGATTTTTCAACTCCCACCAACAATCATGGAGTTTGAAATTTAATGGCAGGTCTGCCTTAGAATTTGTCTTGATTTGTGACTGTAGCCATTCAGTTGTCCATGTGTGTTGCATTAGTTGGCAGTTTGTTGTGAATAGCGTATGCTATGTGTGTCTCTTTTAGACTGTCATGACCATCCTATGTGTGTGAAGCTATCTGGATCTGTTTGTGTGAAAATGACACATCTTCGTATGATGTGTAGTGTTCAGTGTTCATGTCTAGGAGATGGGTGGAATATAATCTATAACAATTGTGTTGCAAATTTCGATCCAGTTCTAAACTGGGAGGCCATATTTATGCAGTAATGTGATGGTGTGACGTGTGAAAAGGCCTTTTGTAATATCTTTTCACCCATCTCCCGAGTCTCAGGTTATGTTCTAACAATTCCGCTGTCCTGGATTTGCTCCAGGTGTGCTCCTGGCATCCATCTTCTGAGGAATTTGCGGAAGTAAGCCTGAGACAGAAAACAGAGGAGAGCGAACCACAGACAATTCCAATATTTAAAAAACATTAAATTCAGACATGTGGAATTCTTTTACTTGTTCCATTATCATGTCAGTTGGAATTTTTAATTCCAGATGTCACATGAAACCGAGTTTCATTGACCAAGTCTGAATTGTTGCTGTTGTCTCAGTGTGTTGTGACACCTGAAGCTGCTCTTTCAGTTCAGCCTTCAGTCTGCTGCATGTGCAATGCTCATTGCTTTCTCTCATTACAGGCAGATCTCTGGGTTGTCTGGTTAGCATTTTGCTGTTTATGGTGTCGTTCACACATTTTGGTTAGTGCAGATATTTTTTGACCTGCAAAAAAAAAACTGTGGTACTTCTGTCTGCTGTTTAGCATTTCACACCCTCCTTGTAAATTTACTTCTCTGATTAGATTACATTTTAGTTGTTGCACAATTTGGTTTGCTATTACCTGTGCCACAATTCTAGCCGTGTTTTCTAACGGTGAAAAATAAAGGCATACCCCGCCCCTTTTGGCACTGGGTAGCACACAAATGAAATTCTGTTTTAGAAATTCAGTTTTAATGACGAAAGTCACACTTCTCCAATTATTATCCTACTCTGTGAGTGTAATATAATGTTGATTATAATTCAAGTTATAATATAATTATATTCTTTAACAATACAAGTCAAATTATATTGTTTTCAGTCTCTGAAGAGTCTCTGGAACAACTTACCGCATGGTCAAATCTCTACTTGTTCTCATGTCAATACATTTGAATATGTAAAAGGCTTTTCTGGCTCAGGGCTGATAAGATGTACATTTGCTGTTTCTCTTTTTTCTTTGCTAGGTTTCAAATACCTTTTACAATAGCATTTAGCATTAGCCTTGAGCGCAGCATGGCTTTAGCATTTAGCGTAGCCTTGAGCGTTTTGAAAGCAACATGGACAATAGCATTTAGCATTAGCCTTGAGCGCAGCATGGCTTTAGCATTTAGCGTAGCCTTGAGCGTTTTGAAAGCAACATGGACAATAGCATTTAGCATTATCCTTGATATCTGAGTTTTAGCCTGTACATCATATCATCCTGTTTTCCCAAAATTTTCTTTCCATAAACAATGCATCGATCTGCCTTTTTATTTATAAAATCACGTGTTTTCCGATTGTTTACAAACGTAGATTTTTCTTTCTCTGTTTCTTGTTAGTTTGCTCATTCTCTTCACGTGTTGCTGGTTTGTTTAACAAGCCCAGATACAACAATGGCCGGAAAACATGCGGCTGATTTTAAAACTTTTAGGCTTTACTTTTTTCAGCTCTTCATCGAGTTATTAATTATTTGGAAGATGTTATTCTTATTTTAGGTTTTGCTTCCTGTTGCTTAGGCAAAACAAGGAGATCTTTAAAATCTAATTCACAAGGTTTTTCATTCTTCATCTGGCTGCCACATCAAACATTTCTTCAACTAAAAATGCAAAGAAAATTGACTTACCACAACTGCAGAAGAAAGAGATGATTTTCAAACCTCTTGTTGATTTTAAGATCCCAATACTTGCTGGAAAGGACGTTTCTCGCCTGTGTTGTGAGATCACGTCGGGGTCACCACTTGTAAGGCCCGTGAAATTGGTCCAATGGAGGTTTTCCAATAACACAGGGAAGGTCTCACGTGCTCCTGTCCTTTTCTCATGCGAAGTATTGATTGGTTAAATTTACAATACATTTAGTTATGTATTCTCTCGTTAATTCATCTGACTCCATAAATGAAAGGTTTTAATAATATCTGTGCCTCACTAAAGGTGAGTGAATATTTGACTATTCCTTTTAGCCATTAAATGAACAATGTCAAGATCAGTTAGAATAATCGAATGTAACATTTTAATGTTTCAGATATCAGAAATTAATTCCACAATCAATTCAAATATCTAGAACATGGTTATACATTGGTTACACCAAAGAATCTTACCCAGCTTGTACCTGAGATAGGGAGAGAGAAAGAGAAAGAAAGAAAGAAAGAGAGAGAGAGAGAGAGAGAGAGAGCTACCACCTATTCCATTTCTCACCAGCCAAGTACAAGAGACCAGATAGAGCAAGCACACCTTCCTTTATACTGTTTGCCCAGGTGACATGGGGGATGGGGAAGACCACCCTCAAATGGCTTAACCAGTTTTCTCTAAACTTCTATAAACCTTATTACCTTTTATTTTATCTATCTGGATATGAGATATCTGTACCACTCACTTTGAGACCTTTCAAATGACACCAAAAACATAAGTTATTGATCAACATTCGCATCAAACCATGTTCTTGAGTGAGTTCTTTGTTGTTTCTGAGAGGAAGTCAGGCTGTATGGGGGAGGTCGAATGCTAATTAGCCAGCAAGGCCCCTTTGTCTCATAGACCAGGCCGCAACCAATATTTTCAGTCTTACACCTACCCGATAAAGAAACTGAGGGTAAAGAGAAACTGAGGGTGTGTACGATCCGCAGTTCTGCCTAGCCAGCGCCAAGAAGACGACAATGTAAAGAGTGACATATTACGGTGCAATTTTAAAGATGTGGATATTTTCTAGAAATAAAAATTCCAGATACAGCATAGTCATGTTTCATCGATTCTTGCACCCAACAACACAACAAGATGACATTTAATAATAAAAATAAGAATTTAAGCTCCTTATTATGTTGCCGAATCTTTGCTGGTTTGTATTGGCCGCCTCCAGTTTTCCATTTGTTTTGCCTCCAGCTAGCGCCGTGACGTAACTGTGACGACCGCGCAAAAGGGGTCTATAGATATTTTGAGAAATATTTTGTACCATGTGACATTACTGAAATATAATTCTCAGTCGACCGTTCAGGCTTCCAAAGTCAAACCCAAAGACACACACACACACACACATAAAGGAAATAATAGTGTACAAATATATAGCAAAATGACTTATTTTCTAAATAATAAAATCTTCAACATTTGACCCTCCTCTAGGGCTTTTTTAAGCCCCACTTTCACTTTCCTTTTCCAGAGTGTAGTTTCAAAATCCAGCCCCCTCAGTTATGCTACCTTAGTGACTAAATGAAGTCACCCATTCTCCTTTCCACTGACTAGGTTATGCCACCACTCTCCGGAGGAGCATTCGAGCCAAGCATCTCTTTCCATTCATTTTTCTTTCTTTCAGTTGTTCTCTCTTTTTCTTTCAATGGAGAAAGTAAAAGACTTGAATCCTCCCTAATCAAAAATTAAACATTGTTATAAGTGTGTGGATAAAATTTGTTCAGCATTGCCTGTTATTGTCACAGTAATGTAGAGTATGTCAAACATAAAAGTTCTTCTTGCGACATCCTCTTCGACTACACTTTGCGCACCGTAGAGGGTCACCCTCGGGGAGGGGTTTAGGCTCATTAATCTTCTTCTTCCTCATCATTTGAGGTACTTGAATCAATGTCCAATGCTTGTAAAATCCAATTTGGTTTATAAGCCCAATCTTAATAATATATAAACAATTTTAGCACTTCCATTTGCTTAACCGTGGTTTTGACAACTAGTGATCTTAATATGGGACGTACACAACAGAATAATAACCCCATTTCAATACTGCAACTCCAAAAAATATTCCTTATTTAGCAAATCATGATCATAATTCTCCAAAATCAAGTTTTCCTTAACTTTTTGACTCAATCGTATTTGCTAAATTTTCGTCCCTGCGCAGTATTATTTGCTAAAAGTGCAAACTAATCTCCAAACATAAGTCATTCTACTTTTTTCATGTTATTGTTTTCCTCCTAATACAGACAAATCATTATAATAAATCTCTGCTGATTATAGTAGTAGAATTGATTCATTCTGCATTTTTATTTTGCGTAATCCATATGAATTTTGATTTAAAATAGGGCTGGGTAAAAATAACTATTTCTCATTTTTATTTGCTTTTTATGAAGGAATATCATTTCTTAAATTTGAAGAATCAATATTTTAATCAGACATTTTTAGTTGATGAACGAACAGAACATTGTAGTGCAGCTTCTATCCAATAAATCGCAATATGATTTGTCATAAAGTTTTACATTTCAAATTCTGACTATTTTATTACCAAATTTAATAATAAATACTATTTTGACATTTTTAATCTCACGTGTTACAGCTCCTTCTCATTGTAGCTCCTCAGTTCAAGCATACCTTAATTGAATACCTTTTCTTCCTTTTTACTAATTTCTAAGTAAAAAGTTTCTTCATGAATAAACTTTTCTTCATGTCTCATGTAATCACTCAAACTAAGAAAGCTTTGAGAGCAATGTTACATTTACCTCATAAAAGTCATTCATAAAAGACAATTAGAAAAAATATAACTCTAGAAAATAACTTTTTGCTCTATCTTACATATTCAGTATATGTACATTTCTTTTTCTGTATTTCTAAATAAGTCTAACTATCTATAAGTTTTTATCTCAACCATTTCAAACATAAAGCATTATAACTTAATTATTATTAAAAAGTCCTTGTGTGCACTTTAAGTGTTTGTATACAATTCATTTTAATCTTCAATATTTCTGGAATGACTGCTGACCTATTATCTGAACTTATTTCTGATAGAATTTCAATCTAAGGAATACTTCACTGGTAGAAATGTAATTACTGCTCCTGCCCCTCCTCTGCTGATTTCACTGCCTTTACCCATCTATATCATGTTCACATAATCCATTACCAAGTGTTTTATTAGTCCTTCTGGTACTGGTATGTGGCAGTATGTAGCCTATTTGTGTCACTGTTCCTTTCCTACCTTTATTTTTGGCACAAATTGCACATGTGGACAAACAAAAATTAGCAAAAAATGTATTTTATTTAATTTTCATTATTCTTAATTTTGCCTTTTAATTTAATTTCCTTTCATTTAATTTTTAAAATCATGCACATCTGGATTGAGAATATTAAAAATTACTATTGGTGCAATAATCTGTAGTTCATGTAAACGCCAAATATCTTTTTTGACCCTCCTCTGGTACCATATAGATTGTTCATAAGGGCCTGTTTGTTATTGAATTTGAACAACTTCCACTTGAGGTTGTCGTGCTATTAGCACTATATATATTTAATTATTTAAAAGCATATTGAAACAAATCATATTCTTATGAATTAAAAGCTTTGTGTGTGTGTGTGTGTGTGTGTGTTGCACTTGGAAGTTTGCCGCAATTTTGCAAAGAGTTAAAAGAAGCCTGAAAAACCTCAATCTTGCAGTGATTACTTCTTCAGTTTAACCAAACGTTAGCCTTCAGATGTGAGATCAATCATGGAGAGTTTCAGTCTCATCTTGTTCAGAGGAACTAAACGGGTGACTGTCAAAGACGACGACATGACGACCGAAAAAATCGGCAGGATCTTCCAGGTAACTTATTGTAGTTTCATCTAAAAATAAGTCTAATTTATTCTGTAAAATTGCACTGACCTAACGCTAACTGTTAGCTAACGTTACTTTATTTTATAACTAACGTTAGGGTGACCATACGTCCTCTTTAACCAGGACATGTCAGGCCAGGAATTTGAGATTGCCCAAAATGTCCGGGATTCGGCTTTTGCTTTCTACAGTCACCATTCATTATGTTTACATTATTTAACACTGACACGTACGTGCCAGCTTTGCAGGTCATGCATTCTGCTTCACACGGATCCCGACCGAGACGAAAACACAGGAATTTTCTTAGCAATGCTAAAACTCACATCAACCGATCACTTATTTAGCGTTCATGTAAACACTATTCAGATTCACCAATCGGAATTAATTCAGTCCTATTGAATCAAAAGGTGTGCATGTAAACAAAATGAGTGGCGACAAAAAAAGCAAAAGCCGAATCCCAGATATTTTGTGTGATTTCGAAATCCTGGCTGGACATGTCCTGGAAAAAGAGGACGTATGGTCACCCTAACTAACGTTGTACCCTTCCTTCACTGTTTACATATGCAAAGGTACATGGCCCCAGTCTCTACATCACCGATGACAGCAACATAGCCCTATTTCCTGGGCTTGATGGCCTTTTTAGCACTTTAGACCTCATTGTAAGAGGACATTACGAGGTGCACGGCGAAAGCAGCGTGGAAGACTCATCTACCGGTAGTGTGCCAGCAACACACCCTACCCCAGTGGTCTCAAACTCGAGGCCCGCGTGATGATATTTTTTTGGCCCCCATTTGACATCAAAGTTTAATGTTAGTGCGGCCCGCGCGTTGTTCTGAAACGCACTTTTTTTTTTTTGCTGAGTCGTTGCGTGCGGCGCGTTTTTTTTAATCACTTATGGGCTACCATAGATGGTCTCATGACAGCTTCCCGGGGCGTTTGTTGTCAATAGTTGTCATAGCAATAGTTGTCAACCGCGAACGGAAAATATATGCCATCACCCAGTTCCAGTCATGTCTCTCTCAAAACGTGCCGTGAAGAGAAAGGTTGCCGACGAGCACAGGCAATTTCAGGAAAAGTGGGAGACGGAATATTTTTTTGTCGAGCACAGGGGCACCCCTACGTGTCTCATATGCACAGAGAAAGTTGCGGTGTACAAGGAATACAACATCAGACGTCATTACTCAACTAGACATGCTGAGGAGTATATAAAGTGCCAGGGAGATGAGAGAAAGAACCGGGTCGCCAATCTTAAAAAATGTCTATTGAGGCAACAAGATTTATTCAAGAAAGCAAAGAAAGAGAATGAAGCAGCAGTCGAAGCTAGCTACGTGGTGAGTGAAATGATTGCGAAGGCCGGTAAGCCGTTCAAGGATGGCGAGTTCATCAAAAAGTGCATTTTACTAGCTGCAAGTAAAGTCTGTCCAGAAAAGAAGGGTCAGTTTAGCAACATCAGCCTTTCAGCTAACACAGTGGCAGAGCGCATTTCTGACCTGTCAGAAAACATATATGATCAACTGCGTGAGAAAGCCAAACGTTTTTGTGCATACTCAGTCGCTCTTGATGAGAGCACAGATAACACTGACACCGCGCAGCTCGCAGTATATGTCCGTGGTGTTGACGACAATTTTGAAGTGATCGAGGAGTTACTCGCTGTGATTCCAATGCATGGTCAGACCACCGCTCAGGAGATATTCCGTCAGCTGTGTGGTGCTATTAAGGATGCAGGTTTACCATGGAAGAGTTTTGCTGGAATAACGACCGACGGAGCGCCATCAATGACTGGAAGGAAAAATGGACTGGTGGCACTTGTTCAAAGAAAATTAGAAGAGAAGAATGTGGAGGAGGCCAATGCTCTGCACTGCATTATCCATCAGCAGGCCCTTTGCAGCAAATGCCTGAGGTTTGACAATGTGATGTCTGTTGTTGTGAAATGCATCAACCATATCAGATCTAGGGGCTTAAAGCACCGGCAGTTCCGTGCCTTTTTGGACGAAATAGTCAGAATATGAGGATTTGCTCTACTTCACAGAGGTACGTTGGCTCAGTAGGGGAAATGTCTTGAAGAGGTTTTTTGAGTTGAGAGCAGAAGTGAAAGCCTTCATGGAGAAGGATGGGATGGCTGTTCCTGTGTTAAGTGATCCCAAATGGCTCATGGACTTAGATTTTCTTGTTGACATCACACAGGAGCTGAATGTACTGAACAAAAAGTTACAAGGCCAGGGGCAGCTTGTGAGTGCTGCCCATGACAATGTGAGGGCATTCTCCACAAAACTTGTGTTATGGAAAGCCCAGCTCTCTCAGACAAACCTCTGCCATTTTCCAGCATGCAAGGCACTCATGGATGTAGGCACACCATTCATTGGTGAGAAGTATGCTGATGCCATTATGAAGCTACAGGAGGAATTTGATCGCAGGTTTGCAGACTTCAAGACGCACAGAGCCACTTTTCAAATTTTTGCTGACCCCTTTTCCTTTGAAGTGCAAGATGCTACTCCTGTACTTCAAATGGAGCTCATTGACCTGCAGTGCAATTCTGAACTCAAAGCCAAGTTCAGGGAGGTGAATGGAAATGCTGACAAGCTTGGACATTTTTTGAGAGAATTGCCACCGCTCATGAAGAACCGTTCATGTTCAGAAGGACAGCTCATGAAGAACCGTTCATGTTCAGAAGGACAGCTCATGAAGAACCGTTCATGTTCAGAAGGACAGCTCATGAAGAACCGTTCATGTTCAGAAGGACAGCTCATGAAGAACCGTTCATGTTCAGAAGGACAGCTCATGAAGAACCGTTCATGTTCAGAAGGACAGCTCATGAAGAATCGTTCATGTTCAGAAGGACAGCTCATGAAGAACCGTTCATGTTCAGAAGGACAGCTCATGAAGAATCGTTCATGTTCAAAAGGACAGCTCATGAAGAACCGTTCATGTTCAGAAGGACAGCTCATGAAGAACCGTTCATGTTCAGAAGGACAGCTCATGAAGAACCGTTCATGTTCAGAAGGACAGCTCATGAAGAACCGTTCATGTTCAGAAGGACAGCTCATGAAGAACCGTTCATGTTCAAAAGGACAGCTCATGAAGAACCGTTCATGTTCAGAAGGACAGCTCATGAAGAACCGTTCATGTTCAGAAGGACAGCTCATGAAGAACCGTTCATGTTCAGAAGGACAGCTCATGAAGAACCGTTCATGTTCAGAAGGACAGCTCATGAAGAATCGTTCATGTTCAGAAGGACAGCTCATGAAGAACCGTTCATGTTCAGAAGGACAGCTCATGAAGAACCGTTCATGTTCAAAAGGACAGCTCATGAAGAACCGTTCATGTTCAGAAGGACAGCTCATGAAGAACCGTTCATGTTCAGAAGGACAGCTCATGAAGAACCGTTCATGTTCAGAAGGACAGCTCATGAAGAACCGTTCATGTTCAGAAGGACAGCTCATGAAGAACCGTTCATGTTCAAAAGGACAGCTCATGAAGAATCGTTCATGTTCAAAAGGACAGCTCATGAAGAATCGTTCATGTTCAAAAGGACAGCTCATGAAGAATCGTTCATGTTCAGAAGGACAGCTCATGAAGAACCGTTCATGTTCAAAAGGACAGCTCATGAAGAACCGTTCATGTTCAAAAGGACAGCTCATGAAGAACCGTTCATGTTCAGAAGGACAGCTCATGAAGAACCGTTCATGTTCAGAAGGACAGCTCATGAAGAACCGTTCATGTTCAAAAGGACAGCTCATGAAGAACCGTTCATGTTCAGAAGGACAGCTCATGAAGAACCGTTCATGTTCAGAAAGGAATGTTCAAATTCAGAGGAACAGTTTATGTTCAAAAGAAACATTCATGTTGAAGAACAGTTAATAATAAAGATTGAGAAGATTGGATCAGCTGTGCTCCTTTCTTTTTTTGGAAAACTTGATGAGGCCCAGCCTGACCCAGACTCTACCTTCAGCGGCCCCCGGGTAAGTTGAGTTTGAGACCCCTGCCCTACCCGCTTTTCTTTCCACTGTGTTATTTCAAACAAACTGCAACATGACAACAAACAAAGAATGTTACAGTATGAATTACTGACTGTGAAAAACATGAAATACTGTAATTAGGAGTTATGCCTTCTTTATTCGGTATATTTTCTGAATTATGTGCATTGTTAGATATCATCATCAGATGATTCAACAATAGGGAGAGGGAGAGGGAGAGGAAGAGGTAGAGGGAGAGGGAGAGGACAGAGAGGCAGTGGATCAGTGGGATCTAGACGAGGAGTTGGACGACGAGGAAGAGGAGGAGAGCGAGAGTCAATACCACGACGACAAAGATGCCCGGCAGCTACGAGAGACGATCTTGATAGAATTGAAAGTTTACAAAGGCAGAGAAGAGAAGCGACCGAGGTTTGTACAATTTATGTCTAGCAATAGCAATGAATTTTCATTGTTTGCACAGTTCTATGCACGTAGCAAAATATTCACAATTTGAGCTAATGGATTGTTTTTGAAAAAGGAGAGCAATATAAAATGTTACAGAGAGCACTGATTTTTTTTGCACACAAATAAAAAATTATTTTGTCAACATTGATACATGAGATCCCTGCAATGCCTCCAGTGCAATATACTGCAAAACATGTTTTTCAGCCTTGTGACTATATAGGTCTATCTAAAACCTACATGTATATCTAATTGTGACGGAGAGGCAGAGACGGTCGGATCCATTTGCAGATATTTATTTAAGATGATATCAAACTCAAAAGAAGACAGGGGCAATCCAGAATCGTAGTCAAACAAGCAGTGGTCAGAGGCAGGCAGCAAAGGTTCACAAAAGAGTTCAGAGTCCAAGTTCAAATACACGAGATCAAGTCAAATACAGAGTAGCAAGAGAAACAAACTGAGACAGAGGTTTGGTAAAACAAGACTTCACAAATGAGAACAGAACAGAACAGTCCAGATAAAAGGGAGCTGAGGGTGCACAGGTGAAACGGATGAAATCATAATGAGGTGATGAGGGAATTGCAGTCCTAGTATGCAGGAGAGAGGGACCTAGTGAAACCAGGAGGAGGCGCTGTCGTGCGTTCCGTGACACTAATAGACTAACCCTATCTTATTTCCTTTTATTTCTTCAGAGACTTCTGCAGGATATGAGCCTTGACGATCACATATGCCTCACAGGTAGACTGTTAGAGAGGCAGCCGGGTCTGGTCTTTGATATATTGATGGAGCATCAGCAAAGACATGGTGCTCCAACATCTGCGGAGGTTCCGGGGGTACCTTGGTGTACCTGTAGCCACTGCAGGGACATGCCGACCGACAGGGAGCGGAAATGCTGTGGACAAGACCCTGCCCACTGTGTGAGCCTCCTTCCTCATTTTACACAATACTGCCTGGATGAGGGATATCTGCGGATACATAGGCAGTACCGGGAGGATCTCACTGCTTTTGGAAATGTAAGGGAGCCCGGTGATGACAACCGTGAATACAGACATGCATCTTACAGACACTTTATTTTCTGGCAGCATGGCTCATTAGGACAGGGGAACAGGAGAGTCATTCCCAGCTGCTGTGTTTGCAGGATTAGGGAAAAATTCCCAGACCCTCAGGGACAATACACCGGCTACATTCCAGGGATCTAATAACATTTTTGTAAATATTGTAAATAGTTATATCGATTTATATATTTTGTATTCTTTGAAGTTCTGTGGACCTCAAACTTTATTTTAAACAATAAAACATTTTTCAATGGACTCTGTGCTGTATTTGCTCTACACTATAGGGATAGAGAAAAAAACTCAAAATTATGTGCAAAAACTTTTTGATACAAAAAAAGATTGAAATGAAGTTTGTTTGAAAACACAAATATAGATTTATTTACAATGAATTTTGATTATGCATTTACAACTCAAATATCAGCAAAACAACATCTCAATCTGTCTCCAAGTTGGAAACAGCATGGAAGGCTGATCCTGTGAAAGACATGTGCACAAAATTCAGTATCAGTTTGAGGCTAAGTTAATGGGCTACAATAAGGGCAAGTAGATGTTTGACACTTACCCAGACCTCTGCTGACCTGTGTATTTACCAACTCTGATGTCGGTGGTGGCGGTATCGGTGGCACAACACCAAGCCGCCTTGGGTCATCTGCTCTTAGGGACCTCTTTCGCGGCATCCCAACTCCGCTTTTGACTCTTCCTTGCAAGATGCGTGCTTGTAACTCGGTGATGTAATCATATGATTTTTGACACTTTATGGCGTAAAGGCTGTATCTCCTCGCATTTTTATTGTACTTCTTCCTGTAACTAAAATTCACAAAAGACAATTATTACAAGTCATTTAGTCATTCTGTGAAGTAAACCGTCATACTTGTGAATACATAATTTATATTGTGAATATGCAATTATTTGAATACAACAAATTTTGATGAGAGTTTGACATACACTTGATGGCCCTCAGCCGTTCTGTATGTTGGCCGTTCGCGGTGAAAATTGTAGTCCAGTGCTGCGAGCACAACTCTCGTGTCATACACTCGGGGAGTGAAGGCCTGGCGCTTGCTGGCATACATAAGAATGTGGTTTTGAAATGACTCCAGATGTGCTGTCGATCTGAAAAATATATATATATATATTTGACCCTAAAAACACCCACCCACACATGACTTGTGGCACTGTTACATTTCTTTTTAAATGTCATGTCCCCACACTTTACCTGAAGCGCAGATACTTGTGGACATCCTTCTGCCAGCGCTTGTTGAGGACGATCTCCACTAGCGCTTTATGGCTCTTGGAATCTCTCTCAATCCACTCTTTATCCTGAGTGTCTTCAAGGTGATCGTGTTGGCAGCTTCCCGTTTCCCAGGTGTGATTGTTGCAAACATGATGCAGAACTCCAATCCAAAGTGCCTGAGGAAAGTAAAACAAATAAACACAAAAACATTATCATATCACAAGTATTTGAATCATGGCATTATTACCATTTTTTTTTATAACATTCCTTCTGCTTACAAGAAACTGCTGAAATGTTTCTGCTGTCTTGCAGCACCACCAGAAATGGTTTACTATATCCCTCAGCCAGTGAAGGAGAAGAGACTGTCCTTTCACCTTTCCTGCCTTATGGTGATTAATAAAACACAATCAATGGAAGTTATTCCTTTGATGGAGATCTAACATAACAAAATTATTCCATCGACATGCAGGAAGGTACAATTCATTATTAAAGGTCCCGTTCTTCGTGATCCCATGTTTCAAACTTTAGTTAGTGTGTAATGTTGTTGTTAGAGTATAAATAATATCTGTAAAATTATAAAGCTCAACGTTCAATGCCAAGCAAGATATTTTATTTAACAGAAGTTGACTACAACGAACGGCTGGATTGGACTACACCCCTCTACATCCTTCTTTAATGATGTCACTAGAACCGTAACCTCCGCCCACAGGAACACAGGCGTATTGATGGCGAAATGTCAACAGACGTGGTTGATGTTTATCTATAATCGGATACCGCAAAAGTTTAATTCGAAGTTGTTAGTTTGCTCTGTCCATTTCACCACAGACTGTTTTTCTAACCTGGGATAATATCAAGCAGGGAAATAACCTTCTCTCAGCGTTTCATACTGACGAAGGGGACAATTTCAACTATATTCCAGCAAGCGGTAAGTAGTGATTTACTACAAAAGTAGCGATCAACTTCACATCGTTTCTCTTAGTAGGATGAAAATAATCTTACTTAAACTGTGATTAATATACAGAAAGCGATCAAAGAACAATCCCTTCCAATCGCCCAAGCTGTCAATCACACAGCGCGAGTTTATCTGGACACTTGCCAAAACTCGTTATGAAATCAATAACGCTGTTACACTGCACAACGAAGCTCTTACTGTATTTATATGCCTCATGTTTGCATTGGTGAAATCATTAGTGAGAGTGCAGAAACTGCGTTGCAATGATAAGATCTTTTTTCACGCGATCAACAGGCTGTCATCTGCTCAATGCTCATCATCACTGCAATTTTCTATGTGATTGAAATAGATCTAAATACTTAAAAAACTTCTCACGATTCGTTAATCGCGATAGCTGTAATAGTAAAAACGTATAATAGCTGTAATAGTAAAAGTTTTCCAGATAGTTCCACATGTAATGCCAGATATTTCATATGCAAGCATGTCAGCCAATCACAGCAGAGGGCGTTTACACTGAAGTCTCACAGCAGACACGCCCCTTCAAACAGAGTGTTCAAACCAGGGAATGAAATCAGGCTAGGAAATATGCCTTTTATTTCTAAATTATAAACAATTTTTGATCTAAAAAACATACTAACATTATAAGGGCACCCCTGGAAACATTATAAAATAATAAAAATAATCCATGGAATGGGACCTTTAATGAAATTAGATTAGTGTTATAACTTACGGTTGCTATTTTTTTGCACAGATTTTTGGCACCATGCCACATGTCCAGGCTGTGGTGAATTCTCAGATCCTTATATCTGCCTTTGTCTGGGTCTGTGGAGTATGTAATAATTTTAGTCCCAAGTGTCTCAATCAGCAATTAAATATTTGTATTCAAAGATTATATAATCTGACCACTAACTCAAAAGGGCTCCAATCTGGACATGAGCATCCGTGCAGAACTCAACTACCTTTATCTCTTGGGTAAGCTTGTCCACTGTCTGGATAAAACCCTCCTTCTCCATGATATTGGAGTTCCAGTTGGTCTGCCGCTTGTCTACAGTGGCCACATGGATGATTTCCTTAGAGTCAAGCTCCATGGTTGTGTAGCTACAGTATTGGGCAGAATGCCCTGGTGAGTCATTTCTGCCGTCACCTAAAGAAAAGAAAGGCAATTTAAAAATACAACAACTGTATGATTGATGATTGCAAAATTAGTTTAATTGAATAGTACCATAACTTTTTATGTAGAAGAAGGTCAAATATAAAAATAAACACACCTAGGAGCACAACATCTTTCCCTTTTAGTCGGCTGATGGCCTCAGGCCTCTTCTCTTCCCAGAAATCTTTAATAGGGTCAACACAGTAGGTTTCCTGGATGGTGTAGTGTGTGCTAGGGTTTACCATTCGCATGTTCATGAATTTAAATAGGAGAGAAACTTTAGTGTAGTTGTTTCCAGAGAGTAAAATGTTTGTGGAAAGAAGAAAGTCCCCGGCCTGCATGCCAAACTTCAACACAGGCTGTGAGTTCCACCGCCATAGGCAGTGTCCATTGGGGCAGATCTGGTAAGATAAGGGTAGCCGTATAAATTCATAAGGCATATACAGTGCTGTCTGTTACCATACATTTTGATGTGATGTGAAAGGCTTACCCATTCAACACTCATTGCAGTGCCCCTGATGGCGCCAACAATGTCATCCTCACTGAGGACCTTCTGAGGGCCTGGCAAGACATTCTCTGTGAGAGGGAGAATTACTTGCCGTACGTCCTTTGTTGTTTACTTGCTCAAATGCCCATGTGGGCTCTGTTATGTTGGTAAAACAAAAAGAGAGTTAAGAACAAGATTACACGAACACAAAAGTAACATACGCAATCACGATATTAAGTCACCCGTGGCGAGACATTTTAATGAGTTTGGACATGATATCTGTACTTTGAAATTTCAAGGCATTGAGTTAGTTAAACCTTTTCAACGGGGTGGAGATAGGGAGCGTTACCTTCTTCAGCGAGAGGCATTTTGGATTTATACACTTCAAACAGTATACCCTAATGGTTTAAATGAAGAATTGCCTTTGAATTGTTTTTTATGAAATCATGTAATTTGTCATTGAAATCATGTAAAAATGTATTTACCATGTATTCTGAAATTAATTTATTTATACAGTTCAAATAGTATACCCTAATGGTCTAAATGAAGAATTGCCTTTGAATTGTTTATGAAATCATGTAATTCGAAATTATTATTATTATTTATTTATTTATTTATTTATTTATTTATTTTTTATTTTTTTGTATTTACCATGTATTCTGAAATTAATTTGTTTATACACTTCAAACAGTATACCCTAATGGTTTAAATGAAGAATTGCCTTTGAATTGTTTTTTATGAAATCATGTAATTTGTCATTGAAATCATGTAAAAAAGTATTTACCATGTATTCTGAAATTAATTTCTTTATACAGTTCAATTAGTATACTCTAATGGTCTAAATGAAGAATTGCCTTTGAATTGTTTATGAAATCATGTAATTCGAAATTATTATTTATTTATTTATTTTTTTTTTTTTTTTGTATTTATCATGTATTCTGAAATTAATTTGTTTATACACTTCAAACAGTATACCCTAATGGTTTAAATGAAGAATTGTCTTTGAATTATTATTTTTTATGGAATCATGTAATTTGAAATTATTATTATTATTTTTTTATAATTTTTTATTTATTTATTTATTTTTTATAATTTTTTGTTTTTGTATAAATTGTTCATAAGGGTCACATGGACATTACATATGGTATGTGTTATTCCTGGTGTTTCCACAATGTTGGTAACTTGATGCACCTGAAGGTGCTGATGATTTGCGGAATGAGGTTCACCTGTGATGTGTTTCTTTTAAAAAACAATCTTTTCGGTGTTTCATAGTACACACTGATGATGGCTTAGGCCGAAACGCGTCTGTGAGGACATGGTAATAATAAATGTATGAAAATAGAACCTGAGAGTGCGGTTTTTCATCTTTACTTTTGATAAACGTTTTTTATTACTCGCACCCATAAACTATCTTGCGAGTTGAGCGCGCCTGCTCTTAATACGGCCTGGCAAAATTGTCAGCTCGTGACTCAAGGGCTCATCAAGAGGAACTTCAGGAGCAGGCAGATCATGCACAGTCTCATCAATCCCAATAGTTGGCAGATTATCAATTACCTGTGCTCCCTTCAGTGCACCACCCATTCTGGGAAAGCAGAAAATCAAGAATCATACACAGAAAAATTAAATTATTTCTATTATTTGTTGCCATATAACCATGATCTTATTTATCACCCGCAACATCAGTGTGAACTAAAAGAATACAAAAACATTTCAAAATAGCACTGAATCTTTTTAAAATGTAAAAACTCAACACATAAACAAAGTAAAAAGTAGTAATAAATAACTCACCGCAATGAAATGGTTGGAAGGTATTCCTCATCAGAGCTGTCGTCCGGGTTACCATGAAGTGAGGGTCCCTCTTCTTCCCAATCAATCCTGTAAGAAAAAAAATGGAATGAATAAAATCAATTCAATAAAAATCAAAAGATAGAATAGAATATAAGCCCACACTGTTCATGGGGTCATTGAAGGCATTTTCATTCAACTCTTCAACAATACTCATGTCATGCATACTAAGAGAATAAAGGATCATTTAAAACATGTATCAGATGAAAACATGCAATTGAGAAGGGACACAGACTAAAGAACTAAAAAAAAAAAAAAAAAGATTTATGGGTTACCTCTGCTCTGCTCAAGGGTTTCAATTTCCGGTGCACTCATATGTTCATCTCTACAATAAATAATGATAACACACTATGAGATATAGGTAGATACAAGTTTTATATGAAACCTGAACAATTACAGAATAATTCCCATGGAATGACTTACCTATCTGTTCCACCGGAAATGCTTGACAATGCTGGAGCATATGCCACTTGAGAACGTTTTGCTTGAGGGGGGTTGATGTGTTCCTAATCAAAAGGGTACTCTCATAACTGGACAAATCAGATGGGGAAATCAGATCAAGGTTTATTGACCAATTAATCATACAAAAAAGCAAATTGACTCCAGCAGTTGTTGACCCTCTTCAACATGTTCACAAATAACACTATATACGCGTAAGATATACATACTGAATTATTGTATGCGTCTGTATTATTCAATGCGAGGACACAGTATAAGTGATAAATAACAGAAAATGTCAGATAACATTAATTTGGTAGCCTTAGGTGTGCAAACAATGCAAGAAAAATCATATGCTCTATTAAAATATTTCTATAGAATTTCTAGGTTACAAAAAGTAAAACTTACAAACATTGTTTTTAGCACCTTCGCTACTTTACTCAATAGCTGCTATTCATCAAAGAGCCTGTTTAACTTTTAACTATAAATGTTCGTCTAACTATATAATAACAACCAAGCAAATAACAAAGATTGTAATTAAGATTGTAACACTGACTTACCTGTCGAGAAGAAAACAGGCCACTTCAGCGTCTCTTTTGAAATCTTTCCACCTGGAAAAAGCTACCCCGACATTAACTCTTGTTTTCTGTAATCTACGGTCACGTTTCCTTTTACGTTCTATTTTTGACGACGATGTTTTCTTCTCCTGTGGCGCGGCATATGTATGGTCCATAATAACAATGCAATCCATGCTATAAAAAATGATCTGTTGGGTATTTTGAGCTGAAACTTCACATACACACTCTGGGGACATCAGAGACTTATTTTACATCTTGTGAAAAGGGGCATAATACGGGACCTTTAATGCCTGCAGGATTGCCCCTACATGAATAGGTTGAATAACATACTGTTCTTCCAGTTTCCCCACTGATATTCTAACAGTTGGGTAAGTTAATTGTATTACTAACTACAACTGCCATCTTCAACAGTGTAATTAGATTAATGTAATAATGACTATCTTTGGAAAGCATTGGTCTACTTATTACTAAATCCCATATCAACCTCAACCACTTGAACAACACAAGGAGAGACAAGAAACAGCACTTTTAATGCTTTCAAATAAACAATATACAATCGCATGAACTATTCTTGAATTGACCAAAGTGTGTAGAGGGAGAAGGTTACATTAAAAATAAACCTTTTAAAAATGTGTTAAATATACAGAATTGTTCTATAGTCTAATGCAATTACATCAGATTTTACTTTAAATTACAGAATAATTAAGAGTAATCCCTTTAATTAAATTACAGTATTAATGTTCTAATACTGTAAAATTACAGTAATAATGTTCGTACTGGTGAGAAATATGCAGACCTCTTTTTATCTGGCGCTGTTGCCATGGTGACTCATAATATCTGCGCTCCATTGATGATGCAGTTGTATAGTTGTGGTGCACGCGCTAAACTCAGAGTAGGTCAACTCAGAGTTCATTGAACTAACTCATTTCAGCTGTTCTGTAACCGAAAAGTTTCCCATCTCAGGGTAAGTCAACTCAGAGTTCAAGTTTTAACTCAGAGTTGGTTGAACCTCCTTATTGAAACAGGCCCCAGAAGGCCTACTCTCTCGTTCCTGCATTGAAAGACGCACGTGCAAACGAGGCTCTAACTTTAACACGGTTAAAAGAGCAACTTACAAAGAAAATAATCTAATCACACTGATACACATTATGATATAACCTCTTAACAGTGTTTTGACATATAAATAAAGTGATTTCATTACAGAAAATCAGTTAATACAAGACAAGTAGGAGAGATAAAAACTACCTCCGCTTCCCTGTCTGCATACACCATGCGTCTGAGCGCGAACGCTTAAAGCTACACTGTTTGATTTTTACCCCCATCTAGCGGTGAAATTGTATATAAGACTACCCAGTGAATATTAGTTTCTGTTCTTCTCAATTCCGAGGGCGTTTTAACTCCTACGGTGGCCGTATTATTCCAAGATTAACATGGCTTCCACTCCTTCCACTCATCACTTCGTCCATGACTGTTACGATAGCAGTAGCGGATGGAGGCCCAAAGTGACAGAAGCCGTTGGTCAGGTTCAAGGATACATTTTTTTTATTTGCCACACTTGAGTCACTCAATAATTGGGAAACAAAACACAAAAACAAAAAAAACTTAAATACGAACTGCACCAGACACATAATAAAAATAAATTATATTGACAAGACAAACTCTGACCTGTACGTGCAGCCGCACGACACAAACAGCACTTCCCATCCCCATACTTCTTCCTCTTTTTCTTCTTCTAGGATTTAATGGCGGTTGGCAAACCAACTTAAAAGGTGCATTCCCGCCACCTACTGAAATGGAGTGTGAAGTGCATATTTGGAAAGGAAGTTTAAACTAGATCTACTCTTTAAAAAAAAAAAAAAAAAAAAAAAAAAATTATATATATATATATATATCCATATAGAATTTACACATAATGGAGTTTTAAATCCTATTAAATAATCCTGTTTCCTTTAAAAATATAAATAACTCATGATAAACTCTTGATTGTTTAGCACCTTGTCCTAGGAGAACCTGAAGTGTCAACTCATTGATTTCTACACTTCTTAAAGCATGTCTTAACTGGGACCGCTCTCTTTCATAAGCTTCGCATTCTAAAAGGACATGCTCTATAGTTTCAACTAACCCACATTTGTCACAATTTCCATTCTCATGTTTACCAATTCTTTGTAAGCTTTGATTTAATAAACAATGTCCAATACGCATTCTTGTTATTAAAACATCCTCTTTCCTGTTTCCGAATCTTCTTCTCTCTGACCCAACTTTTCCTTGAATGCAGTAAAAATGTCTACCTTTTATTCCTTCATTCCATTCTTTCTGCCAAATTTCCTGTATTTGTTTAGCTATTATCACTTTAATTTCTGTTTTACTTAATGCCACTTCAATGTCAATTTGTGAATGATTTAATGCCTGTTTAGCCAGATTATCAGCCTCCTCATTTCCTTTCACACCCATATGCGATGGAACCCATACAAGATTTACCAGAAGTCCATACTGTCTTGTTCTGTAAAGACTCTGCATTACTTCATTTATCATGTCTTGCCTTGCTGATGATGTTCCACTTTCCAAGCTCCATCCCCATACTTATTCTTCTTCTTCTTTGGTGTTTATTGGCGGTTGGCAACCTAGCTTATTGGTGCATTACCGCCACCAACTGGAATGGAATATGGATCAAGTTATTTGCTTTTATACAAAACAAATAAACATAACAACCAAGTAAAACAAATAAACAAACTGGAAATAAAACATAACAAATAAACAAAAAACAAAACAAAACCGCTATATTCTATTATATAATTTACTTTCTTTCACAAATTTAATGATTTCATCATACAACTTACTATCTGTTTCCCTTAATAGACCTGAGAAAGTAAAGTCATGATGTTTTACTTTCTTCAATGCTTGAATAAGGTGACATCTCTCATTATTATATTTCCTACAATGGATTAATACATGCTCAACTGTTTCTTGTTGGCTACAGTGTATGCATTCCCCAGTTGGGTGTTTTCCAATTTTATATAGTGTACTGTTAAGTCCAGTATGACCTATTCTCATCCGAGTTATGATACTTCCTTCTCTTCGATTCCTACTCTCCCTCCTCCCAGCACCAACTTGTTTTTGTATGTTGTATAAATGTCTACCGGTTTCATTATCATCCCAATATATCTGCCATACTGATTGTACATATGTTTTTATGAGTACTTTTGCTTCTGCTTTGCTTAATGGGACCTGAAAATCTACTTGCTTTATTCTTAAAGTTTGTTTAGCCAGTATATCCACCTTCTCATTTCCTTCCACACCAACATGAGCAGGAACCCAAATGAAATGTGTAGAAATACCCATAACTTCCATATTATACATTTTACTGAATATTTCATTGATAATATCCATCCTAACTAATGACCTGCCAGACTGTATACTTTCTAGTGATGAGTAGCTATCTGATGCAATGACCGTGTTTTTAATTTTCTTCTCCTCTATCCACTGCAGGGCCAGTAATATTGCCAACAGTTCTGTTGCATATACTGACAAATGATTGGTTACTCTTTTCTTAATAAAACAATCTCTCACTGGAATATATACTGCTGCACCTGCAAATCCTGTTTCAGGATCTTTGGATCCATCTGTAAATAAAAACACTGATTCTGGATAATGTTCCTTAAAATAATTCTGGACTATAAACCATGTTGGGAGGTGTCCCAAATTATCTTTCAATTTCTGCTGTATATTAAGGTCAACATTTGGCAAAGGGAATAACCAAGGAGGAATGGAAGAAATTGACACTGTATTACTGTATTGTAATTGGTGTAATCCTATATTTCTTGCCTTTGCATTACCTATCCATCCAAAACTAGTATAATTTGTTTCATTATGTTCCATCCCCATACTAAATTTCTGGAGCCTTTTTATAGGCCTAACTCCTCCCATGGTCCGGGACATACCATTTGAAAAGGTAATTATATTTCACATAAATCACATATACATATAATAATAACAATAATACATACATCAACTCATATCTGCAGATATACACATAACACACACATTATGTACACACAAATAATAAAACAAATAACTCATAAAACATTTCTTTTGTACAGCTATGACGGATGGAACCCCCGGTGACGTCACACACACGGACGCGCTACCAAGATGGCGCGAACACCAAGTATAAATAAACCGGATTTTTAACTGAACAGGTTTGGCAAATGACTCGTCAAATGTGGTAAGTATATTTGTATGACTCTTAACACTGTACTTAATAAATCATATAAACCAAATAATAATAGTGAGGTGTTTTATTTCTGTACATCAGACAACAATCCTATTATGTTATATACACTGATGTTACAGCCACTGATTCCCCATATAACTCACGTAAACCAGGTAATACTAACATACAGGACATAATACACCACAACACACCTTTAAACATACAATAACATCAAATTTTACACAAGTCCGTGTATACATGATTGTCAGTGCCGGCAAACAGACTGTGTTAACATGACGCCCATGTATGTATGAAATGTGCGTGTGCGTGTTCAGTCCGTGCATAGTCACAGGCTTACCCTGTGACAATGACAATAATAAACAATACGTCTAAAATGAATAAAACTACAGGACAGATGTCAGGAGGTAAACGTCACCCTTGGAATCGGCTATCCCAGCATAATCAGATTAGGCTAACGTTACAATGTGTACAAAGTAAAAGCAATTAAAAATGACTAAAATTTGCAGTGTCCTTTTTTTTATATAGCTTAAAAAATTGCGCCTTTAAAACTATTCATCACCTGTAATCCGTCGCAGCACAGATTTATGTTACAAGGTAAACAATACTTTTTCACCATAGACGCGAGGATGAAGTTATACTAGAGGTCGTTCTGGCGTTATGCACAACCATGCTATGGTTAGACAAGCAACTATAAAACTTCGAATTTACACAAATGAATTACAACAGGCTGGATTACCTGTCGAGAAGAAAGCAGGCAACCTCGGCGTCCGTTTTAAAATCTTTTCTCCTCATGAGCTCTTTCCATCTGGGAAAAGTTACTCCAATATTGACTATGGTCTTGCTGATTTGTCTGTCGCGTTGACGTTTTAATTCTCTCTTTCAAATGTGAGTACGCACGCACCACAGTATCTTTCAAATCTGCCGGCACTCGCGAGCTCGCGAGCAGTGTTGGGGAAGTTACTTTTAAAAAGTAGTGTTTGCTCGTTACTCGTTACTTTTTAAAAAAGTAATCCGTTACTTTACTTAGTTACCCCATTTGGAAAGTAACTTTTTACGTTACTCGTTACTATTACGTTACTTTTATGTTGCTTGACTTTGGGCAGAACCCAATATCTGTTCCTAAATATGTAGACATAACGTTATACAATGGAGGACATAACAGGTAATTATTTTGTGCTCTTTATTATAAAAAATAGTATCAATTTCGAAAGAAAAAAAGTCCTTCTCATTGGCGCTGCTGTGTGCGGCAACTTTTATTCTCAGCCGGCTCTGCATCATGCGAGTGCGACACTCCGCGATGAGCAGCGCGCCCGCACCACTTCTCTCCGATCCGCTCCCCCTATCCACCGAACTTTAAATTTCGGCAACAGCCAATAAAGCGCTCCTGCTCTCTAACACCGGTGCGCATCGCGTCTTGATAGCATAGGACAAAATGATATAGAAGACATAAGCTTAGTTTTCAGACATACGACTCACTCTAAGGGAGTAGGAGAAAAAATATATATTTTGAGAGAAAAAAATATATTTTGTTTAAAAGTACACATATTCAAGCTTTCTATATATTTCTCAGGTCTGTGAGACAAGTATAGCTTATCTGAGTTTCGGTTCATTTACAGTATGGAGACGAGCTCCAGTTCACGCGCTGGTGCCGTCATGATTATTTTGCATGCCATATTTACTTATTTATTAAATTCAGGCAATTAATTGGTTGGTAAAACATTGATTAAAATTAAGATACAATTAATACACAATGAAATTCGTTTTAAAGAAAGTCTTTCTACATGTCTGCCCACTCCATTTATCTCCCGATATATTGCACAAAATTATGATCTTACTCATGCTTTTCACTTTTCATATAATCAACATAGATTAAATTATTTATTTATTTATTTTATTTAAACATAAATATGAAACTAAATAGTTTTCTTTAATTTACTTATTAAATAAAGGCAATTGATTGATAAAACATTGATTCAAATTAAGATACAATTAATACAAAACGAAATTCACTTTAAATACAGGTTTTCTACAAAAACAAACTTAATAAAGTGGTAAAAATCATGTCTCCACACAAAATTGTTATTTTATTTTTAATTTAAACATAAATATGAAACTAAATCGTTTTCTTCAGTTCTCAACAGTTCTCTTCTCTCAAGCGCGCAGCTGAGGCAGTGTCGCTGTCAAATATATCCATGGGAAAAGTAACGTTGCGCCGAATTGAAAAAGGAACTACGTTTCGTTACCAAATTTTTAGTAGTAACGCGTTACACTACTTTTTACCCGAAAAAGTAGTTACGTTACTGTAACGCGTTACACACAACACTGCTCGCGAGTAATCTCCCCCTCGCATTCGTCACGGTGTCACTGAGTGAAAAACGCAAAAGGCGAAGTTTGAATTTACAAGCATGTCCCTCTTTGGCTAATGTAGATTCAAGATGGAGGGGCAACATGGCGACCGGCATTCGAACCATAGACAGTAGATTCGAACCTCTCACCCGTATGTACTTTCAATGACAGATTATAAACTTAAGAGAATACTTTATTACTTGAAAGAAGTAAATATACATTAATGAGCACATATATTTTTGAAAGAACTAAGTGTTTTTTGCTAAGAATCAACTAAAAAAGTTACACAGTGTAGCTTTAAAGGAGAAGCGATATAGTTTCCTTTGGAGTCTCACTAATTAATGCCCCACATACAACAATAGGGCTTGGGCGTCGTGACGTCATACATGGCGTGGCGGCCATGTTGATGGCCTCGCGAATGTAAACATACAGCAAGTCAACGAGGAGAAGCAGAGTTGGGAGAAAGAAAAAAGAAGTTAAAATCCCGAAAAGGATGTGGAATTTACGGGGATACGTTAAATAGGGAAGCAAGGGACCAGTATGTGGACAAAATCGGCAAAAAAAAGTGTAGTAAGTAGCTGTCAACCCTCCCGTTTTTTCCAGGTTTCTCACGTATTTGAGCTATTTTCCCGCTGTCTTCCCGTTTTAGTATTTACCTATAAAATATCCCGAAAAATTACAATTTCAACATTCATCTTTCTGTTGCTATCCCTCTGCAAAACTGCAGCATTATCTAAGCGAGTTGTGAAGCTAGGTCTAACGTGACTTTGCTTACAGATTGGCGTGAAATCGTGCTCTCACAACAACCACGCTGTTATCTTAAAAAAGGCCAATATCACGCTAAGGTTGCCTTCAAGTAAGCAAAACGATGCTTTGAAAACATCTGTTTTTCTGGAAGGGCAAGGGGGTAGCAACAGGACAACAGTACAGAGACTGACAGGTCCGATGGAAGGGCTAACATTAATGTTATGAATATGATAGTAAGTTATTAAAATACGGGATATTTTACAGGAAAATTTGTCCACATAACTTACTGGTCCCTGGTTTCCCTATTTAACGTATCCCCGTAAATTCCACATCCTTGTCGGGATTTTAACATCTTTTTTCTTTCTCCCAACTCTGCTTCTCCTCGTTCGACTTGCACATGTTTACATTCGCGAGGCCATCAACATGGCCGCCACACCAAGTATGACGTCACGACGCCCAAGCCCTATTGATAGGAACTCTTGATCGGAACCATTGAAAATAGTACATTGAAAACAAGTTTTGCTGAAGTTAACAGTTTATACTACATTTACATATACTACATATACTTATTACACATAAAAAAAAAATTCAAATAAAACTCAAATGCCTAAATTGACCGGCTACATAAGCTCGCAACTATTACAAAAATTACACCTTTGTTATGAGTCAGCAGTGAGCGGGCGCTTAAGGCGGGCATACACTGTGCGATTTTCGTCCGATTTTGAGCCGAATTCTGACTCGTACTCTTTTTCGGGTCGGGCCGATTTTCTGCTTTGTCGTGCGTTGTTTGTAGTGCAGTGTACAGGGGGAAACAAGAGGCGATTTTTTTTTAAATAAAGCTGTTTTTAATTTTCATTGATGAATTATTGCAGTGTTCGGACATATTATAGACTATTAATTATTAATTATATGTATATAATTCATTGTAATCGATCTAAATGTTTTAGACAATTTTTAATGAGGAGAAGTAAAGCTTCTATGTAGGCTAATATTTTATTATCCTCACAGCGCGTTGGTTATGCGGTGATGCGCTATGAATTTGTTGCGTGGCTATTTAATTATAATAGCCTATCAGTTTAATAATAAAAGTAGCCTTCCCTAATAATAATAATAATAATACAATAATACTAGCCTACTAATAATTTAATATATAAATTGGAAATGCTAAATCTTCTTGATATTGATAGCTGATGCTTGTTTTGACAATATCTCTGGATAGGCTACATGATATCGTCCATAAGTGCAACCCGGCACGAGGATTTATCGCGCTGATTCGCGCATATTTCACACGTATAGTGTGAGCAGTCAAGTCGCAGCTCGACGTTCGGACCGTACAGTGTGAGCACATAAATCCTGAGCTTTGGCTTTACATCGCATGCGATCTTCTCGCTCAGTATGAGTAGGTACCTTGCTGAAATCGCACAGTGTATGCCCGCCTTAAGGGTAGAATAGTTGCACTGCACCCTCTGACTATTTCAGGACTGGCTGGATCGTGATTGTGAGCACACATTTACGACATGACGTTTCAAAGTGACACTGGGTCCTTAATGAACAAATATTTGAAATTATGAGATGCTCAGAATAATTAAAGATCTAAATTAATTAATAATTTATATTATGACTATTTTCTAATAAGAAACAAGATCTAAATTTGATTATCATTTGAAATTGGAGTCAGATTAAGCGTAGAGCTAAAGTAATATTGAAACTAAATTCTAATAAATTAAGTGAACTTCACTGGAGCGCTGAAAAGACATGTACACATTATCCCTTCGTCCACCGTTGGACTCCGTCTTTGGGCCAATGGGTGGTCTTTACAAAGCCATAGGATGATTTAAACTTGATCTAATAGATCTGCAACCCAGTGACAAGGGGAGGTACAAGTTAATTTTCTCCTGCAACAAACCCACAAACAAAGTGTTAAACTCCTCTCTAGAAGTGTCAGCTCACATGGGATCTGATCAGGGAAGGTATTTTATTGGACATGTAAGGAAAGTTGTGTGAAATGTAAACATCAGGCAGAAACTGTACACATGCAATGGTCTTCTCGCATTTATCTTATTGTGTGACTGTCTGGAGTCAGGTTTCTCAACTGACTATGAAACCTGTTAGATCTCTATATAAACAAACACTAAACAGTTTGGACAAGAAACCTGTTAGATGGCGATGTTGTAATACTTTTAAAAAAAATTGTTTGCTTAGTTGTGAAAATTAAAAGTCTCTCATTAAAATGTTTTTTAAATGTGTAAATAATCTTGCTCCAGGTAGTAAGGGGATCACTACAAGAGTTGCAACTAATCAGAATTGCACAGTACCGAAGAGAAAAAACTAATTTGCACAATCGACAGTTTGAGTTCAAGGTTCACTTCTTTGGAAGAGCTTATCAGTTGAACTGAAAATGCAAACATAGTTGAACATCTTTAAAAGAAATCTAAAAATTGGTTCAAACAAAAGCAGGTTTGTGAACACTGATGGTCGTACACTGTCTCAGCTTTCTGTTATTATTGTTATATTTTTTTCCAATGTTTGCTTAGTTTTTTTGTGTGATTATGGTTTAATTGTTGAATAAAAGCCTAACCAGCGACTGGGGCTGCAAAATAGCCTTTGGCTAGAAGCCTGTATGTGGAGCATCGGCTGCTTGAAACCTGTTTTATTGTTTTTTGTTTTGGCTGTTTTATTTATGCTGGCTGTTTCAAGTCACAGAAGTCAGATAAATTCCAACACATAGGGTCAAAATGTTATTGATGTTAAACAAATAAAAAACGAATATAATACAGATGAACAAATGATAAAGCTTGGGTGGCTGAATATTTGATCCCTTTCTTCAGAAACACTTTCTTACATTATTTTAAATGAGTCCAGCCCGCAAGATTACTGTTATAAACATGAACCTCGTCTGAAAGGCAAAGAGGGAGGTATCGCTGTAATTTTTTTAATATTTTCAGTATTACTGAGAAGTCTAGTTTCAAATAATTATTTTGGTGTGTTGAATGCTTGAAGTGGTCACTTATGCTCCCAAAAATCTGTGCAACCTCAAAATTGACAAAATATTACGAAGTCTGTTAACAGGACGTTAACACAGGCCGAAGGACACACTGAAGATGGACGCAAAGATGCGCACCAGACACAGCAAGATCACTGTTCATGATGCTCGAAATATAGGAAGAAAAATAAATATTGAATTGGGTGGGTTTATATGAATGTATCTCTGAAGGAAACTGACTGTCTTCTGAATAGTTTTGATGGCATTTTCTTTTCCTCTTACCTCGTATAAAGTTGTGCTTATAAGCGCAGCTGCTTTTTTACAGCGGTACCCAAAGGAATGCATATTTTCCATAAGCGCCACCTACTGTCCGAGAGTGAATTTGCATTTTCATTCAGTCCGTCTGTTTTTGTTTTATGCAGGTGTCTTATGTAATGATTTCACAAACCTAAAGTCAGACCATTCCATATTTGCTTTAAGTCTTGAAATTACACAATCTAGTTTAAATCAAAAACAACTGCTCATGCTACATGTGTGTAGCATCTTTGTTTGGATTGTGATTAAAATGCAGTGGTTGACTCATTTCAACTGGCTACAGTTTTTTTTTAAAGGCCAGTTTGGACTGTTATAGAGCAAATAAACAACAAATAAATTTGCTTAAAGAAGACGAAGAAATAAAAAATGGCAGCTGGTATTGGTATTGGCCAATTTGCTTGTAAAAACAACTCCGGAAAACGGATGAATTTCACATGAAAAATCTATAGGTAGATCTTGCCTTTCATCAAAGCTGAGGTCAGGGATCTTGGCCTTGAAAAGGTTGGTGACCACTGACTAGTGTGAATGATTAATCCCGCTTGGCATTTGTGCTGGCTACTGTATACAGGCCACCAGGGCACCATACAGACTTTATCAAAGAATTTGATCAAAGAGTTAGTACTGGCTGCAGATAAAATCCTAATTGTTGGTGATTTTAATATACATATAGATAATGAAAAAGATGCATTGGGATTGGCATTTAAAGACATTCTGAACTCTATTGGAGTTAGACAAGTCAAGTCAAGTTTATTTATATAGCGCTTTTCACAACATAGGTTGTATCAAAGCAGCTTCACAGTAATAAATTAAAACAATACATCAATGTTTGTTTCTAGTGGAACGTCCATGTTTGGTAATGCTGATCAATAGTATCGTTGATTGATTAGTTAAATTAAATATCCCCAAATATCCCCAACTGAGCAAGCCAAAGGCAACAGTGGCAAGGAACCGAAAAACTCCATCAGGACCTAATGGAGAAAAAAAAACCTTGGGAGAACCCGGGCTCAGTCGGGGGCCAGTTCTCCTCTGGCGTTTATGAACTAGAGGTCGGATTTAACTGTGAGATTAACAATATTATATGAATGCCTGGCTGAAGAGATGCGTCTTTAATCTAGTTTTAAACTGTATCTAGTTTTAAATGCTACTCTATAGGTACTCAAGATTAACATGAGATTGACTGAAACTGAGTGTTTCACCCCCCCTTTAAATGAAAATGATCTTGCTAAATAATATTGAAAAAAATAATAGAGAAAAAATATTGGTCCATCACTGCATCACGACTGCTGGTAAAGCGCATCTGAACCCCATGTGAGACGAGATGATGCCTTATAGCAGGGGTTCCCAAACTTTTTCAGTCTAGGACCCACCTAGACAAGTATAATCAATCTCAAGACCCACCATAAAATGTTTAAATGGAAATAAGGGGAAAAACGCATCTTCATTTAGTAGTAGAGAACAGTTTTTATTTTCCTATTAATTTAATTTATTTTCATATGAATGAAATATATAATTGATTGCAATACCAAAAGGCTTGAAAGAAATACAGAAAGTTATAACCACTCAGATGTCAAAACAGCAGCCTCATGGTTATGTTAAGGTTATGAGAGGAATAGCTGAGTACTACAAAAAAACATGTACAAATCTCAAGAACTGAAATATTGTGTTTAATAACTACTTCAAGCTTAAGAGTAAGCAAGTTAAATGTATTAGTGTGAAGGGTGTGCCTGCTTCTTTGAACACAACACATCGAATCTAGGAATTATTTTCGACAGACTGACACGCATGTCTTGTGATGGTTGTAGCTGTGATCTGTATTTTGTTTTCATTGCAGTCAGAGCAGAAAATCCACTCTCACATAGGTAGGTGGTAGAAAAGGGTACCAAAACTTTGAGTGCAGCAGCTCCTAATGTGGGGTATTCCTTGGAAACAAACACCCAGAACTGTCCGAGACTCTTTGACTCTCTGAAAAGCAGTTGAAGGCTCCTGTCTGAAGCCACATCTATCAGCTCCTCCTCTG
Source organism: Squalius cephalus (assembly GCF_949319135.1). Taxonomy (NCBI): domain Eukaryota; kingdom Metazoa; phylum Chordata; class Actinopteri; order Cypriniformes; family Leuciscidae; genus Squalius; species Squalius cephalus. The sequence continues at coordinate 3,156,591 of NC_137125.1, forward strand.
CTCTTCCTGTTAGGACACAGTGCTCTCTTGCCTCACTACAAAAAGGATCCCGTATCCAGTCCCATTCTGTCATATCTACAGATGATTGATTTGATAGAAAAAGATAAAATTGCTATTCCAATGAAGTCAACTGATAAGAGTGTTTAACATGTATAAAATAATAATAATAATAATAATAATAATAGAACCAAAAATATGTATCTTACCTCTAATATCAGGAAAATACTCGTGGAATTTCTGAATGAGTGCGCCGAGGTGAGAATGCACAGTGTCTCGGATGCGTTCGCCGTCATTGGCGCACACCTCGCAAAGTGATGGAAACATGTCCCACACTCCTTTTTCCACTCGGGATCTCCACAATTTCAGCTTGCTAGTGAAAGCTGTGATCTTGTCCATATAGGTCAGGATGGATGATGATGGACCTTGCATGCTTTCATTCAGTACATTTATATGAGTGAATATGTCCGACAGATAGGCAAGCTTCGCGCACCATTCTTCATCTGACAGATGTACAGCAAGAGGAGAATTAACATTTGCTAAAAACTGTGAGACCTCTTCTCGCAGCTCAAGCAGACGAGTTAACACCTTACCCCGTGATAGCCATCTGACCTCGGCGTGAAGTAGGAGGTGCTGATGTTCTGAGCCCATTTCAGTGCATAGCGATGTAAAAAGTCGTGAGGAGAGTGCCCCGGCCTTGATAGCATTTACTATTTTGATGGCAGTCTGCAACACATCGTTTAACTCCGGGTGCAGTTTCTTACTGGCAAGGGCTTCTCGATGTAAAAAACAGTGGGTAAAAGTAGCTAATGGGGCCAGCTCCCTTACTCGAGCAACAAGACCACTTTTCTTTCCTGTCATTGCAGCCGCACCGTCCGTGCAGAGGCCCACACAGTTTTCCCACTGGAAGCCCTCGGACGTTATGAATCTATTTAAGCAGTCAAAAATATCTGCCCCTGTCGTTCGTTCTTTCAGTTCTTCACAAAATAAGAAGTCCTCAACGATGTCAGTGGAGTCAACGTACCTGACATAAGCCAGTAACTGTGCACATTTTGCAACATCTGTGCTTTTGTCCAGTTGTAGAGCAAATGCAACACTACTCCGGATTTTGTCACTTGTCTGTTCGCGCAAATCAGAGGACATTTCCTCAATACGTCGTTGTACTGTGTTATCAGAAAGTGGAACTTTAGCGATCTTTCCTGCAGCTTCTTTACCCAGCATTTCCTCAACGATGTCTATGCAGGCTAGCAGCAGAAGCTCCTCTCCTATGGTGTGTGGCCTTTTGGATTTTGCGATTCTGTATGCAGCTAAAAATGAGGCTCGCATTGCTTTTTCAGGGATGCTGGCTGTACCTTTAATCAGTTTTTGCTGACGAAGATACTCTTCTTTTTTTAGAAGAAAATACGATCGCCCCTTGTTGGCGTATGCAGAGTGTTTTGTTGTGAGGTGCCGTTTAAGTTTTGAGGGTTTCATGCTAGCACTGGCCAACCTTTCTAAGCATAAAAGACATTGAGGGACTTCCTCGCCGTCTGGACCTCCGCAGGCAATAAAACCAAGATCAAGGTAGGACTGGTCATACTTTCTTCGTGGCTCCTTTTTAGATTGTTTTGTTTCCGACGACTTTTCACAGGTCTGTGATGCCTTTAGTTTTAAAAACTTTTCCATTTTTTTACGCTACGCGGAGTGCGTGGTCATTGAATGCTGTTTATTGTACTGATGTAGGCCTAGAGACACGTGACAGTTCAACTCAAATGAATCAGACGATTTTATTCAGCGAGTCATTCGTTGATTCAGATTTCTGATTCTTATGTAGGCTATGTATGTGTGTGTGTGTGTGTGTGTGTGTGTGTGTGTGTGTGTGTGTGTGTGTGTTTTAATTCCTTAAAAGAATCGTCACTTAAGAGCAGCTGCGGCGCTACCATTGGGCCGGGTGGGCATTTTAGGTCCGGGCCCACCCAATTTCTACTATGGTTTTGTACGTTTCTTCATTCGGATCTATTTGCGATCCATTCCATTCTAAACAAACAACGTAGTTCACATGCCTCGTCCTTACATTATTCATTAAGATAATAATTAATAAATGCACGCATAATTATCAGTGAACTTGATAAATGTTGCAGATATATTTTACTATGCATGCACAAACAAATTCCTTTCAACTTGTGTGCAAAATTCAGAATAAAATGAATGTGCAGCAATTTGTACAGATAGAGTGTCTGTACGTGTTGTAGTCATTAAATAAGCTCACTTAGTTTCATATTTGTTAAAATATTATAATGTAATTTTTTCATCCATGTTGATTATGAAAAGTGAACCGCACGAGTAAGATAGGATGCGCAATATATCGAGAGACATAGAGTGGGTCAGACATGATTTTGACCACTTAATTAAGTTTTATTTAGTAAAAAAAAACTTTTTTTAAGTGAATTTCGTTTTGTATAAATTGTATCTTCATTTTAATATATTTTTTAATCAACGATTGCCTGTATTTAATAAAGAAGCAAATATAGCAGACGACAATCATGGAGACCACTTGCATTGCTGCTCGTGAACTGGAGCGCATATCATCCTAACTTAACGAAAACTCAGCGTATGCCTCACTCACAGACATACGAAAACGAAAAGAAAAAGGCTTCTCTCTGATAATGTAATCCATGATGTGCATTTCTCTCTATAGGCGCGTTCACTACGGAGATGGCGATCGTCAACGGTCAACTTAATCTTTACAGCTGTAGCTGTTGTTGCTGTTAATAAACTAAAAATTTGGCCTATAATTTTATTAAACAATAAATTAAATGGAATTGTAATTGTATTAACAAAAGCAACAAAAAAAATCCTGTTTAAGTTTTTTTTTTTTTAAACCTATGCTATGCATTAAATTCGGGTAGGCTACTGAGTCGCTGTCCTCAGTGCCCAGAAAAGCGCTGAAACGGAGATGAAGGGGAACCCGTTTTTATTTTTTTTATTTTTTTTTTTGGCTTATTTTAACTGGCCCATCCAGCTTTCTGGAGGCCCACCTACAATCAAAATCCTGGCGCCGCTAGTGCTTAAGAGTCGTTTTTGGTCATTAATCGGACTGGTTTTGTTTCACTCATCGTAACGTAAATTTAGCTGCAGCTAAGTGACTTTGTGCGACCCACCTTTTCTCACTGTGCGACCCACTAGTGGGTCGCGACCCACAGTTTGAAAACCACTGCCTTATAGCAAAATGATTTTGAGCCATAGTTTAAGAACAGAAAATGTGCTGTTAGACATTTTCTCACTCAATCATGTGGATTTTATTGTTCTTCTCAACATGAACATGTGAAACAATATATTATAGCTATATTCTGACTCAAGTGTATATGTACGCTCTATACGATAACTGGCGCAGTCTGCTTTAATAGCATTTTTTTTTCATTTGCGCTGCTTGAGCTTAAAGGTATAGCGGAGGATTTTCTTTTTCCGGGTGGGTAGTGTAAACTATTGGTCCACCTAAGTGTCAATCATTCTGGTGATATGTTTACGTAAGGCCGTCGTACGTGCTCGTCCCTTAGTTTTCGCTTTCTGCGCATGCGCACTTTCAGGTGTTTATGTGTGGTGGTGAGCTAGAGCTACGGTTTAAGCCATTCATTGAAGCTCGCCGTTTCACCGGGTCCTTTGAAAATGTCTGAGGGTCGCAAGAGAAAGAGTTTGTACGAACTGTATGAGAAGAAGAGAAAGGCCTCAGAAGAGAGAAACAAGATCAGAGTGTTTTTGGGCAGGGCCGGCCCTAGGCATAGGCGGAATAGGCAAATGCTAGGGGCGCCACTCATCCATAGGGGCGCCAAAATGCGTGAACGAGTGATTTTTTTTTTTTTTTTTTTTTTACTAATACTATTTTAAAACCATTAATTCGAAATACTACCAAATAAAGCAAAAAAACTCAAAAACTTAACTAAGTCCTCCGACTCCGCTCTGGCGCATCAATCTCCCCCCACCCCGCGAGCGCTTGAAGTGCGTCAGAAACAGAGCGCGCACGATCAGTTGTTGGTAATTTGTTGTGTAGCGTCGCCTCTCGCCGCATCCAATGTAGACAGCATTGCTTTTGTTTAAGGGGGCTTAACACACTCGAGCACCCCTGTAAAAACGGGCCTGCCAGCTCTAGACACGGTGAAAGTTTCCTGATTGTGACGGATGGCCGAATTTACATGACACATTATAAATGAGCATTATAGTCTGCAATAGATACAGTGTCAAAAAGAAGAGAAGAGGATAAAAGGGGATAAAGACAGAGGTAAAGTGATGGAATGAATGAACAGTTTATCTAATTGCATAGTATTAAGATACTATAATTTAATGGCAGTTATTTTTACCTTAAACTTTATGCTAGCAGTTGTTCTGGGTTCTCCAGAGGCCGCAGACAGTGTGATTTTGTAACAATCAAATCATGTTTTTTAGACGCATTTAGGCCTACTATCACTTTTTTAATTAATGTTTTAATCTTGTGCAGTTTTGGGGGGATATATGGCTTTTTTGTTGTTGTTGTTTTTTTTTTTTTGCCAAAATTAGTAATGATATTTATTTTCAGGTTTATTAAAATAGCAATGTTTTATGCAAAATTCACATTAAAGAAGACATTTCTCAGTTTCATTCATGGTGAAAACATGAAACGTGCCATAGTTTAGTGGAAGATTGCTACAATCAACTGGAAAACAAACACTTTTGCTGGTGCTCCATGAATAGTTTGTACATGAATGTCATTTGGACGATGACATCACTGTTTTATCCAGAGTGATATAAATGAACTAAATTAATAACTTATTTACAACAAAATTAAACCATCACTGAACTTACTTAAGCTGGACTATGACACTATTTTCTTCTAGATCTGCTGTGCAGGAGAAGCTAACTTTTTTGCGTTATTTTCCTGTTATCACTGTAAAGCTGCCTTGAAATAATCTGTATTATAAAAAGCGCTATAAAGGAGACTTGACTTACTTGCTAGATGTAATGCTCTTGCTATTAGTGTTTAGGGTGTAATGTGTGTGTGTGTGTGTGTGTGTGTGTGTGTGTGTGTGTGTGTGTGTATATATATATATATATATATATATATATATATATATATATATATATATATATATATATATATATAGGCTAAATAATCATGAACACAATGACGGGGTGAAGTGGGCTGTGATGCATGGGGCACCAGGTAAAATCTTGCCTAGGGCAGCAAATTGGTCAGGGCCGGTCCTGTTTTTGGGAGATTGTTTCACACGATGGCGTGCGCTGAAAACACAGGCTGGGCTTCCCATTGATGCCTCAGTCGCGAAGTTTCTACTCGATAGGTAAAGTTTGGCATGCTATTTGGAGAAAAAGTGCAAATCTTCTTTTGGAAAGTAATCTTGTATGAGTGATGCCGACAGCAACTTGTAAACAGAGCGTGCACGAGGAGAACCTCGCACACGTTTAATAGGCGTTCCCTCTCGGGAGCAGGTAGTGTGTTGCGCATGTGCATTTTTTCAAAAAGTGGAAAGGGCGGTTCTTATCTAAAGTTCGGAAAGATCCTCCGCTATACCTTTAAATGCTTTTGTTCTTTATATTTTTTGTTTACACATATTGTTTCATGTTTTTCACTAAAAGAAAACCTTAAAATATAACCTAAGCTCGTTGTGTATATTGCCTAATCGTAAGCTTGTTCAGAAATGGTGAAAAAAAAAAAAAAAAAAAAGTATTTCTCGTTAAACATCATTTAAATAAACGAATATTACGATTTTTACGAGGTTAAATATTCAAATACAATATTTTAGAAAAAATATCCATCCCTACTTTAGACACAGTTGTTCCTTTGAGCTTAAAGAAGATTAAAGAAGATAGTCCAACACTGTGGTACAACCAAGCGGCAACATTCTGATCTGAAAAATGAAGCCTACCCGGAAGTGTGAAAACTGCAATATATCGAAAATCCGCTAGGGCGAGGTCCCAAAAGGGAGCAAATGTCCATAGCCCCCATGTTAAAATGTCCGTTTTCACAGCATAAATTCATGTTTTTACAGGTTGGTCCCATGGACTTTTATTGTATTTTTCGATAGCTTCCGAGTGCCTGACAACTGTGAGGGGGGTGAATTTTTTTCTAACTCGTTAGTTTAGATCGTATTTAGATATAAAATGTATGTCAATAAGGGCGTGGTTAACTTTGATTGACAGCTTGATTGACAGCTGACAAGGCAGCGCCACGAAGAATGACAACATAAGAAGCGCCATTTTTTAATACAGTTGACATATAATACTACCGTTTCTGTATCATGAAATGTAGTTTTAAGAGTTTTTCAGGCGAGAATATAGTTGTTTAAAGCTCAAATCTGTGGTTTATTTAAAGATTTATGAAAACTTTATCCAGTTGATCCAGCGTTGATGACCGGGCGCTCGGCGTTCATGTAACCCGCCTGGAGCACCCTTTCCTCGGCTTGACGTTCTGATGTTTGCCCCCAATGCCGCGGACTCTGGCGTCTCTGTAGTGGTTAAACATGAGATATAATTAGTCTTGTGTATATCTAATGGGCGATTTTTGGTCTCGTGAATCTATAATTTGTTCCCTGGGCAATCGTTCTGGCTGAGGGGAAGTTTCATAACTTTATAAGCTATTTAACTTTACCGATGTATGGTTAGACTAGAGCGCTGACTTTGTATGTTTGACTGAATTGTTTGCTTTATTTGTTTAGCTTCTTGTAACTTTACCTTTTACTTATACTTTTATAATGGCTAATATTGATAAAACTGAAATTTAACAAAAAGAGACGGGGTTGAGTTTTGTCATTTTAAATTTTAATACAACGAAGATGATCTGTAATGTTGTTTACTGCAAAATCTGTTGTTTAGAACAAATGCACATATTGCCTGGACCATAAAATGTTTAATATTTTTATATTATATTTAAAATGAAAAGAGGCAGGTTTGTGTTTTATATTTTGTTTTTTCATAAATAGGCAAACGTTATGTGCAGTTGAATATAATCAACAAGGAAACGTGAGGAATGAAAACAAACTAAAAGTCTATGAACTGAATATAACTGAACATACAGTAATGATGACACTTGCATTGTAATGCATTGTATTATTTTTATGGGCTGAAATTCAACATGGTTGTATATTTAAGCTGTGAATATTTCAATTCAAAACATTTCACACACATTTTCATTATTAAAAACTCAATAATCCATATTCACCTTTCAGAGTTCACTTTCAAAATATTCATTCTGTTTAATAATACAAACATGGGGCATGGGGTAATTTCCATAAGATCATCTCTCAATCAAACTAGCTATTAGGCTAATTAAAATAAAACCATGCCAATCTCTAGGTATGGTGAAGGCTATGTGATGATGTGGGGCTATTTTAATTCCAGAGGCCAAGGGAACTTGATCAGGACGCATGGATCCATGAAGTAACTGGCCTTTAAAAATAAAAATCTGCCTGGCTCTATGGGGATTTCACATAGGGGTGTCCAGACTTATGCACTCTGTATTTTAGGAAGAACATTTATTTATTAACAATACATTATTCATTCACAAAGAAAACTGGTGTCCTTAAAGGTTGGAGTTTTCCTAATTTTTTCAATTAAGGCATTAAGTTAAATTTCCAAAAGATGATTTTTTAGCATGGGTGTGTTCACTTATGCTTAGCACATATAGGCCTGGTTTCACAGACAGGGTTTAGATTAAGTCAGGATTAGGCCTTAGTTAAACTAGGACCTTAAAGTAGTTTTTATAAACCTGCCTTAGAAAAGATATGCTTTCAGTTAAAACAGTTTAAACATGCATTTTAACCCTCAAGCCTTGTCTGTGAATCCGGCAGAAGTGTGCCGTTTGGGACAGAGCGTAATGAATGCGTTTGAATGTGTGACTTCACTGATTGGATCTGGATATAATTTTCAGAAACTAACATTTTAATCAATTCTACTCCGTACCTCACTCAAAATGATTGTATACTGCCAGAAAGCATTTCAAGGACAAAGGGGCAATGACCACTGGGGCAATGACCCCCCCTTGTGTGTGTGTGTGTCCCGTGCTAGCAGAATGAGTCAGAATGTCAATTACGAGCTGCAGGAAAAATTTGAGGTTCTCTTAGAGGTATACCTTTCCTTTGTTTTAATAATCCATGCAAAATACTGTTTTAGTGCAGCATAACGCAAACATTATCTGTTATGTCTTAAATAAACATTTGGTTAACTGTTGGGGAAAAACGTGATTTGTAACATTATATTACATCCATGCGGTAAAGTAGGTCATAATATATAGTATGTCTGTCTCATTAATTTTAATCAAACAATTGTGGTATCATGGAAAAAAATTAATATATATGTTTCCTATAGATATGGGTTTTGACTTGGTTTGTGCAAAATGTGGTGTTAATATCAGGGATTTTAAAGTATGGTTGCTTAGTGAATTTGTTGTGGAACCTTTAGAAAATGTTAACTTATTATTTGTTCATATTTTATTACTGACTATTTACTTGTCTTTTATAATGTTTTAAATTGACATTAATTAGGCTTGTAGTTTTGCTGTAGTATCAAAATTGTAATAGATCATTTTGTGATATTTCACTGGCCTCTGAACATTTGAACCGCTGACCCAATCCAAGCCTGAGCCCTGCTGAAGCAGCTCTAAATATGTGCTGTGCTGTTAAATGATAGATCAAATATACACAGTGACAGTAACAGTAACAGAAACTCATACTATGCATTTTAGCATTCTTAATTAAGCATGAAAATAACTTAAGGAAATATATATTTGCTGAACAAATTAAGCCAACTAATATGATTTACATTCTTTTGGTTTCTCTACCCAATACATTTAAAAATGACAAATGCAGTGAAAATTCAGGTATTGGTATCAGTATCGGTACTTGGTATCGGTGAGTACCAAAAATTAAAGTATCTGTATCAGATTTGTTCTGGAAAAAGTGGTTATTGGTGCATCCCTATAATATATATATATATAATGCAAATTGATGACTTTACAAACACATAGACTATGATTAACAGCCTTGTATAGTTACAGGTCTGCTTACAGTTGGCCTGTCTTTAACAGTTTATAAGTTTTCCATAACAACAGAGCGTAAACCAATGAGAACGCGGGACAGTGATGATGATACATAACAACAGAGCGTAAACCAATGAGAACGCGGGACAGTGATGATGATACATAACAACAGAGTGTAAACCAATGAGAACGCGGGACAGTGATGATGATACATAACAACAGAGCGTAAACCAATGAGAACGCGGGACAGTGATGATGATACATAACAACAGAGTGTAAACCAATGAGAACGCGGGACAGTGATGATGATACATAACAACAGAGCGCAAACCAATGAGAACGCGGGACAGTGATGACGATCCATAACAACAGAGTGTAAACCAATGAGAACGCAGGACAGTGATGATGATACATAACAACAGAGTGTAAACCAATGAGAACGCAGGACAGTGATGATGATACATAACAACAGAGCCCAAACCAATGAGAACGCGGGACAGTGATGACGATCCATAACAACAGAGCGTAAACCAATGAGAACGCGGGACAGTGATGACGATCCATAACAACAGAGCGTAAACCAATGAGAACGCGGGACAGTGATGATGATACATAACAACAGAGCGCAAACCAATGAGAACGCGGGACAGTGATGACGATCCATAACAACAGAGCGTAAACCAATGAGAACGCGGGACAGTGATGACGATCCATAACAACAGAGCGTAAAGTAAACCAATGAGGACGCAGGACAGTGATGACGATCCATAACAACAGAGCATAAACCAATGAGAACGCGGGACAGTGATGATGATACATAACAACAGAGCGTAAACCAATGAGAACGCGGGACAGTGATGACGATCCATAACAACAGAGTGTAAACCAATGAGAACGCAGGACAGTGATGATGATACATAACAACAGAGTGTAAACCAATGAGAACGCGGGACAGTGATGATGATACATAACAACAGAGCGCAAACCAATGAGAACGCGGGACAGTGATGACAATCCATAACAACAGAGCATAAACCAATGAGAACGCGGGACAGTGATGACAATCCATAACAACAGAGCATAAACCAATGAGAACGCGGGACAGTGATGACGATCCATAACAACAGAGCGTAAAGTAAACCAATGAGGACGCAGGACAGTGATGACGATCCATAACAACAGAGCATAAACCAATGAGAACGCGGGACAGTGATGATGATACATAACAACAGAGCGTAAACCAATGAGAACGCGGGACAGTGATGACGATCCATAACAACAGAGTGTAAACCAATGAGAACGCAGGACAGTGATGATGATACATAACAACAGAGTGTAAACCAATGAGAACGCGGGACAGTGATGATGATACATAACAACAGAGCGCAAACCAATGAGAACGCGGGACAGTGATGACGATCCATAACAACAGAGCATAAACCAATGAGAACGCGGGACAGGGATGACGATCCATAACAACAGAGCGTAAAGTAAACCTATGAGAACGTGGGACAGTGATGATGATACATAACAACAGAGCGTGATAATAATAATAAATTGAATTTATATAGCGCTTTTCACGAACTCAAAGTCACTTTACAGGGCAGGTAGACAATAAAAAAAAAAAGATGCAGACAGAGATGAAAATGGAGGGGATATGGGGCTATTGGTAGGCAGAGGTGAAGAGATGGGTCTTGAGGCGGGACTGAAAGATGGTGAGGGACTCAGAGGTGCGGATCTCTAGGGGGAGGGAGTTCCAGAGCCTGGGAGCTGCCCTGGAGAAGGCTCTGTCCCCAAAACTGTGGAGGTGGGACTTGCGGATTCAGAGGAGACTGGCTGAGATGGATCTGAGGGACCGTGAGGGTTGGTAGGGGGAAAGGAGGTCAGTGGGGTATGAGGGGGCCAGATGGTGGACGGCTTTGTAGGTGAGGACCAGGGTTTTGTAGGTGAAAAAACTGTAAATATTACTGAGAAAAAAACAAACAAAAAAAGAACAAACTTTGCACCTTTTTTAAACAATCACTGCCAGCTGTCAAGGAAACCAAATACAATTTATTTCACTTTTCATGTACTCTGTTTCTTAATCAAACAGGGACGAGAGAGAGGACAAAAAACAGCAAGGGTCAAATACAGAGGAGTTGTTACGTAACGGGTTATTTATAGGAAAATTATAATTTTTTAAAGTGCAAAAGAAAAGGTTGCCAAATAATGTGAAATTGTTCTGTTCTGCCAATCATTGTAAATCTATTTTTTTCTATTTGAATAAACTGCAACAGGTCGTGCATCCAATGAAAGTAGCTGGGTGGAAAATTATTTTTCTAGTTCATCAATATAAGCCTTTTGGCAATTATTAAGCAAAAAGCTAGAGCGTTTGACTGTAAAGATGATGAGGACACCTTTGCGGGATTAAGACCCAATAGTGCCACTAAAGGGCACAGTTCAACATCTAAAATAAAAACGTCAGAAATTGACTTGAAGACAGAAGAGGTCAATGCTGGGCAAAGCCAAAAAGTATGATAGAGAGTAGCCGGTGCTTGTCGACATCGGTCACAAGTAGGATCGAGATCCGGGTTTATTTTATACAGTTTAGCTTTTGTCCAGTATATTCTGTGTAACAGCTTAAACTGCGTTAGTGAGTGACGAGTGCAAATGGAGGTGGTATGTACACGACAAAGGGCCTTTGACCATTCCTTAGGAGACAGACCCGGCATTTTCTGAAAGCCAAAGTGTTTTCTAAATAGTTGCCAATTTTTTTGGCTGTGCAGAACTAAAGGGTTTGAAGAATAATGGGAATAGAAGAACATACCAAAGCATGTAAAGAAACTCAGATACAAGAGTCGCACTCTATTTCAACCTATGACGGAACTCAATGACACAGACCATAATGTGACTGACTCCAATATAAAATGCTATGAATGTTTGCTGCCCAGTAATAAAATAAGAAATAAGGAAGTGCGAATCCACCTAATCTTTTGGGTTGCTGAAGGAATAAATTCTGAATTCTTACTGGGCCTCCGTTCCAAATAAAATCTGAAATCACTCGATTTAGTGACTGGATCGGAGATATATACTGTAACACTACGTCATCAGCATAGAGGACAATTTTCTGTTCTTTTCCTACTCTATGGATGCCAGTGATATTGCAATTGGTATGAAAAGAGATTGCAAGAGGTTCTATAGCTATAGCAAACAAAAGTGGGGACAGGGGGCAACCCTGTCTTGTCCCACGGTGAAGAGAAAGATATTCAGAACTAATAACATTTGTTTTTACCAACGCCAAAGGGGAAGAATAGAAGAGTTTTACCCAGGACACAAATTTAATTTATCACCAAACCCAATTTTTTTTTTAATGTATAAAATAAATAGTCCCACTCAACACAGTCGAAAGCCTTCTAGAGACTAGGGCTTCTGGCATGTTACAGATACTGTCCATCTAGTTAGTTTTGATTGACTGATTCACTTCCGTTGCGATCATTAGTTATTAACTTAGGGGCCGCTAACACGACATCATTCTAACAGGAAAATCCTAAACGCGCTCCGGCCACCCATCCGCACAAAACAGTGCCTGGTGTCTTGAGAATGCACTCCCTGAAATAGGTTTGAAGGTGCAAATGTATATCTCTGCGCAAAACTCAAAAACGCAAACCCGCAGAAACGCAGATGTCGCGCACATGTACACTACGCGTTCAGCCCAAAGGTATGGTGTTTGAATATAAATGTGCGCAGGCGTGTAGTCCTTCTTTACAAATCAACCCTCAATAAACTACTTGTCTGGCTTTTAAAATGTAAAGCCAAATATGCATTATAATATTACATCAGATTTCATTAACATGTGAACTTGTGAATCTAGGTATTATTAAGTGGCCGTATTTTTGAGATTAGTCGTGATAGACGCAATAGACGTGAAGGACTATAAAGCGTTAAGAGCTCGCTCAAGTACTGCAGAGCTAAACCATTTAGTGCTTTGTAAGTAATCAGCAATATTTAAAAATTTATACGAAGTTTAATAGGGAGCCAATGCAGTTTTGACAGAACTGGGCTAATATGGTCATACTTCCTGGTTCTGGTAAGAACTCGAGCTGCTGCGTTTTGAACTAGCTGTAGTTTGTTTATTAAGCGTGCAGGGCAACCACCCAGTAGAGCATTACAATAATCTAGCCTTGAGGTCATGAACGCATGAACTAATTGTTCCGCATTTGTCAATGAGAGCATATGACGTAATTTATATATATTTTTAAGATGGAAAAATGCGGTTTTACAGATACTAGACACGTGACTTTCAAATGAAAGATTGGTATCAAAGAGCACACCCAGGTTCCTAACCGACGACGAAGACTTAACAGAGCAGCCATCGAGTGTTAGACAGTATTCTAGATTATTACGTGAGGAAGTTTTTTGTCCAATAATTAGAAACTCTGTTTTTTCAGAATTTAGAAGTAGGAAATTGCTAGTCATCCAGATTTTTATATCAGCTATGCATTCCGTTAGTTTTGTGAATTGGTAAGTTTTGTCAGAGCGTGAAGAAATATAGAGCTGAGTATCATCAACATAACAGTGAAAACTTATTTCATGCTTCCTAATGATATCTCCTAATGGTAGCATGTACAGAGTGAACAGCAGCGGTCCTAGTACTGAGCCTTGTGGTACGCCATACTGAACTTGTGATTGATGAGACATCTCTTCATTTACTGCTACAAACTGATAACGGTCAGATAAGTATGATTTAAACCATGCTAGTGCAATTCCACTAATGCCAACATAGTTTTCTAGTCTATTTAAAAGAATGTTGTGATCGATAGTATCAAATGCAGCACTAAGATCGAGTAACACTAATAGAGAGATACAACCACGATCGGATGATAAGAGCAAATCACTTGTGACTCTAACGAGAGCTGTTTCGGTATGGTACGGTCTAAATCCGGACTGGAAATCCTCGCAGATATCATTTCTTTCAAGAAAGGCACACAGTTGTGAAGATACTGCCTTTTCTAATATCTTTGACAGAAAAGGTAGATTCGAGATCGGCCTGTAATTGACTAATTCTGTGGAATCAAGTTGCATTTTTTTAACAAGCGGTTTAATCATAGCCAGCTTAAAATTTTTCAGTACATATCCTAGTGACAAAGATGAATTAATGATATTTAAGAAGAGGATCTATGACCTCTGGGAGCATCTCTTTCAGTAGCTTAGTCGGTATAGGGTCTAACATACATGTTGTCATGTTGTCATTTTTCTGGCTGCTCTCTTAAGGGCCCGAGTGTGCTCGTTGTACCACGGAGTTGGACTATTTTCTTTAATCTTCTTTAAGCGCAACGGAGCAACTGTGTCTAAAGTGCTGGAAAAGAGAGAGTTAAAAGTTTCTGACGCAATATCGAGTTCTTCTAAGCTATCCGGGACGCTGAGATGATGAAACTGATTAGGAATATTATTAATAAAGCAATCTTTAGTGGCAGAAGTGACAGGTCTAACATATTTATAACACAGAGTCTACGTCGAACGTGAGCGACTAAAAGGGAACAGTGAAACGTTTCTATACTCCTTTACTCACAAAACTGAGCAAATTAAATGTGGAATTATTCTTGCTCCATTTGATCAACCACAAATTACTCCACTATCTCTGACTAATTTTGAACAAGTTACATCAGAACTAGTGTTCCAGCTATAAGCTGGATTCTCTTTCTACACGTCAAACCAGAATTTTTTATGACTTTCAGTGCAAATGTGACAGCTATAATTAACAGCTCATTAGCAAGTGGACTTGTTCCAAGCAGTTTTAAACATGCAATCTTACATCCCTTGTTAAAAAAACCTTTTCTGGATCCGGCAATACATGACAACTACAGACCGATCTCCAAACTGCCTCTCATGTCAAAGATTTTGGAGAGAGTTGTTTATTCCCAGCTCTACTCTTATCTAAATACATTTAACATTTTGGATACCTTTCAGTCTGGTTTCAGATGTGTTGCACAGCACTGAATCTGCATTATTGAAGGTCACAAATTATATTCTACTCTCCATAACCTCAGGTTCGCCGGTTGTCCTAGTTTTGTTAGATATCAGTGCTCATTTCGATACGATTGACGATGATAGTCTTTTAAATAGTTTATAATATATGGTGTGCATGCAGGGAACAACCCTCCAGTGGTTTTCATCCTATCTAAAAGAAAAGACATTCTCTGTGAATTTGGGCAACTTTTCTTCTGCATCGGCTCAGCTACTATGTGGTGTCCCTCAGGGGTCAATTTGGGACCCCTGTTATTTTCATTGTATATGCTTCCCCTGAGCTTTATCATTCAGAAGTACATCATATCTTATCACTATTATGCCGATGATTCCCAGTTTTATTTCCCAGTGAGTATAGACAAAAATTGCTCATCTGAAAAAGCCTTAAATTGTTTTAAAGATATCAAACATTGGCTGTCTAATTGAGAGCAATTAAATGAGAGCAAAACTGAAGTCTTGATCTTTGGTTCCTCCTTGTCCCATTTACCTGGCCTAGCTGTCCAGTTAGGCCCGTGTAGAACATTGTTGAACTCGTTGATTTTAACGACGTTGATTTGAATCAACTCGTTAACGTTGATTTTTGACTCATCTCTACTTTTCAATAAGCAGATCAGTGTTGTTGTAAAGAGTAGTTTTTACCATCTGAGATCAATTGCTAAAATAAAAACTTTCCTTTCCCTTTCTGACTTGGTAATTGTGATCCACTCATTTATTTCATTTAGGTTAGACAATTGCAACTCATTGTATAGTCGTCTGCCCCAAACTGCATTGTCCTGTCTATAACTCGTCCAAAATGCTGCACCCAGGCTGTCAGCCCCCCTCCCTTTAACTTTTGTTTACAAGGCACTATTTGGTCTCGCACCCAAATATATAAGTGACCTTTAACACCCTTAAGGCAGGCATACACTGTGCGATTTCAGCCAGGTTACCTACTCAGACTGAGTAGATCTCATGCGGTGTAAAGCCAAAGCTCACGTTTTATGCGCTCATACTGTACGGTCCGATCATCGAGCTGTGACTTGACTGCTCACACTATGGGCCCTATCTTGCACCCAGCGCAATTGACTTTGTACACCGACGCATGTATCATTCCTATTTTGCACCCGCGCAAAGCGCGCTTTTCCCTCCACAGAAGCACGTCGGTTAACTAAGAAATACACTTGCGCTTGTCACAGGTCGGGGTGGGCCAAACCAGACTGCCCCCACCCCTAACCCACTATCACCCAGAGGAGCGTATCAAAGGAGGAGGCAGGAGGCAGGAGTAAAAGGAATAACAACTTTATTTTGTATTAAAAAGCAATTAAGAAGTCCTAGTCTAAAATTCCTTGTCCTCTCCTTCCCAGGGACCCAGAGCAGCACCGCCGCGGGTGTGAACCGGCGAGACTCCCAATGGGAGAGCGTTGGACAGGGGGGTATCACGGGTGAGTAGGGAGGACGGAGATCACTTCCTCCACAGACTGGCGTCGGACTCACAGTGGGAAAGCGTTGGACAGGTGAGTATCACAGGTGAGTAGAGAGAACGGAGATCACTTCCTTCACAGATTAGCGTCAGACTCACAGTGGGAGAGCGTTGGACAGGTGAGTATCACAGGTGAGTGGAGGGATCAAGGCTCGGCTGCAGCAGACTCCAAGTCGCACGCGGAACGGGGCTTCACTAGGACAGACAGATTTAACTTCAACAGCAGTGCACAGTTCTCACGTGTGTTACAGGGGACAGATAACTTCGCACCATGCAGGTAGGCTTAGGGCTGCAGCAGACACAGTCACAGGCTAAACGGAGCTTCTCTAGGACAGACAGAATCAACTTCAACAGCAGTGTACAGTTCTCACGTGTGTTGCAGGGGACAGATAACTTCACACCATGCAGGTAGGCTTAGGGCTGCAGCAGACTCACAGTCGCAGGCTGAACGGAGCTTCTCTAGGACAGACAGAATCAACTTCAACAGCAGTATACAGTTCTCACGTGTGTTGCAGGGGACAGATAACTTCACACCATGCAGGTAGGCTTAGGGCTGCAGCAGACTCACAGTCGCAGGCTGAACGGGGCTTCTCTAGAACAGACAGAATCAACTTCAACAGCAGTATACAGTTCTCACGTGTGTTGCAGGGGACAGATAACTGCACACCATGCAGGTAGGCTTAGGGCTGCAGCAGGCTCACAGTCGCAGGCTGAACGGGGCTTCTCTAGGACAGACAGAATCAACCTCAACAGCAGTGTACAGTTCTCACGTGTGTTGCAGGGGACAGATAACTTCACACCATGCAGGTAGGCTTAGGGCTGCAGCAGACTCACAGTCGCAGGCTGAACGGGGCTTCTCTAGAACAGACAGAATCAACTTCAACAGCAGTATACAGTTCTCAAATGGGGTGATGTTGCCTCGCAGAGGTTCTTCTTTCTAGACACCGCACGTAGATGTAAGCAGTCTCACTCAGCTCTCACAGTAAATAGTAGATCCCCAGGGCACATGGGCAGTTGCGGGGCAATAACAGGTATTCTTCCACACACACACAGCAATTCAACTCTAAACATGTATTCGTGAGGGGAAACGTCAATTTACACACTGCAATTCCACTCTTCTAGTGCGCATAAGGCCAGCACTCACCCGCAAGTCCTGGTCCACCGCACTGATGATCGCCAGGGGCGGACAGAACACTCGAGAGATTGGTCTTCACGGTCACAGACGGACTTCACTCTGCTGGACTCCAATCGGGGAGAGGAGATGAGGAAATCAACAGGAATCAACATTTCACTCGGTGAAGGGTGTACACATGCTCCAAACACTTCAATCCAATACCCAATTTAGTGTAAAACACATGCAGTTATGAGATTCAGTTTGATAACTACTCATCTCTCTCTTCCCCAGCTCAGTCAGCGAATTTCATTCCTCTTGACCGTCCCCGAGTCCTCTCAAATAACACTCCTTTTCCTTCAAGACAACCCCTCAACTGCAGTTCCATAAACAAATCCCCACGGGAGAGAAGCCACCAACGATCAGGGGGAAGAACAATCCAGATCAACGGGGCAGAAGAACAGCGCAACACCACAGCATGGCATGGCACCGCATGGCACCGCACCACACAGCACAACCCCGCACCACACAGCACAACGCAGCCTTCTCTTCCTTGTGTGTTTTTATCCTGTCAAGAAGCGGGAGTGGTCTCAATCAAACACTCAACGTGAAGCCCTTACACCTGTCACCAATCTGCCGTTTAGTTGTCATGACGACAAACACTCATACAGGTCCGGGGATGGTGTTACGCTGAAAACGTCCCGACGGGAACAATTCTCCAGAGGGGAATTGTTCCGGGGCTGTTTGTCACCCCGTGACACGCTCCCCGGGGCGGTTCAGCGCAAAGAGGAGGCGTGTTCCGGCGCAAACGTTCCTTCATGCTATTTTGCAGGTTTAGAAAACAATTGCGCTACTAACCAGGAAAAAATTGTTTAAAGTCAGTGGCGCGTTGCGCATGTTATTCATATGCTATTTTAAGGGCGCATGCTTGGCCATAATCAATGTAGCGTGTGCACAACGCGAATGCACTTTGATTCTCTCATCTACACAGAAGCAGCAGTTTTCATTTTTGCAAATCATACATTAATACGATAGATAGATAGATAGACAGACAATTTATTATAAAAGCATACATCTAGCTTACACATTTACCCAAATTATCATACGCCTTTTTAACCGAAGTTAATTTGGGTGTGTTTCTCCATCCCCAACGTCCCTGACGAGAACGCCGGTCTCCTTGGCTGTGA